>NC_134513.1:21949275-22549275 GCF_027942865.1 Odontesthes bonariensis | reverse complement strand
TACTCACAGTGCCAAAACCTGGTTCCCTTATTCCCTGACCGGGAATCGAACCCCCGCCGCGGCAGTGAGAGCGCCGAATCCTAGCCACTAGACCATCAGGGACCCAAAAGCAGTGCACACGGTACAGGTTGCAAGACTGTGGTAAACTCATTCCTGACTGGCAAATTAATTGGCATAGTGCATTGTACTGAAGTTGTGAACATTTTAGCCTTAGATGAAAGCAATTGTGCGCATCTGGAGAATGAATCCAAGCAAACACAAGTTTCACGCTTTAGACTTCTCTCTTATTTCAGGGAGAAATAGAAAGATTCCTGAGTAAGAGTGAGTGTGTCATAGCCCTGCAAGAAAAACAGTTGATAGATGACTAAATAAGGGTCTGTCAGGGCATTGGTGGTATAGTGGAGAGAATAGCTGCTTGCTAAGCAGATGACCCGGGTTCGATTCCCGGCCAATGCATTCTCTGCTCCTTGAATAATCAGCTTTCAAATGTACCTTGCTATCTCTACCTCTGCTCAGAATATGGGTGGCTTGTAGGGAAAACACAGTCTCAAGCTAATGCACTCTAGCAACTCTTCAACCAAGGAAGCATTTTTTGCTATGACTCTTCAGTTAAAGTGATGGTCTGTTTTCTCATGTGCATTCTAAGTTCCTCCTCTACAAAGCAAGTGGGGAAGATTAGATTCCACAGTGCCGTACGACACAAAAAACGGGCCTCCCTCAAACTCGATCCAAGCCGGACGGACAGATGGACGGCCAGCACCTGCCAGATCACCAAATGGTCCAAGTCCGCGGACAAAAACATTTTGTCCGACAATAGACCATGAAATTTCTCTTTTTCCGTACCATTCGTGGATGCCCATGTCATTTAATGACAAATAGCATTTGTCTTTGCTTCTCAAAATGTTATTAAGCACCGTGTTACACATCAAAGTATCAGAAAAACTTGATCATTCTTTTAGTTTTTAAAAGCCACAATGGTCCTAGAGCTGCTGGAAAGAGTTAAGCGAGCCCTTCTCTAAAGAGAAGTAGTAAATCTGCTGGCTGTAAAGTGTTATTTCTAATCAAGTGGTGCGCATAGGATGACTCCTTACAAACCAACGTCCTATTGAATTTGTGACAGGGCTCGATTAAATTGACATTCTTGTCATGTCATTGGAAAACAACAGCAGAAATGTCTTTGGTTTACGCTACACAGTGCCAAAACCTGGTTCCCTCATTCCATGACCGGGAATTGAACCCAGGTCGCGGCTGTGAGAGCGCCGAATCCTAGCCACTAGACCATCAGGGACCCGAAAGCAGTGCACACGGTACAGGTTGCAAGACTGTGGTAAACTCATTCCTGACTGGCAAATTAATTGGCATAGTGCATTGTACTGAAGTTGTGAACATTTTAGCCTTAGATGAA
Organism: Odontesthes bonariensis; assembly: GCF_027942865.1. NCBI lineage: Eukaryota > Metazoa > Chordata > Actinopteri > Atheriniformes > Atherinopsidae > Odontesthes > Odontesthes bonariensis. The sequence goes on along the minus strand of NC_134513.1, from coordinate 22,547,870 downwards.
AGCAATTGTGCGCATCAGGAGAATGAATCCAAGCAAGCACAATTCATTCAATTCAATTCAAAATACTTTATTTATCCCAGAGGGAAATTAAATGTTGATGTAACTCAATTAAATCAAAGAGTTATTATAGATGCTGATGGCTGTGGGCAGGAAAGATTTCCTGTAGCGGTCCGTTTTGCATCCAAACTGAAGAAGCCTTTGACTGAAGAGACTCTGTTTTCTGATAACAGTCTCATGGAGAGGATGTTCAGGGTTGTCCATAATTCTCTTGATTTTATGCAAAATCCTTCTTTGCATTATTGTCTCCAGAGGTTCCACAGTCGTCCCCAGAACAGAACCAGCCTTCTTTATCAGGTTGTTGAGTCTTTTTAGGTCCCTGATTCTGATGCTGCTGCCCCAACAGATGACGCAAGAGGAAATGACGCTCTCAACAACAGACTTGTAGAAGATCTGCAACATCTTGTTGCAAACCTTGAAGGACCTTAGCTTCCTCAAGAAGTACAGTCTGCTCTGTCCTTTCTTGTAGATTGCTTCACTGTTGTGTCTCCAGTCCAGTCTGTTGTCCACATGAACACCAAGGTATTTATATTCCTCAACCACCTCCACTTCTTCTCCCATGATGGAAACAGGGTTTGATCTGACCTTGTTTCTCCTGAAATCTACAATCATCTCCTTTGTTTTGTTAACATTCAAGATGAGATGATTGTTCCCACACCATGCCACAAAGCGGTCCACCAGCTCTCTGTACTCAGCTTCTTGTCCATCTCTGATACACCCGACAACTGCAGAGTCATCTGAATATTTCTGTAGATGACAGGAGTCTGACTTGTACTGGAAGTCTGAAGTGTACAGAGTGAAAAGGAATGGTGAGAGTACAGTCCCCTGTGGTGCTCCTGTGCTGCTGATCACCTGGTTAGACACACAATTCTTCAGTCTGACAAACTGTGGTCTGTTTGTCAGGTAGTCATTAATCCAGGTGATTGTTGAGGCCTCCACCTGAGTCTTCTGGAGTTTCAGACTAAGCAGATCAGGCTGGATTGTGTTAAATGCACTGGAGAAATCAAAGAACATGATCCTCACAGTGCTGCCTGCTTTGTCCAGATGACAGTGGGTTTGTTGAAGCAGGTGTATGATAGCGTCTTCAACTCCAACTCCATGGCGATAAGCAAACTGCAGGGGGTCCTGATATGTGCTGGTTTGCTTACACAGGTGGGTCAACAGGAGTCTCTCCAGGACCTTCATGATGTGGGATGTCAGGGAAACAGGTCTGTAGTCATTGATGTCTGAAGGGTGAGTTTTCTTTGGTACCGGAACCAGACAGGATGTCTTCCACAACAGTGGTACCTTCTCTTGGGTCAAGCTAAGGTTGAAAATGTGTTGCACAATCCCACAGAGCTGCTCTGCACAGGCCTTCAGGACTCGGGGGCTGACACCATCTGGACCTGCAGCCTTGTTCCGGTTCAGTCTTTCCAACTGCCTCTTCACCTGACTTCTAGAAACAGAAAAGTGGGAGGGGGAGGCAAAGGGGACAGCAGCATCTCCTGATTGGGTTGATGACAAACTAGTGGAAGCAGAAGAATCCATGACTGAGGTGGAGGTGGAGATGTTACAGGAAAGCTGTGGGTCAGAGGAGGGTGGGATGTCTCTTTGGCTGGGAACAGGATGGGAGGATGGTGAGCTTGTTCCTGAACTGAACCTGTTGAAGAATGTGTTCAGCTCATTTGCTCTGTCCAGACTTCCATCCATCCGATCCTCCCTCTGCTTGAGGCCTGTGATCAAGTTTCACGCTTTAGACTTCTCTCTTATTTCAGGGAGAAATTCCATTTTGTGATTTGCCGATGGGTTGCCAAATCAAGACAGCTGTACCAGAGCTATAGTTCTGAGCTGTACAAGCGTACAGTAACATGCCAGTGATTCGTTTATAGTATAGGCCATTAGAATTTCTGTGCGACGAAGTTGATCATTTCTCAGCGTGAGAAATGGCATGTGTGGCGTGTGAGCGTGTGAACTTGTTGAAATGCGTGTCTCACGCTCATTGGTGAGACTTGAGAGCCCTGATAAAGTATTTTTATGAGCCCTGGATAGTAGCATTTTTGAACAGGGAAACATAACATCCTGTATTAATGTTAAGACCTTTATTTTATAAGCAAGGCAGGAAGTGGTTCTGTGGTTGACCTGGAAGTGAAGGTGAGGATTAAAGGTTAAAGGAGCCAGCCAATGTTGAACGCCACGTGTGGTTCTTTTGTTTTCTTCAGTAAATAAAGTCAAGACGACCCTCTGTTACATTTTCAACTTTTTTATTAAATCATCTATAAAATACATGGCTTACATCATCTTATATACATTTTAAAGGAGCATTTTTACTTTTTATAATATTAAGGGGCTTTGGTAAAGGAAAGAAAATCTTTATGAAATACAAAAAATCTGGGTTTTACATTCATATATTTACATTTATGTATGAAATATTTTCTGAATAATACTATGTTATTGACCAGAAAGCAAACTCGTGTGTTGGTGTGTGTTCCTGCAGATCTTTCAGTCAAACCTGCAGCTGATTGTAAGATAAGAAAGCTGGGAAAGCCTTGGCAAAATAAAAGAACGTTCATTTTTAAACAAATTTTACTAAGTGGACTCAAGAAAAAAGTTTTAGTGTATTTCTAAAATATACCCTGTATGTCACAGCCTGTGGGTTTTTGCTTCCATTTGTCATACTTGGTCATTTTGATTTCAGGAATCTGGGTTAGTTCCGTTTGGCTCATGCTGGATCTCTGTTTCGTGTCCTTTTGTCTTCTTCCATTTATTCAGTTATACTCTTGTTTTCTGCTCAGCCTGTAAAACTGGCTTAAGTTAGCCAAAGACCACCACCTGTCCTGTGTTAATCATCAGCCTCCTCAATATGAATGCTCTCAGTTTCCTTTTTTCATAGCCAGAGCCTCATTGTTGTTGTTCCCTTCTTGTGAGTTTGTTGTCAGTTTTGTGTTCCAGCTCTGCTCGATGTCTAGTTTTGTCTGAAGTTTTCATTTTTGGGGATTTCCTGTTTTGCATTAAAAGTACGCATTTGTCATACTGTCCCGTGATTTAGTACAACAAATAGATCTTTCGAGAGTATAAATCATGTTATTATGTACTGTAAGAGTACCTCTGGTGTGAGAGCAGTAAACTTTAAGGTAACTGCTAGTTATGTTTAGGTTTTATTTTGTACTGTAGCTATACATACTGTGAGCTACACCACAGCTGACTGCTTATACCTCATTATATAGTCATATACTGTATACATAGACAGCTGGTATTGCCCTTGAGTATAATCCAGGGTTTTATACCTAAAGCTATGCCATAAATCCACTATCAGTGGACTACACATATGAATTCACAGACCGACTTGGAATTATTAGGAAGTTTATTTCTAAGAGTTCTGTGTTGAAGCAGTGCTGCACACTTAGAAGACGGTACATTGGGTTTAATTCATTTTCATTTTCAATTCATTTTTATTTATATAGCGCCAAATACAACAAATGTCATCTCAAGGCACTTAGATAATAAAGTCCAATTCAAGCCAATTGGAATTCAATTAATTGTAATCATAATTATTCATAAAATAATCCAATTCGTTCATATAGAGCCAATTCAAAAACAATTTCCTAGCTAAGGAAACCAACAGATTGCACTGAAAACTTTTTGTTTTTCGGTCCAATGTCCCGTCCTGAGCGTGCCTGAGGCGACTGTGGAGAGAAACGACTCCCTTTTAACAGGAAGAAACCTCTGGCAGAACCAGACTCAGGAAGGGTGGCCATCCGCCTCCACCAGCTGGGGTTTGAGAAGACAGAGAGAGGGGGGGGGGGCACTGTAACACCATTCAAAGGATATCTGTTGGAACAGGGAAACACGAGTTAATGACCACAATAATGTCACATATACATAAAGAGAGTAAAGTGAGGAAAGGTGTGACAGATGAGGCCCCCCAGCAGTCTGGGCCTATAGCAGCTTAACTATGGGATGTTTCAGGATCACCTGAGCCATTCCTAACTATAAGCTTTATAAAAAAGGAAAGTTTTAAGCCTGGTCTTAAAAGGGGAAAGGGTGTCTGCTTCCCGGACATTTACTGGCAGCTTATTCCACAAGAGAGGGGCCTGATAACTGAAGGCTCTGCCTCCCATTCTACTTTTAGAAACTCTGGGAACCTCAAGTAAACCTGCAGTTTGGGAACGAAGTGCTCTGTTAGGAAAATATCTTACAATGAGATCTTTAAGATATGATGGAGCTCGGTCATTAAGAGCTTTATATGTTAGGAGAAGAATCTTAAATTCTATTCTGAATTTAACAGGGAGCCAATGAAGAGAAGCTAAAACTGGAGAAATATGATCTCTCCTGTTAGTTCTCATCAGAACTCTGGCTGCAGCATTTTGGATCAGCTGGAGGCTTTTCAGAGATTATGTGGGACAGCCCAATAATAAAGAATTACAGTAGTCCAATCTTGAAGTAACAAATGCATGGACTAGTTTTTCTGCATCACTCTGAGACAAGATGTTCCTGATTTTAACAATATTACGAAGATGAAAGAAGGCAGTCCTAGAAACCTGTTTTATATGCGAGTCAAATGATAAGTTCTGGTCAAAAATAACTCCAAGGTTCCTCACTGTAGAACTAGAAGCAAAGGAAATACCATCTAGAGTAACTATATAGCTAGACAATTTCTCCCTGAAACGCTCAGGTCCAAAGATAAGGACTTCAGTTTTGTCTGAATTTAGAAGCAGACAGTTCTGAGTCATCCAGGTCTTTATGTCTTTAAGACATGCTTGTAGTCTGACCAACCTATTGGGTTCATCTGGTTTTATGGATACCTCCTTGAACAGTCTGGTTGGGATTGGGTCTAAAACACAAGTTGATGGTTTAGAAGAGACTATTGCTGTTGTTAGTTCAGAGAGATCAACTGGACAGAAGCCGTCTAAATACAAATCAGGTTCTAAAGATACTTCTAAAGCTGCTGTACTTGATGATACATCACTGAAAATAGTGGGAAGGACTCCATCAATCTTCTCTCTGATAGAAACAATTTTATTGATAAAAAAGCTCATGAAATCATCACTGCTGAGAGTTAAAGGAATAACTGGCTCAGCAGAGCTCGGACTCTTAGTCAGACTGGCTACAGTGCTGAAAAGAAACCTGGGATTGTTCTTATTCTCTTCTATCAATGATGAATAATAAGCAGTTCTAGCTTTACGAAGGGCTTTCTTATACGTTATTAAACTATCTTTCCAGACTAACTGAGACTCTTCTAAATTAGAGGAACGCCACTGTCTCTCCAGCTTTCTTGCAGTCTGCTTTAAAGCACGCAGCTGTGAATTATACCAAGGAGCCAACCTCTTCTGACTGATTACCTTCCTTTTCAGAGGTGCAACATTGCCCAGTGCTGTAAGCATTGAAACTATAGTGCTGTCAACAAGAGAGTCAAGTGTTGCTGGAGTAAAGTTTAGGTAGTCGTCTTCTGTCATATCTGCACATGGCAGTGAAGAAAAGGATGATGGAATTAACTCTTTAAATCTGGTTACAGCATCCTCTGATAGACACCTTCTATACGTAAATTTCTTCTCAGAAACTGTATAGTCAAGTAATGTAAACTCAAAGGTTATCAGAAAATGGTCAGATAAGACAGGGTTATGAGGGAACATTGTTAACTGTTCACTCTCAATGCCATAAGTCAGCACAAGATCAAGGGTGTGATTAAGGCAGTGAGTCGGTCTGTGAACACTCTGAGAAAATCCAATAGAGTCTAATATAGAATTAAAGTTCATATTTAGGCTGTCATTTTCAACATCTACATGATTATCAAAGTCACCCACTACAATGACTTTATCTGTACTCAGCACTAACTGGGATAAAAACTCTGAGAATTCAGACAGAAACTCAGAATAAGGGCCAGGTGGACGATACACAACAACAAACACAAGAGGTTTCTGGGATTTCCACTTTGCGTGGGAAAAACTGAGAATCAGAGATTCAAAAGAGCTCAAACTAATCTTGGGTCTGGGACTGATTAGTAAGGCCTATTTCAGACCAGGGCGGCAAAGCGTGGCGGAACGGAAGCGATTTTCACCGGCGGAGGTGAAAATACATGGAAACAGATCTGTCCTTGCACACCGACGCGGCGGTAGTCGGGCGGTAGCGGCGCGGAGACGCCTCCGTCTCGCGCTGCTTTTGGAAAATAGAACTCAAGCGGACTTTGGACGGCAGCGGCCGCCGGCGGCCGGCGGTGTCCCGTTGAAATGAATGGGGAATGCAGACAGGGCTGGAGCAGAACTACCGCGGCCGCGGACTGTCCGGTGTGAAAAGCCAAGTTGAACACACCGCCTGATAACCGGCGTAAGACTGCCGTCGTTTCGCTGCCGTCGTTTCGCTGCCGCCACGCCACGCTCTGGTCTGAAATCGGCCTAACCCTGATCTGAAGATAGCTGCCACTCCTCCTCCTCTGCCTGTGGTTCCAGGAACCTGAACATTTAAACAGTCAGAGGGAGTTGCTTCATTAATGCTAACATGATCCTCCTGCTGCAGCCAGGTTTCTGTAAGACAAAATATATCAATATGATGATCACAAATCAACTCATTCACTAACAGAGACTTGGAAAGGAGAGATCTGATATTCAGCAAACCACATTTAATATTTTGATGTTTTTGTTCAGTTAAAGTTTTTGTTTTAATTTCTTTTTGCACAAGAGGATTTGCTCCTTTTGTGTTAATTGATTGGGTGGGTAGCAGCAGGTGGGAAGCTGCAGAGAAGTGTGTAAGACTACAACTCTGCATCCTGGTCTGAGCCCTGGGTTGTCATGTTTTAGGGTGGCAAATAAATTCATCCATATTTCTAGAAATGAGAGCCGCTCCTTCCAAAGTGGGATGGATGCCGTCTCTCCTCATCAGACCAGGTTTTCTCCAGAAAGATTGCCAATTATCTATGTAGCCCACGTTGTTTGCTGGACACCATCTAGACAACCAGCGATTGTAGGACGACATGCGGCTAAACATGTCATCACTGGTCAGATTTTTTACTCTGAGCTGGATTTTATCCAACATATTAGAAATGTAACAAATAGAATGAAATAGAAATGTAAGACAGGATTTTATCATCTTAAAAATATTGCCAGAGTTCACCCATTTCTCTCTCTTGCCAGCACGGAGGTGCTGATGCATGCTTTTATTTCTAGTAGAATAGATTATTGCAATGCCCTGCTCTCTGGTCTTCCCAAAAAAAAGTATTTCTTACCGACAATTACTACAGAATCAGCTGCACGTGTGCTGACGAAGACCAGAGGGTGGGAACACATGACACCAGGTTTAAAACCGCTGCATTGGCTCCCTGTCCGTTTGATTTGAAGGTTCTTTCAGTTGTTTATAAATGTCTTAATGGTCTTGTTTTTCTGATCTGCTTTTAAATTATTGGCCCTCGCGGACCCTGAAGTCCTCTGGTACCAGCCTTTTAGTTGTTCCTAAAGTTGGAACAAAAACTTATGGTGAGACGTCGTTCCATTATTATGGACCTGCCAGAGAACCTCAGGGCTGCAGAGACTGTCGTTTTTAAAAAGAGGCTCAATACCTACCTTTTTTAGTTTAGCTGACAGCTGAATTTTATTTCATTTATTAATTTGGGTTTAGTTTACTTTCATCCATTATTTTAAACAGGGCTGGGCGAGTCAACTTGTTATTATCGCATTAACTCATTAGACACCGAGAGGTGGATGTGTCGATCACATTGTACCTCAAATAAAATTATATCCAAGACTTGTGGAAAGAAGTAGAATGATTTAAAAGTGAATAAAGCTGTAAGCAGCAGGAGGAAACAGAGACGTCTGCACTCTTCAGAAGCAGGAAGTAAAAACCATTGCAGGCGCCTACATCTTCATCACCATTTAAAAAGTTCTGGCATAATATTTTACTTTCAGATGACTCCACGAGCCAAACTAATACAGAGACAGCTGTACACAGTTTTAGCTTCAACAGTCACTGCTCCTCCCCATGTGGAGAAAAGGCATTGCAGCTCAATTCCTTGATTAAGGACATTACTACTTTGTTATGGCTGGGGGTGGTGTTACTTGGCTGAAAACTGGATAGGACCCTGCTGGCAACTGGCTGTAAAGAGCCATCATTTTGAGGTGCTGCATCTATAAGAATATGCAGCTCCAAATAGTTCCCTCCAAATTAAATCCATTTCCAAACATCAAGATGTTTCTCCCTGGTTCCCTTCGACAGCCACCCTTCCATCGAGACGAATAAATAAATTATTTGGAGCCAAAGAATTGGTTTCAGCAGCACACATTGTACAATACCACCGTTTTATTTAAAAAGAGGTTCAGGCTGGCAAGTTAGACAGCTTCATGACAGCCGCCTTAGACGGCAGCTTCTGTCGGATTGGCGGCCGCAACCGCCACTGCTGCGGCAGGTTCTGTCGGATTGGCGGCCGCAACCGCCACTGCTGCGGCAGGTTCTGTCGGATTGGCGGCCGCAACCGCCACTGCTGCGGCAGGTTCTGTCGGATTGGCGGCCGCAACCGCTGCGGCAGGTTCTGTCGGATTGGCGGCCGCAACCGCTGCGGCAGGTTCTGTCGGATTGGCGGCCGCAACCGCTGCGGCAGGTTCTGTCGGATTGGCGGCCGCAACCGCTGCGGCAGGTTCTGTCGGATTGGCGGCCGCAACCGCTGCGGCTGCGGCAGCTTCCTCCGTCGGATTGGCGGCGACAGCCAGAAAAACATTCACTTCTCTTTTAGCCTTCAGATTTACTTGTGAGATGTCAGCTTGCTTATATTTCATGTTGCCAATGGATGCAGCAGTTTTAACTTCTTTGCTTTCCATTAAGACTGCAAAGAAGTTCAAAAGTGGATTAAGAAATATAGACAAGTTAGCCATAAACAGAAAATGCAAATACTTCAGACCTGCCCCAATATATGGCATTAAACTCAGTTTAGTTACTTTCCTTGCAGTGTGACAAAGCTTTAAAGGGCTTTACCATATCCTGACACGTACTATACAACTATGCAGAAGTCAAGTAAACAGCTGCAGATTGAAACGGGTCACTGTTCAGACAGAAGTCTTCTGAAAACCATTTTCCAGTCGATGCTCAAACGCAGTTTATAAAGTTTCACCACCCAAGGAAGACTCAAACTCATTTTGCATACCTTCTTTTGAGTTCTTCCCAAACATGGAATCCATTGGCTGGACAAGTTCAAGGGGTTTCCTTGAAGACAAGTCTATGACACAAAAGGCATTGAGTTACTATGAAAACCTACAGCTTTAAAACATTTCTTACAGCTGTCCTTACCGCTTTGCTTTTTCTGAACCTCACTGGCAGCTCCATGATTCATCCCAACTATTGGCCAACATGATCCTATGGAGAGAGCATATTTTGCAAAAATGCTAATCGTGAGACAGAACAACAGACACAATCCAGTTTTAGGACTTAACACCAAAAACAGCAGACAAAATGCAAAACCTTTGGCCAGCCAAGCCGTCAGCACAGAAATCAGCAGCACTCCAACAGCTCCCATTGTTCCAGTCAGCAAACAACATCCCAACCCACCTGTGAGGTTTAAATCAGCTCCTCATGGAGGTGACAGAGCTGTTGCTCATCAGGTATAATTAGATTTAGAAGATTCAGGGCTCATTCAGATAATAGTGAATTAAAAATACCAAAAGTGGATTTAAATAGTAGTATTGAGGATTTTAATCTTTATATATATATAATGCTATTGTAGAAGTGGCTAGTCAAACTATAAGGATAAAAGGTGGGAAAAAGAAAAGGAAGTTGGTACCATGGTGGACAATAGAATGTACTGCAGCTATTGAAGAAACAAAATAAAGCCTTTAAAGTATTAAAAAGAAATCATAGCCCTCAGAATTTGATTGAATACAAAAAATTGCAAGTGAAGGTAAGAAGAACTGTTAAAAGTGATTAAAAGAATGAAAGGAATTAAAAGAGTGAATGGATGTCCAATATTAAATAATGGAGAAACAACAGCAGTGAAAAATAAAGATAAGGCAGAGATGTTGAGAAAAGTGTTTGTTAGAATTCATAGTTCTGAAATTATCAGTGTAGTAGGGCGAGAAAAGACAATTCTAGAAAATAAGGAGTTATTGGAGAAAATGGTCGAATCGAATGATTTATTGAATATGTCATTTACAATAATGGAATTGAATAGGGCAGTTTAAAAATATAAATTATCAGCTCCAGGAAAGATCAGATTTGTTATGGAATGATAAGTAATTTAAGTGAATTTTCTAAAAATATTTGATTGGAATTGTATAATAGAATTTGGGAGGAGGGAGAATTACCAAAAAGTTGGAAAGAAGCTGTGGTTATACCAATTAGAAAGCCAGGAAAAGATGAATCAAAACCAAAAATAAAAAATGATAGACCAAGAGCTTTAACATCCAATATATGTAAAATTATGGAGAGAATGATAAATGAAAGATTGTTATATTACATAGAAAGTAAAGGACTTATATCAAAGTATCAAAGTGGATTTAGGAGAGGGAGAAGTACAATGGATCCAGTAATATGTCTAGAGAATGAAATAAGAAAGGCTCAAGTAAATAAAGAGAGTGTTGTAGCAGTAATTTTTTATATTGAAAGAGCGTATGATATGATGTGGAGAGAAGGGTTATTAGTTCAAATTAAAAGAATGGGTATAAATGGTTGTATGTTTAAATGGATTAAAAAAAATTTAGAAGGAAGAAAAATACAAGTGAGAATAGGGAAGGAATATTCTGAGAATTTTAACATAGAAAGCACAGTAAGTCCATTATTATTTTCTGTGATATGTTTAAGGCCTCTCACCAGAAGAGCACCTAAAAGATTTCTGAGGAGTGTGGACATAAATCCCACCACATTTTACCTGGAAAGCAAGCCCTTTATAATTTGAGCTAATTTGCCTTCCACATTTGGGTATATACTGAAGAGATTGTAATAACCCCAACCCTAAATTTGACTTGTTCTTAGTGCAATTGCTTTTGTTTCGCCTAATTTTAAATCAAACAACCTCAAACATCCCTACATGAAACCACATTTAGATGATAATGATTCTATTTTTGTGAAAGGAGGATGAATTCATACCCTCTGTACACATAGCCTAGCTTTACATTAACCTGTTTTATTAATGTTTGCAGATGACTAAGACAGGGAAACCTGATGCTTACTGGAGGGACATCTGTGTAAAATATGCCCAGGGCCAATACCACTTCTCTACTGGCAAACGTCCAGGGGCCAAGAAGTGGAAAAGGGCCCTGGAGAAAATTGATGCTTGTCCCCTGCAGAACCACACAAAGGATCTGTTCGGGGGAAGCCTTCTGTGCTCCTGTGGGTTCCACAAGGTAGGTGAAATGATTTACTAAGTCCTGGTAAGCCACTGCAGCATGTGGATTTATTTATTGAACAATATATATCTGCACAATTCTGGAGAAAACTGTGAGTGTAGGATTCTGAGTTGCATGTAGTACAGCCTAGTCAGCCAAGGAGGAGGAAATAGTCCACCGCTACACAGCTCTCCATGCCATGGACAAGAAGCCTTCAAGGTACAAAATAGTAATTATTTTGTGCACCAGAATTAAACATACATTCCATGGGCTGAATGAAGAATATGGATGACTCTTTCACCATTTAGCTACACCCAGAAGGCTAGGAAGAAAGCGCGGGCATCAGGAGGACCGTGGAGAGCACCGAGGAAGCCGAGTGGCTCTGCTCCTGGACAGCAGGCGGCAGAGAGGTGCTTTCTATCATTTTGGTTCATTGCAAATCATTGATTAAGAGACAGCACATGTAATTAAGTGTAAATTACTTTATTGCAATCCCTACTGACATTGTCACTTGGTTCTTCGTGGCTTTACAACCTTGTTCACGGTCCAGATCATATCACACTTCTCTCCCACAGACTGTACATGACTCACGGCCAAGCAGCCCGGGACCCCGAAGTCCACAGGGTCAGTGAGTGTGTCTGCCTCAGACTAGTGATGTGTCGGTCTCGAACGATCCGGCTCTAAGAGCCGGCTCTTTGAAGTGAACGACAGGAACTGGCTCCACAATGGGAGCCGTTTTGGGATCCTATTTGGGAGCCGTTTTTTTTCCTTTCAGTATCTCGCTGTCTCGCTTGTGCTCTGCAAGTGCCACAGAGCCGACAGTTTTGTCCCCACGTCGTTTCTTTTGTCCCTCATACCTCGCTGTCTCTCCCCCCCCCCCCTCACTCTGCTCAGCTTCTGCCAGTGGTAGACGGAGAGTTTTTTTTCCTCGGTCTCCACTGCCCTCATGGAAGCGTGTGCTCCACACATCTGACTAATCACACGCAGCTTTCAATTAATAAGGTGACGGGGCTGCTTTTATACTTTTTCGTACTGTGGTGGGTATTTGTATTTAACACAGTGAGTTCTTCATCTCTAGTGGTTCAAAACTTGTGTTGTTCACATGTTTTTTATCCTTCATAGTTTTATACTTTAATTTAATAGCACTGAAAGTGATACTTGTATTATGGTGCCTTTTTGTTATGAAGCTGCTTTAATACTTTTTCGTACTGTGGTGAGTATTTGTAATACAGTGAGTTCTCCATCTCTAGGCCTAGTAGTTCAAAACTGGTGTTGTTCACATGGTCTCTTTTATCCTTCATAGTTTTATACTTTAATTTAATAGAACTGTATTTGATATTTGTATTGTGGCACCTTTTTTGTTATGAAGCTGCTTTGATACTTTTTCGTATTGTGGTGAGTGTTTGTATTTTATCTGTTTAATTTATTTTAAGTTATTTTTGTGGAAGTGGTGCTATTTTGTGATAATTTAATTGGTTATAATAAAACTTTTATTTATAAAGCACTGTTATGCAGCATTTTTACTCATCATAAGTGCTTAACAATGTCAATAATGAAACAAAATGTTATAAAATTAGGTTTAAGCTGTTAATAATTAATAATGTAAAAATATATATGGGGAGCCGTTTGGGAGCCGAAAGAGCCGGCTCTTCACAGTAAGAAGAGCCATTAGAGCCGCATCTCGAAAAAGAGCCGAAAATCCCATCAGAGGTGTGTAGCAGAGTGGCGCAGCGGAAGCGTGCTGGGCCCATAACCCAGAGGTCAATAGACCAAAACCATCCTCTGCTATGTATACATTTTCAAATCAAACTCGACATCTCTCATTAAAAAACCTGGAAAAGACGATGTAACACTCATAGCATCACAATTGACACTTGACCAACTCTGAAAACCTTTCAACACACTCTTAATTAAAACTCGTTTGGTGTGCTCACGAGTGTTCTCCAAAGTCCACTTTTCTGATATAAGTAAAAAAAAAGAATTATTTTGTCAAAAGACTGAAATCTTTCACTTTTGTTAAATGGATTAGAGGATCGTTTACCCGATCTCTTTAAGTTGTGTTTTTTATTTTGAATAGTCACGTGGATAAGGCACTGGCCTCCTAAAGCTGGGCATACACTGTGCAATTTTTGGCCCGATGTCGACAAGACTTTCACTCGTGCGACTATTTTGGAGATCGGACCAAGTTTTGGCTCAATCGTGCGTCTCGCATCGTGTAGTATACATGGGGTAACAACAAACGATTAAGCCCTCCCGACCACCTCCCGATCGTTCGGATGAAAATCAAACTTGTTTGAAATCCTGGTCGCCGCTCGTGAGGCTCTCGCACAGTTGAAGCAGTTGCACGCGGCGATTGACCCCATCCTGTCACACTACGCAGAGCCAAGCAGAAGGTCCAGCAAATAGGTGTTCTTTTGCTGGGGACTGGCCGAGTGCTCCTGCTCAGTCGTTTCCAGTTGTTGCTTGGCTCTTTTGATATAAATTATCAGAGCCTGAATTTGTACTTGTACCTTCAAAGCATCCTCGGGTGACAGGAACTTCATCCTACGAAAGCGGGGGTCAAGGGCAGCAGCAATGATGGCCACATTTTGTCCATTCTCTTTGAAGCAGACTCAGACTCCCACCTTGCTTTCATCTCTTGGTCTGCAGCAATCTGAAGCAGACCCGTATGTGGTTTTCTTTGTAGACTTATGGAGACCCTTCAGCAGTGGAGGTAAAACAGATATTGTGACATAGGACTCTCCACTGAGAAAAACAGTGGCCTGTTCGAAAGGCTTGAGGACCTGCTCCAGTTCCTCTAGTAAGATCCACTGATCATTCCTCAAATCCATGTATTGCTTCCCACGCTGTGTAACGTCTGGGTCAGAAAGTGTTGCGACCACCGGCCACCGTTGTTCCAAAAGGCGACTCACCATGTAGCATGAGCTGTTCCATCTTACAGACACATCCTGGAGCAGGGTATGCTCAGCTGTACCCCACTGTTTTTGTTTCTGTTTCAGCTTGCTGCTAGCCGGCTCACTTTTCTTGAAATGCTTCACAAGAGACCATGCAGCCCCGAGTGTCCTGTCGATCATGGGGTTGTTCTTCAAGGCATGATTTACCACCAACTGAAGCGTATGGCCGGCACAACGATGTGATGCTACCCCATGTTTCTCCTCTAGGATGCGAAGAGCTGCAACAACATTTGCTGCGTTATCATGTACAATCGCCAGTACATCATCTCAAAGGGAGAAATCAAATTTATCTGCCACCATCTCAACCCAAGAGGCAATATTTTCAGCAGTGTGGCGCTCCTCAAGTGGCATTGTAGTTAAGCTAAACGAGGTCAGCTCCTAATTTCATTAATGAAATGACAGGTGACACCTAAATATGCCTCAGTGGCCAGACTGGTCCAAGCATCAGTTGTTAGGGATAGTTTGGAAATGCTTTTTTTCTAGTTCACTTTTCACTTTGTCCATGGTAACCATATACTTCTTCTCCATTAAGTCAGGAAGTGGCGCCTGGATGGAAGGGTGTATCCTGAGTGGAAAGTGTTTATCATTTCACGGAAGCCTTCCCCTTCAACAATCGCAAGGGGCCTCATGTCCTTCACAATCATAGAGACGATCCTGTTTGTGTACACACTAGCCTCCTGGGGTGTGCAAGGTGCCTGGTTCTTTTTATGAAAAAGGTCCGCCACACTGCTTTCCTTACTCCTGTAATGGCAAAAAACATAAAGTACATGAATATTCACAGCAGCAAATCAAAAATATAGCATCGTCCACATCATTGCTGTTATTATGATACATTTAGCTAACAGTAGGCTATACTACAGCCATCTCAGAGGCTCAACTTAAAAAATTATTTATGTAATTTAAATTGTCAACTTGTAATGCGTGTTTACTACTTGGATCTGGTTGCTACTAGATCGTGGAATTTCGACAGTCAACAGGTAGACTAGAACTACATAATGGCAGAGTATAAAATCCACCGTCCGGTGTTAGCAAATAGATAACACAGAAGAAACATGTCGGGACTGGTAGCGCTAACAGCTTTAAACTAGGCAAACATGGGACCTGTTCTAGTCGTAATTAAAAGACGTAAATTTTACGCCGGGAATATAACTGGACAACAACTCAACAGTCTAACGTAGCATTTATTCAGAGAGGATCTTGAAATTAACAGAACTTACGGTGTTTTGCTGCCATCCTGACGAGCTCCAGGGTGCTTTCGTTTTAAGTGTTCGTGCATCGCTGATGTACTGCTGTGGTACGCCAAATTAAATTTGCATAGTCTGCAAACAACCACATTGTTAGCAGCATTAAGGGTGAAAAATTCCCAGACTTTGGAAGACCGTGTGCGTGATTTTTTAGCTATATGCTCTTCAGTGCTCCAACTACTGCTTGCCGCCGCCATCGTTATGAATTCTTCTTCTTCCGTTTTAAACTAAGGCGTCTACACCGATTGGCGACTCTGGTGCATATTTACTGCCACCACTGGACTGGAGTGAGAGTTCATCTAGTAGGTCGTTTGGAACGGGGACTTCAACCAAAAAAAAAAAAAATTAGCGACGCATAAAACGCAAATTATTCATGTCGACGAATTTATGACGTCGAATAAGTCAAATACGTCGACTATTTGACCCAGCTCTAGTGCCAAAGCATGCTGAGCTGTTTGATGAGAGATATTACAATTGTATTGTAACTGGTAATCTTGCTGTATAGAACCTCCTACTTTTCGGTTCAAGTTTGACATAGATTTAGTCAGCAGTCAAATGTTCACTCAAGTCTCATCACGCAAAAATACAGAACTCTTGCATCTACCGCCATGAGGGGGCAGCTCGAAGCCACGCTCACTGCCAACAAAAGACAGGCAGAGTGTCTGTGGCGCAATTGTTTAGCGTGTGTGGCTGTTAACCGAAAGGTTGGTGGTTCAAGCCCACCCAGCGACAGTTTTTATACCAAAAAATCCACTGGCCAGCAACCAGTTGTATGTTTGATAGCAAATCAAAAGATTCACGGGGTAACTTGTCCCACTGAACCCACAAGTTATCCTTTAAGTCATTTGGATGACATGCTTGCAAAATTCAAAAAGGCTGAGAGACCAAATGAGGGCAGTTGGGAAAAAATTTGACATTAAATCTCTTTCTTTAAAGCTGCAGTCGGCAGGTTTTCAAAATTAAGAGTCTAAAGTCGGAAAATTCGAACTGATACAACTTTCAGGTCCCTCCCCCAACCTCTAACAAGCTCCGAATCGCCCCCCAAACCCCTCCCCCTCTGTGGACGAGGTTGTGCACGTAAGTTCACACCAGTGTGAGCGCACACAAGCTGTGTGCAGACTCACGCTCAGCAGCGTGTGCACAAGCTGTGATTGACAGGTAGGATTCCTCCACCCTAACTTGATTGGTTAAAAACAGTCGGGAGCGCTCGTTTTTTGCAAGCATGATTACAGGCTTCAGAGGGAGGTACAGATTTTTTCCTAAACAGACTATTTAATATTCTACTTCCAGAATCCCATGACAGTTCAAGCTAATATGACTAAAAAAAGTTGCAGACCGCAGCTTTAACAAGTCAGAGCAGGAAGTTATTGACTACTTGTTGTGTGCTACTTTACTTGTTACCTACACAGCAGATATCAACCTTATGACAAACATAAATAAATCGAACACATACTCTAATGAAGGGATGAGAGGTGGTAGTGATCTATGCCACGCCCACAGACAGCTACAGCACGTCTCTGTGGCGCAATAGGCCAGCGTGTTCGGCTGTTAACCGAAAGGTTGGTGGTTCAAGCCCACCCAGGGACGAGTGTGTGCACCAACAAATCTACCAGTCAGAAACCAGTTGTAGGTTTGGTAGCAAATCGATATCTGTAATGGGTAACTTGTCCCACTGAATCCACAAGTTATCCTTTAAGTCATTTGGTTGACAAGAGTTAAGGTGCCAAAGCATGCTGAGCTGTTTGATGAGAGACATTACAATTGTATTGTAACTGGTAATCTTGCTGTATAGCACCTCCTACTTTTCGGTTCAAGTTTGACATAGATCAGCAGCAGTTCACTCGAGTCTCATCACATAAAAATACAGAACGCTTGCATCTACCGCCATGAGGGGGCAGTCAAGCTCGAAGCCACGCCCACTGCCAACAAAAGCCAGGCAGAGTCTCTGTGGAGCAATAGGTTAGCGCGTTCGGCTGTTAACCGAAAGGTTGGTGGGTCAAGCCCACCCAGGTGTGTTCTGACACATGCGTATTACGTGAGTTAAAGCAAACATTCTGCCGCCAAAACGCTCTCCTTACGTATTATACACGCTCCTTGGCAAAATATTTCTCCAAGGGTGACCTGTTAACTGCAGTGTAATGCATGACTCAACCTGGAGGCTCCTCTGTCTTTTGTCAAAATTGCACATGCAAAGTGAAAAAACAACCTTTTTGTCATATTGCTATGAAAGTCACACACAAACAAGAAAAAATTCAAAAAGGCTGAGAGACCAAATGAGGGCACTTGGGAAACAATTTGACATTAAATCTCTTTCTTTAACAAGTCCGACCAGGAAGTCATTGACTACTTGTTGTGTGCTACTTTACTTGTTACCTACACAGCAGATATCAACCTTATGAAAAACATAAATAAATCGAACACATACTCTAATGAAGGGATGAGAGGTGGTAATGATCGAGGCCACGCCCACAGACAACTACAGCAAGTCCCTGTGGTGCAATCGGCCAGCGCGTTCGGCTGTTAACCGAAAGGTTGGTGGTTTGAGCCCACCCAGGGACGAGTGTGTGTACCAACAAATCTACCGGTCAGCAACCAGTTGTAGGTTTGGTAGCAAATCGATAGCTGTAATGGTTAACTTGTCCCACTGAACTCACAAGTTATCCTTTAAGTCATTTGGTTGACAAGAGTTAAGGTGCCAAAGCATGCTGAGCTGTTTGATGAGAGATATTACAATTGTATTGTAACTGGTAATCTTGCTGTATAGCACCTCCTACTTTTCGGTTCAAGTTTGACATAGATCAGCAGCAGTTCACTCGAGTCTCATCACGCAAAAATACAGAACGCTTGCATCTACCGCCATGAGGGGGCAGTCAAGCTCGAAGCCACGCCCACTGCCAACAAAAGCCAGGCAGAGTCTCTGTGGCGGAATCGGCCAGCGTGTTCGGCTGTTAACCGAAAGGTTGGTGGGTCAAGCCCACCCAGGTGTGTTCTGACACATGCGTATTACGTGAGTTAAAGCAAACATTCTGCCGCCAAAACGCTCTCCTTACGCATTATACACGCTCCTTGGCAAAATATTTCTCCAAGGGTGACCTGTTAAGTGCAGTGTAATGCATGACTCAACCTGGAGGCTCCTCTGTCTTTTGTCAAAATTGCACATGCAAAGTGAAAAAACAACCTTTTTGTCATATTGCTATGAAAGTCACACACAAACAAGAAAAAATTCAAAAAGGCTGAGAGACCAAATGAGGGCACTTGGGAAAAAATTTGACATTAAATCTCTTTCTTTAACAAGTCCGACCAGGAAGTCATTGACTACTTGTTGTGTGCTACTTTACTTGTTACCTACACAGCAGATATCAACCTTATGACAAACATAAATAAATGGAACACATACTCTAATGAAGGGATGAGAGGTCGTAATGATCGAGGCCACGCCCACAGACAACTACAGCAAGTCTCTGTGGCGCAATCGGCCAGCGCGTTAGGCTGTCAACCGAAAGGTTGGTGGTTTGAGCCCACCCAGGGACGAGTGTGTGTACCAACAAATCTACCGGTCAGCAACCAGTTGTAGGTTTGGTAGCAAATCAAATAGCTGTAATGGGTGACTTGTCCCGCTGAACTCACAAGTTATCCTTTAAGTCATTTGGTTGACAAGAGTTAAGGTGCCAAAGCATGCTGAGCTGTTTGATGAGAGATATTACAATTGTATTGTAACTGGTAATCTTGCTGTATAGCACCTCCTACTTTTCGGTTCAAGTTTGACATAGATCAGCAGCAGTTCACTCGAGTCTCATCACGCAAAAATACAGAACGCTTGCATCTACCGCCATGAGGGGACAGTCAAGCTCGAAGCCACGCCCACTGCCAACAAAAGCCAGGCAGAGTCTCTGTGGCGCAATTGGTTAGCGCGTTCGGCTGTTAACCGAAAGGTTGGTGGTTCGAGCCCACCCAGGGACGAGTGTGTGTACCAACAAATCTACCAGTCAGCAACCAGTTGTAGGTTTGGTAGCAAATCGATAGCTGTAATGGTTAACTTGTCCCTCTGAACCCACAAGTTATCCTTTAAGTCATTTGGTTGACAAGAGTTAAGGTGCCAAAGCATTCTGAGCTTTTTGATGAGAGACATTACAATTGTATTGTAACTGGTAATCTTGCTGTATAGCACCTCCTACTTTTCGGTTCAAGTTTGACATAGATCAGCAGCAGTTCACTCGAGTCTCATCACGTAAAAATACAGAACGCTTGCATCTACTGCCATGAGGGGGCAGTCAAGCTCGAAGCCACGCCCACTGCCAACAAAAGCCAGGCAGAGTCTCTGTGGCGCAATAGGTTAAAGCGTTCGGCTGTTAACTGAAAGGTTGGTGGGTCAAACCCACCCAGGGACGTTCTGACTTATGTGTATTACGTGAGTTAAAGTAAACATTCTGCTGCCAAAACGCTCTCCTTACGCATTATACACGCTCCTTGGCAAAATATTTCTCCATGGATGACCTGTTAAGTGCAGTGTAATGCATGACTCAACCTGGAGGCTCCTCTGTCTTTTGTCAAAATTGCACAAGCAAAGTGAAAAAACAACCTTTTTGTCATATTGCTATGAAAGTCACACACAAACAAGAAAAAATTCAAAAAGGCTGAGAGACCAAATGAGGGCACTTGGGAAACAATTTGACATTAAATCTCTTTCTTTAACAAGTCAGACCAGGAAGTTATTGACTACTTGTTGTGTGCTACTTTACTTGTTACCTACACAGCAGATATCAACCTTATGAAAAACATAAATAAATCGAACACATACTCTAATGAAGGGATGAGAGGCGGTAATGATCGAGGCCACGCCCACAGACAGCTACAGCAAGTCTCTGTGGTGCAATCGGCCAGCGCGTTCGGCTGTTAACCGAAAGGTTGGTGGTTCGAACCCACCCAGGGACGAGTGTGTATACCAACAAATCCACTGGTCAACAACCAGGGGGGTATTCCTCAAAAGTAGCTAAAGAAAGCCAGGCTATAGCCAGAAATTGTCGCTTGAACTAGCACAATCTCCCAATTAAGCCTCAAGTTGCTCCACAAAGACATTTCAGCTGCATCTCAGCGAGGCTAATCCAAGCAAGGCTTACACAGCCTAGCTAAGTGTGAGTGCACGAGGAACGTAAGAAGCCCTGACGAGTGGATGGTGGAAAAATGGAGATGGCAGAAAAGGAGAGCAAGACAACAGCTCTAAATTTTTCGGCAGCTGAACAAGTAATACTGATGGAGCTGTATGAGGATTTTAAAAGTGTCATCACCAGAAATGGTAATACAGCTGCGATCAAAAAAGCGAAGAAACGGCATGACTAACAACTGCAGACAGACTAAACGCCTAAGTTCTGAAAGTTTCAATTGTTAGACATTTATTTTACTGTACTCATGTATTTATGCTCTCCTCTTTGTGTTATAATGTGTTTACATAAAGCATGCTGAATTATCTCTGGATGAGATGTACAACACAAATATACTGGCCCTGCTCACTTTATTAATAACTCAATAATCGACACGCATCATCATACTTTCTGACTATATTATCGTGAATGTGTGACCCACATATTATTTTTTCACTGTTACATCTCAACAGGAGCTATCTTAACAGCCAAAAGCATACCTGGCAGCAGGTGAAGGTAAAGTACAGCAACATATTTCAGAGTGGTAAGTAGCCTTTGAAGAAATGTGTTTGTCCAATAAAGAGAGCAGCAAACTATATATGGAACACAAGAAACTGAAAATAAAAGAGATCAAGAAACTGGAGAGGGATGTTAGTATAAATTCAGATAAAGGAGAATTTCGTGTTGTGAACTGTATTTAATTCTGTTTTCTCTCCACAGCTTGAGAAACATGTAATAATAATTAAACAATTCAACACAACTTGAACTCAAACTTGTCATTATTGTACGGTTCATGCAAAGTGTTAGAAATGTGTTTTTTACATTTATATTCACAGTGGGGTGCCATGAGCTAAACGTGTGGAAAGTTATAAATCATCTCTGTCCATTTAGCCTTCTTACACTTGCTCTGACTTAAACTGCTACTGTGTCAATGCTAAATTATGAAAAGAAGTTCTAACTCAAAGGTCACAACAATAAGGATCAAAGGAAATATGTGTCCCTGTATAGGTCCCTCACTGTGTCAGGAGAAACTGAGCCCTTTCAGGCACTAGAACCTGCAGGGACTCAGACTTCAGCCTGAAAAGTTGTCCACAAGACAAAATGTATAAAATATGAAGTATACTATAAAATTTAAGATGGCTCTGTCAGAAGTCAGCTATGGTGCCTGAGAACTTTAAGCAATGAACCTGTATTTAATTTGGACAAAGGTCATTTCTATCCGTGCCCTTGTTTTAGCATGTGCATGTGCATGTGCATGTGCATGTGCATGTGCATGTGCATGTGCATGTGCATGTGCATGTGCATGTGCATGTGCATGTGCATGTGCATGTGCACATGCCCTTGTTCCTGGATCAGGATATGGCGTGAGGAGGTACGGCCAACAGATGTTTGATCCAGCACTTAAAGTCAAAGTTCAGTTCTGTTACCACCATCACAGCGTCCTCAGTGGTGCCTCTTTGAATGATCACAAACCTCCTGAAATGCACAATATGAGTAAAAAACATTCAAACTTGTGCAAGAGCATTACTTTGACCTTTCTTTGGGCTCATGTCATTTCTGTATTCCCCGTTTGCTCAAGTATGATCATTCACTTTAAAACAAATGAAGGAAAATCTGAATAACAACCCATGGCCTCTGGCCCTCTCTTACTTTCATTACTCATCCAGTGACATCACTCCCTGGCCAATCAGTGGCCTGCAGTCTGTAGACGTCACATTTTCGGCTGGACTCAACTCGAATCCCTGCCGTGTAGGTGCTAAAAATGTAGCTGCTACCAGCTGTTACTATCTCATGAAAAACCCTAAAACCTGAGTCGAATATAGTCAAGTGGAGTAGCGTTTTGCATTTTGGTTCACGTTTCTCATATTTTACACAGTCAGGGAAGTAATGGCGTCAGGATGGCCGAGCGGTCTAAGGCGCCAGACTCAAGGCTTCATTCCTTCCTTGGGACAGGGACTTCTGGTCTCCAAAAGGAGGCGTGGGTTCAAATCCCACACCTGACACTAATTTATTGCTTAAATCTTACTTTCTTATTAGAAGACCTTGAAGAAAGCCATGTCAGGCCATGGTGAAAAAAGGGAATTTATCTCTGAAGACGGGCCTTCAGTTCCTCCCATTAACATACACAATTCTGATGTGCGATGAGGCAGTTCTCCTGCTACATTAAGCTCTTTTCCACTCGTACTTACTCACAACCACCTCAATGTGGGTGGGGTCGTTATAGCAAGGAGGTCCAAAAGTCCTGTGATGTCACTTTTATTGGACAAAACATGACACAACAATTTAGGACATCAAGGTGAAGGTATACATGCTACTTGGTCTGTGTCTTTGCGTCTAGTAATCCACCTCGTTGATGATCACAGAATACATCAAATCCAACTGTTGCTGTTGCCGGGTTCTTGTTAAGGAGTGGCTTTCATGACTCATCCAGTGACATCACTCCCTGGCCAATAAGTTGCCTGCAGTCTGTAAATGTCACATTTTTGGCTGGACTCAACTCGACCCCGACCGAGTAGGTGCTAAAAATGTTCCACCTTGTGCCAGGTGGTATTACCTCTTGGAAAACCCTAACAGCTGAGTGGGATCCAGTCGAGTGGAGTTCTATGCGATCAAATAAGGGTCAGAAAGATTTTGTACTTGTACAATGATGTGTAATAAAGTTTTGAAGTTTTAAAAATATTTTGTGTCTATGTAAAAACATTTTGTGCATGTGTAACAAAGTTTTGAAGTTGTAATTTTTTTTTTGCATCTGTAACAAAGTTTTGAAATTGTAAAAACATTTTGTGTATGTGTAAAACTAAATCCGACAGACACACAAATTCCCCACCTTCAAGTACGACCCTGAAGTTACAAGTTTAAAAAACTCAAGTTACGAGTACGAATTTTGATCCTGTTTTGACGCCTGTGTGAAGTTGGCACCCCTTATATTGAAAATATGAATAAAAGCGTTTTGGTTCGTTTGTGCATCGTTTGTGCACGATTGTGCAGGCAAAATCAGCGTTTGTGCACAAACCGTCTTTAAGATATTTAACTTTTAAATGGTTGGTGACCTTAGGTCACTCAGCACCCCATTAACATCCAAATGACTCGAAAATGGTTGGAATCGTTTGTGCATCGTTTGTGCAGGCAAAATTAATGTTTTTGCACAAATAGTTTATAACTGCTGTGTATGTTATTTTTGTTTGTTTAAATATTTTATTCATGTGGTTTATTTTTGTATAGAGTTATTTGTGTTGTGTACTGGGTGGGATCCAACGTTAGCCACCTGTTGCGCAGGGGACGCAATTTACAGAAGGAAGAAAACGAAAGATTTAAGAAGTTCACGCTAAGTTATAAGTTCACACTAAGTTATAAGGTATAAGGTATAAGCCAAGTATTTTCCATATTTGATTTTTGGAAGATATTTTTTGGTTAAATAAGAAGACTCATTCCCCCTGATTTATGTGCAGCCAGCGAGATATGTGTGTGTTTCATTTCTCGTCGAGCTGTTTGGTTTTAACGTGTCAATTTTGTATTTAATGATTATGTGTTTATTTGTATTATTGTATAATACAAACTTAGACTTAGAAAGGAAAATATGCTGACACAGACAGATTACCACCTGCCTCAAACTGCAATACATCGGTAACGTTATGAGTAAGCACATTCTTTTTAAATTAACATTGATTATATCATCTCGTCTTGTTGGAAGAAGGCTTCTGTTCAGTCACGTTCCATGTTCGACGAGATTCAGAACTTGTTGCAGCCAAAACCGGAACCAAACTTCTTTTTTTTAGGCCTGACCTTTTAGCAGGTCACCTTGAGTTCATCTCATGGCATGGTCAGTGAATTACTTATTTTATCTAGGTATGTATGTATTGTTGTTGAATCATTTATTTGATGTGAACAGAAATTATCAGACTGTAACTAAAACTGTAAATAAGTTTGGTTTAAACAAGCCAGACTAGAACATGAAACGTTTTGTCTGGCAGTGCAACGTTCAGAAAACTGCAGGCTGTGGGTGGCTCCAAACCAGTCAAACTGCCTCTGCAGCAACAGTGATTCAAACGTGGGGGGTAACTTGTGAGTGGAAGACGGGTTTGTTGTCCTTTTGTGACGGACCTCCAAAGCAAAAACATTTTCCTCAGTCAGGGCGGTTGAACCAAATCAATCTTTGGTGTAGATGACAACATGCGGTAGGATGACAGACTTTTCTGTGGCAATTGTGACCCGTTTGGCCAGGTCATTATATTCCTCCCATTTACATGAGGATCGCCGACAGAGGGCCACATAATACCCAATTGCTTTTTTGCTTGACCCCGGCCGAAAAGCAACAATGCCCCTGAGCGTGAACTGCTCCTGCTGTAGCATGATGTTCACTGGAAATTGATTGAGCATGAAGTGATGATTTGTTCCCAACTCCACAAACAGGGCCTCTCCTGTACCATAAGTGTGTGTAACCACACCATCACACCTTGGCACTTCGGATGAGGAGTCAGCTGCATCAACTGGCTGATGGCACTCTGCGGGGTGGACATGGAGCCCATCTTCAGTTGCTGCCTGGAGATCTTTTTTTCCCCTTCTGCCCAAAGTTTTGACATTCACAGGGACAAGAGGCAAGCTCCTTGATTCATGCTATGGACAGTTTGGAGAAGTGCAGTGAGAGGTGAAGGTCAGTGTGTCAACATTCTTCATTGTGTCTGTCACTATTCGTGCAACATTGCATGCTGCATTAATTTGGTGTGCCCCAGATTTCAATGATTCATGAGAAAACATCTGCTCCAAGATCAGTGCCCTCTGCCTGTATGTGGTGCTGTTAATGCCACTGGTCACAATGGATTTAACCAGATCCAGTACAGGTTGATTGATCCCTTGCACATATGTGCTGAATCTTTCACTGTCGCAGTAGGCGCAGCAGAGGCACTGGCAAAAGGAGTCGAACGCACAGGTGTTCACAACTGAAAGCTGTGCCTTTCCAGTTTTAATTGTGTGGTTGGCTAAGTAGTTGCCATTTCTCAAAAGCCCAATTTGTGTTTTCTTTTGTCTTGTAGTCATATGTTGCCATTCAGGACATGGTGTTAGGTATGATGTTCTTTTTCTAGGTGGGGCAACCAGACCTCTCCAATTCTCCACTGGTTCCTGCTCTTCCGTCTCCTCTGAGTCCTCATTCGACAGCTCTGTCTTGATGTTGGCGGCGGACAACTTCATTTGACCTTCGATGTGATCCAGATGGCGTCGCACAAAGCGGTCCACACAGAGAGGCAAGCTGTCATGCTTGAAGAGGCCTTTCTTCACGTTTTTAAATTCCGCCTCAACATTGGCTGAACTTGTTATGTGGACACTTTTAAAGTGTGGAACCATGACTGCAGTCCACAGTGGCAGATACGCTGCCATTCGGATCAGGTGTGGAACAAGGTCTGGGAGAAAGTGCAAGTTGTCCCGGTCACCATCGCTCGACGCCAAACGCCAACTCTCCTCGCATATTTCCAGTGCCCACATTTGAGATTTAGTTTGGCACTCCTTCATCTGACCCATGTCCTCATCCTCTACATTTGCCATTGGATCCTCAATCCCCTTCTCTTCAGCTGATGAACCTTTGGCAATGAGGTTTTTGATGGACAGCTTGCAGGTCTCTGAACTGACAGGCATACCTTGACCACCCATGCCCTCAGATTCACTCAATGCCACAACTGTGATTGAACTGATCAGCTGTCTGGCCTCATCAAGAGAGGTGACCTGGATGAGCTGGCCCATAGCCCTTAAATAGAAGTCCCTCACGCGGTTACCCTTTTTGCGGAGGCACTCCCATCGACTGATCAATTTTATACAGTGGGCAACATCCACTCTGATGTAGCAGGGGGGTAGTGTGTTGGAATCTTTTCCCTGCAGCACTCCAAAGCACTGGTTGATGTAGGACTTCAGATCAGGGCAGGTGGTGAATGCTTTGACAAGTCCTCCCAACAACGCAAGAGAGAAGTCGCTCACTGCTTCTCATGGCACGGCTGCACCACTTCTTTGCCAGTCAGTTAACCAATTTGCAATTGCACCAATGTCATGGCGTTCTGAGAGCATCTGTACAATTGGAATGTGCACACCTGGTGAGGAGAGGACACCTTGATATAAAAAGATATGCCCAGAAGGCCCTGTTTCTCTCTGAAGTTTTCTGACAACTGTGCTTTTGCATCAAAACTGACAGTAGACCCTCTAGTCTTGGACATTGTCTTGTAGACCTGCAGCTGAGAGGGGGTGTGATAATGGCAGAAAAACTTGTCAAGGCCAATGTCAAATATGCTACCATTGTAAGGCACACTGTACTTCATGGTCTGGAGAGAGATTACTGGATGGGCATGGCCAAGCTCCTTAAGTCCCGTTTCTTGTTTGGCTTTCCTCAACACAGTAAGGCTTGGGAGGTGGCTAGGTTCTGGGTCACTCAAATCCATAATTTCATTGGCAGCTGCAGTACGCCAGACATGTGACACTTTTCTGCCTTCCCACAGTTCCTCTGACACCTGCTTTCTGTATGTGCCTAATAACTTCCTCTTCTTTCTCTTGAGGTGGTGATGCGCAATCTTCTTTATTTCACAGTGTAACACCATAGGTGTACTGTCTGTTGGCAAGCTCTGACTGTAAATGCTTATTTGCGCGTTACAGTCTGTGCAAACTCCAATTACATCAAGGCACTTCAGGTTGCCATTTGGATATATCTTTCCCCTTTTAAAAGCAATTGTGCAAGGACATTTACTGGCCTCCCAGATTTTCATATTTATAGAATGTGTCCAAACTCATCGCTTCAACACTTGGTGTTCTCTCTTTTTTGAGGGCTGACATGTGTCGTTGTACATCACTTCTTCCACCCAGTCATCCTTCCTCTCCTGATTTGTAATTTCTAGCTCAATGTTAATTTCATTTTCATTTTTGTTTCCACTTCGATCTGTGTGTTTATTTTCCTCACAGCTGTCCACAGATTCGGGCTCCAAATCACTATCATTGTCAGAATGTATCCCTAGTATTTTCCAGCTGTCATGTCTATCTAATTTTACAATTGTGTAGAGAGTTTTCAGTTTTGCTGTCCCCCTTAGCTGCTCACTGAGTTCAGCCCACACTGTGTCTGTGAGACCAGCAATTTTCTTCTCATTTAAGATTCTGTCTCGGGCCGTGGTGATGACCTGTATGACTTCATCCCTGTCATACCGGGATGACTTTGGCATCTGGTGTAAATGAAAGTAGAGTGTCATTGCTTGAGTGTACCAACTCAATGCCAAAAAGGTTGGGACACTTGCTAAATTCTGAGTAAAAGCAAAACGCATGAATGCAATTTTATTTCAGACAACATACCAGCTGTTAAAATCAAGATATTTATAGTTTTCAGAGGTGTCAAGTAACAAAGTACAAAGTACTGTACTTAAGTAAAGATTTGGGTAATTTGTACTTAACTGGAGTAATTATTATTATATCCCCAAAACGCGGAGCGTCGGGGATGTAACGGTTTTGCGTGCGCCGCCGTGTCCGCCGCGTTAGGTCTTTCATGTTAACGTGATAACTTTTGAACGGATGGATGGATTTGTCCCAGATTCGGTGTGTTAATGCTCTAGGGTAGGTTCATGAACTGATTAGATTTTGGAGGCCAACACTTTCAAGATGGCCGAATTTTTGTACAGTATTACTGTATAATGTTGTTGATTCAGAGAAAAATAGTATGATAATAATAATAACAATATGTAATAATAATAGGCCTAATAATAATAATAATATCTTTCCAAACCATACATTCTATGAGTCACATATCTGATCCATAAGTTACGCTATTGTCCTCAATGGCATTTTTTCCCGTTTTATTACTTTTACTTTACTTTTAAAGTAGCTTGGAAACTGTATACTTTTTTACTTTTACTTGAGTAAAAAGCTTCAGTAGATACCTCTACTTGTAAATAAGTATTTTCAAACCCAAGTATCTATACTTCTACTTAAGTAGTAAATGTGAATACTTTTGACACCTCTGATTGTTTAGAGGAAAATACGTATATTTTCATTTGATACATGTAACAAATCGCATGTGTTTCATGTCTTGGACTCTGATCTTTCACTAAGTTAGTGAAACCCTTCATTCACTGTGTTCTGTAAGTGTTCTCTTGTGTTTCTGTAGTTATACTGTTCTCAATATGATGTCGGTCCACATTTGCAGCTATTACAGCTTACTAAAATAAAATAAAACTCCTTGTAATCCCTTTATTTCCCTGTAATTTTGGTTTTAACACCGATATGTGTCTTTCACACAAATCTTTGCACAAAATTATATTTACATCTTAGGGCTAAGTGTCCCAAACGTTTAGGAATTGGATTTGTAGTTGTCTTTAAATCAATCATCAATATGTAGAGATATTAGGCATTTAAGATAACAGTATCTAACAGTGTATAGATATAAATTAGTTACCTTGGCCAGATGGCTGGTGCTGCAGAAATGGTTTTTGTATTTAAAGATGAACTGAAACGAATGTTCATCTATCATTCAAATGAAATTTTTGTCTTTTTCTAAAACCATCAATCCAACTTGAACTAAATTTTCCGGGCATAACTTGTTAAAACTAGCCTGGGCGAAAGCCGACTGTTGACTCTGTCAAACAGTCTGGGAAAACCCAAGAGGAATCCGTTTCCATGGAAGGCGGGACCTTACCCAGCAACTTAAATTCATTGGAGTAACGGAGTTCCCTTAACCAATCATAATGTTTAGAAATGACGTTGGTTATGCGCCGAGTTTCATGCTTACTCTCGCGAGGCTCTAGCTCGCGAATCACGCTTCCCACATCCGCTTTCATTATACCGGTACCATTTGATAAATCAAACTTTTCCCAAAGCCAGTTGGAAGGAGAGCTACGACATCCTTGCCACTAACAAAATTGACGAGGCATTTCTCTTGCTCTCGTTTTAATTGTGCAATGATCTCCAGAGTTGAGACAACTTCATGGATAGCTTCTAGCGTTCTTCCGTCGCCATGTTTATTTCCGCTGCGGTTGAACTACAATTACATGGACTACAATGGACTGCGCGCGTGAGTTCTGCGTCACCACTCGCAACTGTTTGCTGATTGGCAAAACACTGAGCGAACCGAGGTAGGGGGATTTGGCCAGACTATGTGCGGAGCCAAAATCTTTGGGCGGAAGTACGTAGGATGGCGTCGCCAGGCTATGTTAAAACGGCCATTTAAAAGAATTATGTGGCCTTTGGTGCGAAATTGGCCACATGACCGTGACGTCATAGGGTTGACTCCCTTATTTGCTAGTATGGCTGGCTGTGAAAACAACATACATTTGATGGACTTATATCTCATAAAGGAAACAAAATTCTGATACAAACATCAGCAGGTCGAAAGAACACACCTCTAACATTATGTGGAAAAACTTTCGTTGAATTTAAGCCACACAAATCGATTTAGTATCTATATTGTAGAGGCTCTCTGCACCTCCCGTATGGGTAATGGAAATGAATGAAAGTTACCATTTTCGGCACAGGATCGACGGGCACAAAACAGCCATCGCTCCTACTACACGCTGATTATTATTAAGATGTTATCAATCAAATGACACAATAGTGTATGTTTGCTGTGGTAAACTGGAAAAGATTTGAACATGCCGGTTTCGCAGATATGGCATTCTGCTGCGCTGTCTTTGACACTTGAAACCTAACGAAGGGGCACTTTGAAATCCAGCCACTTAAAAAAAACGTATGTGATAATAACATGGTTTTAATGTAAGCTTAATAAACAATGGCGTGGATTAACGGGTCGGAGATCCTCCAGTGCGCGGCCCCATCTGCGGATCCTCACGGGTCGGCGGCAGGGAGATGGGCACCCGGCCTCGGCACGACCGGCAGCAGCCATCGGTAAGACTGATCCACGGAGCCTCGGATGTCATAGCCGGCGCAATCACCGGAGAGACCAGACAGCAGATGGCGAGCGTTGTTGGTGGAGGGCAAAGCCAGGTGGGCTTTCACCCGGCATATTACTCCACCTCTCTTTCCACGTCTTCTGCGACGGCTGTTGCGTGGCAACCGACCAGGTAGATGCAATAGGTAAGAAGAGGGCACAGACGCCAAAACAGGTGGCGGTGGCTTTGTCTGATCGTTGACGTGATCGATATTATGTCCACAGCATCTCTGATTTTCAAGAGACTCAGGCGATCATGCATCAGTGGTGATGAAAACGATAAAAACATGACAAAACACAAAAAAAGCTAGCAGAGGTAGACGGCCAGCCACTCACAACGTCGCCAAATTATAGCTGGATATGTGTGCAGACCGAAGTGCAGACCGAGCAGTCCCCTGCTTCCGAGCAGCAAACACCGTAACAGGTGCAGCTATCGGCAGGCGGCAGCAGGCAGTGATACATCCACCGTGCTCTTGTGTTTGCCTTCTCCTTGTCAGCCTCAGTTCCAGTATTTTTTAGTTTGGGAAACATGTGCAGAGAGATGCCTTCAGTGAAGCTGCTATTTTTGCAACTAACACCATTTGGCCCTCCAGCAACACAATATTTTCCACCGTGCTTTGATGTCTTAGCCATAGACGCCGCCATTACAGTTAGACTACTAGAACTTCTGTGTCAACCCTATGACGTCACGCATAAAAAAATGAATTCGCACAAAAAGACAAAATGTGGCTCCTTTTGAGCCCGTTTTAACATGACTTCCCGGATAAATTATTATCCAGACAATATCTCATTTTAATCGCAAGGCTTGGAACCTTTAGAATCAGCAGCAAAAACTGTGAAATTCCAACAATTAAAATTCGTTTCATAAGTCCTTTAAGGTAAACTGAGTCTTATTACCCAAGGCCCTCCCACCCTGTAGCAAATTGATACATTTCACCATTTTCCCGGGCCATGATTTTTTGCACAGTACACATGAAGCACTTCCTTCATTGTGCCAGTAAAGTATGAAGTGCATGCATGTTGCATTTTATTTGTGTTGTAGTTTACGCTATTACTTTGCAGACAAGAGAATGAACATTGGTGTATACGCATGGTGATATACAGCTAGACATTTAAAATAGGGAGTGGTACTATTTACCAAAATTAAACTTAATCATGCTTTACCACTCTGAAAATATGAAGACAACCCTTGTGATTGCATAAATACTAATGTTTGATCAGTTGACCAATGCTAACTTATGTTGTGCAAAATAGGGGTATGTAATCACAACAGTGTGCGACAATATTCAACATTTTTACACCTCTGGTAAATAATGACTGCCAAGACATGTTGATGAGTAAACTACTTTAAAAAAATTAAACGTTAAATTATAAAAAAACTATTGGTGCACAAACATTAATTTTGCCTGCACAAACGTGCACAAACGATGCACAAACGATTCCAACCATTTTCGAGTCATTCGGATGTTGATGGGGTGCTGAGTGACCTAATTTCAAAAAATTAAAAGTTAAATTATAAAAAAACTATTTGTGCACAAACATTAATTTTGCCTGCACAAACGATGCACAAACGATGCACAAACGATGCACAAACGATTCCAACCATTTTTGAGTCATTCGGATGTTGATGGGGTGCTGAGTGACCTACTTTCAAAAACTTAAAAGTTAAATAACATAAAAATGGTTTGTGCACGAACGTTAATTTTGCCTGCACAAACGTGCACAAACGATGCACAAACGATTCCAACCATTTTCGAGTCATTCGGAGGTTGATGGGGTGCTGAGTGACCTAAGGTCACCAACCTCTTAAAAGTTAAATATCTTAAAGACGGTTTGTGCACAAACGCTGATTTTGCCTGCACAATCATGTACAAACGATGCACAAACGAACCAAAATGCTTTTATTCATATTTTCAACATATGGGGTGCCGACTTCACACAGGTTGTTTTGACGCCTGAGTGAATAGCCAATCAGCACGTTGCTTACTGACTTGCCAATCTACCCGGTGCCCACCCACGCGCCAACCAACCATCCAATCAAGGAGCAGCAATTTCTGCCGGCCGGGATCTGAGCGCCAACGACACTCAGTGGGTACACGTTGGTACTGATGGAGGAAAAACAGGATGGAGTCAAACGCTTCTGCTCAGGTAAGTTAATTAAAGATATCGGCAATTTCACGATGTAGCAAAAGTTTCTCAATGTCGTCATATAAGCGGTCATATAGGCCTAACGATGTGAAATGACAGGTGCCGTGCCAAAAGTTGATTGCTGCCAGAAATTGATTTCCGGGAGCGCGCACAGTCTGTTCAATTTGAAAAGCGTAGCTCATTGTTTCGATGTTTCCCTCCTCCACTCACCCAGTGGCGATTCTAGAGTCTGTGGGGGCCCCAAGCAAAAAAATCCTAGGGGGCCCTACCGACCAGTGTTCGTCACCAAAACATCTGTCACCAACAAAAAATGTATGAAATAAAACCTCTTTTTATTCCAAACATGAAAAACATTGTTATTTTTAAAATATACATGTAAAGAATAAATAAGTAACTAGACACTCTTTGACAGGGTATCTGCACATTTTTTATCAACAAATTTAATGACTTTTAAGACCTTTACCACGGCAAAAATATATATAAAAACTACACTCTAGGCTGTTCGGTGTTGAAAAAAAGTCCAGTGTTAAATGTGTGCTTCAGTGACACTGAATCAGTGTGTCAACATGATCGCATAAGATTCGAACGCACAAGGAAACACTACACACTACAGGACAATCGTGCCCACTCCGGTGAGTTGATGATTTTGAAAACGGACGTTTATGGTGCTTTTACAGACCTTTTTGGACATGCATATGACTTGCCATTCTGAAGCAGGTTGAGATTAATCAAAATTAGGCAAATACCGGAGACAGCAGGAAAATTAAAAAAAGCGGTGAGGGGGGTTCTAAAACGTTGCAGACGACTCATAAAAGAGGCTTAATGTTGAAAATACCGCAGTTCCCCTTTAAGGCTTATAAAGACATTTGGATTTCTTTTTGGTCTCAAAATGACTTTTTATCACTCTGCAGAGTTATATTTACAAGATTTGACTGTTATATCCCTACCTGACAGGCAGCGTACCTTTTGTGATGGATACTCCCACAGGAGTCTATTTGGTGATGCTAATGTTTAGATTTTATGATAGATAGGCTACATCTGTATATTTTTGGAGTTCATAAATTGCACAGAATGTATTATACACTTGCTTATGGGGAGGAGGTATAAATGATAACCTCTTCAATTCCTCTATGGCAGGACGTGATGGTGGGCAGGCATATTCTGGACCGACTGCAGTCCAGGTTGGAGCAGGCATTGCAGCGACTGCCCTTGGACCTGGACTATCTCGAGTTCATATGCATGAGTGAAATGACTCTGATTATGTCACTCTCTGCTCACATAGACTTCACACAGGAGGTAAGTTAAATGGTGTTTGTGCGATGTGGCTTGGTTATTCTGCAGGGTTCCTAGGTTTTGATAAAACCTGCAATAGTCATGGAAAGCCCCCAGGTTGGTCTAATATTTACAGCCAATTCAGACATTTATGTATCTTGTTCAAATGTTCCAATCAGTCCACAGACAGAAGTTAGATGCCAAAGAAAAAAAACTATTGTATTCTTGGATTTAATGTTACACCACTTTGATAAATAAGGTCCACTGACTGCAGTGACAAATGAAATTCAATTCAATTCAATTCATTTTTATTTATATAGCGCCAAATACAATAAATATCATCTCAAGGCACTTAGATAATAAAGTCCAATTCAAGCCAATTGGAATTCAATTAATTGTAATCATAATTATTCATAAAATAATCCAATTCGTTCATATAGAGCCAATTCAAAAACAATTTCCTAGCTAAGGAAACCAACAGATTGCACTGAAAACTTTTTGTTTTTCGGTCCAATCTCCCGTCCTGAGCGTGCCTGAGGCGACTGTGGAGAGAAACGACTCCCTTTTAACAGGAAGAAACCTCTGGCAGAACCAGACTCAGGAAGGGTGGCCATCCGCCTCGACCAGCTGGGGTTTGAGAAGACAGAAAGGGGGGGAGGGGGGGAGGGGGGGAGGGGGGGAGGGGGCCGCGGCGGCACTGTAACACCATTCAAAGGATATCTGTTGGAACAGGGAAACACGAGTTAATGACCACAATAATGTCTCACATACATAAAGACACTAAAGTGAGGAAAGGTGTGACAGATGAGGCCCCCCAGCAGTCTAGGCCTATAGCAGCTTAACTATGGGATGTTTCAGGATCACCTGAGCCATCCCTAACTATAAGCTTTATAAAAAAGGAAAGTTTTAAGCCTGGTCTTAAAAGTGGAAAGGGTGTCTGCTTCCCGGACATTTACTGGCAGCTTATTCCACAAGAGAGGGGCCTGATAACTGAAGGCTCTGCCTCCCATTCTACTTTTAGAAACTCTGGGAACCTCAAGTAAACCTGCAGTTTCGGAACGAAGTGCTCTGTTAGGAAAATATCTTACAATGAGATCTTTAAGATATGATGGAGCTCGGTCATTAAGAGCTGTGTATGTTAGGAGAAGAATCTTAAATTCTATTCTGAATTTAACAGGGAGCCAATGAAGAGAAGCTAAAACTGGAGAAATATGATCTCTCCTGTTAGTTCTCATCAGAACTCTGGCTGCAGCATTTTGGATCAGCTGAAGGCTTTTCAGAGAATATGTGGGACAGCCCAATAATAAAGAATTACAGTAGTCCAATCTTGAAGTAACAAATGCATGGACTAGTTTTTCTGCATCACTCTGAGACAAGATGTTCCTGATTTTAACAATATTACAAAGATGAAAGAAGGCAGTCCTAGAAACCTGTTTTATATGCGAGTCAAATGATAAGTTCTGGTCAAAAATAACTCCAAGGTTCCTCACTGTAGAACTAGAAGCAAAGGAAATACCATCTAGAGTAACTATATAGCTAGACAATTTCTCCCTGAAGCGCTCAGGTCCAAAGATAAGGACTTCAGTTTTGTCTGAATTTAGAAGCAGACAGTTCTGAGTCATCCAGGTCTTTATGTCTTTAAGACATGCTTGTAGTCTGACCAACCTATTGGGTTCATCTGGTTTTATGGATACCTCCTTGAACAGTCTGGTTGGGATTGGGTCTAAAACACAAGTTGATGGTTTAGAAGAGACTATTGCTGTTGTTAGTTCAGAGAGATCAACTGGACAGAAGCCGTCTAAATACAAATCAGGTTCTAAAGATACTTCTAAAGCTGCTGTACTTGATGATACATCACTGAAAATAGTGGGAAGGACTCCATCAATCTTCTCTCTGATAGAAACAATTTTATTGATAAAAAAGCTCATGAAATCATCACTGCTGAGAGTTAAAGGAATAACTGGCTCAGCAGAGCTCGGACTCTTAGTCAGACTGGCTACAGCGCTGAAAAGAAACCTGGGATTGTTCTTATTCTCTTCTATCAATGATGAATAATAAGCAGTTCTAGCTTTACGAAGGGCTTTCTTATACGTTATTAAACTATCTTTCCAGACTAACTGAGACTCTTCTAAATTAGAGGAACGCCACTGTCTCTCCAGCTTTCTTGCAGTCTGCTTTAAAGCACGCAGCTGTGAATTATACCAAGGAGCCAACCTCTTCTGACTGATTACCTTCCTTTTCAGAGGGGCAACATTGTCCAGTGCTGCACGCATTGAAACTATAGTGCTGTCAACAAGAGAGTCGAGTGTTGCTGGAGTAAAGTTTAGGTAGTCGTCCTCTGTCATATCTGCACATGGCAGTGAAGAAAAGGATGATGGAATTAATTCTTTAAATCTGGTTACAGCCTCCTCTGATAGACACCTTCTATACGTAAATTTTTTCTCTGTGAAACTGTATAGTCAAGTAATGTAAACTCAAAGGTTATCAGAAAATGGTCAGATAAGACAAGGTCATGAGGGAACACTGTTAACTGTTCACTCTCAATGCCATAAGTCAGCACAAGATCAAGGGTGTGATTAAGGCAGTGAGTCGGTCTGTGAACACTCTGAGAAAATCCAATAGAGTCTAATATTGAATTAAAGTTCATATTCAGGCTGTCATTTTCAACATCTACATGAATATTAAAGTCACCCACTACAATGACTTTATCTGTACTGAGCTGGATTTGATCCCAAATATTAGAAATGTAACAGAAATAGAATGTAATAGAAATGTAAGACAGGATTTTATCAGCTTAAAAATATTGCCAGAGTTCACCCATTTCTCTCTCTTGCCAGCACGGAGGTGCTGATGCATGCTTTTATTTCTAGTAGAATAGATTATTGCAATGCCCTGCTCTCTGGTCTCCCCAAAAAAAGTATTTCTTACCTACAATTACTACAGAATCAGCTGCACGTGTGCTGATGAGGACCAGAGGGCGGGAACACATGACACTAGGTTTAAAACCGCTGCATTGGCTCCCCGTCCGTTTGAGGATTGATTTTAAGGTTCTTTCAGTTGTTTATAAATGTCTTAATGATCTTGTTTTTCTGATCTGCTTTTAAATTATTGGCCCTCGCGGACCCTGAAGTCCTCTGGTACCGGCCTTTTAGTTGTTCCTAAAGTTGGAACAAAAACTTATGGTGAGATGTTGTTCCATTATAGACCTGCCAGAGAACCTCAGGGCTGCAGAGACTGTTTTTAAAAAGAGGCTCAATACCTACCTTTTTAGTTTAGCTGTCAGCTGAATTTTATTTCATTTATTAATTTGGGTTTAGTTTACTTTCATCCATTATTTTAAACAGGGCTGGGCGAGTCAACTTGTTATTATCGCATTAACTCATTCATTAGACACCGAGAGGTGGATGTGTCGATCACATTGTACCTCAAATAAAATTATATCCAAGACTTGTGGAAAGAAGTAGAATGATTTAAAAGTGAATAAAGCTGTAAGCAGCAGGAGGAAGCAGAGACGTCTGCACTCTTCAGAAGCAGGAAGTAAAAACCATTGCAGGCGCCTACATCTTCATCACCATTTAAAAAGTTCTGGCATAATATTTTACTTTCAGATGACTCCATGAGACAAACTAAAAATACAGAAACAGCTGTACACAGTTTTAGCTTCAGTCACTGCTCCTCCCCATGTGGAGAAAAGGCATTGCAGCTCAATTCCTTGATTAAGGACAATACTACTTTGTTATGGCTGGGGGTGGTGTTACTTGGCTGAAAACTGGATAGGACCCTGCTGGCAAACTGGCTGTACAGAGCCATCATTTTGAGTAGCTGCATCTATAAGAATATGCAGCTCCAAATAGTTCCCTCCAAATTAAATCCATTTCCAAACATCAAGATGTTTCTCCCTGGTTCCCTTCGACAGCCACCCTTCCATCGAGACGAATAAATAAATTATTTGGAGCCAAAGAATTGGTTTCAGCAGCACACATTGTACAATACCACCGTTTTATTTAAAAAGAGGTTCAGGCTGGCAAGTTAGACAGCTTCATGACAGCCGCCTCAGACGACAGCTTCTGTCGGATTGGCGGCGGCCACCGGCACTGCTGCGACAGCTTCTGTCGGATTGGCGGCGGCCACCGGCACTGCTGCGACAGCTTCTGTCGGATTCGCGGTGGCGACCGCCACTGCTGCGGCAGCTTCTTCTGTCGGATTCGCGGCGGCGACCGCCACTGCTGCGGCAGCTTCTTCTGTCGGATTCGCGGCGGCGACCGCCACTGCTGCGGCAGCTTCTTCTGTCGGATTCGCGGCGGCGACCGCCACTGCTGCGGCAGCTTCTTCTGTCGGATTCGCGGCGGCGACCGCCACTGCTGCGGCAGCTTCTTCTGTCGGATTCGCGGCGGCGACCGCCACTGCTGCGGCAGGTTCTGTCGGATTGGCGGCCGCAACCGCCACTGCTGCGGCAGGTTCTGTCGGATTGGCGGCCGCAACCGCCACTGCTGCGGCAGCTTCTGTCGGATTGGCGGCGGCGACCGCCACTGCTGCGGCAGGTTCCTCCGTCGGATTGGCGGCGACAGCCAGAGAAACATTCACTTCTCTTTTAGCCTTCAGATTTACTTGTGAGATGTCAGCTTGCTTATATTTCATGTTGCCAATGGATGCAGCAGCTTTAACTGCTTTGCTTTCCATTACGACTGCAAAGAAGTTCAAAAGTGGATTAAGAAATATAGACAAGTTAGCCATAAACAGAAAATGCAAATACTTCAGACCTGCCCCAATAAATGGCATTAAACTCAGTTTAGTTACTTTTCTTGCAGTGTGACAAAGCTTTAAAGGGCTTTACCATATCCTGACACGTACTATACAACTATGCAGAAGTCAAGTAAACAGCTGCAGATTGAAACGGGTCACTGTTCAAACAGAAGTCTTCTGAAAACCATTTTCCAGTCGATGCTCAAACGCAGTTTATAAAGTTTCACCATCCAAGGAAGACTCAAACTCATTATGCATACCTTCTTTTAAGTTCTTCCCAAACATGGAATCCATTGGCTGGACAAGTTCAAGGGGTTTCCTTGAAGACAAGTCTATGACACAAAAGGCATTGAGTTACTATGAAAACCTACAGCTTTAAAACATTTCTTACAGCTGTCCTTACCGCTTTGCTTTTTCTGAACCTCATTGGCAGCTCCATGATTCATCCCAACTATTGGCCAACATGATCCTATGGAGAAAGCATATTTTGCACAAATGCTAATCGTGAGACAGAACAACAGACACAATCCAGTTTTAGGACTTAACACCAAAAAGAGCAGATAAAATGCAAAACCTTTGGCCAGCCAAGCCGTCAGCACAGAAATCAGCAGCACTCCAACAGCTCCCATTGTTCCAGTCAGCAAACAACATCCCAACCCACCTGTGAGGTTTAAATCAGCTCCTCGTTGAGGTGACAGAGCTGTTGCTCATCAGGTATAATTAGATTTAGAAGATTCAGGGCTCATTCAGATAATAGTGAATTAAAAATACCAAAAGTGGATTTAAATTGTAGTATTAAGGATTTTAATCTTTATATATGTAATGCTATTGTAGAAGTGGCTAGTCAAACTATAAGGATAAAAGGTGGGAAAAAGGAAAGGAAGTTGGTACCATGGTGGACAATAGAATGTACTGCAGGTATTGAAGAAACAAAATAAAGCCTTTAAAGTATTAAAAAGAAATCATAGCACTCAGAATTTGAATGAATACAAAAAATTGCAAGCAAAGGTAAGAAGAACTGTTAAAAGTGATTAAAAGAAGTAAAGGAATTAAAAGAGTGAATGGATATCCAATATTAAATAATGGAGAAACAACAGCAGTGAAAAATAAAGACAAGGCAGAGATGTTGAGAAAAGTGTTTGTTAGAATTCATAGTTCTGAAAATATCAGTGTAGTAGGGCGAGAAAAGACAATTCTGGAAAATAAGGAGTCATTGGAGAAAATGGTCGAATCGAATGATTTATTGAATATGTCATTTACAATAATGGAATTGAATAGGGCAGTTTAAAAATATAAATGATACGCTCCAGGAAAGATCAGATTTGTTATGGAATGATAAGTAATTTAAGTGAATTTTCTAAAAATATTTGATTGGAATTGTATAATAGAATTTGGGAGGAGGGAGAATTACCAAAAAGTTGGAAAGAAGCTGTGGTTATACCAATTAGAAAGCCAGGAAAAGATGAATCAAAACCAAAAATAAAAAATTATAGACCAAGAGCTTTAACATCCAATATATATAAAATAATGGAGAGAATGATAAATGAAAGATTGTTATATTATATAGAAAGTAAAGGACTTATATTGAAGTATCAAAGTGGATTTAGGAGAGGGAGGAGTACAATGGATCCAGTAATATGTCTAGAGAATGAAATAAGAAAGGCTCAAGTAAATAAAGAGAGTGTTGTAGCAGTATTTTTTTATATTGAAGGAGCGTATGATATGATGTGGAGAGAAGGGTCATTAGTTCAAATTAGAAGAATGGGTATAAATGGTTGTATGTTTAAATGGATTAAAAAAAATTTTAGAAGGAAGAAAAATACAAGTGAGAATAGAGAAGGAATATTCTGAGAATTTTAACATAGAAAGCACAGTTAGTCCATTATTATTTTCTGTGATATGTTTAAGGCCTCTCACCAGAAGAGCACCTAAAAGATTTCTGAGGAGTGTGGACATAAATCCCGCCACATTTTACCTGGAAAGCAAGCCCTTTATAATTTGAGCTAATTTGCCTTCCACATTTGGGTATATACTGAAGAGATTGTAATAACCCCAACCCTAAATTTGACTTGTCCTAAGTGCAATTGCTTTTGTTTCGCCCAATTTTAAATCAAACAACCTCAAACATCCCTACATGAAACCACATTTAGATAATAATGATTCTATTTTTGTGAAAGGGAGATGAATTCATACCCTCTGTACACATAGCCTAGCTTTACATTAACCTGTTTTATTAATTTTTGCAGATGACTAAGACAGGGAAACCTGATGCTTACTGGAGGGACATCTGTGTAAAATATGCCCAGGGACAATACCACTTCTCTACTGGCAAACTTCCAGGGGCCAAGAAGTGGAAAAGGGCCCTGGAGAAAATTGATGCTTGTCCCCTGCAGAACCACACAAAGGATCTGTTCGGGGGATGCCTTCTGTGCTCCTGTGGGTTCCACAAGGTAGGTGAAATGATTTACTAAGTCCTGATAAGCCACTGCAGCATGTGGATTTATTTATTGAACAATATATATCTGCACAACTCTGGAGAAAACTGTGAGTGTAGGATTCTGAGTTGCATGTAGCATGGCCCTCTTTTTGTAAACCCCCCCCTCCCCCCCCCCAGTAAGGCAGCAGAGGTTCAGATGGAGGCAGGTCGCGTCCGAGTCGGTGCAGAGGCAGGGAGAGGAGACACAGAGACAGGGAGAGGAGACACAGAGGCAGGGAGAGGAGACACGGAGACAGGGAGAGGAGACACAGAGACAGGGAGAGGAGACACAGAGGCAGGGAGAGGAGACACAGCGACAGAGAGAGGAGACACAGCGACAGAGAGAGGAGACACAGAGGCAGGGAGAGGAGACACAGAGCAGGGAGAGGAGACACAGAGGCAGGGAGAGGAGACAAAGAGACAGGGAGAGGAGACACAGAGGCAGGGAGAGGAGACACAGAGGCAGGGAGAGGAGACAAAGAGACAGGGAGAGGAGACACAGAGGCAGGGAGAGGAGACACAGAGCAGGGAGAGGAGACACAGAGGCAGGGAGAGGAGACAAAGAGACAGGGAGAGGAGACACAGAGGCAGGGAGAGGAGACACAGAGGCAGGGAGAGGAGACAAAGAGACAGGGAGAGGAGACACAGAGGCAGGGAGAGGAGACACAGAGCAGGGAGAGGAGACACAGAGGCAGGGAGAGGAGACAAAGAGACAGGGAGAGGAGACACAGAGGCAGGGAGAGGAGACACAGAGGCAGGGAGAGTAGACACGGAGACAGGGAGAGGAGACACAGAGACAGGGAGAGGAGACACAGAGGCAGGGAGAGGAGACACAGAGACAGGGAGAGGAGACACGGAGACAGGGAGAGGAGACACAGAGCAGGGAGAGGAGACACAGAGGCAGGGAGAGGAGACAAAGAGACAGGGAGAGGAGACACAGAGGCAGGGAGAGGAGACACAGAGGCAGGGAGAGTAGACACGGAGACAGGGAGAGGAGACACAGAGACAGGGAGAGGAGACACAGAGGCAGGGAGAGGAGACACAGAGGCAGGGAGAGGAGACACAGAGGCAGGGAGAGGAGACAAAGAGACAGGGAGAGGAGACACAGAGGCAGGGAGAGGAGACACAGAGGCAGGGAGAGGAGACATGGTGACAGGGAGAGGAGACATAGAGGCAGGGAGAGGAGACACAGAGACAGGGAGAGGAGACATAGAGGCAGGGAGACAGGGGGAGGAGACAGA
This sequence comes from Odontesthes bonariensis, assembly GCF_027942865.1. Taxonomy (NCBI): domain Eukaryota; kingdom Metazoa; phylum Chordata; class Actinopteri; order Atheriniformes; family Atherinopsidae; genus Odontesthes; species Odontesthes bonariensis. The sequence continues at coordinate 22,505,426 of NC_134513.1, read as the reverse complement.
GGCAGGGAGAGGAGACACAGAGACAGGGAGAGGAGACACAGAGGCAGGGAGAGGAGACACAGAGGCAGGGAGAGGAGACACAGAGACAGGGAGAGGAGACACAGAGACAGGGAGAGGAGACACAGAGACAGGGAGAGGAGACATAGAGGCAGGGAGAGGAGACACAGAGACAGGGAGAGGAGACACGGAGGCAGGGAGAGGAGACACGGAGACAGGGAGAGGAGACACAGAGCCAGGGAGAGGAGACACAGAGGCAGGGAGAGGAGACACAGAGACAGGGAGAGGAGACAGAGAGGCAGGGAGAGGAGACACAGAGACAGGGAGAGGAGACATAGAGGCAGGGAGACAGGGAGAGGAGACAGAGGCAGGGAGAGGAGACAGAGGCAGGGAGAGGAGACACAGAGACAGGGAGAGGAGACACAGAGGCAGGGAGAGGAGACACAGAGGCAGGGAGAGGAGACACAGAGACAGGGAGAGGAGAGACAGAGACAGGGAGAGGAGACATAGAGGCTGGGAGAGGAGACATGGTGACACGACAAACTAAGCAACATTGATTGAGTATTACGGCCCCTCCTCCTCTCTTCCTTAGGCTGCCCCCTACTCAGAGGACATGCATTTCTGTTGTGGGATGATTGTGCTACTCATGGAGGAGATGGATGTGTATGCATGTCCTTTCTTCATCTTTGTGTTTATACTGGTTACAGGCGAGCGCATAGGAGTGGAATATTTATTGGCCCAGACCAACAGAGGTGACCTCCTGGCTCCATCGCAGGTCCCTGAAGTCCCCTCGCAGGTGCTGGAGGAGGAGGAGGAGCCGGATGACACCATCAGCACGCCTGACATTGTGGGCCAGTCAGCTGCGATAGGGGCTGGTGATCCTCTGAGTGCTGTGATGGGTGACGCTGAACCCGGACCCCTCGTCACAGAGCTCAATAACACTTTCTGTAACACCTTACGCTAAAACATAATATTTAACTGAAGTAAATGTGGTTACATTTTAATAAGGAAGGGGAAAACCCTGCCCATCCCTCAGTCCACTGTGAGTGTGTACAGCCACATTAGACAGCTGCTGGAGGACAGCAGGGTTGTCCTGGTCCAGACGACGCTGGCTCTGGTGCCGGTGAACAACACCACGGTCTCTGCATGGTATGTGTTATTTCATTTACCTTCCCCATACAGCTAAGACAGTATATACTGTATATACATGTATATAAATATTTAACCTCAAGAAAAAACAAGAAAACCCTCCACCTGCATGCTTGTTAGAAAATATGTAATACACTGTATGTAATAACCTTAGGGGGGGAGGATAGGCTTACACATATAAAATAATGAATGTTTGTCTTGTAAGCTGCTTAGGAGGGACAAGAGGAAGGACGGTAACATGCTGCTGAAAGGTACAGTTCTCCCTCAACAGCTGCACCTGGCCATGGAGCCTCTCCCTCCAATCAGCACTCTCCCAGCTGTCCCTGTGCAACATGCACACGAACAGATGACCTTTGACCTCCTCAGTTCCCTCCACAATTTGGGCCAGCTCCGTTCCAGCAAGCTCCCTTTTCATATGCTCCCCCATTTCCCCACTTTCCATCTACACATGCTCCTCCTTTTTCTCAGGCTCCTCAACCACAAGCTCCTCCAGAGGGCCTTCCAGGTGCCCAGCCAAGGCAACGTGCCTGGAGGCTGAACAAAGCTGCCCAGGAGGATGAGGAGCGAATGGCAAGGGGGGAACAGCCACGGAAGAGGCTGAAAAAGGAGAAATACCACTACACCTGCAAAGTGTGTGGCCAGGACAAAAACAAACAGACTGGACACACCCAGCTAAAGGGGCGGTGGTACTGTCCAGAGTCAGGACAGACCCTGGATGACCGGAGGAAGAGTGGAGGCCTATTGACCCTTCCCACTCACGTGACCTTCGTAAAAGCGGCGGCCATTTTGGACATGTAGTGGACTGCAGTTTGAATGCAATACGAGAAAACGAAAATAAAAAACTAAAATAAAGGACTAAAATAAAATGCAGAAAACACCTTCACTGTCCAGCGACGTAGGGCATTTACAGGGTGAGCAGAGGGAGAGGTATTTAGAAAAGTTTAGATTAGCTGGCGTAGAGAATGACGTTTACCTGCTTCCATCAGGATGGTTCACTGACGTTCGGAAGTTCACGGCGATGTCATCATTACCCGACTTCACCCCTCATGATCTGTACCAGTATGTGATTAACAATCCATACACAGGTAGTGATGTGAAAGCGTTTAAAAGTTTGGATGCCTACAAGTACTTTGTGTCAGGCTGGGTCACATGCCTACATCAGTGGATCGTCCCTGGAGCCGGTGGTCGCCATCTTATTACAGCTAAGGTTTGTTTACATTTTCATTTAACGTTGGTCATCAGGATCGGGACAAACAAAATGCAGGGTTGACAACTCTCACGCATCTGCCGTGACACTCACTCTTACAGACTCAGTGTCACGCTCTCACACTTAACAAAGAAATCTCACGCTAGATAATTTTTTCTTTCTGTGTTGATTTTTTTCACTCTCGTTCTATCTCTGAATGCTTAAACTCATGATTGGACCACAGCAGAGCGTCTAATCCCTCTTTGATTGTTGATTTGCTGGAAACGGCTTGTCATTACGTCAGTCGGTACGTCAGTGACGTCGGTCTGCCAAGGCCAAATCTGATTGGTAACGCAGCGCTGTCTCACTACAGCAATGTAGTGTTATTCCATTCAAGTGAGCGCGGCCAGTTCAGTCTGAAGGACAGAATTTACCACTTCACTGAGAAGCCGCAAAATCAGTAAGGTAATACAAGAAGTAGGCTTTCACTCGATGGTACCCTCTCTTCCATTATGTGCATAAAAATGAATGACCTAGAGCCGTGCTACAAGTATGAGCCCCCGGCTCAGATAGTGAAAAACGCAAAGTCTGCCACAACCCGCTTTAACAGTTCTTTACGATGTGATGATTAGATATGCACACACTGATATCTTCTGGGTTTTTTTGTGCCTGTTGGTGTGTGTGTGTGTGTCTGTCTGTCTGTCTGTCTGTCTGTCTGTCTGTCTGTCTGTGTCTGTCTGTGTCTGTCTGGTGGTGTGTGTGTGCCTGGTAGCCTTTTGGAGGGGACTGTACTGTATGAGTTGGAAATTGAAGAGAGACACTTTGGATATGGACATTAAAGGCAAAAAAAAAGAGACAAAAAAGGCAAAAAAAAAAAAAAAAAGACACCAAGAAAAGGCAAACAAAAAATGTATCAGCAACCCTGATGAATGGTTATTTTTTGATGGTCGCAATTGTTACAAGATTTGCAGATCTGTGTTCGCTCAATCAACTAGTGATAGGAGGCAGCATCTTTATGCACAAACGAATCCACAAAGCCACATGGAGATCACCCGACCACTTCACAGAAAACCAGATCGACCACATGTGCATCAACCGGAAGTTCCGACGACTGTGGAGTGATGTAAGGGTGATGAGGGGGGCAGATGTGTCATCAGACCACCACCTTATTGTCACGTCAGCACGGCTGAGGCTGAAGAAATACTCCACAAACACCAATCCACGTAAAAGATTCAATGTAGGCCTGCTCAAGGATAAGGACATCCAGACAGCATTCAAACTCAGCATTTCTAACAGGTTTCAGCCACTGCAGGAACTCTTTAAAGAGGAGGATATAGATATTGAGAACCAGTGGCAACAGGCCAAAAAGGGCTGGCTGGACACATGTTAGGAGGTCTTGGGCAAGACGAAACAACATCACAAGGAGTGGATGACCTTCCACACTATGAAGAAGCTAGAAAGGAGGAAACAAAAGAAAGAGGTATTGAACACAAGCCGGACAAGAGCAGAGAAGGCAAGGGCACAGGAGGCCTACACAGCAGTAGACAAGGAAGTTAAAAAGAGCATCAAAAAGGACAAAAGAGACCACTTTGAGGACCTAGCCAAGCAGGCAGAGGAAGCTGCAGGAAAGGGAAACCTGAGGGAGCTCTACCTGACGACAAGAAAGCTAGCAGGTAAATTCCAACAAGTAGAGAAACCAGTCAAGGACAAAGAGGGCAACCCACTTACAACAACAGAACAGCAACTTAGAAGATGGGCAGAACACTTTAATGAGCTATTAAACAGACCATCCCCAGAGGCACCTCCAGATATACCACCTGCAAATACAGAGCTACCTATCAACACTGGAAAACCTACAAAGGTAGAGATCAAGAAGGCCATCATGTCTTTAAAGAACGGGAAGTCAGCAGGACCAGATGAAGTACCAGCAGAGGCCCTCAAGGCGGACATAGTGAGCTCAGTCAACATGCTGCACAGCCTTTTCAATAGGATTTGGGAAGAGGAGCAGGTTCCCCTGGAGTGAAGGGAGGGCATACTCGTTAAACTACCGAAGAAGGGGGATCTTGGTAATTGTAACAACTACAGAGGGATTATGCTACTGTCAACAGCAGGGAAAGTGTTCAACAGAATTGTCCTAGAGAGAATGAGGGATGTAGTGGATGTCAAGCTGCGAGATGAACAGGCAGGTTTCCGGAAGAACAGGTCCTGTGCTGACCAGATTGCCACCCTACGCATTATAATAGAACAGTCACTGGAATTGAACTCTCCTCTCTACATCAATTTCATAGACTACGAGAAGGCCTTTGATAGCATAGATAGAGACACCTTGTGGAAGTTGCTGCGGCACTACGGGATACCAGAGAAGTTTGTATCTCTAATCCGGAACACATATAAGGACATGAAATGCAGAGTAGCCCATGCAGGACAGCTAACAGAGAGCTTTAATGTGAAGACAGGAGTACGTCAGGGATGTTTACTGTCGCCATTTCTTTTCATACTGGTTATTGACTGGATTATGAGGACTACTACTAGTGGAGGGAGAAATGGATCCAGTGGACACTTTGGACACAGCTGGAGGATTTAGATTTTGCCGACGACCTGGCACTCCTCTCACACAACCACAAACAAATGCAAGATAAAAGAGCCCATCTGGACAGAACATCAATCAGTACAGGACTCAAGATCAGCAAAAAGAAGACTGAACTCATGAAGATTAACATTACAAACAGCACACCAGTCACAATTGGAGGGGAAGAGGTGAAGGAGACAGAGTCCTTTGTGTACTTGGGAAGTGTGGTTGACCGGCAGGGGGGCACGGATAGGGATGTAACAGCCAGGATAGGGAAAGCAAGAGCAGCCTTCATCATGCTTAGGAATGTCTGGGCCTCCAGAGTGATTCGCATAGCCACCAAACTCCGGATCTTCAACTCCAATGTCAAGTCAGTATTGCTCTACGGATCCGAGACATGGAGAACCACAAAAGCAACACAACACAGGATACAAACATTTATAAACACTTGTCTGAGAAGGATCTTTAAGATTAAGTGGTCAGACAAGATCAGCAACCTGGAGCTGTGGGATAGAGCAGGACAAAACCCGGTGGGAAGCCAGATCCTCAAGAGAAAATGGTCTTGGATAGGGCACACCCTTAGGAAGACACCATCCAGCATCACAAACCAGGCTCTAACCTGGAATCCACAGGGTAAACGAAGGAGAGGAAGGCCAAAAAACAGCTGGAGAAGAGACACGGAGGAGGAGATGAGGAGCATAGGCAACAGCTGGCAAGACCTAAGGAAGAAGGCCCAGAGACGAGTGCAGTGGAGGACAATCATCGGTGGCCTATGCTCAGGCATGAGTAATGGGCCTAAGTAAGTAAGTAAGCAATTGTTACAGAATGTTAATGTTTATATTAATAATATTAATATTTTGATTTCTGATTTGAGTTTATATATTGATATTTGTAATGTATTATATTTCTCTCTGTTAAACAACATTGTCTTTTGAAGGGCAGCTGAGGATGTAGGCTATGAATGAGATGTGAATTTAGGATTTGCCATGTCTAACTAGTCACCCTAAAATCGACCAGAATGGAAGAAATTGCATTTAAGAAATTTAAAATTTTCTAGAGGAAGGCCCCAAACTCTGCACTATTGCATATTCATAAAATGTATACATGTATCTACATCATATCTACACAGATATATATATCTGTACTGTGGAACAACTTCTGAGATGCGTGTCGCGAACCGACCCGCTGAAATCTCACTCCAAGGTTTTTGGAAAAGTTGGCAACCCTGAAAATGTTATGAACTGTCATTCAAATAACTGCTTAATCTGTTGAGAAATGGTCCCTGTCATAAATGTGCTGCTACCAGAACCAAGCACTGTATTACTGAAGGGTCGGTTTCTGTAGTGTTAGTAGCCTACAGGGGTCGGGAACGTGTGGCTCGCGAGCCACTAGTTATGCATGTCGCACACTGAAACAAGTTAGTATTAGCATTAACAAGTTGTAACTATGTTCGATTCCACTTATGCACGTGAGAAATCCTACTATTCAGTTTGGACGAGAGCTTATTTAGTCCACTTGTGTTCGCTCTCGATGACGTGCGAACGCAAACACACCTTGTTCTTGGTTGTTAGCAGTGGTAGACTACTGGTAGTCCATGTCCAAAATGGCGCTTACTTTTGCGCTGACGTCACACGGGATAGGTCAATAGTCACCATTACTTGTCTCTCTCTGTTGTTTGTCTGTCTGTCTCTGGGTTGTTCCGGTCCGTCTCCCTGTTTGTTGGCGTGGATATATGACAGGGCCAGAGCTGAGGTGTGTGTGTGTGTGTGAGTATGTGCGTGAGTGAGTGAGTGAGTGAGTGAGTGTGTGTGTGTGTGTGTGTGTGTGTGTGTGTGTGTGTGTGTGTGTGTGTGTCAAAAGTTCTGTTCTGTTCGGTTCGGTTCTGTTTCAGTGAGAAAGGAGGGACTTAACATACTTTAAAACAGAATCTTCTTGAATAACAGGACAGTGAGTGTCATCCACTGAATGTGATTGTGAAAACCAAAGCCAGAATCATTTACATTTATTCACAAAACACAACACTCTTTGCTTCTCAATTTGGAATTTGTTTGCACAGATGTAGTCTCTCAAATAATTGAGATTACAATAAAGAAGGAGGGGAAACATGATGGGGAGTTATTTACATTTACAGTTATAGACTGTTAGATTCGGTTCTTTAATTGGAAGCTCAAGAATGGACCGGAGTAATTCAAGTGAAAATGAAGTGTTTATTGGTAGTCACACGTCAAAGCATATCAGCGCTGGGCTCAGTGGAACAGAGCTCCCGCAGGAAGTCCGTCAGACTGAACCTCAACTTCCGGTTATCATTTGTATTTATAGCCTCATAGGTTGGACTCACACTCGAACGAGTATGATTGGACATGAGTAGGTTCAACATGCTTCGTCATATTCTCTGGATCAGCCCAAAACAATGTGTGTGTGTGAATCTGCCCTTGCTTTCCCAATTGTTTTGTCTTCCTACTCCTGGATCACTTTAGGTCATCATGGAAAAGTACTGAGACTTATTTAATTTATAATGTCTAAGAACAAAGCCAATTTTTACAGCCGCTAGGTGGCAATACTTGTTCCAAGTCAACTTACAGTACGATTTATAACGGAGTAGAGCTAGACTGCATGAACGCATGTATGTTGTTGAGAGCGGGAGTTATTAAAATAGGTTACTTGATAACAACACGGCCTAATCCTTCAAACACGGACATGACAAGTCCCATCTGACGTGTGTAGCAGAGTGGTGAAGCAGAAGAGTCTCAGTGGCCGAATGGATAAGGCACTGGCCTCCTAAGCCAGGGATTGTGGGTTCAAGTCCCATCTGAGGTGTGGAGCATAGTGTATGAAGCGGAAGCGTTCTGGGCCCATAACCCAGAGGTCGATGGACTGAAACTGAATGAATGCTATGAATGAATTTTCAAATCAAACTCAACATCTCTCATTAAAAAAACCTGGAAAAGATAATTCAAATTAGTTTGGTGTGCTCACGAGTGTTCTCCAAAGTCCACTTTTCTGATATAAGTAAGAAAAAAGAATGATTGTCAAAAGACTGAAATCTTTCACTTTTGTTAAATGGAATAAAGGATCGTTTACCGATTTCTTTTTGTTGTGTTTGTTATTTTGATTAGTCACGTGGATAAAGCACTGGACTCCTAAGCCAGGGATTGTGGGTTTTAGTCCCATCAGGGGTGTGTAGCAGAGTGGCGCAGCAGAAGCGTGCTGGGCCCATAACCCAGAGGTCGATGGACCGAAACCATCCTCTGCTATGTATACATTTTCAAATCAAACTCAACATATCTCACTAAAAAAAAACTGGAAAAGAGGATGTTCATAGCATCACAATTGACACTTGACCAACTCTGAAAGCCTTTCTACACACTCTTAATTCAAATTAGTTTGGTGTGCTCACAAGTGTTCTCCAATGTCCACTTTTCTGATATAAGTAAAAAAAATAATTATTGTGTCAAAAGACTGAAATCTTTCACTTTTGTTAAATGGATTAGAGGATCGTTTACCCGATTTCTTTTAGTTGTGTTTTTTATTTTGAATAGTCACGTGGATAAGGCACTGTCCTCCTAAGCCAGGGATTGTGGGTTCGAGTCCCATCAGGGGTGTAGAGCAGAGTGGTGCAGCAGAAGCGCCTCAGTGGCCTAATGGATAAGGCACTGCACCAAAGCTGGGGAACAATTGTCTGTATAAGGGTGGGAAGAAGAGGGAAGAAGAGGAAGGAGGGGGGAAGAAGGGGGAAGGGGAAGGGGAAGGGGAAGAGAAAAAAAGAAAAGAAAAATGAGAAAGTCGCAGGTTTGAATCCTCATTGGAACATGCATCAATTCATGCAAAATCTAATAAATATAGCTTTAAAACTGATACAAATACAATTGGTAAGAATAATAATGCAATTTGTTCTAATAATAACAATACAGAGAAGAGTATTAAACCACCACACACCTAATACTGCTTATATTTTTTATATTATAAAAAACGTTTCTGTTAATCACTTCTCACAAACTGTCTACAATATAAGTCTGTCCCTTTCTTTTAGTTTTAATGTTGTATAAGATTGATACAATTAAGAATATTAATTGTATGAATTGAATTGTAATTTTTACATTTTCTTTCAAGAATATTGATAAAAATAAGAATGTTATATTACTATTACTACTACTGCTTATAATAATTAACATTTATATCAAAGAAATGTTTCTGAGATTCAGTTCTCACAGCCTGTGGATCTATCAGCAATACCATTATTTCCCTTTCTTGTAAATTTCATATTTGTGTGAGTTTACAAAGGTTTTCCATAGGTGTGCTAGGAAAAAACAAAGGATACTGCTGTAGAAATAAAGTTATTTTTATTTATATTTACAAAAACACTGACAAACATACACACACACACAGACACGCATGCACACGCGCACACACACACACACACACACACACACACACACACACAATAACAGTCAATGAAAAGAATGAGTACATTTTTTTTTTCTGCCCTCTTCCTCTTCATCTCCTCCATCCACTGGTCAAGTGGCACAACAGCTGTCTGTGGGCAGTAAATGTGGCCATAATACTGGCTGTGGCCAGTATCTTTGTTGCGGGGCTGGTGGCACAGACTACACTTGTTTTTCTCCACAGTGCGGACGTAGGGCTTACAAGCAAGTGGTGGAGAGGGAATGGGTCCAGCAGGAGCAATCTGACGGACCGTAATAAGCGTTGTGGAGAAATTAGAGTCGAATCCCGCGTTGGTCAGCCGTCCATTGGGGAGTTTATTGAACAAACCGTCACAGCAAATGTGCATACAGAATGTACAAAATGTCCGACGAGCTCATTTTGTGACACCCTTTTATACAGTTTTATCATAACAAGTGTACGTGGCCCTCTCTGGAGGCGCCTAGCTTTCGCAGTTTATCATCAACACGCTCATTCTAACTATCAACAATCTTCATATGAACCAGTCAACAAGGCCCAGGATGTAACTAGGCCAGAAGTCATGAACATGTCATGACATCCTTCTCCCACATAGTCCCCCCTGAAATCACTTATCAGTGATTTAATAAAGAAATAATCTAAAATGAAAGAAAATCATCCCACATAGTTAATTAAGAATTAATTAACATAATCAACACTAAATTATTCTAATAATTCTACAATATCAATCAACGGGACCATTTTGAATAAATGAAAAGGAATATACATATGCGTGTACTCGAATCACATTAAATGATTAAATTAAATTACACAATATTGAATTCAACAACACTACAAGTTTTACATTGCCATCACACTTGTCCACTGTTCGCAGTGCATAGGTGCGAAAAACCCACCGGCTGCTACTTTCGTAACTTTCGTAACTCATGTTCTTATCTTGGGAAAATTCAGCTACGGCCCCCCCCACTGGCGACCGACCACTTTACCAAGGTCGCACTCCGAACAGTTGACTGACACAATTGGCAATGGACATATCAGTGATCAGTTTTGATTGATAATACACATAGACTGAATACACCACCTTCAAATCAGTTAATCACCGTTTTGTATCAAGTACAATACATAAAATTATGGATTATCACACAACAATAGTAATAAAATGCAATGTAATGCAGCTCTTCCAGTCCCGTCCCATCTCCTGTACTCTGGTGTCGTCTGCTTCTGGCCGAACATCCGTCCGGCTGGGTCTGGAACTGCTAAGCTAACTCTGGGAGGAGAGGTCGCCAGTACGTCACTCCCAATCAAAGAGATCTTCAGCATCTCTTCTCCCTGTCAGACTATACTTGGTTCCACCCTCGAGGAAAGAAACTTGTGAACCGTCCGTTGATAACCTTCATTCGTTGACCCGCTCTTCCCATGCGTTGGTCCTCAGACCTGGTCTCGCATGGTCATCCGCCTCCTGATTCCCTCCACTGTTCGTCTGAACATCCCTTGCAGCAAACACCTTCTCAGAATGGGTATAATGCAACACCCCAATAGGGAAACCATCCTCACTATCAACAATATTGCTATTCCCGCCTTAACTGTCATCGCTCCCCCTTCACCCAAAATCCCAAACAGACCAGTCCACCACCGTTCACCTCCACCAGCATCACACGTCAGCTCGTTCTCTGATCTTCTTCACGGCCGTTGTAAACGTCCCATCAGCTGCAGTGTTCCCGGGTATAAATGTACAACATTTTCCCCAACCATCTGGCAAACACCAATTTTCCCTTCTAATATACATTCTAAAACTTGTCTGTTCTACCAAGCCATCATACTCGTCTCATGTAGTTGTTCTCCAAAGCCTGCAAACCCTTCACTCGTGTATAAGAATTCCCTGTTGGTTGTATTATATGTAATTAATCCATTCCCCATTTTGTTAAATATGATCCCCTGCAAACCAGCCTCAAATCCAGCTGCAACCTCCCTGCGTGCTTTGAACTCGAAAGGAATCCCTCTCGGCTGTCATATTGCATCCAAGTAAACGTGCTTATCCCTGATGTAGTCATCACTAGATCTTTTAACTCTCCCTTTTTCCACATCCAAACCTCGCATCTCGTTTACCTTGTCATACACTCACACAACTGATGTGTTCCTCCTCACCAGTGCCCAAAAACCTATCTCCCTGTTGGGTAGCACATTTAACAAAACATCATCTCCACACATCCAGTAACTCTCAGCTATCAGGTGTGTCTGACCCCAAAAAGATATAGAGTTAACATGATCATTTCTATATTTTCACAAAATGATCCAAATAAATAAATCCCAATAAATCTTGTTTTCATTTAACAGTAGTATTACCTACGCGAGTTCCAAAAGCATTCAAACTCACCATCGTAATCTACTCTATAATCAGTGGGAGGCCCATCCTGTGATGTACTATGATTAAATTCCGCACAAGAAGACTCCAATTTTTGGCCCTCCCTTATTTTGAAAATAACTATGTAATTTCTTTGGCCCAAACATCAATCTGCATTTAATACCACACATAGGAAACAATAACCATTTATCCTCTGCCGATGTGAACCTACCTTCTCTGCATTCCCGTTGCTGGACCACCGCACAGTCCCTGAAGGTGTGTGGCTCTGGAACAACAACAGGCAATGCTCCTGGAGCGTCTGCTCATATGAGACACTCCGTCGCTGTCAGTTCTCTCGTAATGTACCATGCCCATCTATACCACATATCCTGTGCTGCCTTAACCCATTTTCCACAGTTACACTGTTTTCCCGACTCCACCTGTGCATGTACACTCCGTCTGTTCTTGGATTAACATGATTATTCTGTCCTGTAGTGCTAATGGTATCAAATCCCCCTAGTCTTCCCCGAAAAATCTTTCTATTCTTACAACCATTGTGAACAACTCCTTCTGACCCAATCTGACATGATCTTACCAGATTGCCCCTTTGTCGTGGCGTCCAGAGGCGGTGATTTGGTCGTCTCCTCCTCCGGACCCATGATCCACACTTCCTCACACTTCCTCACACTTACCCATACCTACTCATCCTTCCTCACACTTCCTCACCCTTTATTCCCACGTACTTAAATTCAAGCTTAGCAGATACCTCTTCACGACTAGCTCTCGTGTGTATTGCTGGCAAAGTTTGTGGCGTGGCATGGTCTGAGTGGGTGTGTATTGTTGCATCATACTCATCTGACCCAGGCTGGCTACTTCCCTGCGGGGTGGCTTCATCACGGGACCCTTCCAGCCTCTCCTGTCTGCGGGATCCTGTCCAACATCTCCAGGCTTCGTTCTCCTGAGCCCATGCTGTCGGCCAACACCCACACCTGGATGCTCACAGTGTCAGAAATCTTAACCTCTTGCTTTTGTTCATCCTCTCCCTCGGACTTAACTCCGTCTGTGTCTTTAGTTCGAACCTTAGTGCAGTGATTCAAATGGTACCATGTGTTGCTACCTTCCACTTGAACTGCTGTTGATGTTGCTCGCACCATTGTGTACGGTCCTTTCCGTCTTGGCTCAAGCCACTTCCTCCGGAACACTTCGATGTGCACCTAGTCGCCTGGCACCACTGCCCTCTCAACCAGCTGTTCGAGACTCACGTCTCTGAACTCCTCCTGTAGATAGATTGTTCTGTGGATTGCAGTTAATTGCTTCATGTAAGCTCTCCTCTCTGTTCGCAACTGCTCAAGTGGGAACTGAGGTGCCAGCCTGGGTCGACCCGTTAGCATTTTATGCGGTGTTAGTGCGTGACTATGAGTCTGCATAGGACATCTCATTAGTGCAAGCGGCAAAGCATCTAGTTTAGTTCAGTCGAAGCACAGATTCAATTCAATTTCACTTTCCAGGTTCCTTTGATCCTCCCAACCATCCCTTGACTCTGTGGATGATAAACGGCCCCACAGCGCTGCTTGATTCGCAGCTGCTGCAGAATGCCTCTTGCACTTTTCTAAACAAACACTTTGAGCTATTTGAGCTAATCTCTGATGGAATGACAAACAGATGAATCAATTCTCTTACCAAAAAAAATTTACGACTATTTATCCAATATGTATGACCAATATCCTTGTGATGGCGCGACCTCTGGCTCCAGTAACACCATTGGTGCCAAAACAGCAAGCTGGCACTTTGATGCTACTTTCGCTGCTTCATCAGCCGCGATATTACCTTTACCAACCATTTTGTTACCTTTACGATTATTTGACACTGTATCACTGCCAATTTTCAATTTTCATGACTGCAATCCGCTCCTTCATTTGGACCTCCTGTCGCACTGGACTTCCGTCTGACCTCCTGAACCCTCTCTGCTTCAAACAAATAGCAAATATCATGAGCATATGCAGAATCTGTGTACACATTCGTAACCTCACCTTTCACCAGTCAACATGCTTCCGTTAGTGCCTTCAGTTCAGCCAACTGTGCCGAACATGGCCGTTCACACTTCTGAGCTTTCACCGTCACAAAGTTTCCACCTTCCTGTTTCACAACTGCAAAACCTCATGATCACCCAAATGATCTCACCACATGAACCATGCACAACATAAGTGACATCAGCCTGAACAAGTGGAGTTGCTCCTAAGTCAGGTCTCAGTTTAATGTATCTCACAGCTTCTGACACACGCTCATGTGGTTCTCCTTCAAACTCACGTGGAATGACATCCGCAGATACCGATGTAGTACACTTCTGTATTCTCACATCTGGACGTGTCAAAAGATGCACAACCTGCAAACATCCTGCCTGAGTCACAACATACCTACTCTGATTTATTAGTTCTGAAATCTTATGGTTTTTATTGGAGACATATAAGAAAAATGGCTTCTCATAGACTAGTGTTGGCCGTTTTGGATGACTTTTGCTAATTTCGTTTCAAATTTCCAAAGGCTAACTTAGCCTCGGTTGTCCTCTCCAGTTGTGCTTTCAACCTTTGATCTTTGGATTTTTCATGATTCCTTCCAGAGGAAGCGCATTTTATTGCATAATCCTCCCAAAAGAAGATCATACTTGTTGTATTTTAATTTTATTTATTTATTCATTAGTTATTTATTTATTTAATTTGGACATGGCGCTTTTCTTACTCCCTCCAAGTGGGATGGAGAGATATCAGTAATTCCCTATGGGCTAAATAGATACTCTAATTCAGGCTATCAATGCTAAAATTTAAATTCGAAACTTCGTTCCGTTTAAATTTTAGAACTTTGTAATAGTGGCACATTTAAATTTTACATTCAGAAACTTTGTTTTGTTCTGTCCTAGTAACAGTGACCTATTTAAATTCAAGTTTTAGAAACTTAGTAGTCGTGACACATTTAACTTAAAAACTTTGTTTTGTTTTGTGATGATGACACACCTGAGGGCGGTTTTTAAACCCTTTTGAGTACGTCTGATGTAAGTGTACTTCTTACCTCTATGTGTCAATGTAAACCAATACTGGGATTCCTCTGCCAGAGGAACGCCTTGGACCTGCCGGGCCACTTGCTCCGCCCCCCAGGGACTGGCCACGGTCCTGCCGAACACTCGGGTTTCTCGGTGCTCTCGGACAGCTGTAAACAAAGTGTCCCCTCTCGCCACAGGCCCAACATGCCCCCGAGGACCTTCGTCCTCCAGGTGCATCTCTTCTTGACCTTTGACAGGGTCGACGATGGACTTGCCCCTGTGATGGCTGTTCAGCGGCCCCCGCTGTCATGGCCTCATTTCGTACTTCTTGCTTCGCTTGCAGTTCTTCTAACTGCAACCGTGCAAGTTCCCTTTGCATATCCTTCTCCTGCTCCTTCCGTTTCAGTTCTTTTCTGTATTTGTTTACTGCATGCACCACGTGGTCTAGGAATTGCCCATGTGACATTGAATTCAACCCCACCACATCCTCCAGCCTCCCCTGAACTGGGACAGGCAGAGCCTCTTTGATGGAAACTCTGAACAATGTCACCCAAGCTGGGCTCTTCTCGATTTCTCCCTCAGACTCTTGTCTCCATTTCTTCAATTGTTGTGCAATGTACACAGCTGGACTCTCTGTTCCTGACAGTGGCTCCCCCTTTAATGCTTCGAGGTCCACTCCCACAGGAAACTCAGCTCGTAACGCTCTCCAGAGTGCAGCTCGATATGCATTAAAATCAGTTCCATCAGCTCGGTGGCTCAACATCCAGTCATTCTCACTGTGTCTCAAAATGCCCTCCATGGTAGAAGTTCCAAAACACAGTGCCCACACTGCCTTAATGTGTCCCACAGTCAACAGTTTATCCACAGTCTCTTGTTCAAAAGCTCTTATCCATCTACTTGCACCTGTGTGAATGTCCGGCAGTCGAGCAACCAGCCCCCCTAGGACGAGCGTCTGCCACGGCACATACTGTCCCTGCGTCATTTCTATCAAACTCGGTGCTGACGCTGTTGGACTCTTATGTTCTTCAGAAGATGCCTTTTGAACTGGAGGTGCCAGTTCGGGTGATTTTTGGTATTGTGGGAGCTGTCCCCTTGCCTGATCTGAATTACAGATGGCGTCTGGCTCAGGAGCTCCATGACTGCTTGATGTAGCTATTTGTAGTTCTGGACGTTCATGAGATATTTTATGATCTTTTATTTCAGAATCTCCTTGTATGTTTGCTGCTCCTGGCAGTGTTGGAAATAGCTCTGCATTTTCAAAGAAATGTAAAACTTTTAATTCAAGCTCTCTCTTTTCCTGTCTCTTTTTGCTTTTGTCCTTTGGTTTGTAAGCTTTAATCCTTTGTTCCATAATCTTACAGGTAGTTACATTGAAAGTGCCACCTTTTGGCCAGGGTGAGACGTTATTTTTTGTTCGTTTTTCCCATTTTAGAGATATCTTTTTAATATCTTTGGAATGTTCAGGATGTTTGGCGCTGATGATTATTGTTGGTGTTACATCCATTGTTTCACCTAGTTAGTTCCCTTCTATTGTTTTTTGACTTTTTCTTTTTATTTACTTATCTATTTTCTAAATTTTCCTTAATTATTATTCGTATTCCCCCTTTTTTTTTTTTTTTTTTTGAAAGTCAATTTAAATGAACTAATTATTTAACTCTAATCAATGCTAATTTAATGCTCGGCTAAATTTAGCTTAGATGCAGCTAATTATTGGATTGGATGTTGTCAATGCTAATGTTAAGGTTAGCCTACGTTAGCTTTGAAAGCTTATGCTCTAGGTTGTTTTTTTTTTTTTTTTTAAATTAAACCAATGTTAATTCAATGTTAGGCTAATTTAGCTTTTTGACTTCCGGTTTGGAGTTCGGTTACTATTATTGCTAATGTTAATGTTTGCTAACCAATGCCAATTGATGTTAGCTTCCTAGCTGTTGCTAATAAATGCTAACCTCTTGCTAATTAAAATTTAAACCAATATTTGCCTTATTGCTATTGCTAATCAATGCTAATTGTCTTTCTGATCAATGCTAATTATGGCTAACGAAATGCTAACAAATGCTACTAATGCTAACCAACGCTAACTATTGCTAATCAATACTAGCTTCCTTGTTGACCAATGCTAATTGAATGCTAATTATGCTATTCAACGCTAGTGATTGCTAATCAATGCTAGTTATTGCTAATCAATACTATTAATTGCTAATCAACGCTAATCAATGCTAAACAATGCTAGTTATTGCTAATCAATACTAATTATTGCTAATCAATACTTGCTGTATTGCTAATGCTACCCAATGTTAATTTATTGCTAATCGAAAGCTCAGTTAATGCTTACTCTGTTTGAAGTGACTCAGGCTAAAGGCGTTGCCCCAACTTTTGCTCACATCCGTATGTTGCCGATCCAATCCACACACAATGTCCTCCACCAATCCAGATGATCCAATGTACGTCACAGCTACGTCAATTCTGACCAATGAAATAATTTTTTTTTTTTTTTTTTTTTGACCAATGAAATCTGAACACACCTCTAAATCTACCTCCAATGAAACACGTCTGAGACACGTAACTACTAACCAATAAAATATGAACACACCTCTAAGCCTGCCTCCAATGAACCACGTGAATTTCTAACAAATCAAATATGAACACACCATTACATCTACTTCCTAGACTGTTATTAACTCCTCCCAAGCATAACAATTGAACCAGACATAACAATTGAACCACACCCCAACTCAAAATGGCGTTTGTCACACTTTTTGTTACAAGTTGAGAAAAAGGAGGAAATACAAACTTTCAGCTGGACAGAGAAGAAATACAATTTAACACAGAAATAACAGTTGCACTATTCTTCACTTCAAAATGGCATTTGTTAAGAAAGAGAAAGAAATACAATTTAACACGCTGTGGACAGGGAAACTACAAATCAAAAGATACAGAAACAATGCATAAGCGAAAAACTTTCTTTATCAGGAATGTCACATTCAACTTGACTAGAGACAGAAACTCTCCTCTAGAATTGCGAAACCCTCATTACTCGACTGATAACAAGTCCGCAATTAGCACATTACCTAAAGAAAACTAATAATTATTACAGTTCAACCATAAATTGCCCCTGGAAGACACAAGGAAAGAAAATGTGATCACACACGAACATTTGCAGCAGCAGGAAACTCTCAAGGACAGAGCCCGCGCCTTCACACCGGCCTCGTGAACGCGCAGCACCCTCTGTCCCCCTGAAAGCCAAAACACCTTCACTCGCCTGTTGAGAATAGAACTTTAGAAACTTAACACCAATCACAGCAGTACTCAATAATAACAAGATGCACGCAACGAAAATACAGAATCTTAAAGAAATAAACACTCAGCGTTTAAAAGTCATAGCACATTACTGCAACAACTTCTTATCTTCCCAAGTTATTAATGTGGCAACTATAACAATTAAGCAAATTATAACAATGAGGCAAATCTGAGTTTAACTTAAAATACTACGAATACTCAAAAGTCAAGGGATGATATGAGTCAGAACCTTTTTTCTTTTCTTCTCTTTCTTGATTCACACAAACCAGCAGGACTCCACACACATTGGCACACACATTGAAAGACAAACAGAGACCGGTCCCACGCACTCACACCAAGTCGGTCGATCAAAGTTTTGTCAGTCACCGTTCAAATCTTCACAGTTTTAAATTATCAATTTATTTCATTTAGACTTTTAATTTTTCAGGAGATGTTGGTGTCGGCAATATATGGAATACAAAATGTGTTTTCCCTACAAGCCTTGTGATATGGTTTCTTGACCAAAGCAACAGATGCTGACGTGTACTTTACCAGCTTCGCTGTGACCTCTCAATAATAATCTCCTGTGGCCAATTTCATAAACGAATTTGAATTTTCTTCTCAAAATGTCTTTATACTGAGGTCTCGGATAACTCCAAAGAGTTCTAGGCAGATATATAAAATTATATAAACATATATACTTAAAATGTGCTCCTCATTAAGACCTTTTTATTTGTTCAGGTTTTTTCTTAATTTTCTTAATTGTCTTAATTTCTTAATTGTCTTGGGCTGCTATGATTGTGACTGAGTTGCTTTGGCCTTTTTTAAAACTAATACTTTTATGTACTTCTTAACTGTGTGTTTCTATTGTACCTGTAAAGCGCTTTGTGACCCTGGTCTGCGAAAGGCGCTGTATAAAATAAATTACTTACTTACTCATAGAACTGGATTTTTTCATTTCAGAGTTTTTTTGAAAGCCTGATTGATTCAATCGTTGAACTTTAATGTTCGCAAGTCAATCAATTATCAGTATTCGTTTTACTCCTTGACTAGTGAAAATAATTTTCACGTATGTTTAATGAGTCTAGTGTACCCCGTACTCTCGTCAGTGTTCCTCCCCCCCATGCATTGAAGGATGGCTGATAGAATGCAAGAGGTACCATTGATGGTCGCTCAACAACCTACCCGCTTCTTTACAGCTATTAATTAATCCAGTTTGAATTCATCCGATTCACAATTGGCCGGAGCGCAGCGACTATAGTCCTTCTTAATTACCAACAAAAAAAATACAATACAACCACACAAGCCAGACCAACTGACCACAGCTGTCTGCTTTACAACTCACATAAGCTGCTGTTTACCCAATTTTATCCCAATTCAAACATATGGCACCTCTTGGCCCAAAATTTCCCAAACAATTTCAGCAGCCCCCCTGCGCAGAAGTAAACAATGGAAGAGCCTACCGTGTGCAGGATCCGTCTCTCTCCTGTGTTCTTTTAAATTTGGGGAAGCCGGAAGAAGCCGTCAGCTGTGCTCCACTAACAGAGATCAACTGTAATGGTAGGAACAAAATCCCACCTGCCGGCTTGTTACAGCTGATGTCGGTTGTCGGGGCACAGAGGACACACTCCGCCGGGATCCAGATGCAAAATCTCACGAATTCGGGGTCACCATTATGTTGTGGAGAAATTAGAGTCGAATCCCGCGTTGGTCAGCCGTCCATTGGGGAGTTTATTGAACAAACCGTCACAGCAAATGTGCATACAGAATGTACAAAATGTCCGACGAGCTCATTTTGGGACACCCTTTTATACCGTTTTATCATAACAAGTGTACGTGGCCCTCTCTGGAGGCGCCTAGCTTTCGCAGTTTATCATCAACACACTCATTCTAACTATCAACAATATTCATATGAACCAGTCAACAAGGCCCAGGATGTAACTAGGCCAGAAGTCATGAGCATGTCATGACATCCTTCTCCCACAGTACTAACCAAATAAACATATGGTGAAAGCTGGTAAGTACTTTGCTAGTTGTACTCCGTGTCAGAAATCCTCTGAATGGCATGCCATTAAAGTCAGAGGATTTTACCAGTTTGTTACTGGTAAGAAAAAATCCAAAGTTAAGCTGATGTTGCGCAATGATCTTGGCTTCCCCATACTGCCTACACTCAAGCTATAAAAAAAGATGAGAGACTTGAATGAGTAAGTTCTATCACGTCGAGTTATTGTAGCATATAACAAATGATAAAATAAATGACTAAAAGTCTTTCATCTCACCTGCTGATAACATCCAAATCCGCAATACCAAAGGCAAGCTGTATAGAATGTTTGTGTGACTTCAATCCCCATACTGGCCACGAATATCAGCAACAACAGCACCTGTGTAGGCGCCCTTCCATAACACATGACTTTTAAAGATATATCAATATATTTGATGCTGCTTGTCCTGGAACGGATCACAGGGGAAGCAATGTGAGCAGACATCCCTTGCCCCAATTCTCACAGGACATAATCTACACCTCTTCTCGGGTGGACACACAGAAATACCAATGCAAGACCAGCATGGTTTATTTCTTGTGAGTCCTGGACCTTCCCTCAGGCCTCCTCACCGTGCAACTGATCCAAAATATCTCCCCTGGGGGGAATCTACATGATATTCTGACCAGATGCCCATACCGCCTGATCTGGCTTCATTCAAAGAAGAGCGGCAGAGACTGTATTCTCAGCGTTTTCCAGATGACTACGCCTATCACCCTGATCCAAGAGGGTGAGCCTAATCACCACAGAGTGGAAGATGATTTCAGCCCTTATGCATTCGCAATCTCATTCATTTAGTCACCACTCATAAGGAGTGACCAGAGGTGAGCGTTGGAAGGAAGATCGACTGGTAGAACGAGCTCCTCCAGTCGTGGTCAAAATGGTCTGATCCCTAAACTCTTCCACTTGAGGCAGCAACTGGTTCTAAGCAAGAAGAGGGCCCTCGGCCCTTTTCCAACTGAGGATCAGAGCCTCAGACTTGGAGGTACAATTTTATTCCTGGCTGTTTCACACTTGGCAGCAGACCACCCCTGTACCGGCCTGATGACTCAGGTGAGACCATGTGGCCTAACGGACAAGGCGTCTGACTTCGGATCAGAAGATTGAGGGTTCGAGTCCCTTCGTGGTTGTATTGTTTAGTTGTATGCTGTCACATATGTACAGAAATCAAGAGCACTGTACTGAGTACTAACCAAATAAACACATGGTGAAAGCTGGTAAGTACTTTGCTAGTTGTACTCCGTGTCAGAAATCCTCTGAATGGCATCCCATTAAAGTCGGAGGATTTTACCAGTCTGTTACTGGTAAGAAAAAATCCAAAGTTAAGCTGATGTTGCGCAATGATCTTGGCTTCCCCATACTGCCTACACTCAAGCTATACAAAAAGATGAGAGACTTGAATGAGTAAGTTCTATCACGTCGAGTCATTGTAGCATATAACAAATGATAAAATAATTGCTTTGAAAGCAATTTTTTGAAGAACTAAAAGTCTTTCATCTCACCTGCTGATAACATCCAAATCCGCAATACCAAAGGCAAGCTGTATAGAATGTTTGTGTGACTTCAATCCCCATTCTGGCCACGAATATCATCAACAACAGCACATGTGTAGGCGCCCTTCCATAACACATGACTTTTAAAGATATATCAACATATTTGATGCTGCTTGTCCTGGAACGGATCACAGGGGAAGCAATGTGAGCAGACATCCCTTGCCCCGATTCTCACAGGACATAATCTACACCTCTTCTCGGGTGGACACACAGAAATACCAATGCAAGACCAGCATGGTTTATTTCTTGTGAGTCCTGGACCTTCCCTCAGGCCTCCTCACCGTGCAACTGATCCAAAATATCTCCCCTGGGGGGAATCTACATGATATTCTGACCAGATGCCCATACCGCCTGATCTGGCTTCATTCAAAGAAGAGCGGTAGAGACTGTATTCTCCGCGTATTCCAGATGACTTCGCCTATCACCCTGATCCAAGAGGGTGAGCCTAATCACCACAGAGTGGAAGACGATTTCAGCCCTTATGCATTCGCAATCTCATTCATTTAGTCACCACTCATAAGGAGTGACCAGAGGTGAGCGTTGGAAGGAAGATCGACAGGTAGAACGAGATCCTCCAGTCGTGGTCAAAATGGTCTGATCCCTAAACTCTTCCACTTGAGGCAGCAACTGGTTCTAAGCAAGAAGAGGGCCCTCAACCCTTTTCCAACTAAGGATCAGAGCCTCAGACTTGGAGGCACAATTTTATTCCTGGCTGTTTCACACTTGGCAGCAGACCACCCCTGTACCGGCCAGATGACTCAGGTGAGACCATGTGGCCTAACGGACAAGGCGTCTGACTTCGGATCAGAAGATTGAGGGTTCAAGTCCCTTCGTGGTGTTCTTGTTTAGTTGTGTGCTGTCATATATGTACAGAAATCAAGAGCACTGTACTGAGTACTAACCAAATAAACACATGGTGAAAGCTGGTAAGTACTTTTCTTGTTGTACTCCGTGTCAGAAATCCTCTGAATGGCATGCCATTAAAGTCGGAGGATTTTACCAGTCTGTTACTGGTAAAAAAATCCAAAGTTAAGCTGATGTTGCGCTATGATCTTGGCTTCCCCATACTGCCTACGCTCAAGCTATAAGAAAAGATGAGAGACTTGAATGAGTAAGTTCTATCACGTCGAGTCATTGTAGCATATAACAAATGATAAAATAATTGCTTTGAAAGCAACTTTTTGAAGAACTAAAAGTCTTTCATCTCACCTGCTGATAACATCCAAATCCGCAATACCAAAGGCAAGCTGTATAGAATGTTTGTGTGACTTAAATAGGTAACAGAAAAAACAATGAGAGGACTTATTCTCACAAAAATTTGCTCATAGGGCAACTCAAAATCAGGCTGGTTAGCTCAGCTGGTCAGAGTGCGGTGTTAATAACGCCAAGGTCATGGGTTTAATCCCCATACTGGCCACAAACATCAGCAACAACAGCACATGTGTAGGCGCCCTTCCATAACACATGACTTTTAAAGATATATCAATATATGCTGCTTGTCCTGGAACGGATCACAGGGGAAGCAATGTGAGCAGACATCCCTAGCCCCAATTCTCACAGGACATAATCTAGGCAAGGCAAGGCATCTTTATTTATATAGCGCATTTCATACCACAGGCAACTCAATGTGCTTTACATAAAGACAAGGCATTTAAAAGAACAGCATAAAGCAGCATAAAAACAAGCAATTTAAAGAGAAAAAAAATAGAATAAAAATTAAAGCAATCAAAGAAGAGGGGAAAAAGAAAAATATAAACTCAACCATAAGCACACCGAAAGAGAAATGTTTTTAACCTGGATTTAAAAGTGCTTACAGTTGGGGCTGATTTCAGTTCTGCTGGTAGTTTGTTCCAGTTGTGTGCAGCATAACAGCTAAAAGCTGCTTCACCGTGTCCAGTTTGAACTCTGGGCTCCACTATATGACCTGAGTCAGTAGATCTCAGAGCTCTGCTGGGTTTATACTCTGCTAGCATGTCATTCATGTATTCTGGACCTAAACCATTCCGTGATTTGTAGACGAGCAGCAGAACTTTAAAATCTATTCTGTATCTGACCGGGAGCCAATGTAAAGACTTGAGAACTGGGGTGATGTGATGTGATCTCTTTGTTCTGGTTAAAACTCAGGCTTCAGCGTTCTGAATGAGCTGCAGCTGTTTGAGACTCTTTTGGGGGAGTCTTGGGGGAGTTTACTGACAGCAAACCTCTTCTCTTTGTTGCCAAACACAATGACCTCAGTTTTTTCTTGATTTAACTGAAGGAAATTTTGGTTCATCCACTTTTTGACTTGCTCTAAGCAGTCGCACAATGACTCTATAGGACTGCAGTCATCTGGAGACAGTGCGAGATATATCTGTGTGTCATCTGCATAGCTGTGGTAGTTGACTTTAGAGTTCTTCAGAATTTGACCCAGAGGCAGCATGTGTAGAGTGAACAGAAGGGGTCCAAGAACTGACCCCTGAGGAACTCCACATGTCATAGCCACTCGATCAGATTGATTACTTCCAATAGTCACAAAATAACTCCGCTCCTCCAAGTAGGACCTGAACCATTCTAGGATTGTCCCGCTGAGTCCTGCCCAGGTTTCCAACCTGTTCAGCAGTATACTGTGATCCACAGTGTCAAATGCAGCACTGAGATCCAACAAAACCAGAACTGACACCTTGCCTGAGTCAGTGTTCAACCTTATGTCATTTAACACTTTAATGAGAGCCGTTTCTGTACTGTGGTGAGGTCGGAAGCCTGACTGAAATTTGTCAAGGAGTCCACTGGAGTTCAAGAAGTTACTGAGTTGATTAAAAACCAGTTTCTCAACAATCTTGGCTATAAAAGGAAGATTTGAGATTGGTCTGTGGTTGGTTAAAATGGAAGCATCCAATGTTCTCTTTTTTAGGAGTGGCTTGATGGCAGCTACTTTTAAGGGTTTAGGAAACATGCCTGATTGAAGTGAGCAGTTTATTATTTGCTGCAAATCTGTTTGGACAGAGCTTACAATAGTTTTAAAGAGGTCAGATGGCATTGTGTCAAGACAGGATGTCGATGGTTTAAGATGCTGGACTGTTTCTTCTATGGTTTTTTGGTCAACTGTATTGAATTCTGACATCATAGTTGATTGATTCCTAGGTGGTTTTAAGGTTTGCGTCATTTTATTATTTTGCTGATTTATGTTGATATTTAGCCTTATAGATTTGATTTTTTCATTGAAAAAAACAAGCATATTCATTACATTTTTCTGTGGAACAGAGTTCTGAAACTATCTGTTTTGGGGGGGTTGTCAGCTTATTAACCATAGCAAACAGAGCACGAGTGTTGTTGATGTTCTTATTAATCATTTCAGATAAGTGTTGCTGTCTAGCGCGGAGTAACCCGTGGTTAAAATTACAAAGACTTTGTTTGTAGAGGTCATGGTGAATTTGAAGTTTAGTTTTTCTCCATTTACGCTCTGCTTTCCTGCATTCTGTTTTCAAGGCCTTTACCATCATAGTGTTCCTCCATGGTGTTCGCTTTCTGCTCAAGATCATCTTATTTTTAACAGGTGCAACAGTATCCATGACATTTGAGATTTTCAAGTTAAAGTTATCTAAGAGTTCATCAACTGTCTCTGCACTCGCAGTTGATGACATAGCTATAACTTCCATAAACTTAGCACTGGTATTCTCATTTATGTACCTTTTTCTAACAGACACACGGGTTAACTGAATGTTTGGAGTTAACTGTAAGTCAGAGAACACACAGAAATGATCAGAAAGCGCCAAGTCCTTGATATCAACAGAAGAAATGTCAACACCTTTAGAGATAACCAGATCCAGTGTGTGGCCTCGAGTATGTGTGGGTCCATTCACATGTTGAAGGAGGCCAAAAGTGTCAAGTAGAGAGCAGAGTTCTTTGGCATTAGTGTCCATGTTATTGTCCATGTGAATGTTAAAATCCCCTGTTATGATAAAAAAGTTATAGTCAGTGCAGATAACTGACAGCAGTTCAACAAACTCATCAAAGAAAGTTCCTGGGTATCTTGGTGGTCTATAAATGATTAGGAAGATAACTTTTGGATCCCCCTTTACTAAAAAACAGAGATATTCAAACGAGCTAAAATCACCAAGTAAAATTTCTTTGCACTGAAAGACTGATTTAAAAATGGCGGCAACTCCCCCGCCCTTCTTACCACTTCGACACTTATTGATAAAACTGAAATTTGTTGGTGCGGCCTCATTGAGAATGGTATCACAGCTACATTCAGTCAGCCATGTTTCACTAAGAAATAAAAAGTCTAGATTATGGGTCATGATCATGTCATTTACTAAGAGGGATTTGTTGGCTAGTGATCTGATATTGAGTAGGGCTAATCTCGTGGAGACAACAGGTGATACTGGTGTGTTTCGGGGTTGACACACTATATTCAATAGATTGGTAGATTTAACTGAACCTTTTTTATTTCTCACCAGTTTGACCACTTGTCTGTTTCCTGTCATCACAGGGAAGACTCCACTTGTTGGGCTGTTGGGGCTGGTGAAGACTCCTTATCTTGGGGTGAGGATGATGACGTTGCAGGTTCTTTCTGGATCTGCTGTCCTCCATGGTCAGTCCTTGTCTCAGCGCCCTCACCAGAGCATTGTCCTATCTGTCATTTTGGATCGTTTTGTCCTGTCTTGTCCTTGATAGGGGCTGCTGGTGTGTGACGCAGAGAGTAAAAAATGTTGGAGCTTAGCAACTGTACTCCTGACTTGTTAAGGTGAAATCCATCTGCCTTAAAAAGGTGCCTGCGTCCCCAAAAGATGTTGAAATTGTCAATAAAATTAATTGAATGAGCAGCACACATTTCTTTGAGCCATCTGTTTAGCATCATCAGTTTGCTGAATCTCTCATCTCCTTTCCAAACTGTTGGTAGAGGTCCACTGAAAAACACCTCTGTACTTGTGCATCGAATTTTGTTTACCAGGTCCATAAAGTCTTGTTTTAATACCTCCGATTGTTGCTTCACAACAAGGTGTTTTGATGTGGTGTTTATAGCACTTCACCTCAGTTATTGCTGGAAACTTGCTGGGCACAGGTGGCTCCGATTGCTCTCTGTTGGAGCTGCAGAAAGACTACTCGGAAGCTCAGTCCTTCCAAAGTGTGGAAGGTGTCAAACACAAGTTATGGCGCTTCGAACCATTGCTCTTTTAGAAAAGCATTGCAATCACATCTTTGTCGCCATGTGTCAAAGCCAAGTTATGGGGATTCGAACCATCGCTCTTTTAGAGATGCCTTGCAATCAGATATTTGTCGCCTTTCAGTTTCTGCTTCCTTTATTATCTACTTAAACCTGTCAAGTCAGACACATTTTTCTTCGGTTTTGCCTTTGTCGCCCCACATAGGTGTCACAGGGGGCTGCAGATTAGAATATCTTATTTCCTACCATACACTTATTTGATAACCATGCAATCCATGTGAGCTGGGCAAGTGGGCATCACATACCTTTAGCGAAGTCTGCAGGACCAATGAATGGGTGTGGGAAAGTGAGCCTAGGCTGACAATACATGCATGTTTATGTTTTGCAGGCCTCGTTGGCGCAGTAGGCAGTGCGTCAGTCTCATAATCTGAAGGTAGTGAGTTTGACCCTCACACAGGGCAGTTGTTTTGATGGTGTCTTTATAGCACTTCACCTCAGTTATTGCTGGAAACTTGCTGGGCACAGGTGGCTCCGATTGCTCTCTGTTGGAGCTGCAGAAAGACCACTCGGAAGCTCAGTCACTCCAAAGTGTGGAAGGTGTCAAACACAAGTTATGGCGCTTCGAACCATGTCTCTTTTAGAAAAGCATTGCAATCAGATCTTTGTCGCCATGTCTCAAAGCCAAGTTATGGGGATTCGAACCATCGCTCTTTTATAGATGCCTTGCAATCAGATATTTGTCGCCTTTTAGTTTCTGCTTCCTTTATTATCAACTTAAACTTGTCAAGTCAGACACATTTTTCTTCGGTTTTGCCTTTGTCGCCCCACATAGGTGTCACAGGAGGCTGCAGATTAGAATATCTTATTTCCTACCATCCACTTATTTGATAACCATGCAATCCATGTGAGCTGGGCAAGTGGGCATCACATACCTTTAGCAAAGTCTGCAGGACCAATAAATGGGTGAATGGTTACATGCATTCATACAGGATTCATGAAAAGGATGTTGGCTTTGCTCCCTTCGATAGCTCAGTTGGTAGAGCGGAGGACTGTAGGTGCCCAGCAACAGTTATCCTTAGGTCGCTGGTTCAATTCTGGCTCGAAGGATGTGCCAAGCTTTTGTATACAGAGGCTCTTTTGGCCAACTCCGTCAATCCTTTCAAAGCTTTTGGAATATGCTGTTTTACGAAAAACTGTTCCACTCTCTATCGAACTTGCTAAGGGCTAGTGGCGCAATGGATAATGCGTCAGAAGATTCTAGGTTCAACTCCTGGCTAGCTCGGCATGCTGGTTTTAGTCTCTCACTTCTCCCACTGCTATAGAACAGGATCGCTTTAAACCTTCTACTCCCTGGGTATCCCAGCTCACTTACGCCCCAAAGATACCTCACAGTGTGTTGTCTTGCAACACATGTGGCTGACCCCACACCGTAAGGAAAGCTCGTCTTCCTCTTTATCTCTGCTGTCAATGATTTTGCTACAAACACAAAAAAAAAACCATGCCTGCCAGCCACATGCCGCAGAGCTACATATGCTATCCTTGGGATACGAAGGTGTTTCGGATCACATCAAAGCCACACACGACAAAAACCCACAACCGGCCGTCATTGTATAGTGGTTAGTACTCTGCGTTGTGGTCACAGCAACCCAGGTTCGAATCAGGGTCACGGCAACCCCCTGACCTAATTTGTTTGCATCGCTGAAAAAAGATCCCACTTTCAACTTAGATTTCTTAAACTTTTAAAAAAATTATTTTGTCTACAGGCCTCTGTCCCGTATCCAAGGTCTGAAAGAATCAAACAGCACAAATGCAGAAGGTCTGCCCATTTAAAGAGCATAAAAGGGGTCAAAGTATCAAACAGGCCCCAATGAGAAATAGTGCCTTTTTAATGAGTCGCCAAGGCCGCATATGTTCTGTGTTTTTTAGCTCTTCTAAAGGGAGGGTTTTCACACACCGCCACACCCAAAGTATAAACATCCTAACAACAGAAGATGAAAATCGTGTGCCAAATGAATGGGTGGACAGACCTGACAAAAAAAGAACCAAACAAAAAGGCTGGACTTTTGCGCTGGATAATGTGAGGGTATATTGAGGATCAACATCTGTGTTGGACGATGTGGAGACTTTCCCAGATAGATGCCAGATATGTTTTTGTAACGACTAAATGCATGATAGAAACTGAGGCTGATTTGATCTGAAACGCATCTGAAACTGATGGTTTCTCATCACTTTTTGTGTTTATTTAACTGATAAACAGGCCCAAGCCCCTGGCTCCCTTCCATTACTCATTTGGTACAGCAGAGAACTGCAGGTGTCCCATGATACGCATCTGTTAGATTCGGTTCTTTTAGTAGGAGGCTCAAGAACGGACCAAAGTAATTCAAGTGAAAATGAAGTGTTTATTGGTAGTCACACATCAAAGCATATCAGCGCTGGGCTCAGTGGAACAGAGCTCCCGTAGGAAGTCTGTCAGACTGGCCATGATTTCCGGTTATCATCTGTACTTATTGCATAGGTTGGACTCACATTCGACCGAGTATGATTGGACATGAGTAGGTTCAACATGCTTCGTCATATTCTCTGGATCAGCCCAAAACAATGTGTGTGTGTGAATCTACCCTTGCTTTCCCAGGCTTTCCTAATTGTTTTGTCTTTCTACTCCTGGATCACTTTAGGTCATATGGAAAAGTACTGAGCCCTATTTCATTCATAATGTCTAAGAACAAAGCCAATTTTAACACATCTTAAGCCTGGTTACATGCATTCATACAGGATTCATGAAAAGGATGTTGGCTTTGCTCCCTTCGATAGCTCAGTTGGTAGAGCGGAGGACTGTAGGTGCCCAACAACAGTTATCCTTAGGTCGCTGGTTCAATTCCGGCTCGAAGGATGTGCCAAGCTTTTGTATACAGAGGCTCTTTTGGCCAACTCCGTCAATCCTTTCAAAGCTTTTGGAATATGCAGTTTTACGAAAGACTGTTCCACTCTCTATCAGATTTGCTAAGGGCTAGTGGCGCAATGGATAGCGCGTCTGACTACGGATCAGAAGATTCTAGGTTCAACTCCTGGCTAGCTCGACACGCTGGTTTTAGTCTCTCACTTCTCCCACTGCTTTAGAACAGGATCACTTTAAACCTTCTACTCCCTGGGTATCCCAGCTCACTTACGCCCCAAAGATACCTCACAGTGTGTCGTCTTGCAACACATGTGGCTGACCCCACACCGTAAGGAAAGCTCGTCTTCCTCTTTATCTCTGCTGTCAATGATTTTGCTACAAACACACAAAAAAAAACATGCCTGCCAGCCACATGCCGCAGAGCTACATATGCTATCCTTGGGATACGAAGGTGTTTCGGATCACATCAAAGCCACACACAACAAAAACCCACAACCGGCCGTCATCGTATAGTGGTTAGTACTCTGCGTTGTGGTCGCAGCAACCCAGGTTCGAATCTGGGTCACGGCAACCCCCTGACCGAATTTGTTTGCATCGCTGAAAAAAGATCCCACTTTCAACTTAGATTTCTTAAACTTTTAAAAAAATAATTTTGTCTACAGGCCCCTGTCCCGTATAAAGGGCTGAAAGAATCAAACAGCACAAATGCAGAAGGTCTGCCCATTTAAAGAGCATAAAAGGGTCAAAGTATCAAACAGGCCCCAATGAGAAATAGTGCCTTTTTAATGAGTCGCCAAGGCCGCATATGTTCTGTGTTTTTTAGCTCTTCTAAAGGGAGGGTTTTCACACACCGCCACACCCAAAGTATAAACATCCTAACAACAGAAGATGAAAATCGTGTGCCAAATGAATGGATGGATAGACCTGACAAAAAAAGAACCAAAACAAAATGGCTGGACTTTTGCGCTGGACAATGTGAGGGTATATTGAGGATCAACATCTGTGTTGGACGATGTGGAGACTTTCCCAGATAGATGCCAGATATGTTTTTGTAAGGACTAAATGCATGATAGAAACTGAGGCTGATTTGATCTGAAACGCATCTGAAACTGATGGTTTCTCATCACTTTTTGTGTTCATTTAACTGATAAACAGGCCAAAGCCCCTGGCTCCCTTCCATAACTCATTTGGTACAGCAGAGAACTGCAGGTGTCCCATGATACGCATCTTAAGCCTGGTTACATGAATTCCTACAGGATTCATGAAAAGGATGTTGGCTTTGCTCCCTTCGATAGCGGTAGCGGGGGACCGAGCGTCTGTATAATCTCCTCCAATCACGTTGGCCCATTTCCATCTTTCTCCATCTTTGCTGTCAGCCAATCACAGTAGTCCTTCTCCAACATTGCTGGGACGGACCAATCGCAGCCCAGAAGTTCCATCTTTCTGACAGCCAATCACGATGCCGCTTCTCCAAAAATTCATCCCGCCGAACTTCAAATGTCTTTACCGAAAGCTGTGGAAAAAGGTAAATATATCGCTAATATCATTGTATTCTGTCAACTATCTAACTTGGTCGGTGTGAAATATGTATTATAGAGAGAAAAAAATAAATAAAAAAATACGATAACAGAAACGACTGCCGTTGCCTCCCCAGACGTTAACATTAAATTGATTTTTCATTCGCCGCCAAAAGGAAACACACTCGTTATAATACTCAGACACTCGTTATAATATTGTATTAAGTTAGCTAGGTAGCTAGGCAAATATTAATGATATATTAAAAAGAGAAATTACGGTTAAAAAGAAACGACGTTGACGTCGCATCGCCGTCGACGTGTCCAAACGTGACTTTTAGAGCCATTTTGTTTTGGCTTTTCAGTATCGTCTCCATCATCGTCACATACTGTTGCAGTCACCGTTGTGAAACTTATTTTGACCACTTTTGGACTTTTTCTATGTGCGAGTTTCCTCCAAGAGCAACGACTAACGGTAATGCTGGCCCCCTCCCCGGTTACCGGCATCGGTATAACGTATAACGAACGTATTCGTAACGTATAGCAGTATGTTAAACCTGTATAGTATTCATTTCTATTGTCACAAAAGTCTTGACTATGCACTGCTACCAGTTGATAATAAGCTACAGTACGAATTAAATCTGTCTACTGGTAGTATTCACTTCACCAAAGTCTTCAATATGCACTGCTTCTATTAGTACTAGTTGATAATAAGCTACGGTATGATGAATGAAATCTGTGTAGTATTCACTTCTGTTGTAATAAATATATAATATGTAGACTACTGCTCTTTGTTAATAATTAGCTGTGTGCTTGTGTGACTGTAAGAACTTGTGTGTGTGCATAAATATATGTATATTAGTAAGTTAAAAATATTGCACATTGTTCATATTTATGAATAAATATTAGCCGTTTTGGTATAAATATTCTTTCCCTGTTAATGGCAGATGGCTTGCAAACAAAAAAAGCACAGGGCCATGGGAGAGGAGGAGTGGATACGCCGCCTTCGTAGATTTGCTGCCTCAGGCGTTTGGCCCTCTGAGGCAGGAAACAGACCAGCACCTCGGCAGAAAAAGTGGCATGATCTGTATCTGAAGGTAAACCTGGACAGAGTGATATGTGTATCATATTAAATGTAAAGCTATGACATATTTAAACGGAACACCTTCTTATTCGCTGTCAAACATTAATACAGATTGAGAAATGCCCAATGCAGACGAGGGGACAAATGTCACTGTTTGGAGGTGCACAGAGCTGTAACTGTGGTTTCCATGCAAAGAAGGTATCAGAAGTTTCTCATATAATTATGACGTGCTGGTGTTGAATTCTGTAGTATTACAATTTTTTCATCTTCTCTGTGAACCTGTAGCCTTCCAGTTCGCTCCCTGACTCAGGACCCTCATGTACAGTGGCACAGCAGCCAGGGCCTTCATCTGCTGGACCTTCATGCACGGTGGCACAGCAGCCAGGGCCTTCATCTGCTGGACCTTCATGTACGGTGGCACAGCAGCCAGGGCCTTCATCTGCTGGACCTTCATGTACGGTGGCACAGCAGCCAGGGCTGTCATCTGCTGGGACCGTACAGTCAGGACCCTCACCTGCTGGTGAACCTAGAAGGCCCCTTTTGACTTTGGCATCAGTAAGTAATGAGGATTTACTTATGCTGATATTTATCTTGATGTTATTAATATACTCAACTATAAAAAATGTACAAAGCCCCAGTGAAGGTCATTTTTTTCTTTTTGTCAGTTTACAAAGCCACGGTTTGGTGGCTCTCATGGTGCCATGTTGAAGCCAAACCTAAGTTCGGCTGGGAAGCGTTCATCTAAGGTAATGTAAAGAGAATGATACATAGACTGACTTTGATTTTAAAAAACATACACTGTTATTGTTTTCATGTAGCAGTAACTATAGTGGGACTTTCATGCATCCGTTTCATGTTGAAATGATCTGGTTTTATTGACTGCTATACCAATAATGGATAGATTCATTCATTCATTCGTTATCATCTAAGGTTATCCTATATTGTGAACTGTGCCTTTATTCCCTCAGACCTCTGACATATCCAGCCTCATCATCAGCCCACCCAAAAGAACATTGTCACCGCCTGGCCGCAGTTCCAAGTTGTTCCTGCAAACTGTCTCTCCTCTGTCTCTTCCTCCCTCTCCTGTTCCTGTATCACCAGCTCCTTCCATTCTGCCCTCCACTGCTACAGTTGTAAGAAGATATTCTACTACACTTGAAACAGGAACTGCTCTTAAGTAGATTGTTATCATATCTATGTATTTACCTTATTTTATTTTATTTTATTTTTCATAAAATAGGAAGTGTCATCTGCCACCTCCTCCTGTGTATCCTCTGGAACCCCCTCTGCTCCTCTCACCTCGCCATTTCCTGAAAATATGGAGATTCCACACGTTTCAGATGCTGCCTGGCTGCCCACAAAGCTGCTGAAGACAATACCACCGCAAGACCAGAAGTGGATTTCAGCAGCCCTGTGGAAGAACCAGCGTCTGCGCACAGACCTAAAACTGTGGTATGATCCACCAGAGCCGTCCCTTATTTATCATCAAGTCCCCACTCCAGAGCGCTTTTTCCATCACCGGCTTCTCTTGTGGATGCCATACCATCTGTGGAAGGTCAGGCTGTCCTGTCCTGCTTGTGGCACACAGCTCACAAGCTATGGAGCTCACAAGAGAGCCCGACACATTCTGGATGTGGACAGGTATTACCTGATGATCACCGAGACTCTCTGGTGCAGTTCAGCTGGTTGCAAGACAACATATCTTTCCTCCAGCAAGACAGTCTTGGACCAGCTGGACTTGGCTCACAGGCTGGAGTTCAGATTGATTCTGACTCGAAAGTAAGTATACGTAGATAATTTTGCCTTAGTTTGTTATCAAGAAATTAGAAGGTTTTGATGTTTGTCTCATTCGGTCTCTCGTTTCCTTTGTTTTATACAGATTCGCTTGTGATGTGCGGGTGATCCGTTTCCTGAGGGAGAGGGCCCTTGGAAACAGTCCCACCCGCTTGGTCAGACAGCTGAGGGAGAACCACAGCGAGGAATGGCTTAAGCGCCTCTGCCGTTACCTTGGAGCTTGCTCTGACTTTGCTGCCAGGCCAAGCCTTTTTCCCGTAACATTCCAGGATCCCCCTGAGCCTGTGGATGTTCCATCGCACCGATGGATGCTGGCTGTGTATGGGCGGGACATTTTGTGCAGGCTGGACCACATCAAAGCCAGCATAACGTCCACCTTTGGCAGTATCCTAAAAATGGACTCCACAAAGAAGGTAAGTATTTTAACTGCTAATGCTGTGAAATTCAGTAAATACATGTAAAATAAATACATAATTATAACCCTGATGTTCAGATACAAATTCAACAATTTATTTAGGCATTCACTGTGTTTTCTGTGCTATTGCAGATCACCAAGAAGCTCTCAGGCACTGCTAAGGGGACAGCCTTGTGGCTTACTTCTGTAAGCAATGAGAGAGGGCAAATCCTGATCAGTGTCCTGTCTGCTCAGGAGGGTCCTGCCCTGGACAGAATGGCAACTGGCCTCATCTCCAGGTACAGTAATGCCGGAGTGGCTCCACCTCAGCTGCTGTACGTCGATTGTGACTGTTGTCGGGAGGGCAGAGGACAGACCAAACTGAAGGAGAGATTTGGTGGGTGGCCAGACCTCATAATCAAGCTGGACATTTACCATTTTATGCGCCGACTGGCATCAGGGTGTACAAAGGATGCTCATCCTTTGTACCCTGTCTTCATGGCGAAGCTGTCGAGCTGCATCTTCGAGTGGGACAGAGGAGATGTTGCCTTGCTGCGTCAGGCCAAGCGGGAGCAGCTGAGACAGGAAGGCATCCCTGGCATCACTGACACTCTCGTCGATCAGCGCATCAGCAAAGACGAGCTGGCACTGCACTGCAGGAGGCAGACAAGAGGAGAGCGGCAGACATTGGGGATGATTGAGCAGCTCCTCAATGAACTGATGGGGGCAAAGGGCAGGGATTTTCTTGGTGTCCCTCTTTTGGACCACGAAAGGATGCAGCACATCTGGCAAGTCCAACAGAGGCACGTGAAGTGCATACAGGACGAACCAGGTGTGCTGCTTTACACCAAGACTGGTACCACCACCAAGGCAGGCATTGTCCTGCCAAACTACAGGTGTGCCAGAGGGTCCACATCGTTGGAATCCTTTCACCTCCATGTGAACAGGTTCATTCCAGGTCAGTATGAATCATTATTCATCAGTAAGATTCTTTAACATCGCAATTCTGTTGTTTGTCATTACCATTACCCTGGAAACAGTGGCACAATTAATAATTTTCAGATGACCAAACACAACAAATAAATGTATCATCGTGTTTACCTTTCTACTATCTTAAGGAACGAGTGCCAACAGTTTAAATTTCCAGCTGTACCTCCTGGAAGGACTGAACAGGTGGAACCAGGACCGAGAAGCTGCATCTCTAGCAGTCAAGCCTGCCCCCCTGCTGAGTTATTCTGGAGACCTTGTTCACTGCGTCAACACCCTCAGTGTCAAGGTCTTTGGAAGGCACCTTGTCCCGTCCTTTCAGCCACCTGCTGTTTACACTGGTAAGTTTAAGCTTTTCATCCTGATGAAGCTATTTGCTATATTTACTATATATTCATCTTTTTAATGCATTTTCTGAAAGTGAATTTTCCACCCTCTATTGTTCTCTCACCTGTCCCAGGTGAGCTTCTTGGCATGGACTACCTGTACAGCCAGACCGGAAAGGCCTTGCAGGATGTACATCCTGACTCAGAGGAAACTGAGGCCCTGCTGGAAGATGTAGGCACTGAGGAGGAGCTGGAAGATGAGGGGTTTGAAGAAAGTGGGTTAGACCCCACCGTAGAGCTGCTGGACCTGTCTGATCCAGCCCCTGTCACCACCAGCTCGACTCCAACTCCCACCTCTCTCCAGCCCTCCCCTAGTCCGGCTGTTTCCACCTTTACAGCACCTGAGCAACAACTGGTAATAATTATAGAATTATAATTATAGTAAATAAATACATACTAATAAAGTAATTATGCAAAAAGATGAAGTCCAATTGAATGCATTTTTATAATCACCTTTTTGTATTACATTTTACAGCCTGTGCATGAGTCCACACTCTCTGATCCATCAGCTACCTGCTCTGCTCCTGCTCTCCACACTTCCACCAGCCTCCCAGCAAGTACGCCTGCCGAACTGTCACAGCTGGTAAGTGTTCTTATTATGTGACAAATCATTTGTTGCACTTGTAATATGATGTAATATGTTTTTTCTTATTTTTTATTTCTATTTTTTTTTTCAGCTGTCCTCTGGCCAGTCAGCCACTATCACCAGTGCAGCCTCTGCCCTTCCTCTCTCCACCGCCTTCAGAATGACTACCTCTGCTGCTGCAGCTGCAGCTACAGCTGGGTCAAAAATGGCCACCGCCACCCCAGCAGCCCCTGAGAAACAACTGGTTAGTCTTTTTGCATCAAAAAGGTGTCAGTGGTCTTAATGTCCTGCTTGTCAATGTATTATATATCACTGATATTAATAATTGTCTTATTACATTTAACAGATTGAGCACATCCTGTCCTCTGGACCAACAGCTGTCACCTCCAGAACAGCCTCTGCCCCCCCCCTTAACATCCAACCAGCCACTCTCCCCACAGCAACTGTTGGTCCCTCTGGGGCACATACCTTGGCTCCAGCAGCACCTGTGGAACAGGCGGTAAGTCTTAGTTCAGTGAAGTTCATTAAGACTTAATTTAATAATCACCAATGTTCTTCTAATCAGACATATGGATATGGATCAGTGTTTTTGTGTTACCTTGACATGTTTTGACTGCATCTGATGTCTTCCTCAGAAGAGTCACCTGATGTTGCTGTGATGTGTCACACCAGCTGATGTTACACAGAAAATCAGCTGAGAAGACACATCACAGCAACATCAGGTGACTCTTCTGAGGAAGACATCAGATGCAGTCAAAACATGTCAAGGTAACACAAAAACACTGATCCATATCCATATGTCTGATTAGAAGAACATCCTACAGTAGTTGGTAAGTGTTTTGTGACTGTTGGACTGTGACAGCTGTACTTTTCTAGTTGTGTTATTGTGTTTTAATTTTGATGTATACTCCTACCTCTTTTCCAGGCTGTTGATGAGCGTGGCATCCCAGGGATGGACAGAGTGGATAGCCTGGCAGAATATTTGGTGGGTCTGAGGACAGAAACTGGTCAAACAATGAGCAATCAGCAGGCCAGTACAATAGTAGCACTGTGGCAGAACCTTCTGCCGTACGACCAGCAACGGGTGGCATATGCTGCACGTCATCAGGTGCGCCTTACCACAGGACGTTTCAGGTGCTCTAAAAAGAGACCTGAATTTACACCTGGTGTGGAGAGCACAACACGCTGCGTTTTAGCATCCTCAGGATCTCCTGCCCAGTGGCCAGACTGTAGTCGCCTTGTAGAGTCCATATGTGTCAAGCTGTGTAACATTCACAAGAGCCCCAAAAAACAGGGCACTTCCAGCCTGACAAGATGGACTTTGATTTTGACTGACTACAGCAAGATCAGGCAGCTGGTTCTGGGGAATGCCACAGTGATGCAGAGCACTACTCTGCAGTTGTTTGATATTAATCAAACAACACTGACTCAGTGGCACAATAAGAGACTGAAGAGGCAGGACAGTGGCATTCTGCTGCAAGGGGTCAACCTGCCTGACTCTGTCCCCATTGCTGCGAGGCCTCTGCCACTTGCGCAAGTGCGCCCTCCTGCTGTACCTCCACGGCCTGGTCCCCACCATCAGTACCACTTGCCCCGCAGTACAGTTGGACAGGCAGTGGATAAGCGGAGGTCAGCAGCTCAAAGGCAGTTATTCATTCAGCCACCACCTCCAGCTCCTGTTCTTTCAAACGCCAGCCCATTCTTTGTGCCAGTTGCGTTTGTTGCTGGAAACAAACAGATTGTGCCGTCTGGCCCCCTGCCCTCACCACCGCCGACCCGGAGAGCTTACACCCGAACGGTTGAAAAAAACAAATGCCGTCAGTGCCACCTGCCGCGCATAAAGGAAAATGGTCATGGGCAGTATTATGGGAGTATATACTGTCCCAAAAATAACAGAATGCCACTGGAAGAATGGATGGAGGAGATGAGGAGAAAGAGGGAAGAAAAAAAAATGGTGTGACATTCTTTGTCAATATGTATATAATATAATGTAAATAGTTTCAAAAGAAAAGAAATGTCTTCATTTACTCCTGTTCTAATTTTTCTAACTTCTTTTATTTTCTTCTTTTGTTAATATATTG
Organism: Odontesthes bonariensis; assembly: GCF_027942865.1. Classification (NCBI taxonomy): domain Eukaryota; kingdom Metazoa; phylum Chordata; class Actinopteri; order Atheriniformes; family Atherinopsidae; genus Odontesthes; species Odontesthes bonariensis. Next base: position 22,466,995 of record NC_134513.1, on the reverse strand, counting down.
TATTTATTTTACTTATACTTACTCTTTGGATCGGACTTGTTTGTCCAACACATCCCACGATTGGATTGAGATCTAGGAAATTTGGGGCCTTTCTATGTGGGGGCTGTTTATTCTTTGCATGTCTGCAGGGGCTTCCTCCCACAGTCTAAAGACATGCACTTAATAGATGACTAAAATGTTCATGTGAATAGTTGTTTGTCTCAGTGTACCCTGTGATGAGCTGTCTTGTCCAGAGTGTAACCAGCCACTCGCCTTAAGTCAGCTGGGACAGGCTCCAGCTCCAAAATGGCTGGTTGGATGTAATTTGGAGGCCATGTCAACACCTTTAACTTGTTGTGTTCCTCAAACTGTTCTTGAATCATTCATGGCAGGGCGTATTATCCTGCTGCATCCCACTGCCTCTGCTGGGGGTGCATCCTGGTGCTTGCCTATATTTTTTCTGCGTCAAACACGTCAACTTTGAGGTTCACTGGCGGCCTAATATATGCACCTTTTATGAGGCAATCTGTTAATTACTTCACCTGTCAGTGGCCAGGCTGATCGGTGTATCTAAAAAATCTGTTCTAATTTTTTTAAAATTTATTTTCTTCTTCTGTTAATTTATTGTATTTATTTTACTTATTTTGTTTTGGTTATTTATCTTTTTTTATTCTATTTTAAATTGTTTCTTGTTCTAAATTTTCTAAGTTTAAATATTTTCCATTTTTGTTTATTTATTGTATTTATTTTATTTTGGTATTTATCATTTATTTATTCTATTTCAAGTTGTTACTATTGTTCTAATATTTCCTAAATTTAAACATTTTATATATTGCTTTTATTTTATTTAGGTTATTTATCTTTTTTTTCTACTTTTAATTGTTTAATTTATTCCTGTTTTTATTGCTTCAGGTTTTCTGGTTTAATTTCACACACTTGTTTGTGAGTGTTTGTGTGTGTGAAATTAGTAATAAATTTGTTACATTTCAGTGAGTGTCTTCAGTTTTTTCTGCAAACATGCAAACTCATTCATAGAAGACGATTGTTGCAGTACTTAATTCAGAAATCACTTTAAAAGTACATTTAGTTACATTTGATCACACTTGGTAGTAGTTTGTGTTACAGGCGTCATGTTCCAATGGTGGAATCGAACCAGCGACCTTTGGATCAAGAGCCTCCTATGCTATTGTACAGTAAAGTGTCATGTTTGGTTAGTTTTCTCAAATGAATAGACCAGAATATGTGTTCTTTTACTTGTGATGGACAGCAGAGACACAAATAACTACAAGTTCCTTTCATTTTTTCTCATTTTCTCAAAATTTCCTCTCTTTTCCTTCATTTTTTTCCTTCTCCCTTCTTCCCCCTTCTTCCCCCTCTTTCCTTCTTCTTCCCCCCCCCAAACAGACTATTGTTCCCCAGCTTTAGCTCAGTTGGTAGAGCGGAGGACTGTAGGTGCCCAACAACAGTTATCCTTAGGTCGCTGGTTCAATTCAGGCTCGAAGGATGTGCCAAGCTTTTGTATACAGAGGCTCTTTTGGCCAACTCCGTCAATCCTTTCAAAGCTTTTGGAATATGCTGTTTTACGAAAGACTGTTCCACTCTCTATCAGATTTGCTAAGGGCTAGTGGCGCAATGGATAATGGGTCTGACTACGGATCAGAAGATTCTAGGTTCAACTCCTGGCTAGCTTAGCATTCTGATTTTAGTCTCTCACTTCTCCCACTGCTTTAGAACAGGATCGCTTTAAACCTTTTACTCCCTGGGTATCCCAGCTCACTTACGCCCCAAAAATACCTCACAGTGTGTTGTCTTGCAACACATGTGGCTGACCCCACACCGTAACGAAAGCTCGTCTTCCTCTTTATCTCTGCTGTCAATGATTTTGCTACAAACACAAAAAAAAAACCTTGCCTGCCAGCCACATGCCGCAGAGCTACATATGCTATCCTTGGGATACGAAGGTGTTTCGGATCACATCAAAGCCACACACGACAAAAACCCACAACCGGCCGTCATCGTATAGTGGTTAGTACTCTGCGTTGTGGTCGCAGCAACCCAGGTTCGAATCAGGGTCACGGCAACCCCCCGACCTAATTTGTTTGCATCGCTGAAAAAAGATCCCACTTTCAACTTAGATTTCTTAAACTTTTAAAAAAATTATTTTGTCTACAGGCCTCTGTCCCGTATCAAAGGTCTGAAAGAATCAAACAGCACAAATGCAGAAGGTCTGCCCATTTAAAGAGCATAAAAGGGGTCAAAGTATCAAACAGGCCCCAATGAGAAATAGTGCCTTTTTAATGAGTCGCCAAGGCCGCATATGTTCTGTGTTTTTTAGCTCTTCTAAAGGGAGGGTTTTCACACACCGCCACACCCAAAGTATAAACATCCTAACAACAGAAGATGAAAATCGTGTGCCAAATGAATGGGTGGATAGACCTGACAAAAAAAGAACCAAACAAAAAGGCTGGACTTTTGCGCTGGACAATGTGAGGGTATATTGAGGATCAACATCTGTGTTGGACGATGTGGAGACTTTCCCAGATAGATGCCAGATATGTTTTTGTAAGGACTAAATGCATGATAGAAACTGAGGCTGATTTGATCTGAAACGCATCTGAAACTGATGGTTTCTCATCACTTGTTGTGTTTATTTAACTGATAAACAGGCCCAAGCCCCTGGCTCCCTTCCATAACTCATTTGGTACAGCAGAGAACTACAGGTGTCCCATGATACGCACCTTAAGCCTGGTTACATGCATTCATACAGGATAACTGAAAAGGATGTTGGCTTTGATCCCTTCGATAGCTCAGTTGGTAGAGCGGAGGACTGTAGGTGCCCAACAACAGTTATCCTCAGGTCGCTGGTTCAATTCCGGCTCGAAGGATGTGCCAAGCTTTTGTATACAGAGGCTCTTTTGGCCAACTCCGTCAATCCTTTCAAAGCTTTTGGATTATGCTGTTTTACGAAAGACTGTTCCACTCTCTATCAGATTTGCTAAGGGCTAGTGGCGCAATGGAGAAAGCGTCTGACTACAGATCAGAAGATTCTAGGTTCAACTCCTGGCTAGCTCGACACGCTGGTTTTAGTCTCTCACTTCTCCCACTGCTATAGAACAGCATCGCTTTAAATCTTTTACTCCCTGGGTATCCCAGCTCACTTACGCCCCAAAGATACCTCACAGTGTGTCGTCTTGCAACACATGTGGCTGACCCCACACCGTAAGGAAAGCTCGTCTTCCTCTTTATCTCTGCTGTCAATGATTTTGCTACAAACACAAAAAAAAAAACATGCCTGCCAGCCACATGCCGCAGAGCTACATATGCTATCCTTGGGATACGAAGGTGTTTCGGATCACATCAAAGCCACACACGACAAAAACCCACAACCGGCCGTCATCGTATAGTGGTGAGTACTCTGCGTTGTGGTCGCAGCAACCCCGGTTAGAATCAGGGTCACGGCAACCCCCCGACCTAATTTGTTTGCATCGCTGAAAAAAGATCCCACTTTCAACTTAGATTTCTTAAACTTTAAAAAAAATAATTTTGTCTACAGGCCCCTGTCCCATATCAAAGGTCTGAAAGAATCAAACAGCACAAATGCAGAAGGTCTGCCCATTTAAAGAGCATAAAAGGGGTCAAAGTATCAAACAGGCCCCAATGAGAAATAGTGCCTTTTTAATGAGTCGCCAAGAACGCATATGTTCTGTGTTTTTTAGCTCTTCTAAAGGGAGGGTTTTCACACACCGCCACACCCAAAGTATAAACATCCTAACAACAGAAGATGAAAATCGTGTGCCAAATGAATGGGTGGATAGACCTGACAAAAAAAGAACCAAACAAAAAGGCTGGACTTTTGCGCTGGACAATGTGAGGGTATATTGAGGATCAACATCTGTGTTGGACGATGTGGAGACTTTCCAGATAGATGCCAGATATGTTTTTGTAAGGACTAAATGCATGATAGAAACTGAGGCTGATTTGATCTGAAACGCATCTGAAACTGATGGTTTCTCATCACTTTTTGTGTTCATTTAACTGATAAACAGGCCAAAGCCCCTGGCTCCCTTCCATAACTCATTTGGTACAGCAGAGAACTGCAGGTGTCCCATGATACGCATCTTAAGCCTGGTTACATGAATTCATACAGGATTCATGAAAAGGATGTTGGCTTTGCTGCCTTCGATAGCTCAGTTGGTAGAGCGGAGGACTGTAGGTGCCCAACAACAGTTATCCTTAGGTCGCTGGTTCAATTCCGGCTCGAAGGATGTGCCAAGCTTTTGTATACAGAGGCTCTTTTGGCCAACTCCGTCAATCCTTTCAAAGCTGTTGGAATATGCAGTTTTAAGAAAGACTGTTCCACTCTCTATCAGATTTGCTAAGGGCTAGTGGCGCAATGGAGAAAGCGTCTGACTACGGATCAGAAGATTCTAGGTTCAACTCCTGGCTAGCTCAGCACGCTGGTTTTAGTCTCTCACTTCTCCCACTGCTTTAGAACAGGATCACTTTAAACCTTTTACTCCCTGGGTATCCCAGCTCACTTACGCCCCAAAGATACCTCACAGTGTGTTGTCTTGCAACACATGTGGCTGACCCCACACCGTAAGGAAAGCTCGTCTTCCTCTTTATCTCTGCTGTCAATGATTTTGCTACAAACACAAAAAAAAAACCATGCCTGCCAGCCACATGCCGCAGAGCTACATATGCTATCCTTGGGATACGAAGGTGTTTCGGATCACATCAAAGCCACACACGACAAAAACCCACAACCGGCCGTCATCGTATAGTGGTTAGTACTCTGCTTGTGGTCGCAGCAACCCAGGTTCGAATCAGGGTCACGGCAACCCCCCGACCTAATTTGTTTGCATCGCTGAAAAAAGATCCCACTTTCAACTTAGATTTCTTAAACTTTTAAAAAAATTATTTTGTCTACAGGCCTCTGTCCCGTATCAAAGGTCTGAAAGAATCAAACAGCACAAATGCAGAAGGTCTGCCCATTTAAAGAGCATAAAAGGGGTCAAAGTATCAAACAGGCCCCAATGAGAAATAGTGCCTTTTTAATGAGTCGCCAAGGCCGCATATGTTCTGTGTTTTTTAGCTCTTCTAAAGGGAGGGTTTTCACACACCGCCACACCCAAAGTATAAACATCCTAACAACAGAAGATGAAAATCGTGTGCCAAATGAATGGGTGGATAGACCTGACAAAAAAAGAACCAAACAAAAAGGCTGGACTTTTGCGCTGGACAATGTGAGGGTATATTGAGGATCAACATCTGTGTTGGACGATGTGGAGACTTTCCCAGATAGATGCCAGATATGTTTTTGTAAGGACTAAATGCATGATAGAAACTGAGGCTGATTTGATCTGAAACGCATCTGAAACTGATGGTTTCTCATCACTTTTTGTGTTTATTTAACTGATAAACAGGCCCAAGCCCCTGGCTCCCTTCCATAACTCATTTGGTACAGCAGAGAACTACAGGTGTCCCATGATACGCACCTTAAGCCTGGTTACATGCATTCATACAGGATTCATGAAAAGGATGTTGGCTTTGCTCCCTTCGATAGCTCAGTTGGTAGAGCGGAGGACTGTAGGTGCCCAACAACAGTTATCCTTAGGTCGCTGGTTCAATTCCGGCTCGAAGGATGTGCCAAGCTTTTGTATACAGAGGCTCTTTTGGCCAACTCCGTCAATCCTTTCAAAGCTTTTGGATTATGCTGTTTTACGAAAGACTGTTCCACTCTCTATCAGATTTGCTAAGGGCTAGTGGCGCAATGGAGAAAGCGTCTGACTACGGATCAGAAGATTCTAGGTTCAACTCCTGGCTAGCTCGACACGCTGGTTTTAGTCTCTCACTTCTCCCACTGCTATAGAACAGCATCGCTTTAAATCTTTTACTCCCTGGGTATCCCAGCTCACTTACGCCCCAAAGATACCTCACAGTGTGTTGTCTTGCAACACATGTGGCTGACCCCACACCGTAAGGAAAGCTCGTCTTCCTCTTTATCTCTGCTGTCAATGATTTTGCTACAAACACAAAAAAAAAACCATGCCTGCCAGCCACATGCCGCAGAGCTACATATGCTATCCTTGGGATACGAAGGTGTTTCGGATCACATCAAAGCCACACACGACAAAAACCCACAACCGGCCGTCATCGTATAGTGGTGAGTACTCTGCGTTGTGGTCGCAGCAACCCCGGTTAGAATCCGGGTCACGGCAACCCCCCGACCTAATTTGTTTGCATCGCTGAAAAAAGATCCCACTTTCAACTTAGATTTCTTAAACTTTAAAAAAAATAATTTTGTCTACAGGCCCCTGTCCCATATCAAAGGTCTGAAAGAATCAAACAGCACAAATGCAGAAGGTCTGCCCATTTAAAGAGCATAAAAGGGGTCAAAGTATCAAACAGGCCCCAATGAGAAATAGTGCCTTTTTAATGAGTCGCCAAGAACGCATATGTTCTGTGTTTTTTAGCTCTTCTAAAGGGAGGGTTTTCACACACCGCCACACCCAAAGTATAAACATCCTAACAACAGAAGATGAAAATCGTGTGCCAAATGAATGGGTGGATAGACCTGACAAAAAAAGAACCAAACAAAAAGGCTGGACTTTTGCGCTGGACAATGTGAGGGTATATTGAGGATCAACATCTGTGTTGGACGATGTGGAGACTTTCCCAGATAGATGCCAGATATGTTTTTGTAAGGACTAAATGCATGATAGAAACTGAGGCTGATTTGATCTGAAACGCATCTGAAACTGATGGTTTCTCATCACTTTTTGTGTTCATTTAACTGATAAACAGGCCAAAGCCCCTGGCTCCCTTCCATAACTCATTTGGTACAGCAGAGAACTGCAGGTGTCCCATGATACGCATCTTAAGCCTGGTTACATGCATTCATACAGGATTCATGAAAAGGATGTTGGCTTTGCTCCCTTCGATAGCTCAGTTGGTAGAGCGGAGGACTGTAGGTGCCCAACAACAGTTATCCTTAGGTCGCTGGTTCAATTCCGGCTCGAAGGATGTGCCAAGCTTTTGTATACAGAGGCTCTTTTGGCCAACTCCGTTAATCCTTTCAAAGCTTTTGGAATATGCTGTTTTACGAAAGACTGTTCCACTCTCTATCAGATTTGCTAAGGGCTAGTGGCGCAATGGATAACGCGTCTGACTACGGATCAGAAGATTCTAGGTTCAACTCCTGGCTAGCTCGACACGCTGGTTTTAGTCTCTCACTTCTCCCACTGCTTTAGAACAGGATCGCTTTAAACCTTCTACTCCCTGGGTATCCCAGCTCACTTACGCCCCAAAAATACCTCACAGTGTGTTGTCTTGCAACACATGTGGCTGACCCCACACAGTAAGGAAAGCTCGTCTTCCTCTTTATCTCTGCTGTCAATGATTTTGCTACAAACACACAAAAAAAAACATGCCTGCCAGCCACATGCCGCAGAGCTACATATGCTATCCTTGGGATACGAAGGTGTTTCGGATCACATCAAAGCCACACACGACAAAAACCCACAACCGGCCGTGATCGTATAGTGGTTAGTACTCTGTGTTGTGGTCGCAGCAACCCCGGTTCGAATCGGGGTCACGGCAACCCCCCGACCGAATTTGTTTGCATCGCTGAAAAAAGATCCCACTTTCAACTTAGATTTCTAAAACTTTTAAAAAAATAATTTTTTCTACAGGCCCCTGTCCCGTATCAAAGGTCTGAAAGAATCAAACAGCACAAATGCAGAAGGTCTGCCCATTTAAAGAGCATAAAAGGGGTCAAAGTATCAAACAGGCCCCAATGAGAAATAGTGCCTTTTTAATGAGTCGCCAAGAACGCATATGTTCTGTGTTTTTTAGCTCTTCTAAAGGGAGGGTTTTCACACACCGCCACACCCAAAGTATAAACATCCTAACAACAGAAGATGAAAATCGTGTGCCAAATGAATGGGTGGATAGACCTGACAAAAAAAGAACCAAACAAAAAGGCTGGACTTTTGCGCTGGACAATGTGAGGGTATATTGAGGATCAACATCTGTGTTGGACGATGTGGAGACTTTCCCAGATAAATGCCAGATATGTTTTTGTAACGACTAAATGCATGATAGAAACTGGGGCTGATTTGATCTGAAACGCATCTGAAACTGATGGTTTCTCATCACTTTTTGTGTTTATTTAACTGATAAACAGGCCCAAGCCCCTGGCTCCCTTCCATAACTCATTTGGTACAGCAGAGAACTGCAGGTGTCCCATGATACGCATCTTAAGCCTGGTTACATGAATTCATACAGGATTCATGAAAAGGATGTTGGCTTTGCTCCCTTCGATAGCTCAGTTGGTAGAGCGGAGGACTGTAGGTGCCCAACAACAGTTATCCTTAGGTCGCTGGTTCAATTCCGGCTCGAAGGATGTGCCAAGCTTTTGTATACAGAGGCTCTTTTGGCCAACTCCGTCAATCCTTTCAAAGCTTTTGGAATATGCAGTTTTACGAAAGACTGTTCCACTCTCTATCAGATTTGCTGAGGGCTAGTGGCGCAATGGATAATGCGTCTGACTACGGATCAGAAGATTCTAGGTTCAACTCCTGGCTAGCTCGACACGCTGGTTTTAGTCTCTCACTTCTCCCACTGCTTTAGAACAGGATCGCTTTAAACCTTCTACTCCCTGGGTATCCCAGCTCACTTACGCCCCAAAAATACCTCACAGTGTGTTGTCTTGCAACACATGTGGCTGACCCCACACCGTAAGGAAAGCTCGTCTTCCTCTTTATCTCTGCTGTCAATGATTTTGCTACAAACACACAAAAAAAAACATGCCTGCCAGCCACATGCCGCAGAGCTACATATGCTATCCTTGGGATACGAAGGTGTTTCGGATCACATCAAAGCCACACACGACAAAAACCCACAGCCGGCCGTGATCGTATAGTGGTTAGTACTCTGCGTTGTGGTCGCAGCAACCCCGGTTCGAATCCGGGTCACGGCAACCCCCCGACCGAATTTGTTTGCATCGCTGCAAAAAGATCCCACTTTCAACTTAGATTTCTTAAACTTTTAAAAAAATAATTTTTTCTACAGGCCCCTGTCCCGTATCAAAGGTCTGAAAGAATCAAACAGCACAAATGCAGAAGGTCTGCCCATTGAAAGAGCATAAAAGGGGTCAAAGTATCAAACAGGCCCCAATGAGAAATAGTGCCTTTTTAATGAGTCGCCAAGAACGCATATGTTCTGTGTTTTTTAGCTCTTCTAAAGGGAGGGTTTTCACACACCGCCACACCCAAAGTATAAACATCCTAACAACAGAAGATGAAAATCGTGTGCCAAATGAATGGATGGATAGACCTGACAAAAAAAGAACCAAACAAAAAGGCTGGACTTTTGCGCTGGACAATGTGAGGGTATATTGAGGATCAACATCTGTGTTGGACGATGTGGAGACTTTCCCAGATAGATGCCAGATATTTTTCTGTAACGACTAAATGCATGATAGAAACTGAGGCTGATTTGATCTGAAACGCATCTGAAACTGATGGTTTCTAATCACTTTTTGTGTTTATTTAACTGATAAACAGGCCCAAGCCCCTGGCTCCCTTCCATAACTCATTTGGTACAGCAGAGAACTACAGGTGTCCCATGATACGCATCTGTTAGATTCGGTTCTTTTAGTAGGAGGCTCAAGAACGGACCAAAGTAATTCAAGTGAAAATGAAGTGTTTATTGGTAGTCACACATCAAAGCATATCAGCGCTGGGCTCAGTGGAACAGAGCTCCCGTAGGAAGTCTGTCAGACTGGCCATGATTTCCGGTTATCATCTGTACTTATTGCATAGGTTGGACTCACATTCGACCGAGTATGATTGGACATGAGTAGGTTCAACATGCTTCGTCATATTCTCTGGATCAGCCCAAAACAATGTGTGTGTGTGAATCTACCCTTGCTTTCCCAGGCTTTCCTAATTGTTTTGTCTTTCTACTCCTGGATCACTTTAGGTCATATGGAAAAGTACTGAGCCCTATTTCATTCAGAATGTCTAAGAACAAAGCCAATTTTAACACATCTTAAGCCTGGTTACATGCATTCATACAGGATTCATGAAAAGGATGTTGGCTTTGCTCCCTTCGATAGCTCAGTTGGTAGAGCGGAGGACTGTAGGTGCCCAACAACAGTTATCCTTAGGTCGCTGGTTCAATTCCGGCTCGAAGGATGTGCCAAGCTTTTGTATACAGAGGCTCTTTTGGCCAACTCCGTCAATCCTTTCAAAGCTTTTGGAATATGCAGTTTTACGAAAGACTGTTCCACTCTCTATCAGATTTGCTAAGGGCTAGTGGCGCAATGGATAACGTGTCTGACTACGGATCAGAAGATTCTAGGTTCAACTCCTGGCTAGCTCGACACGCTGGTTTTAGTCTCTCACTTCTCCCACTGCTTTAGAACAGGATTGCTTTAAACCTTCTACTCCCTGGGTATCCCAGCTCACTTACGCCCCAAAAATACCTCACAGTGTGTTGTCTTGCAACACATGTGGCTGACCCCACACCGTAAGGAAAGCTCGTCTTCCTCTTTATCTCTGCTGTCAATGATTTTGCTACAAACACACAAAAAAAAACATGCCTGCCAGCCACATGCCGCAGAGCTACATATGCTATCCTTGGGATACGAAGGTGTTTCGGATCACATCAAAGCCACACACGACAAATACCCACAACCGGCCGTGATCGTATAGTAGTTAGTACTCTCCGTTGTGGTCGCAGCAACCCCGGTTCGAATCGGGGTCACGGCAACCCCCCGACAGAATTTGTTTGCATCGCTGAAAAAAGATCCCACTTTCAACTTAGATTTCTTAAACTTTTAAAAAAATAATTTTTTCTACAGGCCCCTGTCCCGTATCAAAGGTCTGAAAGAATCAAACAGCACAAATGCAGAAGGTCTGCCCATTTAAAGAGCATAAAAGGGGTCAAAGTATCAAACAGGCCCCAATGAGAAATAGTGCCTTTTTAATGAGTCGCCAAGAACGCATATGTTCTGTGTTTTTTAGCTCTTCTAAAGGGAGGGTTTTCACACACCGCCACACCCAAAGTATAAACATCCTAACAACAGAAGATGAAAATCGTGTGCCAAATGAATGGGTGGATAGACCTGACAAAAAAAGAACCAAACAAAAAGGCTGGACTTTTGCGCTGGACAATGTGAGGGTATATTGAGGATCAACATCTGTGTTGGACGATGTGGAGACTTTCCCAGATAAATGCCAGATATGTTTTTGTAACGACTAAATGCATGATAGAAACTGAGGCTGATTTGATCTGAAACGCATCTGAAACTGATGGTTTCTCATCACTTTTTGTGTTTATTTAACTGATAAACAGGCCCAAGCCCCTGGCTCCCTTCCATAACTCATTTGGTACAGCAGAGAACTGCAGGTGTCCCATGATATGCATCTTAAGCCTGGTTACATGAATTCATACAGGATTCATGACAAGGATGTCAGCTTTGCTCCCTTCGATAGCTCAGTTGGTAGAGCGGAGGACTGTAGGTGCCCAACAACTGTTATCCTTAGGTCGCTAGTTCAATTCCGGCTCGAAGGATGTGCCAAGCTTTTGTATACAGAGGCTCTTTTGGCCAACTCCGTCAATCCTTTCAAAGCTTTTGGAATATGCAGTTTTACGAAAGACTGTTCCACTCTCTATCAGATTTGCTAAGGGCTAGTGGCGCAATGGATAATGGGTCTGACTACAGATCAGAAGATTCTAGGTTCAACTCCTGGCTAGCTCGGCACGCTGATTTTAGTCTCTCACTTCTCCCACTGCTTTAGAACAGGATCGCTTTAAACCTTCTACTCCCTGGGTATCCCAGCTCACTTACGCCCCAAAGATACCTCACAGTGTGTTGTCTTGCAACACATGTGGCTGACCCCACACCGTAAGGAAAGCTCGTCTTCCTCTTTATCTCTGCTGTCAATGATTTTGCTACAAACACAAAAAAAAAACCATGCCTGCCAGCCACATGCCGCAGAGCTACATATGCTATCCTTGGGATACGAAGGTGTTTCGGATCACATCAAAGCCACACACGACAAAAACCCACAACCGGCCGTGATCGTATAGTGGTTAGTACTCTGCGTTGTGGTCGCAGCAACCCCGGTTCGAATCCGGGTCACGGCAAACCCCCGACCGAATTTGTTTGCATTGCTGAAAAAAGATCCCACTTTCAACTTAGATTTCTTAAACTTTTAAAAAAATAATTTTGTCTACAGGCCCCTGTCCCGTATCAAAGGTCTGAAAGAATCAAACAGCACAAATGCAGAAGGTCTGCCCATTGAAAGAGCATAAAAGGGGTCAAAGTATCAAACAGGCCCCAATGAGAAATAGTGCCTTTTTAATGAGTCGCCAAGAACGCATATGTTCTGTGTTTTTTAGCTCTTCTAAAGGGAGGGTTTTCACACACCGCCACACCCAAAGTATAAACATCCTAACAACAGAAGATGAAAATCGTGTGCCAAATGAATGGATGGATAGACCTGACAAAAAAAGAACCAAACAAAAAGGCTGGACTTTTGCGCTGGACAATGTGAGGGTATATTGAGGATCAACATCTGTGTTGGACGATGTGGAGACTTTCCCAGATAGATGCCAGATATGTTTCTGTAACGACTAAATGCATGATAGAAACTGAGGCTGATTTGATCTGAAACGCATCTGAAACTGATGGTTTCTAATCACTTTTTGTGTTTATTTAACTGATAAACAGGCCAAAGCCCCTGGCTCCCTTCCATAACTCATTTGGTACAGCAGAGAACTACAGGTGTCCCATGATACGCATCTGTTAGATTCGGTTCTTTTAGTAGGAGGCTCAAGAACGGACCAAAGTAATTCAAGTGAAAATGAAGTGTTTATTGGTAGTCACACATCAAAGCATATCAGCGCTGGGCTCAGTGGAACAGAGCTCCCGTAGGAAGTCTGTCAGACTGGCCATGATTTCCGGTTATCATCTGTACTTATTGCATAGGTTGGACTCACATTCGACCGAGTATGATTGGACATGAGTAGGTTCAACATGCTTCGTCATATTCTCTGGATCAGCCCAAAACAATGTGTGTGTGTGAATCTACCCTTGCTTTCCCAGGCTTTCCTAATTGTTTTGTCTTTCTACTCCTGGATCACTTTAGGTCATATGGAAAAGTACTGAGCCCTATTTCATTCATAATGTCTAAGAACAAAGCCAATTTTAACACATCTTAAGCCTGGTTACATGCATTCATACAGGATTCATGAAAAGGATGTTGGCTTTGCTCCCTTCGATAGCTCAGTTGGTAGAGCGGAGGACTGTAGGTGCCCAACAACAGTTATCCTTAGGTCGCTGGTTCAATTCCGGCTCGAAGGATGTGCCAAGCTTTTGTATACAGAGGCTCTTTTGGCCAACTCCGTCAATCCTTTCAAAGCTTTTGGAATATGCAGTTTTACGAAACACTGTTCCACTCTCTATCAGATTTGCTAAGGGCTAGTGGCGCAATGGATAACGTGTCTGACTACGGATCAGAAGATTCTAGGTTCAACTCCTGGCTAGCTTGACACGCTGGTTTTAGTCTCTCACTTCTCCCACTGCTTTAGAACAGGATTGCTTTAAACCTTCTACTCCCTGGGTATCCCAGCTCACTTACGCCCCAAAAATACCTCACAGTGTGTTGTCTTGCAACACATGTGGCTGACCCCACACCGTAAGGAAAGCTCGTCTTCCTCTTTATCTCTGCTGTCAATGATTTTGCTACAAACACACAAAAAAAAACATGCCTGCCAGCCACATGCCGCAGAGCTACATATGCTATCCTTGGGATACGAAGGTGTTTCGGATCACATCAAAGCCACACACGACAAATACCCACAACCGGCCGTGATCGTATAGTAGTTAGTACTCTGTGTTGTGGTCGCAGCAACCCCGGTTCGAATCGGGGTCACGGCAACCCCCCGACCGAATTTGTTTGCATCGCTGAAAAAAGATCCCACTTTCAACTTAGATTTCTTAAACTTTTAAAAAAATAATTTTTTCTACAGGCCCCTGTCCCGTATCAAAGGTCTGAAAGAATCAAACAGCACAAATGCAGAAGGTCTGCCCATTTAAAGAGCATAAAAGGGGTCAAAGTATCAAACAGGCCCCAATGAGAAATAGTGCCTTTTTAATGAGTCGCCAAGAACGCATATGTTCTGTGTTTTTTAGCTCTTCTAAAGGGAGGGTTTTCACACACCGCCACACCCAAAGTATAAACATCCTAACAACAGAAGATGAAAATCGTGTGCCAAATGAATGGGTGGATAGACCTGACAAAAAAAGAACCAAACAAAAAGGCTGGACTTTTGCGCTGGACAATGTGAGGGTATATTGAGGATCAACATCTGTGTTGGACGATGTGGAGACTTTCCCAGATAAATGCCAGATATGTTTTTGTAACGACTAAATGCATGATAGAAACTGAGGCTGATTTGATCTGAAACGCATCTGAAACTGATGGTTTCTCATCACTTTTTGTGTTTATTTAACTGATAAACAGGCCCAAGCCCCTGGCTCCCTTCCATAACTCATTTGGTACAGCAGAGAACTGCAGGTCTCCCATGATACGCATCTTAAGCCTGGTTACATGAATTCATACAGGATTCATGACAAGGATGTCAGCTTTGCTCCCTTCGATAGCTCAGTTGGTAGAGTGGAGGACTGTAGGTGCCCAACAACTGTTATCCTTAGGTCGCTAGTTCAATTCCGGCTCGAAGGATGTGCCAAGCTTTTGTATACAGAGGCTCTTTTGGCCAACTCCGTCAATCCTTTCAAAGCTTTTGGAATATGCAGTTTTACGAAAGACTGTTCCACTCTCTATCAGATTTGCTAAGGGCTAGTGGCGCAATGGATAATGGGTCTGACTACAGATCAGAAGATTCTAGGTTCAACTCCTGGCTAGCTCGGCACGCTGATTTTAGTCTCTCACTTCTCCCACTGCTTTAGAACAGGATCGCTTTAAACCTTTTACTCCCTGGGAATCCCAGCTCACTTACGCCCCAAAGATACCTCACAGTGTGTTGTCTTGCAACACATGTGGCTGACCCCACACCGTAAGGAAAGCTCGTCTTCCTCTTTATCTCTGCTGTCAATGATTTTGCTACAAACACAAAAAAAAAACCATGCCTGCCAGCCACATGCCGCAGAGCTACATATGCTATCCTTGGGATACGAAGGTGTTTCGGATCACATCAAAGCCACACACGACAAAAACCCACAACCGGCCGTGATCGTATAGTGGTTAGTACTCTGCGTTGTGGTCGCAGCAACCCCGGTTCGAATCCGGGTCACGGCAACCCCCCGACCGAATTCGTTTGCATTGCTGAAAAAAGATCCCACTTTCAACTTAGATTTCTTAAACTTTTAAAAAAATAATTTTGTCTACAGGCCCCTGTCCCGTATCAAAGGTCTGAAAGAATCAAACAGCACAAATGCAGAAGGTCTGCCCATTGAAAGAGCATAAAAAGGGTCAAAGTATCAAACAGGCCCCAATGAGAAATAGTGCCTTTTTAATGAGTCGCCAAGAACGCATATGTTCTGTGTTTTTTAGCTCTTCTAAAGGGAGGGTTTTCACACACCGCCACACCCAAAGTATAAACATCCTAACAACAGAAGATGAAAATCGTGTGCCAAATGAATGGATGGATAGACCTGACAAAAAAAGAACCAAACAAAAAGGCTGGACTTTTGCGCTGGACAATGTGAGGGTATATTGAGGATCAACATCTGTGTTGGACGATGTGGAGACTTTCCCAGATAGATGCCAGATATGTTTCTGTAACGACTAAATGCATGATAGAAACTGAGGCTGATTTGATCTGAAACGCATCTGAAACTGATGGTTTCTAATCACTTTTTGTGTTTATTTAACTGATAAACAGGCCAAAGCCCCTGGCTCCCTTCCAGAACTCATTTGGTACAGCAGAGAACTGCAGGTGTCCCATGATACGCATCTGTTAGATTCGGTTCTTTTAGTAGGAGGCTCAAGAACGGACCAAAGTAATTCAAGTGAAAATGAAGTGTTTATTGGTAGTCACACATCAAAGCATATCAGCGCTGGGCTCAGTGGAACAGAGCTCCCGTAGGAAGTCTGTCAGACTGGCCATGATTTCCGGTTATCATCTGTACTTATTGCATAGGTTGGACTCACATTCGACCGAGTATGATTGGACATGAGTAGGTTCAACATGCTTCGTCATATTCTCTGGATCAGCCCAAAACAATGTGTGTGTGTGAATCTACCCTTGCTTTCCCAGGCTTTCCTAATTGTTTTGTCTTTCTACTCCTGGATCACTTTAGGTCATATGGAAAAGTACTGAGCCCTATTTCATTCATAATGTCTAAGAACAAAGCCAATTTTAACACATCTTAAGCCTGGTTACATGCATTCATACAGGATTCATGAAAAGGATGTTGGCTTTGCTCCCTTCGATAGCTCAGTTGGTAGAGCGGAGGACTGTAGGTGCCCAACAACAGTTATCCTTAGGTCGCTGGTTCAATTCCGGCTCGAAGGATGTGCCAAGCTTTTGTATACAGAGGCTCTTTTGGCCAACTCCGTCAATCCTTTCAAAGCTTTTGGAATATGCAGTTTTACGAAAGACTGTTCCACTCTCTATCAGATTTGCTAAGGGCTAGTGGCGCAATGGATAACGTGTCTGACTACGGATCAGAAGATTCTAGGTTCAACTCCTGGCTAGCTCGACACGCTGGTTTTAGTCTCTCACTTCTCCCACTGCTTTAGAACAGGATTGCTTTAAACCTTCTACTCCCTGGGTATCCCAGCTCACTTACGCCCCAAAAATACCTCACAGTGTGTTGTCTTGCAACACATGTGGCTGACCCCACACCGTAAGGAAAGCTCGTCTTCCTCTTTATCTCTGCTGTCAATGATTTTGCTACAAACACACAAAAAAAAACATGCCTGCCAGCCACATGCCGCAGAGCTACATATGCTATCCTTGGGATACTAAGGTGTTTCGGATCACATCAAAGCCACACACGACAAATACCCACAACCGGCCGTGATCGTATAGTGGTTAGTACTCTGTGTTGTGGTCGCAGCAACCCCGGTTCGAATCGGGGTCACGGCAACCCCCCGACCGAATTTGTTTGCATCGCTGAAAAAAGATCCCACTTTCAACTTAGATTTCTTAAACTTTTAAAAAAATTATTTTTTCTACAGGCCCCTGTCCCGTATCAAAGGTCTGAAAGAATCAAACAGCACAAATGCAGAAGGTCTGCCCATTTAAAGAGCATAAAAGGGGTCAAAGTATCAAACAGGCCCCAATGAGAAATAGTGCCTTTTTAATGAGTCGCCAAGAACGCATATGTTCTGTGTTTTTTAGCTCTTCTAAAGGGAGGGTTTTCACACACCGCCACACCCAAAGTATAAACATCCTAACAACAGAAGATGAAAATCGTGTGCCAAATGAATGGGTGGATAGACCTGACAAGAAAAGAACCAAACAAAAAGGCTGGACTTTTGCGCTGGACAATGTGAGGGTATATTGAGGATCAACATCTGTGTTGGACGATGTGGAGACTTTCCCAGATAGATGCCAGATATGTTTCTGTAACGACTAAATGCATGATAGAAACTGAGGCTGATTTGATCTGAAACTCATCTGAAACTGATGGTTTCTAATCACTTTTTGTGTTTATTTAACTGATAAACAGGCCCAAGCCCCTGGCTCCCTTCCATAACTCATTTGGTACAGCAGAGAACTACAGGTGTCCCATGATACGCATCTGTTAGATTCGGTTCTTTTAGTAGGAGGCTCAAGAACGGACCAAAGTAATTCAAGTGAAAATGAAGTGTTTATTGGTAGTCACACATCAAAGCATATCAGCGCTGGGCTCAGTGGAACAGAGCTCCCGTAGGAAGTCTGTCAGACTGGCCATGATTTCCGGTTATCATCTGTACTTATTGCATAGTGTTATAATTGGCTTTGTTCTTAGACATTAGGAATGAAATAAGTCTCAGTACTTTTCCATATGACCTTAAGTGATGCAGGAGTAGACAGACAAAACAATCAGGAAAGTCTGGGAAACCAAGGGCAGATTGATACACACATTATTTGAATTCCTCACAGACATTATTTGAGTTAGACAATTCATATCCAATCACATTTGATCAACAAGGGATCCACCTCGGGAAACTAGGAGACATATATACGAGGTGTAACCGGGGATACGGGGCTCTGTCTGAGGGATTCCTGCGAGAGTTTTGTCAGACTGAGACCAGCGCTGAAATGCTCCACTTGTTGCCATACCAATAAAGACTTCATTTTCACTTGAATTTACTCCGGTCCGTTCTTGAGCCTCCTACTAAAAGAACCCGATCTAACAAATGGTGCCGTGACACGAGGTTCGAAGGCTAAAGGACCACCGTGCCGTGCGACCGACCCCGTCCGAGGGAGGACGCCTCGAGGTGATTGGAGGGACAGCTTTTTTCAGACAATCAGGCGCCAGAGAAAAGGTGAGCAGAACACCACTTAATGACTAAATGTGAAATATCTGCATATTGGGTAAACTAAATGAAGTTGTCTGAATTAAGTTGTCCTCTGGTCATAGTGAATCCAAGTGTTAATGTACTGTCTGTTTGCATTGAATGGTAACACGTGAAGTATAATACACATAGTCTCACATAGGGAAAGCAAATAAGTGTCCTGACAAGTGAATTCGAACAAAGTGACAAGATAAATTCATTTTATAAATGAATGTCCCATGCGGGGAGCTTGTCTTCAAATTGTTTCCGTGCACTAATAGCTAAGTGTGGCCGAAGTAGTTTATAAAATCCCCAAATTGAGGGGGTCAACTAAATAAATAAATAAAATTAGTGGAATTCCGACACGGAAGGTTTCTCCTCTGACGAAAGTTAGAACGAGGGATTGAGACCTCCGGGGTGCGAAGCGGTCTATAATCCCGAGACAGTCGGTCTGACAAGAATAAATTTATACTGTAGGACACAGGGTCAGATTTTTATTTTATTTTTTTTTCATGCAACTGTGGGGTGGGGTTCGCCGCTCGAAGATATTTGACTGCGCCAGCAGATCTCGAGTGGTTTCTGTTCAATATTGGGGTTGGTATAGATAAAAAGAGGGGAGAACAAGTGGCTGCGCGTGCTATACGGGTCGCTTTGTTCGGGGAAATCAGTATTTTTATGGTGTGACCCAAAGTTTTGGAATAAACAAATGCTTTGATAAGTGGAGCACACAGAACACAGCGTTCTGCGTAGAAGTTTCTTCACTACTTTCAGCATTTGGGCAATTACGTCTCCAAATACTTTGACTAACACGTGTATAACTTTTGAATATGTCACAAAAATTGATTGACGACTGGAAAAAATGCAAATCCGGCTCGCTGGGGTCGGTGCTGGTTGACACGTTAGAAAGATGGAAGAAATGGTCCCGGGGTGAGAAGAAAAACGAGGGACAGATAAATTGGACTGGAGAAATGCAGAAAAAAGAGTGTGTGAGTTTGCTCCACTGAGGCTGAGTGTGTGTGTTCAAAATGTTTTCAACAAACGAGAGAGTAAGAATCAAGCACATGCAGGATACAGAAGGAAAAAGTTGATATATGATATATATGATCCCAAAGTTTATTGACAAAAGTTAATAATTGTTTTTCAGCATCAACGCACTAATAAGAGACCTGTAAGAAAGAATTAACAGATTTGGAGGCTTGACTTGAGGCCTGAAGTTACTAACTAAAGATCAGCTGTGCAGCAGCATTACAGGAATAAGGAATAATGAAAAGCCTCAAACGCTTTTTGAGCCATAATATTCCCAATTTAATTTATAGTTGTTCTCTTTATCATAAATGCGCACACCCTAAGATTGTCTTTTCTCAACCCTGCTTTTTCTCTCATTCAGACCTGAGTGACAACAATCCAAACAGACTCTGGGTGATCATTGGCCTATGTTTATAATGATATACTGATTATAATAGGGGTTTAATTTTGTACTAGAGCAAATCGTATTGATTGATCCATCTATTTTAAAGTGCATATGATTAGGAAAGACACCAAAATATGTATATAAACTGAAAACAGCTTTACAATGAAAAAATCACAGAGATGAGATAAGAAACAATAAAATCCAGGAAGAACATTGTTTGAGACATTCATAAAAACTGTTGCTGAAATAGGATTTAACATCTCTCTTAAAGAGCTAAAGTCAAATACACAAGCAGAGTGTTTAGGAGATTTGCTCCTTTAATTAAAAAAAAAAATATCTGAAAAAATTTTCTACAAAGTGAAACTTTATGATTCCACCTGCAACAGGACTGAGATCAGGCAGTCAGACCATACGACATAAGTTAAAAAAACAGGATTTAGGATTTAATATCACGGCCAGACAGTCAGATGTCAAACAATTTGATATCATCTTAAAGTTATTAAAGCCTTTATTGTTATTAGGAGATATTAACTTGACTTTAAAATTTTAGCTGCTCTAAATTTCCTCTGCCTCAGGTCACCAATTCTGAGTCAATAGTTATCACCAATATTTAGATTCAAACTAAACCATTTGACTATTTAACTAAATCATTAAACTACTTAACTGCAGCAGATCTAAGAAACAATTAATATGCTAACTTAATAAAGCAGCAAAGTGCTTCGTAGAAGTTTGGATAGATTAGGGCATTGGGAGAATAGCAACAGGACAGCTGCAGCAAAGACTGAGCCATAACAAGTCAAGTCAAGGTTTGTTTTTATGGCGCATTTAAAAACATTGAGCACAGGGCAGCTTAGAAGCCAAAATAAAGATCTATGCAGACACAGACTTAACTTTGGCTGAAAATATCCCTATTATGCATTATATTATGCATTATTTAACCTACTATTTTATATGATATATAATATATGACCTATATATGAATGTTTTCAGGTTGTCCCACATAAGGCCTGGACGGGGAGAAAATACCCTGTCCATAGCTTCTTTGGGACACTATGAGGACTTGTGTGAATGTGAGAAAAAGGTTCGGTTGCCAAGCGATGGCCATGGTGAGTGGGGGCTGAGGAGTTCCCAAAGGGGGAGTTCCCAAAGGGGGCACTAACGGCTTGGGGGACAAGGGCTACCTGAGGGAGAAGGAGAAGGACGCCAATAGGTGGCGTGATGGTTGATAGAAAAAGGATATGAATGGGATGAATGAAATGTTCTGTAATTAGTTGTTTTGGGTCATCGGAAGACGTTCCATTAGAGATGACCAGAAAGTTTTTAATCTACTACACTAAATCAATCAATCAATCAATCAGACGTTATTTATATAGCAGTTTATATAGCACTTCTCATCCAAGACAATATTTCAGATGAAACAAAGCAGTGAAACCCAAGGCCACATACAGACACATGCACACTCACATATACAGCCACGCACACACACACACACATGCCACACATACTGGAAGCAAAATCAGGAGCAGGGACCACAACGTGATCCTCAAACAAAAATAAAGGATAAATTAGGATAAATAAAGAAATAAAATGAACCTATGTTTTTAATATCTGTATGAAAACATGTTATGGTATCATATGATGTTAGAAACAGCTCTGATGTCACACCGTTGGTACCACATGAGGTGTTTCTGATTCAGTTAGAACCGGAAAAAACTTAATGCTATTCCTGAACTGTCTGTGTACGGCTCAGCATCAAAAAACGCAGCCACTGGTAAGAATTAAACAACATTATTACTAACTAACAAGTAAGAATAAAGCAGATTATGCTGAAAGTTTATTTTTAACGCTCTGACCTGAATTAAGAGAGGACAGACAATATTTATCCTGAACAAGTTAATCAGTTAGGCATTGGAAAATGTCTGCTTTCTTGATGCTGTGCTGCTCCCAAAATGAGATCTAACCACAAATATTTCTGTCCTGCAGCAAACAACAACACAGGAGGAGAAACTGCAGTGGAGCAGTTCGGCAATTAATTAACAATTAATCATGGTTTACTAAAACTTCTCCAATTTTCCCAAAAATTCTGTGTGTGTTTCTGTCTTCTTTTGCATTAAGACTTCCCGGACCTGGAAGAGGAAGACATGGAATCAAACTCATAATATGAAGACCACTGTTTGTATACTTAGGCCCCAATGAAAATATGACGTTTGCTTGAGCAAACCCAGATATGCAATATATGTTTGTCATCTGTTGTCCTAACCTGTGGTGTCTGGTGTTGAGTGTTGTTTGTGTGTTGTCATGATCCCAAAACTGAACGATGATTTTTCCACAGCAGAATTATCCTAAAAACAAGGAGTATACCAACTGTGCTGATGTTGATGTTGATGTTGATGTTGATTGTGATGATGTGTTCCCTAAATGATTTGAAGTTTGTCACAGCAAAATAAGGTGATGGTACTGGATTTCTCATTAGGGCTGCACAGCAGTTTGATGACTATTCTGGTTCCTAAAAGCAAGGGTTATACCAACTGGCCAGTTGTTTTGTTTTGGGTTATGTTTATTTTATGATTTTTTATTTGATTTTTATTTATTTAATTTATTTTGGTTTGGTTTTGTTTGGGGTCCATATGAAAATTAAATTAAGAATGAATTGGGCATTGAAATTGAACCTTTCAAAGAGAGATGCCCTAAGTATAAAAATAAAGTGCAAATGACATTTTGCACTACTGCGCTGCGAGATTCCCTAATATTATTCCACAGATTCAGAACCACTACAGGACGTATGGCCGGAGGACTCATAAGCTTGAGATCCGGGAGGCCTTTCCCATCATGCCAAGATGATGGTGGAGAACTACACAACGAAATTGTCACAAAAGAAAATTAGTTAGGGAGGGGATGCTGAATATCCCTCAAGGAAGCGATGTACTGGTGACCTCTCCTTCCAAGATTAGTTCCGGATCAGAATGCTGAACAGACGTTCAGCCAAGAAGAGAACCGAGCACCGACAGGATTGGACCAGAAGAGACCTCACGACTCGTCATGTGGTCATCTAAGAAAGATATAATCATTTAGAAAGTTAATCATAATTACTCAGAGGCTAATGTTAAAATTGGCTTTGTTCTTAGACATTATGAATGAAATAAGTCTCAGTACTTTTCCATTATGACCTAAAGTGATCCAGGAGTAGAAAGACAAAACAATTAGGAAAGCCTGGGAAAGCAGGTGCAAATTCACACACACATTATTTGGATTACTCAGAGACAGTATTTGGGTTAGTATGGTGATCCAATCAAATTGGATCAACAAGGGATCCACCGTGTGAAACTAAGAGACATATATACAAATTGTAACCGGAAATGGGGAGCTCTGTCTGACGGATTCCTGCGAGAGTTTTGTCATACTGAGACCAGCGCTGAAATACTGCACGTATTGCCATATCAATAAAGACTTCATTTTCACTTGAATTACTTCGGTCCGTTCTTGAGCCTCCTACTAAAAGAACCGAATCTAACAAATTGGTGCCGTGACACGAGGTTTGAAGGCTAAAGGACCACCGTTCCGTGCGACCCGACCCCGTCCGAGGGAGGACGCCTCGAGGTGATTGGAGAGACAGCTTTTTTCAGACAATCAGGCGCCAAGAAAAAAGGTGAGCAGAACACCAATTAAGGACTATTTGTGTAATTTCTGCATATTGGGTAAACTAAATGAAGTTGTCTGAATGAAGTTGTCCTCTGGTCATGATAATTCGAGTGTTAATGTACTGTCTGTCTATTTGCATTGAATGGTGACACGTCGAGTATAAAAACACATAAACACAGGGAAAGTATATAAGTGTCCTGTCAAGTCAATTCGGAAATTAAGACAAGTTAAATTCATTTTATAAATGAATATCCCAGTTGTGGAGCTTGTCTTCAAAAATGTTTTGTCCGTGCACTGTTTGTAAGTGATACGAAGTAGTTTATAAAAGCCCATCTTGAATGGGTCAACTAATTAGAATTCCGAACGGGAAAGTCTCTCCTCTGACGAGGGTTAGAACGTGGGATTGAGAATTCCGCGGGTCGAAGAAGTCTGTAAAACCGAAATATAGTCGGGTTGACAAGAGTCAATTTATACTTGAAGGACACAGGGTCAGATTTTTAATTTTCATGCAACTGTGGGTTGGGGTTCGCCGCTCGAAGATATTTGACTGGGCCAGCAGATCTCGAGTGGTTCCTGTTCAACATTGGGGGTTGGTATAGATAAAAAGTGGGTAAAACGAGTGACTGCGCGTGCTTATGCGGGTCGCTTTGTTCGGGGAAATAAGTATTTTTATGGTGTGACCCAAAGTTTTGGAATAAACAAATGCTTTGATAAGTGGGGTAACCCCGAGAGGTGGAGCGCACAGAACACAGCGTTCTGCGTAGAAGTTTCTTCACTACTTTCAGCATTTGGGCAATTACGTCTTCCATATACTTTGGGTGACACGTGTATAACTTTTGAAAATGTCACAAAAATTGATTGACGACTGGAAAAAATGCAAATCCGGCTCGCTGGGGTCGGTGCTGGTTGACACGTTAGAAAGATGGAAGAAAAAGGTGTCGATGAGTGATGAAAAACGAGCAACAGATAGGTTTGTGGATTGGGCCACAGAAATGCAGACTAGGGGAATGTTTGGATCACTGGCAGATGTGCCGCCTAAGTCTATAATGTTGGCAGTTTTTGCAAAGCAAGCGAAGATCAGTAAAGGACAGGCAGAACAGAAATGTCAGGGAGCGGGGATAATGCAGAGAGGCAGAGCAGACAGAGAATTAACAAAAGCCTCAATTTTTCTAGCAGATTGTGAATGTTTTCTCGGGGGATTAAAATTTTCAATTCAAACACGGTCCTCTGCACTGAAAAAATCTTCTCCAGTGAGCCATGAAAATGAGGAGGAAAAAACACCTCCAAGCACAGCTCCTCCGACTGAGAAGCAGGGAAGCGACTCGCTTCTGCATTCTCCTCCCCCTTATGCTGAAGCTCGCATGCTATTGGATTCCACACAAAATCAGATGCCTCAAACAACGCCCACAGCTGCAGGCGGTCTGTGTGACGCTAGGAGCAAAGTAGTAGTAATTCAAAATGGCTTACTGCAAACTGCACCCTTTCCAGGAGACTCAGACAGCCAAGCCCAGGCAGCAGAATACCTAAATGCAACAGCGCAAAACAGTGCTCAATTGACCACTAGTACTATATTAGAAGCACCCGCCTCCAGATATTCAGATGATACATTTGGATCACTGAATACCCGTTCGTACGCAACACCCTCTCCAACACATGTTGATCCATTAGTGCGTGATTTAACAGCTTTGCTAGACAGACAAACACTTGGTGAGGGAATGAATCAAACTAACCAATCAGGAAATTACAATCTCCCCCGCCAGCAAAATAGTGGTAATATTCATGCATGCGCTGACATCTGTCGGGGGCGTCATCAAATGCCATTGATATCAGCAAATAATGTAAATGGTCGTATTACTGTTACATACAGTCCATTCTCCCTACAAGACGCTAAGATGATTAAATCTAATTTGCCGGACATTGATAAGGGCGGGGCTCCGTGGATTAAAGCATTTTTGGAGGCATGTGCTGGATTAACCCCAGCCTTGGGTGATTTCAGACGAGTATTTGCCTCATGTACGTCATTAGGCATGCTAACAGAAATCGAACTACTATGCCACACAGAGTCGGCTCAAGACAGTACACCCCTGGAGGATCTTGTGTACTTATTATGGCCACAGGTACGAGAGAAATTCCCTGTACATATCAAATCGGCTGAATTATGTCGAATTCCACCTAATGAAAACGAGAAAGGTACAGCTTACTTATTGCGGGTGAGAGAGTTATGGCATGAGAGAACTGGGGAAGATCCAGCCATCAGTGAGACCATTGAGATGCTATTTAGAGGAGCGGTGGAAGCTTCGTTATCTCTCAATATTCAAAACACGTTAAGAAAAGTTGTTGGACTTACAAACTTCACGTATGAATTGTGGTCGGCCCATGTCACTCAATACATTGACAATGAAATCGAAGAACGAGAACAAGAAAAAGCAGAGTTAGTTTCCCTTCAGGCACAAGTGGCAAAATCACAGATTAAAGATATGAGGGACCAGATAAACCAAAATAAGGCTCAAAGTAAACAAATGGTTCAGCAGACTCCTCCTCAGACTGTACAACCACAATATCCAGCTTCTTCATATGAGTCATACCCAGAACAGAACAGAATTCCGTTCAGAACTAATAAAAGAAGAAAACTCAGGGGACGTAACATTAGTAGAAGAAATGACAAGTGTTATCTCTGCAAACGATATGGCCATTGGGCCGCTGACTGTCGCGAGGTTCCCCACCCGGTGCAATCGGGAGATGGGACGCGACCATATGGGTATAATAACTACCCCCACAGTGCTTCTGGGGGGGCAGTTTCGTCTCAACAGGCCCCACAACAGGGCCCGCATCAGGATTCTGCGTATGATGCCCCAGGCTCCCATCAAATGCCCCAATAGGGAGGCACAGAACTAACGATGGGTGACTCATTGTGTTGTAGTGACTTGTTTCTTGACCGGCTGAATATTGGTTGGTGGCCGAGCGTGTGTGTGATCGACTCATTAGAGAGTTCTTCCACACTTTGTCACTCTGTCAACACCTGTTGCATGTTGGTGGGACTGTATTGCTTTTGATTGTTCATTTCTTCTTTCATCCTCTTGCCCGGTGAATCAAAACAAACGAGAGAATAAGAATCAAGCCATGCATATTACAGAAAGAATAGTATTGATATATGATATATTTGATCCCAAAGTTTGACAAAAGTTAATAATTTTGTTTCAGCATCAACACACTAATAAGACAAATATAAGGAAAAAATTAACAGATTTGGAGGCTTGACCTGAGGCCTGAAGTTACTAACTAAAGATCAGCTGTGCAGCAGCGTTACAGGAATAATGAATAATGAAAAGCCTCAAACGCTTTTTGAGCCATAATATTCCCAAGTTAATTTTATAGTTGTTCTCTTTATCATAACTGCGCACACCCTAACATTGTCTTTTCTTTCTCTCATTCAGCCCTAAGAGTGAGAACAATCCAAACAGACTCTAGGTGATCATTGGCCTGAGTTTATAATGATATACTGCTTATAATAGAGGGTTAAGTTTGTATTAGAGCAAATAGTATTGATTCATCCATCCATTTTAAAATGCATATGATTAGGAAAGACACCAAAGTATGTAGATAAACTTAAAACACAATGAAAAATCGCAGAGATGAGATAAGAAACAATAAATCCAGGAAGAACAGTGTTTGAGACATTCATACAAATTGTTGCTGAAATAAGATTTAACAGCTCTCTTAAAGAGCTAAAGTCAAATACACAAGCGCAGTGTTTAGGAGATTTGCTCCTTTAATTAAAATATAATCTGAAAAAATGTTCTACAAAGTGAAATTTTATGATTCCACCTGAAACAGGACTGAGATCAGGCGGTCAGACCATATGACATAGATTAAACAACCAGGATTTAGGATTTAATATCACGGCCAGACAGTCAGATTTCAAACAATTTGATATCATATTGAATTTATTGAGGCTTAGCCTTTATTCTTATTAGGAGATATTAACTTGACTTTAAAATTTTAGCTGCTCGGAATTTCCTGCCTCTTGTCACAAATTCGATAGTCAATAGTTATCAGCAATATTTAGATTCAAACTAAACCATTTGACTATTTAACTAAATCATTTAAGTATTTAACTGCAGCAGATCTATGAAATAATTAATATGCTCCCTTAACAAAAAAAAAAAAAAAAGCAAATAGATTTAAATCCATTGGAAGAATACAGAAAGGACAGCTGCAGCAAAGACTGAGACATAACAAGACAAGTCAAGGTTTGTTTTTAAGGCGCATTTAAAAACAGTGAACAGAGTGCAACTTGGTGAGCCAAAATAACGATCTATGCAGACACAGACTTAATTTGGATAAAGCTATCCCTATTATGCATTATATTATGCATTATTTAACCTACTATTTTATATGATATAATATATGACCTATAAATGTTTTCAGGTGGTCCCACATGAGGCCTGGACGGGGAGAAAATACCCTGATCATAGCTTCTTTGGGACACTATGAGGACTTGTGTTAATGTGGGAAACAAGGTTCAGTTGCCAAGCAACAGCCATGGTGAGTGGGGGCTGAGGAGTTCCCAAAGGGGGCACTAACGGGTTGGGGAACAACGGCTACCTGAGGGGGGAGGAGAAGGACGCCAATAGGTGGCGTGATGGAAATTCAAACTGTGCTGAGGCAGTGCCTGTGGTTGAAAGAAAAAGGATATGAATGGGATGAATGAAATGTTCTGTAATTAGGTGTTTTGGGTCATCGGAAGACGTTCCATTAGAGATGACCAGAAAGTTTTAATCTAGTGCACTAAATCGATCAATCAATCAGACGTTATTTATATAGCATTTCTCATCCAAGAAAATATAGAACAAAGACCTTTCAGATAGAACGAAGCAGTGAAACCCAAGGCCACATACAGACACATGCACAATCACATATAAAGCCACGCACACACACACGCCACACATACTGGAAACAGGGACCACAACGTGATCCTTAAAGAAAAATAAAGGATGAATTAGGATAAATAAAGAAATAAAATTAAACTAGGCTTTTAATATCTGTATGGAAACATGTTATGGTATCATGTTATGGTCAGGAACAGCTCTGATGTCACACCGTTGGTACCACATGAGGTGTTTCTGATTCAGTTAGAACCGGAAAAAACTTAATGCTGATCCTGAACTATCTGTGTACGGCTCAGCATCACGAAACGGCCACAGGTAAAAATTAAACAACATTATTACTAACTAACAAGTAAGAATAAAGCAGATTATGCTGAAATTTTATTTTTAACGCTCTGACCTGAATTAAGAGAGGACAGACAATATTTATCCAAAACAACTTAATCAGTTAGGCATTGAAAAGAAATGTCTGCTTTCTTGATGCTGTGCTGATACCAAAGTGAGATCTAACCACGAATATTTCTGTCCTACAGCAAACAACAACACAGGAGGAGAAACTGCAGTGGAGCAGTTCGGCAATTAATTAACAATTCAAAGTTTCCCAAAAATTCTGTGTGTGTTTCTGTCTTCTTTTGCATTAAGACTTCCCGGACCTGGAAGAGGAAGACATGGAATCAAACTCAGAATAAGAAAACCACTGTTTGTAGACTTAGACCCCAATGAAAACAGGAGGTTTGCTTCATCAAACCCAGAAATGCAATATATGTTTGTCATCTGTTGTCATCTGGTGTCGTCTGTTGTCATCTGTTGTCCTAACCTGTGTTGTCTGGTGTTGAGTGTTGTTTGTGTGTTGTCATGATCCCAAAACTGTCTAAATGATTTTCCACGGCAGAATAAATGGATAATACAGAAGATCTCATGAATGCTGGACAGCAACTTGTTGAGAATTCTAGTATTGTCCTTAAAACAAGGATTATACCAACTGTGCTGATGTTGATGTTGATCGTGATGATGTGTTCTCTAAATAATTTGAAGTTTTTTCACAGCAAAAGAAAGGACATGGCACTGGATTTCTCATTAAGGCTGCACAGCAGTTTGATGACTATTCTAGTTCCTAAAAGCAAAGGTTATACCAACTGGCCAATTGTTTTGTTTTCGTTTATGTTTGTTTTATGATTTTTTATTTGAATTTCATTTATTTTGTTTATTTTGGTTTTGTTTTGGTTTGGGGTACATATGAAAAATAAATAAATAAAGAATTGGGCATTAAAATTGAACCTTTCAAAGAGACATGCCC
Organism: Odontesthes bonariensis; assembly: GCF_027942865.1. NCBI lineage: Eukaryota > Metazoa > Chordata > Actinopteri > Atheriniformes > Atherinopsidae > Odontesthes > Odontesthes bonariensis. The sequence goes on along the minus strand of NC_134513.1, from coordinate 22,437,256 downwards.
TAAGTATAAAAATACAGTGCAAATGACATTTTGCACTACTGCGCTGCGAGATTTGCTAAGATTATTCCACAGATTCAGAACCACTACAGGATGTACGGCCGGAGGACTCATAAGCTTGAGTTCTGGGGGGCCTTTCCCATCATGCCAAGATGATGGTGGAGAACTACACAACGAAATTGTCACAAAAGAAAATTAGTTAGGGAGGGGATGCTGAATATCCCTCAAGGAAGCGATGTACTGGTGACCTCTCCTTCCAAGATTAGTTCCGGATCAGAGTACTGAACAGACGTTCAGCCAAGAGGAAAACCGAGCACCGACAGGATTGGACCAGCAAAGACCACACGACTCGTCATGTGGTCATCTAAGAAAGATATATCATTTAAAAGAAAAGTTAATCATAATTGTTCAAGAGGCTAATATACTCATATGGTCGAGCCTTGGTTAAATTTATATTTGTTGTGTTTCATTTTAAAGTGTTTAGCTAATTCCTCTTAAAGGCTGATAATGAATCATTTTTAGAATGTCAATTGCCAGTGGGGTGACTCGGCTGTTTGGAGCGGGACCTTAGACTTAGAACGGTAATAAGTTGGTCGGTCGCCAAGTGGAACTAGGGGCCATAGGTGAATTTTTCCCGGATACATCGGGTTTTCGCTCCTATTCGCTGCAAACGGTGGACGAGCCTGCTGGTAATGTTAATTGCCTTATGCAATGTTTGAGTGTCAGTAGTATGGAAATGATGTGAATTTTTTGGATTAATCAGTATTGTGTTGTTATGGTACTTATGGGGAAGCAAGGCCTTGCTAACCACATAATGTTTTAGGCCATAATGAACAAAGATTCCACACAGCGTGGGTTCGGGGCCACATACACACAATACATATAGCAAATTATTATTTACATATAATCTATTAAGAAATGTGCTCATTGCGGAGTTATTATCAGTTGAGTAAGGAAGGTTTTAAACTTACTAGAAAAGAGTCTCTATTTCTAGAATCTTGATTAATACTCCTGATATAGAAGGTTTTGCTAAAGCATCAAAATTATTTTCTAAATGTGCTCATTGGCAGAGTTATAATTAGTGACTTATGAAGGTCTTAACCCTCTCGGAAAGAGTTTCTGTTCCGAGTAAAATGATGGAATAGTCCTGATTTGAAAGTGTAGCTTAAGCATTACAATTATGTTTACTATTTCCACATGCCTGTGCAATGAAGATTTGCTTGCTGCTTTAATTGCAATGATGAACAGCTTACACATAAGCTTACATAATAACACATGAAGTCACATCAAAAGGGGGATGACAGACGTCTCCTAACTGGTTGTGCTACATCTCAAAAGGTAAGTGGCTCTTGCAGTTTGGGGGGTGACTGCTAAAGTCTTGCTACTGCTAATACAGATGTGACACAATACAGAATATTACATTCCTACCTCAGTTATTTAACTGAATTAGTTGAAATGATAAAATCACTTCAAAAGGGGGATTGTTATAATTGGCTTTGTTCTTAGACATTATGAATGAAATAAGTCTCAGTACTTTTCCATATGACCTTAAGTGATGCAGGAGTAGACAGACAAAACAATTAGGAAAGCCTGGGAAAGCAGGTGCAAATTCACACACACATTATTTGGATTACTCAGAGACAGTATTTGGGTTAGTATGGTGATCCAATCAAATTGGATCAACAAGGGATCCACCGTGTGAAACTAAGAGACATATATACAAATTGTAACCGGAAATGGGGAGCTCTGTCTGACGGATTCCTGCGAGAGTTTTGTCATACTGAGACCAGCGCTGAAATACTGCACGTATTGCCATATCAATAAAGACTTCATTTTCACTTGAATTACTTCGGTCCGTTCTTGAGCCTCCTACTAAAAGAACCGAATCTAACACTAATATAATCATATAGTCGAGCCTTGATTAAATTCATATGTTTATGTTTCATGTTTAAAGTGTTTAGATTGTTCCTCTTAAAGGCTGATAATGAATCATTTTTAGAATGTCAATTGCCAGTGGGGTGACTCAGCTGTTTGGAGCGGGACCTAGGTTGGTCGGTCGCCAAGTGGAAATGGGGCCATAGGTGAATTTTTCCCGGATACATCGGGTTTTCGCTCCTATTCGCTGCAAACGGTGGACGAACCTGCGGGTGATGCTAATTGCCTTATGCAATGTTTGAGTGTCAGTAGAATAGAAATGATGTGAAAATTTTTGATTAATCAGTGTTGTGTTGTTATGGTACTTATGGGGGAGCAAGGCCTTGCTAGCCACATAAGCTTTTAGGCAATAATGAACAAAGAGTCCACAGAGGATAGGTTCGGGGCCACATACACACAATACATATAGCAAATTATTATTTACATATAATCTATTAAGAAATGTGCTCATTGCGGAGTTATTATCAGTTGAGTGAGGAAGGTTTTAAACTTACTAGAAAAGAGTCTCTATTTCTAGAATCTTGATTAATACTCCTGATATAGAAGGTTTTGCTAACGCATCACAATTATTTTCTAAATGTGCTTATTTGCAGAGTTATAATCAGTGACTTATGAAGGTCTTAACCCTCTCGGAAAGAGTTTCTGTTCCGAGTAAAATGATGGAATAGTCCTGATTTGAAAGTGTAGCTTAAGCAGTACAATTATGTTTACTATTTCCATGCCTGTGCAATGAAGATTTGCTTGCTGCTTTTAATTGCAATGATGAACAGCTTACACATAAGCTTACATAATAACACATGAAGTCACATCAAAAGGGGGATGACAGATATCTCCTAACTGGTTGTGCTACATCTCAAAAGGTAAGTGGCTCTTGCAGTTTGGGGGGTGACTGCTAAAGTCTTGCTACTGCTAATACAGATGTGACACAATACAGAATATTACATTCCTACCTCAGTTATTTAACTGAATTAGTTGAAATGATAAAATCACTTCAAAAGGGGGATTGTTATAATTGGCTTTGTTCTTAGACATTATGAATGAAATAAGTCTCAGTACTTTTCCATATGACCTTAAGTGATGCAGGAGTAGACAGACAAAACAATTAGGAAAGCCTGGGAAAGCAGGTGCAAATTCACACACACATTATTTGGATTACTCAGAGACAGTATTTGGGTTAGTATGGTGATCCAATCAAATTGGATCAACAAGGGATCCACCGTGTGAAACTAAGAGACATATATACAAATTGTAACCGGAAATGGGGAGCTCTGTCTGACGGATTCCTGCGAGAGTTTTGTCATACTGAGACCAGCGCTGAAATACTGCACGTATTGCCATATCAATAAAGACTTCATTTTCACTTGAATTACTTCGGTCCGTTCTTGAGCCTCCTACTAAAAGAACCGAATCTAACACTAATATAATCATATAGTCGAGCCTTGATTAAATTCATATGTTTATGTTTCATGTTTAAAGTGTTTAGATTGTTCCTCTTAAAGGCTGATAATGAATCATTTTTAGAATGTCAATTGCCAGTGGGGTGACTCAGCTGTTTGGAGCGGGACCTAGGTTGGTCGGTCGCCAAGTGGAAATGGGGCCATAGGTGAATTTTTCCCGGATACATCGGGTTTTCGCTCCTATTCGCTGCAAACGGTGGACGAACCTGCGGGTGATGCTAATTGCCTTATGCAATGTTTGAGTGTCAGTAGAATAGAAATGATGTGAAAATTTTTGATTAATCAGTGTTGTGTTGTTATGGTACTTATGGGGGAGCAAGGCCTTGCTAGCCACATAAGCTTTTAGGCAATAATGAACAAAGAGTCCACAGAGGATAGGTTCGGGGCCACATACACACAATACATATAGCAAATTATTATTTACATATAATCTATTAAGAAATGTGCTCATTGCGGAGTTATTATCAGTTGAGTGAGGAAGGTTTTAAACTTACTAGAAAAGAGTCTCTATTTCTAGAATCTTGATTAATACTCCTGATATAGAAGGTTTTGCTAACGCATCACAATTATTTTCTAAATGTGCTTATTTGCAGAGTTATAATCAGTGACTTATGAAGGTCTTAACCCTCTCGGAAAGAGTTTCTGTTCCGAGTAAAATGATGGAATAGTCCTGATTTGAAAGTGTAGCTTAAGCAGTACAATTATGTTTACTATTTCCATGCCTGTGCAATGAAGATTTGCTTGCTGCTTTTAATTGCAATGATGAACAGCTTACACATGAGCTTACATAATGATACATGAAGTCACTTCAAAAGGGGGATGACAGATATCTCCTAACTGGTTGTGCTACATCTCAAAGGGTAAGTGGCTCTTGCAGGTTGGGGGGTGGCTGCTAAAGTCTTGCTACTGCTAATACAGATGTGACACAATACAGAATATTACATTCCTACCTCAGTTATTTGACTGAATTAGTTGAAATGATAAAATCACTTCAAAAGGGGGATTGTTAAAATTGGCTTTGTTCTTAGACATTAGGAATGAAATAAGTCTCAGTACTTTTCCATATGACCTTAAGTGATGCAGGAGTAGACAGACAAAACAATCAGGAAAGTCTGGGAAACCAAGGGCAGATTGATACACACACATTATTTGAATTCCTCACAGACATTATTTGAGTTAGACAATTCATATCCAATCACATTTGATCAACAAGGGATCCACCTCAGGAAACTAGGAGACATATATACGAGGTGTAACCGGGGATACGGGGCTCTGTCTGAAGGATTCCTGCGAGAGTTCTGTCAGACTGAGACCAGCGCTGAAATGCTCCACTTGTTGCCATACCAATAAAGACTTCATTTTCACTTGAATTCACTCCGGTCCGTTCTTGAGCCTCCTACTAAAAGAACCCGATCTAACAATAGGTTGGACTCACATTCGACCGAGTATGATTGGACATGAGTAGGTTCAACATGCTTCGTCATATTCTCTGGATCAGCCCAAAACAATGTGTGTGTGTGAATCTACCCTTGCTTTCCCAGGCTTTCCTAATTGTTTTGTCTTTCTACTCCTGGATCACTTTAGGTCATATGGAAAAGTACTGAGCCCTATTTCATTCATAATGTCTAAGAACAAAGCCAATTTTAACACATCTTAAGCCTGGTTACATGCATTCATACAGGATTCATGAAAAGGATGTTGGCTTTGCTCCCTTCGATAGCTCAGTTGGTAGAGCGGAGGACTGTAGGTGCCCAACAACAGTTATCCTTAGGTCGCTGGTTCAATTCCGGCTCGAAGGATGTGCCAAGCTTTTGTATACAGAGGCTCTTTTGGCCAACTCCGTCAATCCTTTCAAAGCTTTTGGAATATGCAGTTTTACGAAAGACTGTTCCACTCTCTATCAGATTTGCTAAGGGCTAGTGGAGCAATGGATAACGCGTCTGACTACGGATCAGAAGATTCTAGGTTCAACTCCTGGCTAGCTCGGCACGCTGGTTTTAGTCTCTCACTTCTCCCACTGCTTTAGAACAGGATCGCTTTAAACCTTCTACTCCCTGGGTATCCCAGCTCACTTACGCCCCAAAAATACCTCACAGTGTGTTGTCTTGCAACACATGTGGCTGACCCCACACCGTAAGGAAAGCTCGTCTTCCTCTTTATCTCTGCTGTCAATGATTTTGCTACAAACACACAAAAAAAAACATGCCTGCCAGCCACATGCCGCAGAGCTACATATGCTATCCTTGGGATACGAAGGTGTTTCGGATCACATCAAAGCCACACACGACAAAAACCCACAACCGGCCGTCATCGTATAGTGGTTAGTACTCTGCGTTGTGGTCGCAGCAACCCCGGTTCGAATCCGGGTCACGGCAACCCCCCGACCGAATTCGTTTGCATCGCTGAAAAAAGATCCCACTTTCAACTTAGATTTCTTAAACTTTTAAAAAAATAATTTTGTCTACAGGCCCCTGTCCCGTATAAAGGGCTGAAAGAATCAAACAGCACAAATGCAGAAGGTCTGCCCATTTAAAGAGCATAAAAGGGTCAAAGTATCAAACAGGCCCCAATGAGAAATAGTGCCTTTTTAATGAGTCGCCAAGAACGCATATGTTCTGTGTTTTTTAGCTCTTCTAAAGGGAGGGTTTTCACACACCGCCACACCCAAAGTATAAACATCCTAACAACAGAAGATGAAAATTGTGTGCCAAATGAATGGGTGGATAGACCTGACAAAAAAAGAACCAAACAAAAAGGCTGGACTTTTGCGCTGGACAATGTGAGGGTATATTGAGGATCAACATCTGTGTTGGACGATGTGGAGACTTTCCCAGATAGATGCCAGATATGTTTCTGTAACGACTAAATGCATGATAGAAACTGAGGCTGATTTGATCTGAAACTCATCTGAAACTGATGGTTTCTCATCACTTTTTGTGTTTATTTAACTGATAAACAGGCCAAAGCGCCTGGCTCCCTTCCATAACTCATTTGGTACAGCAGAGAACTGCAGGTGTCCCATGATACGCATCTTAAGCCTGGTTACATGTATTCATACAGGATTCATGACAAGGATGTCAGCTTTGCTCCCTTCGATAGCTCAGTTGGTAGAGCGGAGGACTGTAGGTGCCCAACAACTGTTATCCTTAGGTCGCTAGTTCAATTCCGGCTCGAAGGATGTGCCAAGCTTTTGTATACAGAGGCTCTTTTGGCCAACTCCGTCAATCCTTTCAAAGCTTTTGGAATATGCAGTTTTACGAAAGACTGTTCCACTCTCTATCAGATTTGCTAAGGGCTAGTGGCGCAATGGATAATGGGTCTGACTACGGATCAGAAGATTCTAGGTTCAACTCCTGGCTAGCTTAGCATTCTGATTTTAGTCTCTCACTTCTCCCACTGCTTTAGAACAGGATCGCTTTAAACCTTTTACTCCCTGGGTATCCCAGCTCACTTACGCCCCAAAAATACCTCACAGTGTGTTGTCTTGCAACACATGTGGCTGACCCCACACCGTAAGGAAAGCTCGTCTTCCTCTTTATCTCTGCTGTCAATGATTTTGCTACAAACACACAAAAAAAAACATGCCTGCCAGCCACATGCCGCAGAGCTACATATGCTATCCTTGGGATACGAAGGTGTTTCGGATCACATCAAAGCCACACACGACAAAAACCCACAACCGACCGTGATCGTATAGTGGTTAGTACTCTGCGTTGTGGTCGCAGCAACCCCGGTTCGAATCCGGGTCACGGCAACCCCCCGACCGAATTTGTTTGCATCGCTGAAAAAAGATCCCACTTTCAACTTAGATTTCTTAAACTTTTAAAAAAATAATTTTGTCTACAGGCCCCTGTCCCGTATAAAGGGCTGAAAGAATCAAACAGCACAAATGCAGAAGGTCTGCCCATTTAAAGAGCATAAAAGGGTCAAAGTATCAAACAGGCCCCAATGAGAAATAGTGCCTTTTTAATGAGTCGCCAAGGTCGCATATGTTCTGTGTTTTTTAGCTCTTCTAAAGGGAGGGTTTTCACACACCGCCACACCCAAAGTATAAACATCCTAACAACAGAAGATGAAAATCGTGTGCCAAATGAATGGGTGGATAGACCTGACAAAAAAAGAACCAAACAAAAAGGCTGGACTTTTGCACTGGACAATGTGAGGGTATATTGAGGATCAACATCTGTGTTGGACGATGTGGAGACTTTCCCAGATAGATGCCAGATATGTTTCTGTAACGACTAAATGCATGATAGAAACTGAGGCTGATTTGATCTGAAACTCATCTGAAACTGATGGTTTCTCATCACTTTTTGTGTTTATTTAACTGATAAACAGGCCAAAGCGCCTGGCTCCCTTCCATAACTCATTTGGTACAGCAGAGAACTGCAGGTGTCCCATGATACGCATCTTAAGCCTGGTTACATGTATTCATACAGGATTCATGACAAGGATGTCAGCTTTGCTCCCTTCGATAGCTCAGTTGGTAGCGCGGAGGACTGTAGGTGCCCAACAACTGTTATCCTTAGGTCGCTAGTTCAATTCCGGCTCGAAGGATGTGCCAAGCTTTTGTATACAGAGGCTCTTTTGGCCAACTCCGTCAATCCTTTCAAAGCTTTTGGAATATGCAGTTTTACGAAAGACTGTTCCACTCTCTATCAGATTTGCTAAGGGCTAGTGGCGCAATGGATAATGGGTCTGACTACGGATCAGAAGATTCTAGGTTCAACTCCTGGCTAGCTTAGCATTCTGATTTTAGTCTCTCACTTCTCCCACTGCTTTAGAACAGGATCGCTTTAAACCTTCTACTCCCTGGGTATCCCAGCTCACTTACGCCCCAAAAATACCTCACAGTGTGTTGTCTTGCAACACATGTGGCTGACCCCACACCGTAAGGAAAGCTCGTCTTCCCCTTTATCTCTGCTGTCAATGATTTTGCTACAAACACACAAAAAAAAACATGCCTGCCAGCCACATGCCGCAGAGCTACATATGCTATCCTTGGGATACGAAGGTGTTTCGGATCACATCAAAGCCACACACGACAAAAACCCACAACCGGCCGTGATCGTATAGTGGTTAGTACTCTGCGTTGTGGTCGCAGCAACCCCGGTTCGAATCCGGGTCACGGCAACCCCCCGACCGAATTTGTTTGCATCGCTGAAAAAAGATCCCACTTTCAACTTAGATTTCTTAAACTTTTAAAAAAATAATTTTGTCTACAGGCCCCTGTCCCGTATAAAGGGCTGAAAGAATCAAACAGCACAAATGCAGAAGGTCTGCCCATTTAAAGAGCATAAAAGGGTCAAAGTATCAAACAGGCCCCAATGAGAAATAGTGCCTTTTTAATGAGTCGCCAAGGCCGCATATGTTCTGTGTTTTTTAGCTCTTCTAAAGGGAGGGTTTTCACACACCGCCACACCCAAAGTATAAACATCCTAACAACAGAAGATGAAAATCGTGTGCCAAATGAATGGATGGATAGACCTGACAAAAAAAGAACCAAACAAAAAGGCTGGACTTTTGCGCTGGACAATGTGAGGGTATATTGAGGATCAACATCTGTGTTGGACGATGTGGAGACTTTCCCAGATAGATGCCAGATATGTTTCTGTAACGACTAAATGCATGATAGAAACTGAGGCTGATTTGATCTGAAACTCATCTGAAACTGATGGTTTCTCATCACTTTTTGTGTTTATTTAACTGATAAACAGGCCAAAGCGCCTGGCTCCCTTCCATAACTCATTTGGTACAGCAGAGAACTGCAGGTGTCCCATGATACGCATCTTAAGCCTGGTTACATGTATTCATACAGGATTCATGACAAGGATGTCAGCTTTGCTCCCTTCGATAGCTCAGTTGGTAGAGCGGAGGACTGTAGGTGCCCAACAACTGTTATCCTTAGGTCGCTAGTTCAATTCCGGCTCGAAGGATGTGCCAAGCTTTTGTATACAGAGGCTCTTTTGGCCAACTCCGTCAATCCTTTCAAAGCTTTTGGAATATGCAGTTTTACGAAAGACTGTTCCACTCTCTATCAGATTTGCTAAGGGCTAGTGGCGCAATGGATAACGCGTCTGACTACGGATCAGAAGATTCTAGGTTCAACTCCTGGCTAGCTCGGCACGCTGGTTTTAGTCTCTCACTTCTCCCACTGCTTTAGAACAGGATCGCTTTAAACCTTCTACTCCCTGGGTATCCCAGCTCACTTACGCCCCAAAAATACCTCACAGTGTGTTGTCTTGCAACACATGTGGCTGACCCCACACCGTAAGGAAAGCTCATCTTCAGCTTTATCTCTGCTGTCAATGATTTTGCTACAAACACAAAAAAAAAAACATGCCTGCCAGCCACATGCCGCAGAGCTACATATGCTATCCTTGGGATACGAAGGTGTTTCGGATCACATCAAAGCCACACACGACAAAAACCCACAACCGGCCGTGATCGTATAGTAGTTAGTACTCTGCGTTGTGGTCGCAGCAACCCCGGTTCGAATCTGGGTCACGGCAACCCCCCGACCCAAATTGTTTGCATCGCTGAAAAAAGATCCCACTTTCAACTTAGATTTCTTAAATTTAAAAAAAAAAAATTTTGTCTACAGGCCTCTGTCCCGTATCAAAGGTCTGAAAGAATCAAACAGCACAAGTGCAGAAGGTTTGCCCATTTAAAGAGCATAAAAGGGGTCAAAGTATCAAACAGGCCCCAATGAGAAATAGTGCCTTTTTAATGAGTCGCCAAGGCCGCATATGTTCTGTGTTTTTTAGCTCTTCTAAAGGGAGGGTTTTCACACACCGCCACACCCAAAGTATAAACATCCTAACAACAGAAGATGAAAATCGTGTGCCAAATGAATGGGTGGATAGACCTGACAAAAAAAGAACTAAACAGGGGGTATGAAGGAGTAGGCAGCAAGTGTGAAGAGCTCCGACCTAATTTATAACTTAAGTGACCAAATTTAATACCTTTACTATAGGAGTGGTGTAACCTACGCATGTTATAGTATTATACGACCTTGAACAGCTAATGGCTACCTCCAAACAAAAACAAACTTCTGTGATGACCACGCGAAACACCATTGCTAGTAAGCTATCTACCATGGCCTCTGACGCTAGCCCTTCCGAAAGCGACGGAATAAGCATGACTCAGCTGGTGCAAGAGCTAATCAAGCAGCGAGAAAGTTTAAAAGAAGACATCTCTATCCACATTCAATAATCACTGGTACCATTACAAACTTCAGTGAATGTTTTGACTGAAACGGTGGACCTTGTGCAACAACGAGTGGCGGCGGCAGAATCACTTGCAGGTGATAATTTTGAGAAGATATGTGCAACCGATTCTGCCGTTGCAGCTCTGAAAGCCCAAAATGCGGCACTTTTGGACCGTATCGAAGATTTAGAAAACAGGTCACGCCGCAATAACTTGAGGATTATAAATGTTCCAGAAAGCAGCGAGGGTGTTGGAAATACTGTTAACTTCGTGGCGAACATGTTCATGGAGATCATCGGCGGCAATGCGCTGTTTGAATCTGCTCCAGTGTTGGAGCGAGCGCACCGAGTGGGCAAGAAACCCGACGACGCGGATCACCCCCCGCGCCCCTTTATGGTGTGTTTCCAAAGGCACCAAGAGAAGGAACGATTACTGCAATGGGCAAGGCAGACCACTATCACCTATCAGGGCGTGAAATTGAGAATATATCCAGACTACAGCGCTGCCCTGTCAAGGAAACGCGCTGGGTTTAACGGCGTGAAACAAGCATTCTACAAGAAGGATATAAAATTCCGCTTGCGTTATCCAGCTGTCCTCCATGAGGGAAAGACCTTCGATTTCAACTCACCGGAGGAGGCACGGGCTTACTATGATCAACAGGTAGTTGGCGAAGGAGACTGAGGTGACCTGGTCAGTTCAGTTCATGCACGCTTGAAGGGAGAAAGACGTTTTTCTGCTTGGAGGACGTTTTGACATGTCGTTGAATTGGAACTCTCGTCGACGTCTACTTTGGTCAATCGACTTGGTTATGAGGACTATGAGTAATCAACAGACCATTTCCCATTAGTTTTTTCTTTCATTTCCCCATGGTAAGTGCCTTTACCTGTTCTTCTTTCTGTTTTAGAGATAATGGTCGACTGATAGCCTACCTGTTGAAGGTCGCCCTGCTAATGTTTGATGGTGGTCGGAATTTTTTATTTTTTAAATTTTTTAAATTTTTGTTTTCAATTCCATTTTGTTTAGGTTATACATTGAATGTGTTTATGTGACTGAAGGACCGTCAGCAGCATATTTAACGGCATGCTTTTCATTTAAACTTTAATATGAAAGTGTTGTCAACTAATACAAGTCATCACTGCTAAATGGTCACAGGCTCTTCACAGTCTAGAAGGAGAGGATGTATCGGAAGGTTCAGGAGTTAGATGAGAGCCTGCAGTCTGCCCATGTTTTAGGGGCGGGCATAGGATTTGTTATGTTTGGGGTTAAAGTGGGGCTTATTCCTATGGAAGTGTTATGTTGTTTTTTTATTGAACAGAGATCCTATACTGCTTTTTTATATTATTTAGTATGTTTTTGTTTGTTATTGACAGACGCTTTGGAGTGCAAAACCTGCTTTTCATTTCTAATCATGTCACATGTCACATGAAATAAATAAAGTCAGGGCAGATATAGGGGTGAGGCTAACTCGTTTTATTACCTGGAATGTGAAAGGAATGAATGGGCCTAATAAGCGAGCAAAGATTTTTTCTCATTTAAAGAGGTTAAATGCAGAAATAATATTTTTACAAGAAACGCATTTGAAAATAGCAGATTATATCAGGCTTAGGAAGAACTGGATTGGACAGAGTTTCCATTCTAACTTCATTAATAAGACACGGGGGGCAGCCATCCTGATCCATAAAAAGATATCGTTTACACCATCTCAAACCATCTCAGACCCTCAGGGACTTTTTGTGATAGTGTCTGGGTTGCTATTTAGCACTCCAGTATTACTAGCAAGTGTTTATGCCCCAAACTGGGATGATGTTAGCTTTATACATAAACTCACCTCTCTTTTCCCAAACTTAAACAGACATAGTCTTATTCTATCTGGTGACTTTAACATGGTTATGGACTCAGCTATGGACCGTTCTAGCCCTAGAACTTTGGCACGCTCTAAAATGTCTCTTGCTCTTGGTGAGTTTGCTGACAAGGCAGGCTGTGTTGATCCTTGGAGGTTCTTTAATCCTCACAAAAAGGAATTTTCTTACTTTTCACACGTTCATCACACATATAGTCGGATTGATTTTTTCCCTCATTGATAAGACACTTCTCCCTTATACAAAAAAAACTGAATATACTGCAATTGTCGAATCTGATCATGCACCAGTTTCCCTGCATATCTCAATCTCTCAAAATGTCACATAGCCAAGAGTCTGGAGATTAGACACATCCCTACTATAAGACAGTCACTTCTGTGAAGTCATTGGTAAAGCAATAGACGAGTTCATATACTTTAACAGGTCTGACTCCATATCCCCATCTACATTATGGGAAACGCTTAAAGTTGTATCTGTTTCAATGTCTCCCAATATTTTTGTCCAATTCGTTTTTCCAATCTTTAAATAAATTAATCTCCTCTTTTCATTGGGCAAATAAAAATGCTAGAATACGCAGAGAGTTTTTAGAAAGGCCTAGGGATAAGGGTGGCCTGGCACTACCTAATATGAGAAATTACTACTGGGCATCTAATATTCAAAAAGTTATATATTGGTACCAAAGTCCACAGCTGGATTGGTGTAAGATTGAGGCAAACTCCTGCACCTCTACTTCACTTCCTGCTTTGGTCACTTCCGGATTACCACTTTCGCCTTCTAAATTCACTTCTAGCCCTGTGGGATCTTCTACTCTTAGGATATGGACACAATTCAGACAACATTTCAAACTAAAAGATTTTTCTGTATACAGCCCTATTTGTAATAATCACCTTTTTCCTGCTGCCAGAATAGACCACACCTTTACCCTATGGAGGAGGAAAGGTTTGGATACATGCGAACGTTTCTATTTAGATGGTATTTTCGCCAACTTCACTGACCTCTCTGCCAAATTCCACTTACAAAAATCTGACCAATTTAGATATTTTCAGGTCCGTCATTTTATTCAAAGCCAGAGTACAACGTTTCCTGCCTTTCCAGCAGACTCAGGACTTGAGAAGATTTTGCGTAACCCTATGCATTTGATGAGGCATATCGCAAACATCTCAAACATAATTGTCTCTCTTCAAGAAACGTCATTAGATGGGCTTAGAACGGCATGGTCTGAAGAACTTGGCTCTGAAATTCCTGGATACTTCTGGGAACGTGCTCAGGAAAGAATTAACGGAACATCATCCTGTGCCCGGCTTAGCCTGATACAGTTCAAAGTCTTTCATAGAATCTACTATACTAAATCTAAACTCTCAAGAATTTTCGACGACATTGATGACAGGTGTGAGCGTTGATATTCTGCTCCAGCAAATATGACCCATATGTTTTGGAATTGCCCTAAGTTAACTGAATTTTGGCCAGCTATCTGTGAAATATTAAATGATGCATTTAATACCAAAGTCAAACCGTCAGCAGATATGTCCATCTTTGGAGTGTTGGTTGATGAGCACAAGCTACCCATTGATAAGATGAACGTGTTTGCCTTTGCTTCTTTGCTTCTTTAGATGCCACTAGCCCTTAGCAAGTTCAATAGAGAGTGGGACAGTTTTTCGTAAAACTGCATTTTCCAAAAGCTTTGAAATGATTGACGGAGTTGGCCAAAAGAGCCTCTGTATACAAAAGCTTGGCACATCCTTCAGACCGGAATTGAACCAGCGACCTAAGGATAACTGTTGTTGGGCACCTACAGTCCTCCGCTCTACCAACTGAGCCCAAGCCCCTGGCTCCCTTCCATAACTCATTTGGTACAGCAGAGAACTGCAGGTGTCCCATGATACGCATCTTAAGCCTGGTTACATGCATTCATACAGCATTCATGAAAAGGAGGTGGGCTTTACCCCCTTTGATAGCGGTGCCGGGAGAACGTTAGACTGGCCTTTATTTCCACCAGCAAGGCCATCTTAGACCAGCTGGACCTAGCCCACAGACTGGAATTAAGGCTGATCGTAACTCGCAAGTGAGAATACTGAGATTATTTAGCTTGGGTAACAAATGTTTGTCATGTAAAGCATAATTGAGATTAGCTGGTTTTAAAGTTTATGTCAGTCTGTCTGTCTCTCTTTTCCTTTGTTTTATTCAGATGTGCCTGTGACATGCGGGTCATACGGTTCCTGAGGGAGAGGGCCCTGGGAAACAGCCCTTCTCGCCTGGTGAGGCAGCTGCGGGAGAACCACAGCGAGGAGTGGCTGAAGCGTTTTTGCCGGTATCTCGTTGGCTGCTCCGACTTAACGTCCCAGCCAAGCTTGCTCCCTGTGAGGTTTCAGGAGCCACCTGAGCCTGAAACAATCCCCTCCCACAGGTGGATGTTGGCTGTTTATGGCAGGGATATCTTGGGCAGGCTGGACCACGTTAAAGCCAGCATAACGTCCACATATGGCGGCATCTTGAAGATGGACTCCACCAAAAAGGTAACTGTTTTTACATTTTTAATATTAAAAGAATTTAAAATAAACCATTAGTAGTAGTATAGACCTGAAATATGAAAGTAATGCTTCATATATAGATAATCAAGCATCACTCGCTGTCTTTTCTATGTTATTACAGATCACAAAGAAGCTGTCAGGGTTAGCAAAGGGGACAGCTTTGTGGCTGACATCTGTTGGAAATGAGGTGGGCCAGATCCTCATCAGTGTTCTGACAGCTCAAGAGGGTCCTGCCGTGGACCGAATGGCAGCTGGCCTCATCCAGAGGTACACTGATGCAGGTGTGGCTCCACCTCAAGTTCTTTATGTGGACTGTGACTGCTGTCTGGAGGGCACTGGGCAGACCAAGCTCAAGCAGCGATTTGGTGGGTGGCCAGACTTGGTCGTGAAGCTGGACATCTACCACTTCATGCGGCGTCTGGCAGCTGGTTGCACGAAGGATGCACATCCACTTTACCCCATTTTCATGGCGTGTATGTCCCGCTGCATTTTTGAATGGGACAGTGGGGATGTGTCTCTGCTGAGGCGGGCCAAGAGGGAGCAGCTGATCCATGAAGGTGTCCCTGGCATCACAGACACTATGGTGGACCAACGGATCTCCAAGGAGGAATTGGCCCTGCACTGCCGACGGCAGACAAGAGGAGAGCAGCAGACCATTTTGATGATCGAGCGTCTCCTCAACGAGCTGATGGGAGTAAAGGGTCGAGACCTTCTTGGTGTCCCTCTCTTGGACCAGGAGAGGATGCAGCACATCTGGCAAGTCCAGAAGAGGCATGTGAAGTGCATTCAGGATGAACCCGGACTGCTCCTCTACACACAGACTGGCACCACCACCAAAGAGGGTATTGTCCTGCCCAACTACTGATGTGCAAGGGGGTCCACATCACTGGAGTCATTTCACCTTCACCTGAACAGGTTCATTCCCGGTCAGTATAAATCAGTATTCATCGGAAATATGAAAGGTGACACAATGAATGTCTTTCAAATAGCCAAGCACAAAACAATTAACTTAAAGTTATTCATCTCATCCAAAGGAATAAGTGCCAACAGTTTGAATTTCCAACTGTAACTCCTGGAAGGCCTGAACAGGTGGAATCAGGACCGCAAAGTAGCTTCTTTGGCAGGCAAACCTCCGTCCCTCTTGAGCTACTCTGGGGACCTGGTGCACTGTGCCAACACCCTTTGTGCTCTGGTGCTTGGAAGACGGCTTTTACAATCTTTTCAGCCACCATCTGTCTATACTGGTGAGTTTTGGCTTTAAAGCACTTGTATTCATAAATTCATATATTCATTTTTACTGATTTCCTTCTATTGTGTTCTAACATCTGTCCCAGGTGAACTCCTAGGTGTAGATTACCTGTATAGCCAAACAGGACAGGCCTTGCAGGACGTGGATCCTGACTCTGAGGCAACAGACCAGCTGTTGGAGGATGTGGGCACAGAGGAAGAGTTGTAGGACGAGGGCTTTATAGACAGCAGTTTGGACCTCAACCTGGATCCTACTATTGAGATGCTGGACCCGTCTGATGGCTCATCACCTGCCACGACCAGTGTAGCCAGCACTCCTGCCACTGTCCAGACTACAGAACTGGTAACCATTCTTAATAATAACAGTACATGTAGTATTATTTGTATAGCACTACTAACTTTAACTGAAAACACATCTCTTTTCCCTGGCCTTCCACTAGCTGAAATGGAGTTCACCTTGGCTTGCTACTTTTATTGTTATTGTTATTTTATTGCTAATTTTATCTTAAATTTTATTTTGATCTGTGACGATGATAAGTCATTCTTATTGCTTTTATTGATGACTCTCTTGTGATGCAGTTGCTGTTGTGAAGCACTTCGGTCAGCTGAGGCTGTTTTAATGTGCTATATAAATAAATTTTGAATTTGAATTTGAAACTTTCTTTGAATAGCTCAATGAAGAAAAAAATAGAAACAAACAATATAACATGTATACCATCTAAAGAGTAAATCGATTAAAATCATAATCCATAAACAAATCCATAAACATGTTTTGACGTGACATTTTTTTCAGTCTTTCGACTGGATGACCACGGTGCCTTCTGCTCCATCATCCATGATGGCCACTGTCACCGCCCATGGTCCATCTTCTACAATGACCACATTCACCAGCTATGGACCAACAATGAGCCGTTACGCCACCTCTGGTCCATCCTCCACAATTACCACCCATGCCGCCTCTGCTCCATCCTCCACAACCACCTCCGCCTCCATCCTTCCTCTCTCGACCACCCTTGCTGTCTGTGATGCTGCAGCCATTGCACCCCCAGCAGCGCAACCGGTGCCTGAGCAACCGATGGTAAGACTTTTTGTGACAATTACATTGTGATAGTTGTGTTTTTTGTCTCCCTGTGATATTGTATCTTTTTTTGACATTGATCCATTGTTATATTTTACCAGGCTGTGGATGATCGCAGTGTGCCAGGGATGGACAGAGTGGACAGTCTGGCAGACTACTTGGTGGGGCTACGCATGGAAAGTGGGCAAACGCTGAGCCACCAGCATGCCAGCAATATAATTGCCCTTTGGCAAAACCTACTGCCATATGACCAGCGGAGAGTGGCGTACGCTGCGCGGCACCAGGTACGCCTTACGACAGGGCGCTTCAGGTGCTCAAAACCCAAACCTGAATTCACGCCTGGTGTTGACTGCATGACCCGTTGTGTCCTGGGGTCAACAGGATCCCCTGCCCACTGGCCAGACAGTTGCCGTCTGGTAGAGTCCATCTTTATTAAACTGTGCGATATTTAAGGAGCCCCAAAAAAATGGGACATCAGGCGGTAACAAGGTGGACCCTAATTCTTAGGGACTACAGCAAGATCCGCCAGCTGGTTCTGGGCAATGGGACTGTTATGGAGAACACAACCCTTCAATTGTTTGAGGTCAATCAAACAACTTTGAACCAGTGGCACAAGTCTGGAGTTCGTCCCAAGGCTTTCCAGATAAGGCAGCTGTTCCCTGCTGATCCCGCTCCCGTACCTGTTGTCCACAACCCCAGTCCTGCATGTCCCACCATGATCCAAACACCTTCACACCTTTCTGCTCCTTCACCGGTCATCCCCAACCCCAGTCCTTCCTCTGGCCCATTTGTTTTTGTGTGTCCAACTCCAGTTCCTGCTGTCCGTCAGATTGCTCCTGCTGGACCCATTCCCTCTCCACCACTTGCTCGTAAGCCCTATGTCCGCACTGTGGAGAAAAACAAGTGTTGTCTGTGCCACCAGCCGCGCAACAAAGATACTGGCCACAGCCAGTATTATGGCCACATTTACTGCCCACAGACAGCTGTTGTGCCACTTGACCAGTGGATGGAGGAGATGAAGAGGAAGAGGGCAGAAAAAAAAAATTACTCATTCTTTTCATTGACTGTTATTGTGTGTGTGTGTGTGTGTGTGTGTGTGTGTGTGTGTGTGTGTGTGTGTGTGTGTGTGTGTGCGCGTGTGCATGCGTGTCTGTGTGTGTGTGTATGTTTGTCAGTGTTTTTGTAAATATAAATAAAAATAACTTTATTTCTACAGCAGTATCCTTTGTTTTTTCCTAGCACACCTATGGAAAACCTTTGTAAACTCACACAAATATGAAATTTACAGGAAAGGGAAATAATGGTATTGCTGATAGATCCACAGGCTGTGAGAACTGAATCTCAGAAACATTTCTTTGATATAAATGTTAATTATTATAAGCAGTAGTAGTAATAGTAATATAACATTCTTATTTTTATCAATATTCTTGAAATAAAATGTAAAACTTACAATTCAATTCATACAATTAATATTCTTAATTGTATCAATCTTATACAACATTAAAACTACAAGAAAGGGACAGACTTATGTTGCAGACAATGTGTGAGAAGTGATTAACAGAAACATTTTTCATAATATAAAAAATATAAGCAGTATTAGGTGTGTGGTGGTTTAATACTCTTCTCTGTATTGTTATTATTGCAACAAATTGCATTATTATTCTTACCAATTGTATTTGTATCAGTTTTAAAGCTATATTTATTAGACTTTGCATGAATTGATGCATGTTCCAATGAGGATTCAAACCTGCGATTTTCTCATTTTTCTTTTCTTTTTTTCTCTTCTCCTTCCCCCTTCCCCCTTCTTCCCCCCTCCTTCCTCTTCTTCCCCCTTCTTCCCACCCTTATACAGACTATTGTTCCCCAGCTTTGGTGCAGTGCCTTATCCATTAGGCCACTGAGGCGCTTCTGCTGCACCACTCTGCTCTACACCCCTGATGGGACTCGAACCCACAATCCCTGGCTTAGGAGGACAGTGCCTTATCCACGTGACTATTCAAAATAAAAAACACAACTAAAAGAAATCGGGTAAACGATCCTCTAATCCATTTAACAAAAGTGAAAGATTTCAGTCTTTTGACACAATAATTCTTTTTTTACTTATATCAGAAAAGTGGACTTTGGAGAACACATCCTCCTCTTTAAAGAGTTCCTGCAGTGGCTGAAACCTGTTAGAAATGCTGAGTTTGAATGCTGTCTGGATGTCCTTATCCTTGAGCAGGCCTACATTGAATCTTTTACGTGGATTGGTGTTTGTGGAGTATTTCTTCAGCCTCAGCCGTGCTGACGTCACAATAAGGTGGTGGTCTGATGACACATCTGCCCCCCTCATCACCCTTACATCACTCCACAGTCGTCGGAACTTCCGGTTGATGCACATGTGGTCGATCTGGTTTTCTGTGAAGTGGTCGGGTGATCTCCATGTGGCTTTGTGGATTCGTTTGTGCATAAAGATGCTGCCTCCTATCACTAGTTGGTTGAGCGAACACAGATCTGCAAATCTTGTAACAATTGCGACCATCAAAAAATAACCATTCATCAGGGTTGCTGATACATTTTTTTGTTTGCCTTTTCTTGGTGTCTTTTTTTTTTTTTTTTGCCTTTTTTGTCTCTTTTTCTTTGCCTTTAATGTCCATATCCAAAGTGTCTCTCTTCAATTTCCAACTCATACAGTACAGTCCCCTCCAAAAGGCTACCAGGCACACACACACCACCAGACAGACACAGACAGACAGACAGACAGACAGACACACACACACACACACACACACCACCAGGCACAAAAAAAGGATTAGGCCGTGTTGTTATCAAGTAACCTATTTTAATAACTCCCGCTCTCAACAACATACATGCGTTCATGCAGTCTAGCTCTACTCCGTTATAAATCGTACTGTAAGTTGACTTGGAACAAGTATTGCCACCTAGCGGCTGTAAAAATTGGCTTTGTTCTTAGACATTATAAATTAAATAAGTCTCAGTACTTTTCCATGATGACCTAAAGTGATCCAGGAGTAGGAAGACAAAACAATTGGGAAAGCAAGGGCAGATTCACACACACACATTGTTTTGGGCTGATCCAGAGAATATGACGAAGCATGTTGAACCTACTCATGTCCAATCATACTCGTTCGAGTGTGAGTCCAACCTATGAGGCTATAAATACAAATGATAACCGGAAGTCGAGGTTCAGTCTGACAGACTTCCTGCGGGAGCTCTGTTCCACTGAGCCCAGCGCTGATATGCTTTGACGTGTGACTACCAATAAACACTTCATTTTCACTTGAATTACTCCGGTCCATTCTTGAGCTTCCAATTAAAGAACCGAATCTAACAGTCTATAACTGTAAATGTAAATAACTCCCCATCATGTTTCCCCTCCTTCTTTATTGTAATCTCAATTATTTGAGAGACTACATCTGTGCAAACAAATTCCAAATTGAGAAGCAAAGAGTGTTGTGTTTTGTGAATAAATGTAAATGATTCTGGCTTTGGTTTTCACAATCACATTCAGTGGATGACACTCACTGTCCTGTTATTCAAGAAGATTCTGTTTTAAAGTATGTTAAGTCCCTCCTTTCTCACTGAAACAGAACCGAACCGAACAGAACTTTTGACTGACACACACACACACACACACACACACACACACACACTCACTCACTCACTCACTCACTCACTCACTCACTCACTCACTCACTCACTCACTCACTCACTCACTCACTCACTCACACACCTCAGCTCTGGCCCTGTCATATATCCACGCCAACAGACAGAGAGACGGACCGGAACAACCCAGAGACAGACAGACAAACAACAGAGAGAGACAAGTAATGGTGACTATTGACCCATCCCGTGTGACGTCAGCGCAAAAGTAAGCGCCATTTTGGACATGGACTACCAGTAGTCTACCACTGCTAACAACCAAGAACAAGGTGTGTTTGCGTTCGCACGTCATCGAGAGCGAACACAAGTGGACTAAATAAGCTCTCGTCCAAACTGAATAGTAGGATTTCTCACGTGCATAAGTGGAATCGAACATAGTTACAACTTGTTAATGCTAATACTAACTTGTTTCAGTGTGCGACATGCATAACTAGTGGCTCGCGAGCCACACGTTCCCGACCCCTGTAGGCTACTAACACTACAGACACCGACCCTTCAGTAATACAGTGCTTGGTTCTGGTAGCAGCACATTTATGACAGGGACCATTTCTCAACAGATTAAGCAGTTATTTCAATGACAGTTCATAACATTTTCAGGGTTGCCAACTTTTCCAAAAACCTTGGAGTGAGATTTCAGCGGGTCGGTTCGCGACACGCATCTCAGAAGTTGTTCCACAGTACAGATATATATATCTGTGTAGATATGATGTAGATACATGTATACATTTTATGAATATGCAATAGTGCAGAGTGTGGGGCCTTCCTCTAGAAAATTTTAAATTTCTTAAATGCAATTTCTTCCATTCTGGTCGATTTTAGGGTGACTAGTTAGACATGGCAAATCCTAAATCCACATCTCATTCATAGCCTACATCCTCAGCTGCCCTTCAAAAGACAATGTTGTTTAACAGAGAGAAATATAATACATTACAAATATCAATATATAAACTCAAATCAGAAATCAAAATATTAATATTATTAATATAAACATTAACATTCTGTAACAATTGCTTACTTACTTACTTAGGCCCATTACTCATGCCTGAGCATAGGCCACCGATGATTGTCCTCCACTGCACTCGTCTCTGGGCCTTCTTCCTTAGGTTTTGCCAGCTGTTGCATATGCTCATCTCCTCCTCCGTGTCTCTTCTCCAGCTGTTTTTTGGCCTTCCTCTCCTTCGTTTACCCTGTGGATTCCAGGTTAGAGCCTGGTTTGTGATGCTGGATGGTGTCTTCCTAAGGGTGTGCCCTATCCAAGACCATTTTCTCTTGAGGATCTGGCTTCCCACCGGGTTTTGTCCTGCTCTATCCCACAGCTCCAGGTTGCTGATCTTGTCTGACCACTTAATCTTAAAGATCCTTCTCAGACAAGTGTTTATAAATGTTTGTATCCTGTGTTGTGTTGCTTTTGTGGTTCTCCATGTCTCGGATCCGTAGAGCAATACTGACTTGACATTGGAGTTGAAGATCCGGAGTTTGGTGGCTATGCGAATCACTCTGGAGGCCCAGACATTCCTAAGCATGATGAAGGCTGCTCTTGCTTTCCCTATCCTGGCTGTTACATCCCTATCCGTGCCCCCCTGCCGGTCAACCACACTTCCCAAGTACACAAAGGACTCTGTCTCCTTCACCTCTTCCCCTCCAATTGTGACTGGTGTGCTGTTTGTAATGTTAATCTTCATGAGTTCAGTCTTCTTTTTGCTGATCTTGAGTCCTGTACTGATTGATGTTCTGTCCAGATGGGCTCTTTTATCTTGCATTTGTTTGTGGTTGTGTGAGAGGAGTGCCAGGTCGTCGGCAAAATCTAAATCCTCCAGCTGTGTCCAAAGTGTCCACTGGATCCCATTTCTCCCTCCTCTAGTAGTAGTCCTCATAATCCAGTCAATAACCAGTATGAAAAGAAATGGCGACAGTAAACATCCCTGACGTACTCCTGTCTTCACATTAAAGCTCTCTGTTAGCTGTCCTGCATGGGCTACTCTGCATTTCATGTCCTTATATGTGTTCCGGATTAGAGATACAAACTTCTCTGGTATCCCGTAGTGCCGCAGCAACTTCCACAAGGTGTCTCTATCTATGCTATCAAAGGCCTTCTCGTAGTCTATGAAATTGATGTAGAGAGGAGAGTTCAATTCCAGTGACTGTTCTATTATGATGCGTAGGGTGGCAATCTGGTCAGCACAGGACCTGTTCTTCCGGAAACCTGCCTGTTCATCTCGCAGCTTGACATCCACTACATCCCTCATTCTCTCTAGGACAATTCTGTTGAACACTTTCCCTGCTGTTGACAGTAGCATAATCCCTCTGTAGTTGTTACAATTACCAAGATCCCCCTTCTTCGGTAGTTTAACGAGTATGCCCTCCCTTCACTCCAGGGGAACCTGCTCCTCTTCCCAAATCCTATTGAAAAGGCTGTGCAGCATGTTGACTGAGCTCACTATGTCCGCCTTGAGGGCCTCTGCTGGTACTTCATCTGGTCCTGCTGACTCCTCGTTCTTTAAAGACATGATGGCCTTCTTGATCTCTACCTTTGTAGGTTTTCCAGTGTTGATAGGTAGCTCTGTATTTGCAGGTGGTATATCTGGAGGTGCCTCTGGGGCTGGTCTGTTTAATAGCTCATTAAAGTGTTCTGCCCATCTTCTAAGTTGCTGTTCTGTTGTTGTAAGTGGGTTGCCCTCTTTGTCCTTGACTGGTTTCTCTACTTGTTGGAATTTACCTGCTAGCTTTCTTGTCGTCAGGTAGAGCTCTTTCAGGTTTCCCTTCCCTGCAGCTTCCTCTGCCTGCTTGGCTAGGTCCTCAAAGTGGTCTCTTTTGTCCTTTTTGATGCTCTTTTTAACTTCCTTGTCTACTGCTGTGTAGGCCTCCTGTGCCCTTGCCTTCTCTGCTCTTGTCCGGCTTGTGTTCAATACCTCTTTCTTTTGTTTCCTCCTTTCTAGCTTCTTCATAGTGTGGAAGGTCATCCACTCCTTGTGATGTTGTTTCGTCTTGCCCAAGACCTCCTAACATGTGTCCAGCCAGCCCCTTTTGGCCTGTTGCCACTGGTTCTCAATATCTATATCCTCCTCTTTAAAGAGTTCCTGCAGTGGCTGAAACCTGTTAGAAATGCTGAGTTTGAATGCTGTCTGGATGTCCTTTTCCTTGAGCAGGCCTACATTGAATCTTTTACGTGGATTGGTGTTTGTGGAGTATTTCTTCAGCCTCAGCCGTGCTGACGTCACAATAAGGTGGTGGTCTGATGACACATCTGCCCCCCTCATCACCCTTACATCACTCCACAGTCGTCGGAACTTCCGGTTGATGCACATGTGGTCGATCTGGTTTTCTGTGAAGTGGTCGGGTGATCTCCATTTGGCTTTGTGGATTCGTTTGTGCATAAAGATGCTGCCTCCTATCACTAGTTGATTGAGCGAACACAGATCTGCAAATCTTGTAACAATTGCGACTATCAAAAAATAACCATTCATCAGGGTTGCTGATACATTTTTTTGTTTGCCTTTTCTTCCTGTCTTTTTTTTTTTTTGCCTTTTTTGTCTCTTTTTTTTTGCCTTTAATGTCCATATCCAAAGTGTCTCTCTTCAATTTCCAGCTCATACAGTACAGTCCCCTCCAAAAGGCTACCAGGCACACACACACCACCAGACAGACACAGACAGACAGACAGACAGACACACACCCACCACCAGGCACAAAAAAAACCCAGAAGATATCAGTGTGTGCATATCTAATCATCACATCGTAAAGAACTGTTAAAGCGGGTTGTGGCAGACTTTGCGTTTTTCACTATCTGAGCCAGGGGCTCATACTTGTAGCACGGCTCTAGGTCGTTCATTTTTATGCACATAATGGAAGAGAGGGTACCATCGAGTGAAAGCCTATTTCTTGTGTTACCTTACTGATTTCGCGGCTTCTCAGTGAAGTGGTAAATTCTGTCCTTCAGACTGAACTGGCCGCGCTCACTTGAACGGAATAACACTACATTGCTGTAGTGAGACAGCGCTGCGTTACCAATCAGATTTCGCCTTGGCAGACCGACGTCACTGACGTACCGACTGACGTAATGACAAGCCGTTTCCAGCGAATCAACAATCAAAGAGGGATTAGGCACTCTGCTGTGGTCCAATCATGAGTTTAAGCATTCAGAGATAGAATGAGAGTGAAAAAAATCAACACAGAAAGAAAAAAGTATCTAGCGTGAGATTTCTTTGTTAAGTGTGAGAGCGTGACACTGAGTCTGAAAGAGTGAGTGTCACGGCAGATGCGTGAGAGTTGTCAACCCTGCATTTTGTTTATCCTGATCCTGATAACCAACGTTAAATGAAAATGTAAACAAACCTTAGCTGTAATAAGATGGCGACCACCGGCTCCAGGGACGATCCACTGATGTAGGCATGTGACCCAGCCTGACACAAAGTACTTGTAGGCATCCAAACTTTTAAACGCTTTCAGATCACTACCTGTGTATGGATTGTTAATCACATACTGGTACAGATCATGAGGGGTGAAGTCGGGTAATGATGACATCGCCGTGAACTTCCGAACGTCAGTGAACCATCCTGATGGAAGCAGGTAAACAGTGAAGGTGTTATCTGCATTTTATTTTAGTTTTTTATTTTCGTTTTCTCGTATTGCATTCAAACTGCAGTCCACTACATGTCCAAAATGGCCGCCGCTTTTACGAAGGTCACGTGAGTGGGAAGGGTAAATAGGCCTCCACTCTTCCTCCAGTCATCCAGGGTCTGTCCTGACTCTAGACAGTAGCACCGCCCCTTTAGCTGGGTGTGTCCAGTCTGCTTGTTTTTGTCCTGGCCACACACTTTGCAGATGTAGTGGTATTTCTCCTTTTTTTTCAGCCTCTTCCGTGGCTGTTCCCCCCTTGCCATTCGCTCCTCATCCTCCTGGGCAGCTTTGTTCAGCCTCCAGGCAGGTTGCCTTGGCTGGGCACCTGGAAGGCCCTCTGGAGGAGCTTGTGGTTGAGGAGCCTGAGAAAAAGGAGGAGCATGTGTAGATGGAAAGTGGGGAAATGGGGGAGCATATGAAAAGGGAGCTTGCTGGAACGGAGCTGGCCCAAATTGTGGAGGGAACTGAGGAGGTCAAAGGTCATCTGTTCGTGTGCATGTTGCACAGGGGCAGCCGGGAGAGTGCTGATTGGAGGGAGAGGCTCCATGGCCAGGTGCAGCTGTTGAGGGAGAACTGTACCTTTCAGCAGCATGTTACCGTCCTTCCTCTTGTCCCTCTTAAGCAGCTTACAAGACAAACATTCATTATTTTATATGTGTAAGCCTATCCTCCCCCCCTAAGGTTATTACATACAGTGTATTGAATATTTTCTAACAAGCATGCAGGTGGAGGGTTTTCTTGAGGTTAAATATTCATATACATGTATATACAGATACTGTCTTAGCTGTATGGGGAAGGTAAATGAAATAACACATACCATGCAGAGACCGTGGTGTTGTTCACCGGCACCAGAGCCAGCGTCGTCTGGACCAGGACAACCCTGCTGTCCTCCAGCAGCTGTCTAATGTGGCTGTACACACTCACAGTGGACTGAGGGATGGGCAGGGTTTTCCCCTTCATGTCCTTGGGCCTGTTGTGTGACTGCTGGAACTCTTTGGCCAGTCTGAGGCAGACACACTCACTGACCCTGTGGACTTCAGGGTCCCGGGCTGCTTGGCCGTGAGTCATGTACAGTCTGTGGGAGAGAAGTGTGATATGATCTGGACTGTGAACAAGGTTGTAAAGCCACGATGAACCAAGTGACAATGTCAGTAGGGATTGCAATAAAGTAATTTACACTTAATAACATATGTTTCTCTTAGTCAATGATTTGCATTGAACCAAAATGATAGAAAGCACCTCTCTGCTGCCTGCTGTCCAGGAGCAGAGCCACTCGGCTTCCTCGGTGCTCTCCACGGTCCTCCTGATGCCCGCGCTTTCTTCCTAGCCTTCTGGGTGTAGCTAAATGGTGAAAGAGACATCCATATTCTTCATTCAGCCCATGGAATGTATGTTTAATTCTGGTGCACAAAATAATTACTATTTTGTACCTTGAAGGCTTCTTGTCCATGGCATGGAGAGCTGTGTAGCGGTGGACTATTTCCTCCTCCTCCTTGGCTGACTAGGCTGTGATGGTGCGATTCAAGTCTAGTAGGTAGGATGCTAGGGCATCAACTGCCTCCCATCCTGCAACACCTCTCCAGTCACATTGACTGGTCTGAAAAGTGAGAAAAAGAATAACCAAGCAAATAAATGTACACTCTTGTTTCTAATATGTGAGCCATGCTGATTTTACATTCATTTATCTTATTAAAATGTAACCACATTTACTTCAGTTAAATATTATGTTTTAGAGTAAGGTGTTACAGAAAGTGTTACTGAGCTCTGTGACGAGGGGTCCGGGTTCAGCGTCACCCATCACAGCACTCAGAGGATCACCAGCCCCTATCGCAGCTGACTGGCCCACAATGTCAGGCGTGCTGATGGTGTCATCTGGCTCCTCCTCCTCCTCCAGCACCTGCGAGGGGACTTCAGGGACCTGCGATGGAGCCAGGAGGTCACCTCTGTTGGTCTGGGCCAATAAATATTCCACTCCTATGCGCTCGCCTGTAACCAGTATAAACACAAAGATGAAGAAAGGACATGCATACACATCCATCTCCTCCATGAGTAGCACAATCATCCCACAACATAAATGCATGTCCTCTGAGTAGGGGGCAGCCTAAGGAAGAGAGGAGGAGGGGACGTAATACTCTGGTCAATCAGTGTTGCTTAGTTTGTCGTGTCACCATGTCTCCTCTCCCTGCCTCTGTGTCTCCTCTCCCTGCCTCTGTGTCTCCTCTCCCTGCCTCTGTGTCTCCTCTCCCAGCCTCTATGTCTCCTCTCCCTGTCTCTGTGTCTCCTCTCCCCGTCTCTGTGTCTCCTCTCCCTGCCTCCGTGTCTCCTCTCCCTGTCTCTGTGTCTCCTCTCCCTGCCTCTGTGTCTCCTCTCCCAGCCTCTATGTCTCCTCTCCCTGCCTCTGTGTCTCCTCTCCCTGTCTCTGTGTCTCCTTTCCCTGTCTCTGTGTCTTCTCTCCCTGTCTCTGTGTCTCCTCTCCCTGTCTCTGTGTCTCCTCTCCCTGCCTCTGCGCTGACTCGGACTCGACCTGCCTCCATCTGAACCTCTGCTGCCTTACTGGAGCCAGCTAATGACAGATGTGCTGGCTGGGGGGGGGGGGGGGGGGGTTACAAAAAGAGGGCCATGCTACATGCAACATGAATCCTACACTCACAGTTTTCTCCAGAATAGTGCAGATATATATTGTTCTATAAATAAATCCACATGCTGCAGTGGCTTATCAGGACTTAGTAAATCATTTCGCCTACCTTGTGGAACCCACAGGAGCACAGAAGGCTAATTCCCCCGAACAGATCCTTTGTGTGGTTCTGCAGGGGACAAGCATCAATTTTCTCCAGGGCCCTTTTCCACTTCTTGGCCCCTGGACGTTTGCCAGTAGAGAAGTGGTATTGGCCCTGGGCATATTTTACACAGATGTCCCTCCAGTAAGCATCAGGTTTTCAGGTCTTAGTCATCTGCAAACATTAATAAAACAGGTTAATGTAAAGCTAGGCTATGTGTACAGAGGGTATGAATTCATCCCCCTTTCACAAAAATAGAATCATTATTATCTAAATGTGGTTTCATGTAGGGATGTTTGAGGTTGTTTGATTTAAAATTGGGCGAAACAAAAGCAATTGCACTTAGGACAAGTCAAATTTAGGGTTGGGGTTATTACAATCTCTTCAGTATATACCCAAATGTGGAAGGCAAATGAGGTCAAATTATAAAGGGCTTGCTTTCCAGGTAAAATGTGGTGGGATTTATGTCCACACTCCTCAGAAATCTTTTAGGTGCTCTTCTGGTGAGAGGCCTTAAACATATCACAGAAAATAATAATGGACTTACTGTGCTTTCTATGTTAAAATTCTCAGAATATTCCTTCCCTATTCTCACTTGTATTTTTCTTCATTCTAAAATTTTTTTAATCCATTTAAACATACAACCATTTATACCCATTCTTCTAATTTGAACTAATAACCCTTCTCTCCACATCATATCATACGCTCCTTCAATATAAAAGAATACTGCTACAACACTCTCTTTATTTACTTGAGCATTCCTAATTTCATTCTCTAGACATATTACTGGATCCATTGTACTCCTCCCTCTCCTAAATCCACTTTGATACTTCGATATAAGTCCTTTACTTTCTATATAATATAACAATCTTTCATTTATCATTCTCTCCATTATTTTACATATATTGGATGTTAAAGCAGGCTGCCCGGTGGTGTGGTGGTTAGCACTGTAGCCTCACAGCAAGAAGGTTCCAGGTTCAACACCCACCTGGGGCCTTTCTGTGTAGAGTTTGCATGTTCTCCCCGTGTATGCGTGGGTTCTCTCCGGGTACTCCGGCTTCCTCCCACTGTCCAAAAAATCATGCATGTTAGGTTGATTGGCATTTCTAAATTGTCCTTAGGAGTGAGTGTGAGCGTGCATGGTTGTTTGTCTCGTATGTCTCTATGTAGCCCTGCGATGGACTGGCGGCCTGTCCAGGGTGTACCCAGCCTTTCGCCCATTGACTGCTGGGATAGGCTCCAGCCCACCCGCGACCCGATCGACGGATTCAGCGGTATAGATAATGGATGGATGGATGTATGTTAAAGCTCTTGGTCTATAATTTTTTAATTTTGGTTTTGATTCATCTTTTCCTGGCTTTCTAATTGGTATAACCACAGCTTCTTTCCAACTTTTTGGTAATTCTCGCTCCTCCCAAATTCTATTATACAATTCCAATCAAATATTTTTAGAAAATTCACTCAAATTACTTACCATTCCATAACAAATCTAATCTTTCCTGGAGCTGATAATTTATATTTTTAAACTGCCCTATTCAATTCCATTACAGTATTGTAAATGACATATTCAATGAATCTTTTGATTAGACCATTTTCTCCAATAACTCCTTATTTTCCAGAATTGTCTTTTCTCGCCCTACTACACTGATATTTTCAGAACTATGAATTCTAACAAACACTTTTCTCAACATGTCTGCCTTATCTTTATTTTTCACTGCTGTTGTTTCTCCATTATTTAATATTGGACATCCATTCACTCTTTTAATTCCTTTCATTCTTTTAATCACTTTTAACAGTTCTTCTTACCTTCACTTGCAATTTTTTGTATTCATTCAAATTCTGAGGGCTATGATTTCTTTTTAATACTTTAAAGGCTTTATTTTGTTTCTTCCATAGCTGCAGTACATTCTATTGTCCACCATGGTACCAACTTCCTTTCCTTTTTCCCACCTTTTATCCTTATAGTTTGACTAGCCACTTCTACAATAGCATTACATATATAAAGATTAAAATCCTCAATACTACTATTTAAATCCACTTTTGGTATTTTTAATTCACTATTATCTGAATGAGCCCTGAATCTTCTAAATCTAATTATACCTGATGAGCAACAGCTGTGTCACCTCCACGAGGAGCTGATTTAAACCTCACAGGTGGGTTGGGATGTTGTTTGCTGACTGGAACAATGGGAGCTGTTGGAGTCCTGCTGATTTCTGTGCTGACGGCTTGGCTGGCCAAAGGTTTTGCGTTTTGTCTGCTGTTTTTGGTGTTAAGTCCTAAAACTGGATTGTGTCTGTTGTTCTGTCTCACGATTAGCATTTGTGCAAAATATGCTCTCTCCATAGGATCATGTATGCCAATAGTTGGGCTGAATCATGGAGCTGCCAATGAGGTTCAGAAAAAGCAAAGCGGTAAGGACAGCTGTAAGAAATGTTTTAAAGCTGTAGGTTTTCATAGTAACTCAATGCCTTTTGTGTCATAGACTTGTCTTCAAGGAAACCCCTTGAACTTGTCCAGCCAATGGATTCCATGTTGGGGAAGAACTCAAAAGAAGGTATGCATAAAGAGTTTGAGTCTTCCTTGGGTGGTGAAACTTTATAAACTGCGTTTGAGCATCGACTGGAAAATGGTTTTCAGAAGACTTCTGTTTGAACAGTGACCCGTTTCAATCTGCAGCTGTTTACTTGACTTCTGCATAGTTGTATAGTACGTGTCAGGATATGGTAAAGCCCTTTAAAGCTTTGTCACACTGCAAGGAAAGTAACTAAACTGAGTTTAATGCCATCTATTGGGGCAGGTCTGAAGTATTTGCATTTTCTGTTTATGGCTAACTTGTCTATATTTCTTAATCCACTTTTGAACTTCTTTGCAGTCTTAATGGAAAGCAAAGCAGTTAAAGCTGCTGCATCCATTGGCAACATGAAATATAAGCAAGCTGAAATCTCACAAGTAAATCTGAAAGCTAAAAGAGAAGTGAATGTTTCTCTGGCTGTCGCCGCCAATCCGACAGAAGCTGCCGCAGCAGTGGCGGTTGCCGCCGCCAATCCGACAGAAGCTGCCGCAGCAGTGGCGGTTGCCGCCGCCAATCCGACAGAAGCTGCCGCAGCAGTGGCGGTTGCCGCCGCCAATCCGACAGAAGCTGCCGCAGCAGTGGCGGTTGCGGCCGCCAATCCGACGGAACCTGCCGCAGCAGTGGCGGCCGCCAATCCGACGGAACCTGCCGCAGCAGTGGCGGCCGCCAATCCGACGGAAGCTGCCGCAGCAGTGGCGGCCGCCAATCCGACGGAAGCAGCCGCAGCAGTGGCGGCCGCCAATCCGACGGAAGCAGCCGCAGCAGTGGCGGCCGCCAATCCGACGGAAGCAGCCGCAGCAGTGGCGGCCGCCAATCCGACGGAAGCAGCCGCAGCAGTGGCGGCCGCCAATCCGACGGAAGCAGCCGCAGCAGTGGCGGCCGCCAATCCGACGGAACCTGCCGCAGCAGTGGCGGCCGCCAATCCGACGGAAGCTGCCGCAGCAGTGGCGGCCGCCAATCCGACGGAAGCAGCCGCAGCAGTGGCGGCCGCCAATCCGACGAAAGCAGCCGCAGCAGTGGCGGCCGCCAATCCGACGGAAGCAGCCGCAGCAGTGGCGGCCGCCAATCCGACGGAAGCAGCCGCAGCAGTGGCGGCCGCCAATCCGACGGAAGCAGCCGCAGCAGTGGCGGCCGCCAATCCGACGGAAGCAGCCGCAGCAGTGGCGGCCGCCAATCCGACGGAAGCAGCCGCAGCAGTGGCGGCCGCCAATCCGACGGAAGCAGCCGCAGCAGTGGCGGCCGCCAATCCGACGGAAGCAGCCGCAGCAGTGGCGGCCGCCAATCCGACGGAAGCAGCCGCAGCAGTGGCGGCCGCCAATCCGACGGAAGCAGCCGCAGCAGTGGCGGCCGCCAATCCGACGGAAGCAGCCGCAGCAGTGGCGGCCGCCAATCCGACGGAAGCAGCCGCAGCAGTGGCGGCCGCCAATCCGACGGAAGCAGCCGTAAGAGGCCGTCTGAGGCGGCTGTCATGAAGCTGTCTAACTTGCCAGCCTGAACCTCTTTTTAAATAAAACGGTGGTATTGTACAATGTGTGCTGCTGAAACCAATTCTTTGGCTCCAAATAATTCATTTATTTGTCTCGATGGAAGGGTGGCTGTCGAAGGCCTAAGGAAGGGAACCAGGGAGAAATATCTTCATGTTTGGAAATTGATTTAATTTGGAGCGAACTATTTGGAGCTGCAACAGAAATAGAATAGAATAGAAACAGCTACTCAAAATGATGGCTCTGTACAGCCAGTTGCCAGCAGGGTCCTATCCCGTTTTCAGCCAAGTAACACCACCCCCAGCCATAACCACAAAGTAGTAATGTCCTTAATCAAGGAAGTGAGCTGCAATGCCTTCTCTCCACATGGGGAGGAGCAGTGACTGAAGCTAAAACTGTGTACAGCTGTCTCTGTATTTTTAGTTTGTCTCGTGGAGTCATCTGAAAGTAAAATATTATGCCAGAACTCCTTTTTAAATGGTGATGAAGATGTAGGCGCCTGCAATGGTTTTTACTTCCTGCTTCTGAAGATTGCAGACATCTCTGCTTCCTCCTGCTGCTTACAGCTTCATTCACTTTTAAATTCTACTTCTTTCCACAAGTCTTGGATATAATTTTATTTGAGGTATAATGTGATCGACACCTCCACCTATCGGTGTCTAATGAGTTAATGCGATAATAACAAGTTGACTCGCCCAGCCCTGTTTAAAATAATGGATGAAAGTAAACTAAACCCAAATTAATAAATGAAATAAAATTCAGCTGAAAGCTAAACTAAAAAGGTAGGTATTGAGCCTCTTTTTAAAAACAGTCTCTGCAGCCCTGAGGTTCTCTGGCAGGTCTATAATAATGGAACGACGTCTCACCATAAGTTTTTGTTCCAACTTTAGGAACAACTAAAAGGCCGGTACCAGAGGACTTCAGGGTCCGCGAGGGCCAATAATTTAAAAGCAGATCAGAAAAATAAGACCATTAAGACATTTATAAACAACTGAAAGAACCTTAAAATCAATCGTCAAATGGACGGGGAGCCAATGCAGCTTTTTTTTTTTTTTTTTTTTTTTTTTTTTTTTTTTTTAATATAAACCTGGTGTCGTGTGTTCCCGCCCTCTGGTCTTCATCAGCAGGTGCAGCAGATTCTGTAGTAATTGTAGGTAAGAAATACTTTTTTTGGGAAGACCAGAGAGCAGGGCATTGCAATAATCTATTCTACTAGAAATAAAAGCATGCATCAGCACCTCCGTGCTGGCAAGAGAGAGAAATGGGTGAACTCTGGCAATATTTTTAAGATGATAAAATCCTGTCTTACATTTCTATTTCATTCTATTTGTTACATTTCTAATATGTTGGATAAAATCCAGCTCAGAGTAAAAAATCTGACCAGTGATGACATGTTTAGCCGCATGTCGTCCTACAATCGCTGGTTGTCTAGATGGTGTCCAGCCAGTGGCGGCTCCAGAAATTTTTTTCTGCAGGTGCTAAGGAGGGGCTACGCGTTTAACTGTGGGTGCTATGAAGGATATTTTTCTACCCTAGAGTTATCAACACAAATGCAAGCACACACACACAAGCGCCCCCCCCCCCCCCCCCCCACACACACACACACACACACACAGGTGCACTGAAAACTCTGACATCAGCAGTCACCAATACAATGGATAGTGAATAATGTGGTAATGTGGTACTCTGCAATTAATTTTGCAATGAATTCCTGATTTGTTTTCTTATCATTTCAGCCATAACATTAAATATTTCGTTCTGTATGTCATGATGAACATACTTGGCATTAGATGGATTAATTGTCAGCTTTTTTTGGACAGTGGGATCAAATTTTCCAATCACATCAAGCATCTCACGAAAATTACCTTTGTTGGCTGAATCCTCTTTCTCACTGTGACTGTGCTGAGTGATTCCCTAACAAGCTGTGTAGCGCAAACTTTTTACAACACCCATCATGTACCTCCGGTTCTCCTAAACCAACGTAGAATGTCCTTTGTCGAACATGTTTGGAAGTATTGATCCACTTGTTTGTTTTAACTTGAATTCACTCCATGCTTCCATTGCAAATTTGTGTCCGGCACTTTCATGATGGCTCTTCAATGACGCTGCTGCTTGCCGCCAGTTATTAAAGCTGAGAGCGGTAAATGCTGGCTCAAGATGGAATCTGTGTCTTCCTTAGAAAATGCCGACAAGCAAAACAAAACACGGCATCTTTACTCACGCTCTATTCCAACCACATTTTTTTGTCTTTTGAAGAAAATGCCACAACTACATATTTAAAATATTAAATTAGTTGAAGAAAAAAAATCTAAAAATTTCCTGGGGGTGCTATGGAGGTGATATTACTTTTCCAGGGGGAGCTATAGCGCCCCCTAGCGCCCCCTTGGCGCCGCCACTGTGTCCAGCAAACAACGTGGGCTACATAAATAATTGGCAATCTTTCTGGAGAAAACCTGGTCTGATGAGGAGAGACGGCATCCATCCCACTTTGGAAGGAGCGGCTCTCATTTCTAGAAATATGGACGAATTTATTTGCCACCCTAAAACATGACAACCCAGGGCTCAGACCAGGATGCAGAGTTGTAGTCTTACACACTTCTCTGCAGCTTCCCACCTGCTGCTACCCACCCAATCAATTAACACAAAAGGAGCAAATCCTCTTGTGCAAAAAGAAATGATTAAAACAAAAACTTTAACTGAACAAAAACATCAAACTATTAAATGTGGTTTGCTGAATATCAGATCTGTCCTTTCCAAGTCTCTGTTAGTGAATGAGTTGATTTGTGATCATCATATTGATATATTTTGTCTTACAGAAACCTGGCTGCAGCAGGAGGATCATGTTAGCATTAATGAAGCAACTCCCTCTGACTGTTTAAATGTTCACGTTCCTGGAACCACAGGCAGAGGATGAGGAGTGGCAGCTATCTTCAGATCAGGGTTAGGCCGATTTCAGACCAGAGCGTGGCGTGGCGGCAGCGAAACGACGGCAGTCTTACGCCGGTTATCAGGCGGTGTGTTCAACTTGGCTTTTCACACCGGACAGTCCGCGGCCGCGGTAGTTCTGCTCCAGCCCTGTCTGTATTCCCCATTCATTTCAACGGGACACCGCCGGCCGCCGCCGGCCGCTGCCGTCCAAAGTCCGCTCGAGTTCTATTTTCCAAAAGCAGCGCGGGACGGAGGCATCTCCGCGCCGCTACCGCCCGACTACCGCCGCGTCGGTGTGCAAGGACAGATCTGTTTCCATGTATTTTCACCTCCGCCGGTGAAAATCGCTTCCGTTCCGCCACGCTTTGCCGCCCTGGTCTGAAATAGGCCTTACTAATCAGTCCCAGACCCAAGATTAGTTTGAGTTCTTTTGAATCTCTGATTCTCAGTTTTTTCCACGCAAAGTGGAAATCCCAGAAACCTCTTGTGTTTGTTGTTGTGTATCGTCCACCTGGCCCTTATTCTGAGTTTCTGTCTGAATTCTCAGAGTTTTTATCCCAGTTAGTGCTGAGTACAGATAAAGTCATTTGTAGCAGGTATGCTAATAAAATGGAAATAGTGTGAAGAGTATATAGGTATAGGCTAGTATCATAGATCTAGTATTCAACTCTCAGAGGAAGGAATAGGAGACTGAAGTTTGCTTTTTGTTGGTACCATATTTTTTTCCACAAAGTGCTTGTATGTACAGTAATATAAATTCAAGTAAATGGCCATTCAAAGTAACAGTTAATAGAAATTACAATGCAACTGCAGTTTAAACCTTGCAGTGCAAATATCAAAGTCCATTGCAACACAAAAACACAAATACCCTCCCAACAGCCCACAGTTCAGTTCATAAAGTCCATAAAAACCCACGTCTGAGTTTTGACTTGGATGTTAAAGTGCTGTGTGCTTTTGGCCAAAGGCCCGAGTTAGAGTGTGGGGCGAGAGTTATGGGTCTGGGCACAAGGAGCCCCCTACCAGCCCGGCAGGAGAGGACGATGCAGAGTTTCTAGGCTAGGCCTTCCTTTAGCTCGCCATCACATTGGAACCTGGCCAGCTCCGTCTTTAACCGATCCCGTAAGGCTTTTCTGATGTCTGCTTATACAGGGGACTCCTGCAACCTGCTCTCGTTTGGCTTCCCCACTGCTCTTACCTGAAAACACCTGTGGCAACCTTAAGACTATGCCTGATTGGCCACATTGACCAATGACCAACATCTGAGCAAGGACCGCGGTGATTGGCTCAGAGTAAAAGCAGCGCAGAGACAAGGAAATCACGGGGCAAAGTAATACGGAGGGGTAAAATAATATGAAAACCATGTGGGTTACACCCTCCCCCCTTAAAACCATGCAACTCCGATGCATGTCAATTACAATGACGCGGGGACATAAAGAATGTCGGAAACGGAAGTACCAAAAGTTTCCGCGTAAGCATCAGCTAAACTATGAAGAAGAGTTTGGACCACAGAAATTAAGGGGTTGCCCAACTCAAAATACTGTCGCGAAGAACGACGGATAGACTGGTCGGTATCAGATCCTAAAGCGTCACCATCTTCAAGGTCAGCACCAACAACGGATGCTTCATGAGAAGGTGATGATGTAACTACCACTTCTGGGGATGTCTCCACTGGGCCTTGAAGTTCTGAAAGTTGCTGTGGGACAGTAACAGGGCCTTCAGGTAAATATTGTCCAATTTCAATCCCATTGTCCGCCTCAGGTTCCTCCTCCCTGGACAAAGATGGATCTTCAGCATCAACCACCAGGGATGACTCTCCAACCACAGGTAAGTTGCTTGCAATTGAGTTATCGGATTCAAAGACTGTGGTATTATTTGTCGAAGGCTGAACAGGAAGAGCTCCTTCAACAGTGTATTCCATGGATGGAACTATGATTGACAGAAATGACATATCTTCTTCATCCTCACTCAGACATAGCTCAGGATCAACCACTGGTTTCTTCAGACTACGGGTTTGAGGTCTGCGAACATGTGTAGTAGTTTGCGGTTCTGGTCCTTTGGGTAAGAAACCACACGGAAGTAGAAGATCTCTGTGCAACGTTCGAGTTCGACCAACCAAATCAGATTCAGGTCGCACCGTGTAAACAGGAAGATCACCAGCACGTTTGACGACAACATAAATGTCTCTCTCCCACTTGTCTTCCAACTTATGTTTACCACGGAGCCTCACGTTGCGGACAAGGACACGATCTCCCTCTTCAAGAGCAGCTGGCTTTACCCTCTGGTCAAACCGGGTTTTATTTCTTTCAGCTGACTTAGCTGCATTTCGTGAGCTGAGAATTATAAGGTTCTATCTCCATTTTTGGTCGAAATTGAGTTTTTGACATAATCTGACCCATTACATGTTTATTAATGCCTGTGTGGTGTTATTTTTGTAAAAAAGTATTATTTCACATTTTTAATCTCACAAAACGTAAACCGAGTTGGGATTATAAGGTTCTATCTCATGTAGATTCAATATCCAATAAAAACCCTGACTGAACACGGACGGACCAATCAAAACCCACCTCTTAACTCTGTTGTCTGGACACAGAGCTAAGGTGCTAAGGCTAAGCTGAGGACATTTGAAGCCGGCAATGGCGCCCAAAAGATATAAACGCACATACGCCAGTACTGGAAGAGATCGGTAAGTAGAAGCACATAGAGCTGGTATATGATACTTAATTTACAAATCATTAGCTAACTATTGTAAATCAGCTTGTTTGCCAAAGTAGCTAGCTAGCTATATAGTTTAGCATTAGCGAACGTTAGCATTAACTTGCTAGCGAACTTTATCATTAGCTTGCTAGCTCACAAACAGCTTGCTTACCGTTTTGCACCTGTAAATCTATATTTGTGACAAATAAACATCCCTGTATACTTGTATCCTTGTAGATGGGCAACTGTAGCTTAGTTAAATGAATGGCAATTTCTAACTTTATTCCCCTTCCATAAATGCAAGCTAGCTAGCTGCTATCTTTTAAGCTTGATAGAAGGTGTCTTGATGACTGCAGCCTAACATAACACCAATTTCTAATTTACTCCCCTTCAATAAATGCAAGCTAACTAACTTTTTAAGATTCCTCGATTATGGTGTTTTGATAAAAGTTGCCCCATTTATATCACGATAATAATAATTATTTTTATTTTTATTATTACAGAAATGATAGTGATTCTCCAAAAGCAAAGAGGACAGCAGATAGTGGTGGGTATGGATGGCTGGAATTTCTATTGTATTTACCATGCTTTTTTTTGTAAAATACCCAAACTGTGTTTTTAGTGTCATAAAACAAAATAATAAACTGACACATTACTATAATATTGGATCATGTAATAATAAATAATCTTAAGCTTCTCTTGGCTACTGCTGGGGTTATGTTTTTGCAGGTTTGTAAAATACCCAAACTTTGTTCTCAGTGTCATAAAACAAAATAATAAACGGCCACATTATTATAATATTGGATCATGTAATAAGAAAGAATCTTTAACTTCTCTTCGCTACTACTGGGGTTATATTTTTGCAGGTTTGACGGGCAGTGAATGCTCGAGTTGCACAGATGTTTTCAGACACTACTATGTAGGCAAACATGCAACTGGTAGTGTGTACACTAAGAAGTACATTAGGGCCATTGTAGCAGAGACACCCAGGGCCAGACCAGCCGAGACACCCAGGGCCATTGCAGCAGAGACACCCAGGGCCAGACCAGCCGAGACACCCAGGGCCATTGCAGCAGAGACACCCAGGGCCAGACCAGCCGAGACACCCAGGGCCATTGCAGCAGATACACCCAGGGCCATTGCAGCAGAGACACCCAGGGCCATTGCAGCAGAGACACCCAGGGCCAGACCAGCTGAGACACCCAGGGCCATTGCAGCAGAGACACCCAGGGCCAGACCAGCTGAGACACCCAGGGCCATTGCAGCAGAGACACCAGCAGTTGGGATACAGCAGAGATCAGAGCAAGGGAAGAGTCGGAAAAGGGTCTGCACTCCATCATCATGGAAGTCAGTATGCAGAAAGAGGCTTTATCAAGAGGGTAAAGAACACGTGAACACGTCTAAAGAGACAGTGCCAGCCAAACAAATAAAAACATTTAAGGACTGCACTGTGTCCTGTAAATTTAATTGTGCCAGGAAAGTCACTAGTGGCGAGAGGGAGAGGTGTTTTGAAGGGTACTATAGTCTGAATCAGGACAGAAAATATGATTACATTATGATGACAACTGAGTGCCATATCAAAGAGAGACAACGTGATAGTGGCGACAACTCACGCCGTATACACTCATTCAAATATTTTCTTGATCTAGGAGAGGGACAGAAAGTGAGAGTATGCAAGCCATTTTTTCTAGGTACTCTTTCAATTAGTCAGAAAACAGTGTATAATGTACACCAAAAGAAAAGCCAGGCTGGCATGCCAAAATCAGATGCACGGGGAAAGCATCCTAAAAAACAAATAGATGAGAACAAAAAAGAGAAGGTGCTGGAGCACATTAGGTCTTTCCCTGTAGTCGAGTCACACTACTGTCGTGCCCGCACCCAAAAGCAATATCTGGAGCCAACTCTAAATGTGGCCAAGATGTATGATCTCTATAAAATCACCTGTGGTGTACATGAAACACCAGTGAAAATGTCTTACTATAGATTTATATTTAACACTGAGTTTAATCTTGGGTTTCATGTCCCCAAATCAGACAGGTGTGATGAGTGTGAGGCACATGCAGCAGCACAAAAACAGGGGTTGTTAAACCAGCACCAAGAGGATGCACACAATAAACATGTCAATGAAAAAAATGCCATGCGCCAAGTGCGTCAAAGAGATAGAGATGACAAACAGCACCTTACGGTCTGTTTTGACTTAGAAAATGTAATCTCATGTCCGCGAGCTGAGGTTACTTCATTCTTTTATAAAAGGAAGATGAATCTCTATAATATGACTGCCCACAGCTCACTTACTAAAAAAGGGTATTGTGCTGTGTGGACGGAGGCAATGTCAGGTAGAGGAGGGAATGACATGGCAAGTGCCATAGTCAAAATACTTGAAAGAGTGGTTCAAGACCATCCTGAAGTAACTGAGATAGTCACATGGAGTGACAGCTGTGTGCCACAAAATAGAAATTCTATTATGTCTTTTGCAATTGTTGAGTTCTTGTCCAGAAATACCAAAATCCAAAAGATCACAATGAAATATTCTACGCCTGGCCACTCGGCTGTCCAAGAAGTGGACAATATGCATAGCAACATTGAAAAGGCAATGGCAAGCTCAGAGTTTTACAGCCCATTGTCATTCTTGCGTGTCCTTCTGAGAGCGAACAGAACCAATCCTTACACTGTCATCCAGATGAAAGAAACAGATTTCAAAGACTTTCAGTCATGTGCCAAACTTTTCCAGTACAAGCAGATACCATTCGCTTCAGTGGCCCAAATTACATTCACTCAAAATCTGTTCAGTGTACAGTACAGTACCTCTCATGCTCAGCTTCCCATACAGGTAGATATTAGGGGCTCTAACACCAAAACCAGGTCTAACATGCCAACATCGCTCTTGCTGCTCAAGCCAAAGTTGCACACCAACAAAAACACCATTGCAGAGGCGAAGAAGTCTGACCTTTTATCTATGTTCAAGTACATGCCTGCTGTTGACAAAGCCTACTACAGCGCAGTATTTAGAAAGTGAAATCTGAAGTACAACATACATAACAAAACAGACATACAGAATAATAAATAGTAAAAGTGTCTCATAGTTTAACCCTAGCTTATAAAATAAATGAACAATGTGTTTTTAAAAAGTGTTTAGTGATGTTTAGTAACAGTGTGTGTGTGTGTGTGTGGGGGGGGGGTATGGATAGAGAGTGATATCTGAAGTTCATCTATACATGAAGTAAATCATACATAACAAAACAGACATACAGAATAATAAATAATAGTGTCTCATAGTTTAACACTATCTTAAATGAACAATGTGTTTTTAAAAAGTGTTTAATGATGTTTAGTAACAGTGTAAGGGGTGTACGGCTGGAGAGGAGGGGATATAAAGGGTGAAATTAAATAAATGAACTCTTTTTAAAATTAAAATGTTTAAAATGTTGTAATTTGTCCATGTCCATGATCTTTGAAAAAAATAAAAATAAAATTTTTTACAAACTCGCTTGACTGTGATGTATACTATACTATTATATATTATATTTTATAGTACAAGCTGTGTGCTTGTATTCTAAATATATAAATTGATTAAAATTAATGGTTATATACATTTATTCTTTGAAATGTAGGGGTTTATTTGTAAAAATGGAGATAGAACCTTATAATTCTGAACAGAATCAGAGCTCTCAGAATTATAAGGTTCTATCTCCATTTGGGCCATGTTAAAAAATCCCATTTCCAAATGTGCCAAGATTTTGATATTATGTCCTTAAAGTGTCTGTAGGGTGATGGTCTTGTTGAGCTATAATAGTAGATTATACTACATAACACTTTTGCCAGCTGGGATGTAAAAACTTTGATGCTCAATATCTCAGAACTACCCTAAACGGAGATAGAACCTTATAATTCTAAGCTCACGATTTCTGGAAGCAAGTTGATAGCTCTCTTCTAGCCGAGACCGAAGGTTTTGCACATACTGAGAGTGAGATGTCGAAGGTAATTCTCGGACGGGTAAACCAAAGGCTAGATCGACAGGTAGCCGGGGCGAACGACCAAACATGAGCTCACAAGGAGTGTAGCCCTTAACTTCATTTCTGGTACAGTTGTAAGCATGGACCAGAGGCTTCACATACTCCTTCCATCGTTGCTTCTGCTCAGGTTCCAAGGTTCCCAACATGCTTAGCAGAGTTCGGTTGAACCTTTCAACCGGGTTTCCACGAGGATGGTATGGTGTGGTCCTGGTTTTCTCAATGCCAGCAATATCGCAGAGTTCCTTGATCAAATGAGACTCAAAATCTGGTCCTTGGTCGGTGTGCAGACGCTCGGGGATGCCATAATGAACGATAAAGTTCTCCCACAGACACTTTGCAACTGTTTTTGCTTTTTGGTTGGCAGTTGGAATAGCCACAGCGTATTTGGTAAAATGATCTGTGAGGACCAAGATGTCTTTGGTGTTGCTTTTATCTGGCTCGAGCGATAGATAGTCCATGCACACCAACTCAAGCGGCCGACTGGTCCTGATGTTTACCAGATGTGCAGCTCGTTCAGGAAGGGCCTTCCTCCTTATGCAACGGTTACATGTCTTTATTTTTGCCTCCACATCTACTGCCATACGTGGCCAGAAGAATCGAGATCTCACAAGGTCAAGTGTCCGCTCAACCCCCATATGGCCCATATCATCATGGAGGCTGGTCAGGACAACAGGACGCAATTCTTCTGGAAGTATGAGCTGGTAAGACATGCGTTCCCCATCTTTTCTTTTTCTGTATAGGATGTCATTTTGTAGCTCCAGCCGGTTCCACTCTCTCAACAGAAGTGAAAGGTCTGGGAGTTCTTTCCTTACAGTAGGAGGAACTTTCTCTCCAGTCTCCAATTGATGGATCACCTCCCGGAGACAGGAGTCTTCCCGTTGCTTCTCACAGAGGTCGACATGAGAGAGAACTGGCACAACTGGCAGCCCTTGGTAGGACTCACTGGCATAGCAATCAGGAATAGCTTTGACTGACATGCTCAGCGACTCCACCAAAGTGATGCAGTTCTCCAAGGACTCATGGTTACGGTTTAGGTGGCGGTTTGGTACGTACCGCCTGGTGAGGTCATTTAGAGGTTTGGCTATTTCAGCATACCCCTTAACGAACCTACGGTAGTACCCTGCAAAACCGAGGAATGATCGGAGTTCTTTGAGGGTTTGCGGAACTGGCCAGGATTTTAACGCTCCAATCTTCTCCGGATCAGTTTCCACACCGTGTTCAGAGACAATATGGCCGAGATAACGTACAGATTTCTGGAAAAATTTGCACTTCTCTGGTGACAATTTAAGACCATAGTCCCTAAGACGGTGAAGTACTCTCAACAACCGTCGTTCATGTTCGTCAAGGGTGTCAGAAAAGATGATAAGGTCATCCAGAAAGACTAAGACCTCTTTCAGGTGTAGGTCACCCATACATTTCTCCATAAGGCGCTGAAAAGTGCTAGGAGCATTGGTTACACCTTGAGGCATTCTGTTAAATTCCCAGAACCCCAGAGGTGTAACAAAAGCACTCTTGGGTTTGTCAACTTCTGCCATCTCAATCTGATAGTATCCAGATTTGAGGTCAAGGACACTAAACCAGCGGGAACCAGTAAGTGCTGAAAAAGATTCTTCCAGATTTGGAAGAGCATAAGCATCCTTGACCGTCTGGAGGTTAAGCTTACGGTAATCGATGCATAGTCTTATTTCTCCATTTTTCTTACGAACGACAACAATCGGTGATGAGAAAGGTGACTCAGATTCTCTTATCACTCCTGCCTCCAACAAGTCCCGTAGATGGTTCCGCACCGCTTCGATATCTCGAGGGTGGATGGGTCGAGCTCGATGTTTAAAGGGAGTCTCATTGTGTAGTCTGATATGATGCTTCACCCGATCAGTACATCCGAAGTCCAGATCAGTATGTGAGAACACTTCTGGGATCTGCCTGAGTTTGGAGATAACTCGCTCCTTCCAGTCCGGAGGAATTTGAGAGTTTCCAAAATCAAAATCCAGAGCTTCCCCTGTTGTACTCTGCTGTTTATTGCTGACAAAGGCACTGTGTGACAGAATCTGTGGTGAAAAAGACAGTTCAGCAATAACACACAACGGCGGAAGTGTGATGTTCTGTTGTGATTCATTGGTAACAATGATTGGAAACTTGTAAGGTGCGTGGCTTGGTGATGTGACAATACAGTTCTTTACACACAGCCCCCCTGGCAGTGGCGTAGATGGAGTTTCTACGAGAGCACACTTGCCAAAGGCTGGTGGACGAGCCTGGATGGAACCCATGATGACCATTGTGGAGCATGCTGGAACATTGACTGGAGAAGTGCCAGCTAACCGCACCAAGTTGTCACAAGACCCCTGAGCCTGCTGGTGCTGCAACTGGAGCAACTTGAGGACAGCTTTATAGCCATGCTGAGGGGGTTGGTACGTAGCATTCTCACCTCCCAGATGGTGCTCATACAAGGGTTCAAGTGTGTTCATCCCAATCAAGACTTGGGACTGAATTCCAGGGTTCACATCCGGGACCACCAGTGCCAATGTACACACGTCCAAATCTTCACCAACAAACTCCTGTGGAAAGGTGATGATGATTTCGATGTAGCCCAAATATGGGACTTCTTGTCCAGCAGCACCCTCTATTTGAAGCAAGTCACAAAGTGGCTTGACAAGTTGATGAGAGAAGTGTTGGTTATAGGTTGATATGGGTATGGTCGTCACTTGCGATCC
The DNA here is from genome assembly GCF_027942865.1 of Odontesthes bonariensis. Classification (NCBI taxonomy): domain Eukaryota; kingdom Metazoa; phylum Chordata; class Actinopteri; order Atheriniformes; family Atherinopsidae; genus Odontesthes; species Odontesthes bonariensis. The sequence continues at coordinate 22,392,486 of NC_134513.1, read as the reverse complement.
AGTGTCCAATAAACATGAGAAATTGTGACCAGCAATCTTTACATGTCCAGTGCATTTGGATCCGATCAAGCCCTTGGGTAGGTGAATAAGTTCTTTGATAGTGGACTGGTTTGTACATATCACTGGTGTCTGCTTGGTGGGACATTGTTGGTCCTCCTCAGTTCCCGTTTGCCCCTCAACAGGAACTCTGTTTAGTTTAAAGATGGAGTACTGTGAGGGTTGGACTTGTGCCATTTTCGCTGCTTTTCTGAAAACTGTTTTTTCTTCATGGCAACAAGTGACAGGTTTGGATCATTATCACAGTTTGGTCTTATGTGCCCGTCTTCTCCACAATTATAGCAATAGCCTGGCTTTGGCCCTGGATTTGAAATTTTGTGAGGGGAGCGAAGAGTCTGTTTTTTCATTGCACTTTCACTGAACCTGCTGACGTGCATAGGCTGAGTGGGAGTGATCTGCTTCCGAGTCGAGTGGGTAGTAAGGGATGCCAGCTGCCTTTGAATGTCTGCAAGCTGCTGGGTGAGCTGCTGAGTGATGGTAGTTAATGCATCCACTTTACTGTCTTCTAGCGTAGCATAAGCGTATTGAGCGTGCGCCCCGGCTCTAGCTTTTGAGCCAAGGTGCTGCTTCATACGCTGAGCTTTTGCAGCCTCTCTGTCTTCTTCAGTGCGTAGTAGCAGTAATAACTCGGCAAAAGTGGGCGCCTGGGACTTGCGCTGCTTCAGTTGAAGTTCTGAGATGAGCGTGTTGTCCCAACAACCTCGACAAAATTGATTTAATAAGTGTCGGTCCAGGTCAACCACTTTTACTCCTCCCCTCTTCACAGCAAGACTCAATGCAACTTGCAGGCGTTGCAAGTACGTAGATGGCTCCTCTCCAGCATCCTGGAACAGCTCCATAAACTTTGCATACAATTCGTCGCCATCTTGAACAGTTCCGTAGGCGGAGTCAAGAATCTGGAGATAAGTTATGGGCGGTGTATCTGGCTGTAGATGCTTCACCATATGAGCCGCAGGTGGAAGAAGACTCTCAAACATTTTCCTTGTGCGCTGTAAATCAGAAACAGCTGGATAGTAATACGGAGGGGTAAAATAATATGAAAACCATGTGGGTTACACATTGTAGTGGGTGACTTTAATAATCATGTAGATGTTGAAAATGACAGCCTAAATATGAACTTTAATTCTATATTAGACTCTATTGGATTTTCTCAGAGTGTTCACAGACCGACTCACTGCCTTAATCACACCCTTGATCTTGTTCTGACTTATGGCATTGAGAGTGAACAGTTAACAGTGTTCCCTCATAACCCTGTCTTATCTGACCATTTTCTGATAACCTTTGAGTTTACATTACTTGACTATACAGTTTCTGAGAAGAAATTTACATATAGAAGGTGCCTATCAGAGGATGTTGTAACCAGATTTAAAGAATTAATTCCATCATCCTTTTCTTCACTGCCATGTGCAGATATGACAGAGGACGACTACCTAAATTTTACTCCAGCAACACTTGACTCTCTTGTTGACAGCACTATAGTTTCAATGCGTACAGCACTGGACAATGTTGCCCCTCTGAAAAGGAAGGTAATCAGTCAGAAAAGATTGGCTCCTTGGTATAATTCACAGCTGCGTGCTTTAAAGCAGACTGCAAGAAAGCTGGAGAGACAGTGGCGTTCCTCTAATTTAGAAGAGTCTCAGTTAGTCTGGAAAGATAGTTTAATAACGTATAAGAAAGCCCTTCGTAAAGCTAGAACTGCTTATTATTCATCATTGATAGAAGAGAATAAGAATAATCCCAGGTTTCTTTTCAGCACTGTAGCCAGACTGACTAAGAGTCCGAGCTCTGCTGAGCCAGTTATTCCTTTAACTCTCAGCAGTGATGATTTCATGAGCTTCTTTATCAATAAAATTGTTTCTATCAGAGAGAAGATTGATGGAGTCCTTCCCACTATTATCAGTGATGTATCATCAAGTACAGCAGCTTTAGAAATATCTTTAGAACCTGATTTGTATTTAGACGGCTTCTGCCCAGTTGATCTCTCTGAACTAACAACAGCAATAGTCTTTTCTAAACCATCAACTTGTGTTTTAGACCCAATCCCAACCAGACTGTTCAAGGAGGTATCTATAAAACCAGATGAACCCAATAGGTTGGTCAGACTACAAGCATGTCTTAAAGACATAAAGACCCGGATGACTCAGAACTGTCTGCTTCTAAATTCAGACAAAACTGAAGTCGTTATCTTTGGACCTGAGCGCTTCAGGGAGAAATTGTCTAGCTATATGGTTACTCTAGATGGTATTTCCTTTGCTTCTAGTTCTACAGTGAGGAACCTTGGAGTTATTTTTGACCAGAATTTATCATTTGACTCGCATATAAAACAGGTTTCTAGGACTGCCTTCTTTCATCTTCGTAATATTGTTAAAATCAGGAACATCTTGTCTCAGAGTGATGCAGAAAAACTAGTCCATGCATTTGTTACTTCAAGATTGGACTACTGTAATTCTTTATTATTGGGCTGTCCCACATATTCTCTGAAAAGCCTTCAGCTGATCCAAAATGCTGCAGCCAGAGTTCTGATGAGAACTAACGGGAGAGATCATATTTCTCCAGTTTTAGCTTCTCTTCATTGGCTCCCTATTAAATTAAAAATAGAATTTAAGATTCTTCTCCTAACATATAAAGCTCTTAATGACCGAGCTCCATCATATCTTAAATATCTCATTGTAAGATATTTTCCTAACAGAGCACTTCGTTCCCAAACTGCAGGTTTACTTGAGGTTCCCAGAGTTTCTAAAAGTAGAATGGGAGGCAGAGCCTTCAGTTATCAGGCCCCTCTCTGTGGAATAAGCTGCCAGTAAATGTCCGGGAAGCAGACACCCTTTCCACTTTTAAGACCAGGCTTAAAACTTTCCTTTTTTATAAAGCTTATAGTTAGGGATGGCTCAGGTGATCCTGAAACATCCCATAGGTAAGCTGCTATAGGCCTAGACTGCTGGGGGGCCTCATCTGTCACACCTTTCCTCACTTTACTCTCTTTATGTATGTGTGACATTATTGTGGTCATTAACTCGTGTTTCCCTGGATGGCCACCCTTCCTGAGTCTGGTTCTGCCAGAGGTTTCTTCCTGTTAAAAGGGAGTCGTTTCTCTCCACAGTCGCCTCAGGCATGCTCAGGACGGGAGATTGGACCGAAAAACAAAAAGTTTTCAGTGCAATCTGTTGGTTTCCTTAGCTAGGAAATTGTTTTTGAATTGGCTCTGTATGAACAAATTGGATTATTTTATGAATAATTATGATTACAATTAATTGAATTCCAATTGGCTTGAATTGGACTTTATTATCTAAGTGCCTTGAGATGACATTTGTTGTATTTGGCGCGATATAAATAAAAATGAATTGAAAATGAAAATGAATTAAACCCAATGTACCGTCTTCTAAGTGTGCAGCACTGCTTCAACACAGAACTCTTAGAAATAAACTTCCTAATAATTCCAAGTCGGTCTGTGAATTCGTATGTGTAGTCCACTGATAGTGGATTTATGGCATAGCTTCAGGTATAAAACCCTGGATTATACTCAAGGGCAATACCAAAGTGGTCTATGTATACAGTATATGACTATATAATGAGGTATAAGCAGTCAGCTGTGGTGTAGCTCACAGTATGTATAGCTACAGTACAAAATAAAACCTAAACATAACTAGTAGTTACCTTAAAGTTTACTGCTCTCACACCAGAGGTACTCTTACAGTACATGATAACATGATTTATACTCTCGAAAGATCTATTTGTTGTACTAAATCACGGGACAGTATGACAAATGCGTACTTTTAATGCAAAACAGGAAATCACCAAAAATGAAAACTTCAGACAAAACTAGACATCGAGCAGAGCTGGAACACAAAACTGACAACAAACTCACAAGAAGGGAACAACAACAATGAGGGTCTGGCTATGAAAAAAGGAAACTGAGAGCATTCATATTGAGGAGGCTGATGATTAACACAGGACAGGTGGTGGTCTTTGGCTAACTTCAGCCAGTTTTACAGGCTGAGCAGAAAACAAGAGTATAACTGAGTAAATGGAAGAAGACAAAAGGACACGAAACAGAGATCCAGCACGAGCCAAACGGAACTAACCCAGATTCCTGAAATCAAAATGACCAAGTATGACAAATGGAAGCAAAGACCCACAGGCTGTGACATACAGAGTATATTTTAGAAATACACTTAAACTTTTTTCCTGAGTACACTTAATAAAATTTAGAAATGAACGTTCTTTTATTTTGCCAAGGCTTTCCCAGCTTTCTTATCTTACCAATCAGCTGCAGGTTTGACTGAAAGATCTGCAGGAACACACACCAACACACTAGTTTGCCCGCGTGTGGTGGTTGTAGGCCGTTGTGAGTGTGTGTGTGTGTGTCTGTGCACGCCTGTGTAAGTGTTTGTGAATTTATGAGCGCACGATATTATAAGTGAATGTGTTTACGTGCACGCGCATGTGCTACAAATACTGAACCATTGATATTTAGCAGCTCCTCAACAGACAAAAGAGGAAATACAGAATGTTCCACGTGTTTCTGAATCTCAGCTCTGACATTAATCTGATCTTTAAACATCTCAGAGTGCACAAAAGGCAATATGCTTGACTTTAGGAAGAATACACCCTCGGCTATGTTACAAACACATGCATGATTGTAGATCCTCTGGATGAGAGAGCTGCAGAGATATTCCTGCCGAGGAGTAAAATTATTTTAGAGTTATTTCCAAGACTCAGCACGTTAACTTAATACTTAAACCCGATCTCAGTTTTTCCCCCTTTAAAACCTACTAGCAGGTCCCACTAGTGAAGTGGACAAGTGATGTGTTGGACCCGTGATGATTTGGTTTCGTTTCCTTGCCATGGAAAAGTGAGACCAGCTGTTGTGATGGAGGCTAATAATGCACGGCAGTGACAGCGGGCACTGCTGTAGCCTCAGATGATTGTGTTTGGAATTAACACAAAAGACGTACTCAGGGACCAGAAGGACATGAGAGGACCGAGACCAAGACGCAACCAATTCCGGGGGCTCCTGTCCACAACACAAGCCTGACTTGCGAGTGCGGAGCAGACGCTTCCAGCCGCAGCCTCATACTGTACGCATGGAAAGAGCCTGACTGCTGTCCTGGCAGCCGAGACTCAACGCCCATCTGCCATCAGCCTCTCAACCTGCTCCCTGAGGGAGGGGAGCCACAACCTCCCAACACAAAGCTGTTGATATCTCTGGGTCCTATTTATAAACTTTCGCCTCTGACGTATAATGATGTGTTATGACGTATAAATCACGTGGCATGCACGTGTTTTACATTGACGTGCATTGACTGTGTCGTTGAGGCCTTATCATCACATATGTTGTGAGCTCTTTGTGACGTATTAGAACCGAGGTTACCATGGAGACCTTCAGACCAAATCTCTGTCACACCCTTCACACTCCCAAGTGAGAGAGGAGGGGCCCACAGTGACACCCATCCCGAGTGCTTCACTGCGCAGCAAATGTGTCAGTGTTATTTTTTTTAGTGTTGGTGTAAATTAACAGGGGTTACTATTCATTTTACTCAGAATTGATCAAAATGAACTTCCCCTGCAGTTCTTTCCTGATAGTGAAAGAACTCCGTCGTTCTGAGAATCACTCTGGATTTACACTCAGAGTCAGCACTCAGACTGCAGTCACACTTGTCTTCCAAGTCTCTTCTTTCTACGGTAAGTTAAGTTTCGGTCAATAAAATGTTCTCTTTTTTAATGATTTTAGCGATTTTTTTTTTATTTATTTTTTTTTATGTGGTTGACTTTGGCCTCTAGCTACCTAGCGAAGTTGTCTAGCTAGCTAACGTTAGCTTAGCTCGCTAGCCCTGGCCAACACTGCGCTGGACCAAGGTTTAGCTAACATTAGTTCCTCAAATTATTAAAAGTATCTTGAAAGGAAAGGCTTTTTGAAACAGCATTTCACCTTCATTCATCATGTCAGTGTCATGTGCGTTCCCCCTCTCTCGGCCCCTGCTTCCTGTCTGTCTGAACTTCCTATCCATTAAAGGCACAAAAGACCTCAAAAAATTTCTTTAAAAAAAAATAAAACGTGTTAATGCGGTGGGGACGCGTCCCCGGCACTTTGTCTGATGAGCAGATTTGTCCCCACCACTTTAAAAAAGTAGAGAAAGTGCAAACGCCGCTTTTGGTGCAGAACCTAAAAACTATAATTTTATATCATGGCATTCTCCTAACCAAAGACTATTTGATCCGCTCTGCTTTCACTCTCCTTGTATGAATGGCGCTTGCGATCAGCCCCCATTGCTGAATAGCAACTATGTTGAATCCGCTCCCACACACTGCGCTTGCGGTCTGCAGTCTGTTACAGTGTAATGAAAGACGTCGCTGGTGTTGCAGGTGAAGATTCGTCAGTGTTTATGATGCATATCAGGCGAGAGACAATGAATGAAAACTTATTTCACAGAGGGGTTGCTGCTCGTTCACTCTTGCCCGTCGTTTCATAGCCTGGCAATGTTTGAAAACTTTGTCAGGGCAAGGGCTGTTTGTAGCCAGGCTACGTCTCCTGTTGTGCTCTTGCTTGGTCGAGGTTTGTCTGAGATTTGTTGGTGTGTCAAGGGCTGTGCAATAACCGAAATCGTGTCTTGTACTAAAATGCGGATTTTGAAATACGAATAGGGCCTACTCTTAAGTTTGTCCCAGGTTACGGGACACTTGATTCAGCGTATTTTAATATTCATAATAGGCTTACTTATATAGTACCGCTACTGTTTATTGGCGCTGACGAGCCGTGGGGCCGCCATCTTGGACAGCGACACCCCCACAGACTTCCAAAGAAAGAAAGGAATGCGGAAGTCGCGTAGACATATGAACATTTTTGCCTCAAATATAATCTGATCATCAATCGAAACTTCTTTGTATCCATAATAAAAGCCATCCCTAAACCTACTTTACATTTAATTCAAGGGATTGTTTCCAATTCCACTGACATCACTCCTAATGTTCCACTTCTTCTTGTTGGAAATTGTCATTTTAAGACTATTAAGATTCCTAATAAAAACAATTAGAAAGATATTTGATGACGTCACGCACCCTTTATTGTCATTTCGTAACTCCATTAAACAAAGTTTCTCCAAAGAAGACATATATTCGTTGCGTTCTAAATATTTAAAATTCCCCTTTAATCCCAAAGTAGAAGAAATTCACTTTAAAATCCTAAATGGTGTATATCCATCCGGAGAGCTACTGAGATGGAGATTTGGTTGTGAATCGGATGGATGTGTGTTTTGTGGAGAGGATGAAACTTCTGATCACTTGTTTTTTCATTGTATGTTTTCAACATTCTGGATTGATGTACATGACTGGCTGCACACGGGGATCCGTCTCCAACCCTTCTCCCTAAAAGACATTATTTATGGTGTTATGATGGTTAATAGTGAATGGGACTTTCTGGTCAATAACATATTATTATTCAGAAAATATTTCATACATAAATGTAAATATATGAAGGTAAAACCCAGATTTTTTGTATTTCATAAAGATTTTCTTTCCTTTACCAAAGTCCCTTAATATTATAAAAAGTAAAAATGCTCCTTTAAAATGTATATAAGATGATGTAAGCCGTGTATTTTATAGATGAATTAATAAAAAAGTTCAAAATGTAACAGAGGGTCGTCTTGACTTTATTTACTGAAGAAAACAAAAGAACCACACGTGGCGTTCAACATTGGCTGGCTCCTTTAACCTTTAATCCTCACCTTCACTTCCAGGTCAACCACAGAACCACTTCCTGTCTTGCTTATAAAATAAAGGTCTTAACATTAATACAGGATGTTACGTTTCCCTGTTCAAAAATGCTTCTATCCAGGCTCATAAAAATACTTTATCAGGGCTCTCAAGTCTCACCAATGAGCGTGAGACACGCATTTCAACAAGTTCACACGCTCACACGCCACACATGCCATTTCTCACGCTGAGAAATGATCAACTTCGTCGCACAGAAATTCTAATGGCCTATACTATAAACGAATCACTGGCATGTTACTGTACGCTTGTACAGCTCAGAACTATAGCTCTGGTACAGCTGTCTTGATTTGGCAACCAATCGGCAAATCACAAAATGGAATTTCTCAGCCAATCAGAAAACAGAATTTCTTGTTGCCGGGTGAGGTCTGAAATAGCTTTCAGCTGCAAGCACGCGTTCCATGAATGCAACTATTATGCTCTGAATGCGTCCAGAAGTTGTAAACGAGCTGGAGGTGGAAGAGACCCGTCAGAATCATCAGCAGGTCATATCTTCATTTATTTTAATCTTTTATTAGTTACCATAGTTTTCCTACTCTTTGTAAAAGACCTGCCGATTAAAGTGTTTGTTGGAGTAGTAGGCCTAAATATTCAGCACACACCCTTTGACATGAGCAACTTAATGAAAAATGAAAAATATGTAGGAGTGTAATTAGGCTTCCGTGGTTAATTTTTTCAAAGGTGTGAGCAGATTCCCAAGGATATCTACAATTGCCAAATGGTATTAGTTCTGCCGCCCTGAAATGCTGATGCAGAGAGGGTTTTTTCCATGGTGGGGCGCAATGAAACTAAGACCAGGAATAAGTTGGCTCTGAATGGAACTCTATCATCCATCATGACTGTGAAAATGGCTGAAATTGAGCAGCAGTGCTTTAACTGAAGAGTCATAGCAAAACATGCTTCCTTGGTTGAAGAGTTGCTAGAGTGCATTAAGCTGGAGACTGTGTTTTCCCTACAAGCCACCCATATTCTGAGCAGAGGTAGAGATAGCAAGGTACATTTGAAAGCTGATTATACAAGGTGCAGAGTATGCATTGGCTGGGAATCAATCCCGGGTCAACTGCTTGGCAAGCATTTATTCTCTCCACTATACCACCAATGCCCTGACAGACCCTTATTTAGTCATCTATCAACTGTTTTTCTTGCAGGGCTATGACACACTCACTCTTACTCAGGAATCTTTCTATTTCTCCCTGAAATAAGAGAGAAGTCTAAAGCGTGAAACTTGTGCTTGCTTGGATTTATTCTCCAGATGCGCACCATTGCTTTCATCTTCGGTTAAAATGTTCACAACTTCAGTACAATGCACTATGCCAATTAATTTGCCAGTTAGGAATGAGTTTACCACTGTCTTGCAACCTGTACCGTGTGCACTGCTTTTGGGTCCCTGATGGTCTAGTGGCTAGGATTCGGCGCTCTCACTGCCGCGGCCCGGGTTCGATTCCCCGTCAGGGAATGAGGGAACTAGGTTTTGGCACTGTGTGTAGCGTAAACCAAAGACATTTCTGCTGTTGTTTTCCAATGACATGACAAGAATGTCAATTTAATGGAGCCCTGTCACAAATTCAATAGGACGTTGGTTTGTAAGGGGTCATCCTATGCGCACCACTTGATTTGAAATAACACATTACAGCCAGCAGATTTACTACTTCTCTTTAGAGAAGGGCTCGCTTAACTCTTTCCAGCAGCTCTAGGACCATTGTGGCTTTTAAAAACTAAAAGAATGATCAAGTTTTTCTGATACTTTGTTGGGTAACACGGTGCTTAATAAAATTTTGAGCAGCAAAGACAAATGCTATTTGTCATTAAATGACATGGGCATCCACGAATGATACGGAAAAAGAGAAATTTCATGGTCTATTGTCGGACAAAATGTTTTTGTCCGTGGACTTGGAGCATTTGGTGATCTGGCAGGTGCTGGCCGTCCATCCGTCCGTCCGTCTTGGATCGAGTTTGAGGCATGTTATAATTGGCTTTGTTCTTAGACATTAGGAATGAAATAAGTCTCAGTACTTTTCCATATGACCTTAAGTGATGCAGGAGTAGACAGACAAAACAATCAGGAAAGTCTGGGAAACCAAGGGCAGATTGATACACACACATTATTTGAATTCCTCACAGACATTATTTGAGTTAGACAATTCATATCCAATCACATTTGATCAACAAGGGATCCACCTCGGGAAACTAGGAGACATATATACGAGGTGTCACCGGGGATACGGGGCTCGGGCTGACGTATTCCTGCGAGAGTTCTGTCAGACTAAGACCAGCGCTGAAATGCTCCACTTGTTGCCAGACCAATAAAGACTTCATTTTCACTTGAATTTACTCCGGTCCGTTCTTGAGCCTCCTACTAAAAGAACCAGATCTAACAAATGGTGCCGTGACACGAGGTTCGAAGGCTAAAGGACCACCGTGCCGTGCGACCGACCCCGTCCGAGGGAGGACGCCTCGAGGTGATTGGAGGGACAGCTTTTTTCAGACAATCAGGCGCCAGAGAAAAGGTGAGCAGAACACCACTTAATGACTAAATGTGAAATATCTGCATATTGGGTAAACTAAATGAAGTTGTCTGAATTAAGTTGTCCTCTGGTCATAGTGAATCCAAGTGTTAATGTACTGTCTGATGTTTGCATTGAATGGTAACACGTGAAGTATAATACACATAGTCTCACATAGGGAAAGCAAATAAGTGTCCTGACAAGTGAATTCGAACAAAGTGACAAGATAAATTCATTTTATAAATGAATGTCCCATGCGGGGAGCTTGTCTTCAAATTGTTTCCGTGCACTAATAGCTAAGTGTGGCCGAAGTAGTTTATAAAATCCCCAAATTGAGGGGGTCAACTAAATAAATAAATAAAATTAGTGGAATTCCGACACGGAAGGTTTCTCCTCTGACGAAAGTTAGAACGAGGGATTGAGACCTCCGGTGTGCGAAGCGGTCTATAATCCCGAGACAGTCGGTCTGACAAGAATAAATTTATACTGTAGGACACAGGGTCAGATTTTTTTTATTTTTTTTCATGCAACTGTGGGGTGGGGTTCGCCGCTCGAAGATATTTGACTGCGCCAGCAGATCTCGAGTGGTTTCTGTTCAATATTGGGGTTGGTATAGATAAAAAGGGGGAGAACAAGTGGCTGCGCGTGCTATACGGGTCGCTTTGTTCGGGGAAATCAGTATTTTTATGGTGTGACCCAAAGTTTTGGAATAAACAAATGCTTTGATAAGTGGGGTAACCCCGAGAGGTGGAGCGCACAGAACACTGCGTTCTGCGTAGAAGTTTCTTCACTACTTTCAGCATTTGGGCAATTACGTCTCCAAATACTTTGACTAACATGTGTATAACTTTTGAATATGTCACAAAAATTGATTGACGACTGGAAAAAATGTAAATCCGGCTCGCTGGGGTCGGTGCTGGTTGACACGTTAGAAAGATGGAAGAAAAAAGTGGCGATGAGTGGCGAAAAACGAGCAACGGACAGGTTTGTGGATTGGTCCACAGAGATGCAAAATAGGGGGATGTTTGGACCCGTTGCAAATGTTCCGCCTAAGCTTATAATGTTGGCAGTTTTTGCAAAGCAAGCGAAAATCAGTAAGGAACAGGCAGAACAGAAATGTCAGGGAGCGGGGATAATGCAGAGACGCACAGCAGAGAGAGAATTAACAAAAGCCTCAATTTTTCTCGCAGATTGTGAATGTTTTTTCGAGGAATTAAAAGTTTCAATTCAAACACGGTCCTCTGCACTTATGGAACAAATTAACCCAGAGAAAAAATCTTCTCCAGTGAGCCATGAGAATGAGGAGGAAAAAAGACCTCCAAGCACAGCTCTTCCGACTGAGAAGCAGGGAAGCGACTCGCTTCTGCATTCTCCTCCCCCTTATGCTGAAGCTCGCATGCTATTGGATGCCACACAAAGGCAAATGCCTCAAACAACGCCCACTGCTGCAGGCGGGTTGTCTGACCCTAGTGTAAGGAGCAAAGTAGTAGTAATAAAAAACGGCTTACTGCAAACTGCACCCTTTCCAGGGGACTCGCACAGCCAAGCCCAGGCAGCAGAATACCTAAATGTAACAGCGCAAAACAGTACACAATTAACCACTAGTACTATAGAGGAGGCACCCGCCTCCAGAGCTACAGACGATACATTTGGATCACTGAATACGCGCTCGTACGCAACACCCTCTCCAACACATGCTGATCCATTAGTGCGTGATTTAACATCTTTGCTGCGTAGACAAACACTTGGTGAGGGAATGAATCAAACTAACCAATCAGGAAATTACAGCCTCCCTCGCAATCAAAGTACTGGTAATATTCATGCATGCGCTGACATCCGTCGGGGTCGTCATCAAATGCCATTGTTAGCAACACATAATGTAAATGGGCGTATCACGGTCACATACAGTCCATTCTCCCTGCAGGACGCTAAAATGATTAAATCTAATTTGCCGGACATTGATAAGGGCGGGGCTCCGTGGATTAAAGCATTTTTGGAGGCATGTGCTGGATTAACCCCAGCCTTGGGTGATTTCAGACGAGTATTTGCCTCATGTACGTCATTAGGCATGCTCACAGAAATCGAACTGCTATGCCACACTGATTCGGCTCAAGACAGTACACCCCTGGAGGATCTGGTGTACTTATTATGGCCACAGGTACGAGAGAAATTCCCTGTACATATCAAATCGGCTGAATTATGTCGAATTCCACCTAATGAAAACGAGAAAGGTACAGCTTACTTATTGCGGGTGAGAGAGTTATGGCATGAGAGAACTGGGGAAGATCCAGCCATCAGTGATGCCACTGAGATGTTATTTAGAGGAGCGGTGGAAGCATCGTTATCTCCCAATATACATAATACGTTAAGAAAAGTTGTTGGACTAACAAATTTCACGTATGAATTATGGTCAGCCCATGTCACTCAATACATTGATAATGAAATCGAAGAACGAGAACAAGAAAAAGCTGAGTTAGTTACCCTGCAGGCACAAGTGGCAAAATCACAGCTTAAAGATATGAGGGACCAGGTAAACCAAAATAAGGCTCAAATTAAACAGATGTCTCAGCAGGCTCCTCCTCGTGCTGTACGACCACAAGATCCAGCTTCTTCATATGGGTCATACCCAGAACAGAACAGATCCCAGGTCAGAGCTAATAGAAGAGGAAAACCCCGTCAACGCGTAAATAATAGAAAAAATGACAGATGTTATATCTGTCAACGATACGGCCATTGGGCCTCTGACTGTCGCGATGCTCCCTACTCAGTGCAATCAGGGGATGGGACGCGACCATATGAGTACAATAACTACCCCCACAGTGCTCCTGGGGGGGCAGTCACTTCTCAACAGGGCCCGCGACAGGATTCTGGGTATTATGCCCCAGGCTCCCATCAAATGCCCCAATAGGGGTGCCCAGAACCAACGACGGGTGACTCACTGTGTTGTGACGATTTGTTTCTCGAGCCGCTGATTGAATTATCGATTAACGGCCGAGATCACACGTGTATGATCGACACAGGAGCCAGGTATTCCACACTTAATACGCCACTTCCTCTATCACGGCATACCGTACCCGTCATTGGTTTCTCGGGAAAAACAGAAGAGTGGCCAATGTCAACACCTGTTTCATGTGTATGGAACTCTATTGTGTTTGATCATTCATTTCTTCTTTCATCCTCTTGTCCGGTTAATCTTTTAGCCAGGGATATCTTGTGTTCACAAAACATATCTGTGTTTATGACTCCAGATTATGTGGACATCGCCTTCCCGAATGGCTCTGTACAGCGATGTGCTAAGTCACAACAATTAAGTGGGCAAATGGTGCAAACAACAGCTGATTCCTCTGTCAGAGGCAGTGAGAGCACAGCTGAGATATGGTGGGGGCGTGTTCCGGACTTTGACTCCACCTCACTCCATGCCACGTTTTCCTCTTGGCTTCCTTGGATTTCTGTCATGCATCTGTACACCGATCCGGTTGATCCACCACACTGCACATTTAATTATGAGCTATATGGTGATGAAAACTATGATGCGCTGTGGGACGGCTTTGTACTTCAGTGTTTGGAGACTGGGGAGGAACCGTGTGTTGAGATATGTGATATCTATGTAGGAAAGGAGGGTGTAGCTGCAGCTGTGTCTGTGCCGGCCTCAATGGAAGCATTGTATGCTTTGTCGGACACATCTGCCCCCCACATCACCCTGCAGATAGCGAATGGAGGAGAAGCGAAGAACTTGGGTCCCATGGTGAGACAGTGTTTACTGGCATCTGATTGGACTCCAACGCAGAACAAAAATCTTCGTTATTCACCCTCTACGCAGACCTATATGATTGCTCACGTCTCTCATACTGTACTGCATCCAGAAAAATGTTATTTGTCCCGAACACATGGCAGGGAAAATACTGATCACCCACACACACAAGTGTTGCTAGACAGCTTGCCTGATACCATGTGGTCGACTGGACCCACGGACGTGGGTCTTTTAAAGATCCCGCCTGTATCAATTCCTTTGAAAGACAACATTGTTCCTATTTATAGGGCCCAATACCCACTAAAGCAGGGACAAATTATGGGTATTGGGAACACAATTAGGGGATTTTTACACACTGGTGTTCTTAAACCGACAATGTCTTTATGGAACACTCCCATAAACCCTGTCCCAAAACTTGGAAAACCTGATTATCGAATGATACATGACCTCAGACCCATTAACAAGGTCATCATCCCCACAAATTATGACACGCCAAATCCATACACTATGTTGAATGGCATTTCACCGGACCAGCGCTTCTTTTCTTGCATTGACTTGGCTAATGCATTCTTTTGTGTGCCCCTTCATGAGGAATCACAGAAAATGTTTGCATTTACTTTCAAGGGTAAGCAATACACTTACACTCGTCCACCACAAGGCTTTATTGATTCACCTTCCATCTTCAATCATGTCTTAAGACAACAACTACAATCATTGACACTACCACCAGGCGTCTCCCTTCTGCAGTGTGTGGATGATATCCTGGTGGCCGCTCCAGACGGAGAATCGATTATGACAGCAACTGAAACAGTTTTGCGTCATCTTGCTGAGTGTGGATTTAAAGTGTCAAAATCCAAGCTCCAAATTCGGAGGCCTAAGGTGACTTTTCTGGGCCGTGTCATTTGGTCCTCCAGCTTGTACATGACAAATGAACAAAAAATAGACATTTCAAGTTACTCCAAGCCAACCACTGTGAAATCAATGATGCAATTTCTTGGGCTAGTAACGTACAGCAAAAATTTTGTCCCTGATTTTTCTGGGTTGGTAGCACCATTAAGAGCACTAATAACACAGGCAGGCTATAAAAAGTCTCCATTGCAGTGGACAGTTGAAGCAGAGAAAGCGTTTGTGGATGTGAAATCTGCCCTGTCTGCAGCTTGTGCTTTACATGCTCCAAACTACTCAGAACCGTTTCACCTTGATGTTGATGAAAAGGACGGGTTTGTCAATGCTGTACTGTTTCAAAAGGGGGACAGTGCCACGGCAGACAGGAAGGTGTTAATGTATTACAGCTCTAAATTGGATAATGTGGAAATAGGCCACCCTACATGTGTCAGACATGTGGCGGCCATAGGAAAAGCACTGCAGAAAACATCCCATATCACAATGTGTAATCACACTGTAGTGCACACTACACATGGAGTAAAAGCATTCCTTGACTCCAACTCATTCACATTGTCACAACACAGAGTCCACGGTTTGCAACAACTACTGGACAAACCGCATATCCATTTTTCAAACGCAGGAACAAATATGGCCTCACAAATGGACACTGTACAAAATCATGACTGTGTAGCAGAGACAAACAGAGAAATGCAGCTGCATTCTACACTGCACAGCGAGCCCGTCCAAAACTCTGAAATGACTTTATATTGTGATGGGCATAGCCATCATGCACCAGGCGGCACATTAATAGCATCATATGCTGTTGTGGAAGACGCATCCGATGGATTGCGGACACGAAAGGCACAGATAATTCCACAGCCGGCATCAGCTCAAATGGCAGAACTGGTTGCAATCACAGAGGCATGCCTATTGGCAAAAGACAAAACGGTAACAATCTATACAGACTCAGCTTACGCAGTTCAAGCTGTACATGTAGATATGTGTCACTGGAGAAGAAAGGGGTTTGTGACCTCAGCAGGCACCCCTGTAAAACACCTGAAACAATTACTTGACTTATACCATGCTTTACTTGAACCAAAACAAGTTGCCATAGTCAAGTGCAGAGGACATCAAAAAGGGGAGGGTAAAATAACAAGGGGTAACCATGCGGCAGATATGGCAGCAAAAGCCATAGCGGGGTACACTGCATTTAACCAAATGTTTCAGAATACATTAGAGGATAAATTGCAACAACAGCTAAGTGTACAAAACATCAGAGAGCTCCAGGGAGCAGCTGCTCCCTCAGAAAAACAAGCATGGAAAGAAAAGGGAGCCACAAAAGATTCCACAGGACTTTGGAGGAATCATGAAGGCAAAATCGTAGCTCCAGCTGGGCTGCTAAACTTGCTATGTCAAGAGGCACACAGTAGAGCTCACTGTGCTAGCTCAAAAGTGACAGCGCTCATTTCACAACATTGGTGGCATCCCCACCTCAAGGACACAACGAAATACTTTGTGCAATCATGTGAAATTTGCAATCACTTTAATCCAAAGGTTTCTCTCAAAGCAGGATTGGGTACTTTCCCAGTGCCTGATGCCCCATGGAAACAAATAGTAATTGATTTTACTGACATGGGAGCAGCCAAAAGGACTGAATGTAAGAGATTTCTTCTCGTGTGTGTAGATCCCTTCTCTAGATGGGTTGAAGCCACACCGACCAGAACTGAACAAGGCAAAGAAGTCATTAAATGGCTTACAAGAGAAATAATTCCAAGATTTGGGGTACCAGAAGTGATAAGATCTGATAATGGCACCCACTTCTCTAATGACCAATTAAGAGAAGTGGAAAAGATGTTTGGAATTAGACATATGTTTGGTGCAGTGTATCACCCAGCTTCACAGGGACTTGTGGAAAGAGCGAATAGAACAATTAAGGAGGGTTTAGCAAAAGTCTGTGCGGACACACGGTTAACCTGGCTTGATGCTCTCCCTATTGGGCTATTTAACATGAGATCTACTCCAAATGCCACCATGAATGTGAGTCCACATGAGATTTTGACAGGCAGGAAGATGCCCTGTCCATTTACAACTGCACCAACAGATACACCTCCGGTTTTATTACAACATGAAAACATGTGTGAATATGTAAAACAATTGAACAACACGGTGATGAGTATATCTCAACAGGTTGCAGAAATACTCACGAAGGAACAGGACCAAGACACTTCACCAGTTGAAGTTGGAAACTGGGTCCTAAGGAGAGTCAACAAACTTAACTGGTCCTCTCCACGGTGGTCTGGACCATACAAAGTAGCAGAGACCACATCACATTGTGTAAAGGTATGGTTGACAGAAGACAAACTCAGTAATTGGATTCACAAGACGCACTGTACTTTTGATCAAGATCCTACCGACAGAACACTGACTGAGGTTCGTACTGACCTAAGAACCTCATTAACGGACAAAGATTAAAGAAAAGTGACTGACAATGAAACCAGTAAGAAAAGCACCACTTTGGGGGCTACATGGTCATGCCTCAGTAACGGTTGCAATAACTCTGCTCGGTTCCATATGTCTCTTATGGTGTGCTGCTAATCATAACACATCCTCTCAACTCGCTACTCCACACCATGTAACTAGAAGATCTCCCGGTAACAGGAAGAGCATATTCCAATTGCAGTTTATTGAGAAACAAGATGGTCTCGTACAATTCGACATGTGCTCAATCATAAATTGTGGATCTAACGAGGAATGGTTTAAAGGATCAGAGAAGTACATTTGTGTGGTCCCAGACGACACTGGACATGCTAATGGTAAATGGTACCCCTCCAGGTGTTCCTCCTGGACTTATGTTACAGCTAACACCGGCCCGAATGACTGGGGATATTATCCTACTAAAGCAATCGCAGGACCAAACCCACTAAAAACACGATTGTCCTTATTTAAAGGTACATCTGGACATTCTTGTAAGAAGAGATCTTGTAATCCATTAATAGTTAAATTAAAGAACCCCCAAAAATCAGACTCTGGAATGTATGTTCTAGGGGCATATGTGAGTGGAACTGATCCTTTAGGATACTTTCGGATAAATGTGACTACACAATCCCAACTGATAGACAATAATACCGTAGCAGCAAGCCCCGAAATAGACACAGGTTTGTACCAGGGAAATTTCTGGCTAGACTGGGTAAAAAGTGCAGCAAAATTGGCTAGGAAACAAGATTGTATTGTGTGTTCTCCCCCCAGTCCAGCTCTCCTAACAGTACCATCACTGTTCTCTCGAAATGAAAGCTTTTGCATGATGCAGTTGCATATGACTGAGAATCCTGATGTAGCATGCAAACATCTGGAGACCCCACATCCATTAGCTCCAACCTGGGCGGTCCCACCGATTTTCACACCTGTAAAAACAAACCACACCTGTCTAACTAGATTTAGTAAATATGGATACAGGATAGGTCACATCCCAAAAGACTGGTGTGCCACTACAATTAATGCTACAACATGGATTAATGCTACCAAATTTAGACAGGCCCGCGCAGATGTGTACTGGTATTGTGGTAAAACTCGTTTGAGAAATACACTCCCTCCCAACTGGTCGGGAACATGTACTATAATATCATTAGTGATACCAATAACCATCATCAAAGTAACAGCATCTGAGGTTACCTCATGGTTGTCCACTCATGACACCCGCAGCGGAAGTAGACGCAAGAGAGAGACATTTAGCATATATCAAAATTCTCCAACTTACATAGACGCTATTGGGGTCCCCAGAGGAGTACCCGATGAATATAAATTGGTAAATCAAATTGGAGCGGGATTCGAATCATCCCTATTTTGGTGGGTTACAATTAACAAAAATGTAGACAGGATTAATTACATTCACTTTAATGTTCAAAGACTCAATAACATGACCAGAGATGCAATAGCAGGCCTACATGAACAGTTAGCGGCTACGTCACTGATGACCTATCAAAATAGAATGGCCCTTGATTTCCTTCTAGCTGAGAAAGGAGGTGTTTGCGCTATGTTCGACCATGAGTGCTGTGTTTTTATTCCAAACAACACAGCTCCAGATGGCTCCATAACTCGAGCCCTTGTTGGCCTCCAAACTATGTCTGCAGAGCTGGCAAGACACTCAGGTCAAGAAAGCCCACTATCCAACTGGTTGGACAAAACGTTCGGTAAATGGAAAACAATGATAACGTATGTATTCATTGCGCTACTGGCATCGGTGACTATGTTTACCTTGTGTGGTTGTTGCTGCATACCGTGTATCCGACAGCTCTGTGTAAAATGCATCACTACGGTAATTGATAATAAGTTACCGGCACTGCCTGCGTATCAATTGATTCAGCAAACAGGTGAGACAATTGCTTTGGACGACTTCCCTGACCTGGAAAAGGAAGACATGGAATTAGACTCAGAATATGAAGACCACTGTGTGTATACTTAGACCCCAATGCAAACAGGAGGTTTGCTTGAGCAAACCCATAAATGCAATATATGTTTGTCATCTGTTGTCGTTTGTTGTCTTAACCTGTGTTGTCTGGTGTTCAGTGTTGTTTGTGTGTTGTCATAATCCCAAAACTGTCTAAATGATTTTCCACAGCAGAATAAATGGATAATACAGGAGTTCTCATGAATGCTGGACAGCAACTTGGTAAGAATTCTAGTATTGTCCTAAAAACAAGGGTTATACCAACTGGCCAGTTGTTTTGGTTTGGTTTGTGTTTATTTTATGATTTCTTTGATTTGATTTGATTTGATTTTCTTTTGTTTCTTTTGGTTTTGTTTTGTTTGGGGTCCATATGAAAAACAAATTAAGAATGAATTGGGCATTGAAATTGAACCTTTCAAAGAGAGATGCCCTGAGTAGAAAAATACAGTGCAAATGACATTTTGCACTACTGCGCTGCGAGATTTGCTAATATTATTCCACAGATTCAGAACCACTACAGGACGTATGGCCGGAGGACTCATAAGCTTGAGATCTGGGAGGCCTTTCCCATCATGCCAAGATGATGGTGGAGAACTACACAACAAAATTGTCACAAAAGAAAATTAGTTAGGGAGGGGATGCTGAATATCCCTCAAGGAAGCGATGTACTGGTGACCTCTCCTTCCAAGATTAGTTCCGGATCAGAATGCTGAACAGACGTTCAGCCAAGAGGAGAACCGAGCACCGACAGGATTGGACCACAAGAGACCCCACGACTCGTCACGTGGTCATCTAAGAAAGATATATCATCTAAAAGAAAAGTTAATCATAATTGTTCAAGAGGCTAATATACTCATATAGTCAAGCCTTGGTTAAAATTAAATGTGTTGTATTTCATTTGTAAAGTGTTTAGTTGATTCCTCTTAAAGGCTGATAATGAATCATTTTTAGAATGTCAATTGCCAGTGTTGTGACCTAGGTTGGTCGGTCGCCAAGTGGAAATGGGGCCATAGGTGAATTTTTCCCGGATACATCGGGTTTTCGCTCCTATTCGCTGCAAACGGTGGACGAACCTGCTGGTAATGTTAATTGCCTTATGCAATGTTTGAGTGTCAGTAGAATAGAAATGATGTGAAAATGTTTGATCAATCAGTATTCTGTTGGTATGGTACTTATGGGGGAGCAAGGCCTTGCTAGCCACATAAGCTTTTAGGCAATAATGAACAAAGAGTCCACACGGAGGATGGGTTCGGGGCCACATACACACAATACATATAGCAATTAGTAGTTTCTACATATAATCTATTAAGAAATGTGCTCATTGCGGAGTTATTATCAGTTGAGTGAGGAAGGTTTTAAACTTACTAGAAAAGAGTCTCTATTTCTAGAATTTTGATTAATACTCCTGATATAGAAGGTTTTGCTAACGCATCACAATTATTTTCTAAATGTGCTTATTTGCAGAGTTATAATCAGTGACTTATGAAGGTCTTAACCCTCTCGGAAAGAGTTTCTGTTCCGAGTAAAATTATGGAATAGTCCTGATTTGAAAGTGTAGCTTAAGCAGTACAATTATGTTTACTATTTCCATGCCTGTGCAATGAAGATTTGCTTGCTGCTTTTAATTGCAAAGAAGACCAGCTTACACATGAGCTTACATAATGATACATGAAGTCACTTCAAAAGGGGGATGACAGATATCTCCTAACTGGTTGTGCTACATCTCAAAAGGTAAGTGGCTCTTGCAGTTTGGGGGGTGGCTGCTAAAGTCTTGCTACTGCTAATACAGATGTGACACAATACAGAATATTACATTCCTACCTCAGTTATTTAACTGAATTAGTTGAAATGATAAAATCACTTCAAAAGGGGGATTGTTATAATTGGCTTTGTTCTTAGACATTAGGAATGAAATAAGTCTCAGTACTTTTCCATATGACCTTAAGTGATGCAGGAGTAGACAGACAAAACAATCAGGAAAGTCTGGGAAACCAAGGGCAGATTGATACACACACATTATTTGAATTCCTCACAGACATTATTTGAGTTAGACAATTCATATCCAATCACATTTGATCAACAAGGGATCCACCTCGGGAAACTAGGAGACATATATACGAGGTGTAACTGGGGATACGGGGCTCGGGCTGACGGATTCCTGCGAGAGTTCTGTCAGACTGAGACCAGCGCTGAAATGCTCCACTTGTTGCCAGACCAATAAAGACTTCATTTTCACTTGAATTTACTCCGGTCCGTTCTTGAGCCTCCTACTAAAAGAACCAGATCTAACAGTCTATTGTCGGACAAAATGTTTTTGTCCGTGGACTTGGACCATTTGGTGATCTGGCAGGTGCTGGCCGTCCATCCGTCCGTCCGTCTTGGATCGAGTTTGAGGGAGGCCCGTTTTTTGTGTCGTACGGCACTGTGGAATCTAATCTTCCCCACTTGCTTTGTAGAGGAGGAACTTAGAATGCACATGAGAAAACAGACCATCACTTTAACTGAAGAGTCATAGCAAAAAATGCTTCCTTGGTTGAAGAGTTGCTAGAGTGCATTAGCTTGAGACTGTGTTTTCCCTACAAGCCACCCATATTCTGAGCAGAGGCAGAGATAGCAAGGTACATTTGAAAGCTGATTATTCAAGGAGCAGAGAATGCATTGGCCGGGAATCGAACCCGGGTCAACTGCTTGGCAAGCAGCTATTCTCTCCACTATACCACCAATACCCTGACAGACCCTTATTTAGTCATCTATCAACTGTTTTTCTTGCAGGGCTATGACACACTCAGTCTTACTCAGGAATCTTTCTATTTCTCCCTGAAATAAGAGAGAAGTCTAAAGCGTGAAACTTGTGCTTGCTTGGATTCATTCTCCAGATGCGCACAATTGCTTTCATCTAAGGCTAAAATGTTCACAACTTCAGTACAATGCACTATGCCAATTAATTTGCCAGTTAGGAATGAGTTACCACAGTCTTGCAACCTGTACCGTGTGCACTGCTTTCGGGTCCCTGATGGTCTAGTGGCTAGGATTCGGTGCTCTCACCGCCGCGGCCGGGGTTCGATTCCCGGTCAGGGAATGAGGGAACTAGGTTTTGGCACTGTTAGTAGCGTAAACCAAAGACATTTCTGCTGTTGTTTTCAAATGACATGACAAGAATGTCAATTTAATCGAGCCCTGTCACAAATACAATAGGACGTTGGTTTGTAAGGAGTCATCCTATGCGCACCACTTGATTTGAAATAACACTTTACAGCCAGCAGATTTACTACTTCTCTTTAGAGAAGGGCTCGCTTAACTCTTTCCAGCAGCTCTAGGACCATTGTGGCTTTTAAAAACTAAAAGAATGATCGAGTCTTTCTGATACTTTGATGTGTAACACGGTGCTTAATAACATTTTGAGCAGCAAAGACAAATGCTATTTGTCATTAAATGACATGGGCATCCACG
The DNA here is from genome assembly GCF_027942865.1 of Odontesthes bonariensis. Classification (NCBI taxonomy): domain Eukaryota; kingdom Metazoa; phylum Chordata; class Actinopteri; order Atheriniformes; family Atherinopsidae; genus Odontesthes; species Odontesthes bonariensis. The sequence goes on along the minus strand of NC_134513.1, from coordinate 22,369,628 downwards.
AATGATACGGAAAAAGAGAAATTTCATGGTCTATTGTCGGACAAAATGTTTTTGTCCGCGGACTTGGAGCATTTGGCGATCTGGCATGGGGGAAATTTTGGGTAAAAAAAATGTATATAAATATGAACGAATTTATAAATGTATATATAATTAATATAAATATAAAAAAATCTTTCCTTACGCATTATACACGCTCCCTTGCAAAATATTTCTCCAAGGGTGACAACAATATTACTGGGCATGTATTGTTGTAATGTTTTAAATACTTGAACGCAGTTTTTCTAGAGAAGATAATTGCTTTGTATTTGGGAGTATCGTCCATTGACTCTTTTGGGCTTTCACATGCGCGCGCATACCGACAACCGGTAAGTGACATGCTGTTTATAAAGTTGTTTTGTAATGTCCCCATGCCAGTAATGTGAGAACCATGCATATGGTTTTGATGGTAAGGCTTGTGACTTTATTGTCGGATGGTTTATAAAGTGGTGTGACGTTTCTGCAGTTTGCAAGTTGTTGTTTTACGTGGAAGGGTTAGCACTTGCCCCTTAGCCACCACGTATTAGCCTCGCATGACAGGCTGCGCAAACAGCGCAATATCCGCACAGGGAGCGCAGATTTGGACCTGTCTGTGTCCTACTATCAGTGTTTGACAACCTCTAGCAATGGGATTGCGCTTCAAATGCCCCGGAGTTCCCCTTTAAGTGCAGTGCAATGCAATACTCAACCTGGAGGCTCCTCTGTCTTTTGTCAAAATTTGCACAAGCAAAGTTAAAAAAGAACTTTTTTGTCATATTGCTATGAAAGTCACACACAAAACAAAAAAAATTTCAAAAAGCCTGAGAGACCTAATGAGGGAACCTGGGAAAAAAATTTACATCAAACCTCTTTCTTTAACAAGTCAGACCAGGAAGTTATTGACTACTTATTGTGTGCTACTTTACTTGTTACCTACTCAGCAGATATCAACCTTATGACAAACATAAAGAAATCGAACACACACTCTGATGATGGGGTGAGAGGTGGTAATGATCGAGACCACGCCCATAGACAGCTACAGCAAGTCTCTGTGGCGCAATCGGCCAGCGCGTTCAGCTGTTAACCGAAAGGTTGGTGGTTTGAGCACACCCAGGGGCGAGTGTGTGCACGAACAAATCTACCGGTGAGCTACAGGTTGTTGGTTGGGTAGCAAACCAGAAGATGTACTGGGTAGTACCATCGCTCTTTTACGCTAGTCGTCCATTGTTCCGTCAACGCAAGCCGTATCCAACGTATTCAGTTAATTTTCAATGAAATCCGGCCGATCGTTGTCGCCGTGCTCGCAAAGCATGCTGGGATTCTGGCACGGCGAGCGGGGGACCTGCGGCAGGTCAAAAAGTTGGGCTCGCTCGAAGTTTATGCAAATTTGCAGACGTAGTGCGTTACCCAATGACAGTAGATCATGTATTTTTTTTTCCCTTTGTTTATTCACCACTGAACATTTCGGGTATTGCTCATGTCATTGCTATTGCGGGCAAAATGAACAGCAGCAGTGGCCAGAATGGCTGTGCTAAAACGATTGTAGGCGAATAAACACACCTAAAACATCAGGCAATTGTGAGCATCTCCACTTTTGCAGTAAAGTAATGACCATCAAGGAATAGAGGTTCAATCCAGTGCATCAAATTCTTTCATGGGCAGAGGTGGAGTAGTGGATTAAACGTTATCAATAATTGTGATTGTAAGTTCATCACGCTGACATAATAGAATACGCTGTGTGACAAAAGCACCTTTGCAGACTCTCCTTCTCTTGACATAGACTGACATGGGACAATTCAGTCAAGTTTATCCCACGTGAAACTACCTCTTTTGCAACTTTCCATAAACTTTCAAAATGAGAATGAATGCCAGATAAAGAAACTTGTGAGTTGATTGTTTAACCTCAAGTCCAGACAACAGGTCTTTTGAACAAGTAGCTACGTGCTCATCACATATTTTAGCAAAGTCTGCAGGACCAATGAATGAGTGTGGGAAAGTGTGCCTAGGCTGACAGTACATGCATATTTCTGTTTTGAAGGCCTCGATGGCGCAGTAGGCAGCGCGTCAGTCTCATTATCTGAAGGGCGTGAGTTCGACCCTCACACGGGGCAGGTGTTTTGATGTGTTTATAGCACTTCACCTCAGTAACAGCTGGAAACTTGGCTCCGATTGCTCTCTGTTGGAGCTGAAGAAAGCCCACTCGGAAGCTCACTCACTCCAAAGTGTGGAAGGTGTCAAACACAAGTTATGGGCTTTCGAACCATCTCTTTTTTTTTTAAAAGCATTGAAATCAGATCTTTGTCTCCTTGTGTCAAAGCCAAGTTATGGGGATTCGAACCATCGCTCTTTTAGAGATGCCTTGCAATCAGATATTTGTCGCCTTTCAGTTTCTCCTTCCTTTATTATCTACTTAAACTTGTCATGTCAGACACATTTTTCTTCGGTTTTGCCGTTCTCGCCCCCCATAGATGTCACAGGGGGCTGCAGATTAGAATATCGTATTTCCTACCATCCACTTATTTGATTGCCATGCAATCCATGTGAGCTGGGCAAGTGGCTATCCCATACCTTTAGCAAAGTCTGCAGGACCAATGAATGGGTGGGGGAAAGTGAGCCTAGACTGACAATACATGCATATTTATGTTTTGCAGGCCACGTTGGTCTAAATCTCACCTCCAATAGGCTTTGCACTTCTCTATTCTTTCCCATGTAAATAGTCAGTGCCCCCAAAATGCATTGTCCTTTTGGCATTGTGTGAGCACTACAAGTCAAACTGTTTAGATGTTTTGTCACTATGGCATAGGACTACCTAACAGAATACAATAGTGTATAAAACGGAAGGAAAAACGTTTCACAGTAAGAGTAGCCTCAAAGCACACACAATACACTCATACCAACCATTTTTATTCACACAAATACTGTGAAGTACGTAACTTCCATACAGTATAGTATTGTAGAAGGAAAAGAAAAATATACATAGCTCACATATACTGTAATATAAACACAAACAAAAAACAAGCTAAATTATGTGGCTATGAATGATGACATGATCTATAATTATGGCCCGAATTTCATCTGGGACAGCACGGTGTCTTCGTGCTCCTCGGCCTTTTCCCCCTATTCCACCACTGCGCATCCTCACTCCTCCTTTTCTTCTTCTTCTTCTTCTGCTGGTGAGAGGAGTGTGAGTGGAAGAGCTGAGAGAAAAGCTAAGTGTAAAGGTGGTTTTTCTACCCATTATTCACTATCCTTGTTTTCTCTGTTAAATGTTTCATTAGTTGTGTTAGTTCTGCGTACATTGTGTAGTCTTGTGAGGTTAATTTCGAGGTTTTTTTCGCATTTGTTTGGTGCGCTTCCCGGCCGCAATGGCGTCTGGCGGCTTCTCCATGCTGTCCCGGAAGCACGGCATCAGAGTCGGTGCCGGCTCTCCGTGCAGCGTGGAGGAAGTAGCGCTGGCCGTGGGGCAGGTGATCGGGCACGGTTCGGTAAAGTCCGCTGCCCGCATGAACAGTGCGGTGGTTTTATTTCTAGCGAAGGTGGAGCAGGTGCACAGCCTGGTGGAGGCGGGCATCACCAGGGGCGCCGCCAGGCGGGGAAAGGTGATAACGTTTCTAAGGGCCCAGCGGCCTGGGGGGCCCTCGGAGGTAGTGATAATATAATATTAATATTGTTGCCCATTCTTAGAATTTTCTAATGAATTACAACATTTTTAAAGGAAAATAAACTAATTAAACACAGTTTTCGATTTCAATAACTTTTCTTTAGTTCTTTGGCATATTGACATTTACTCGGCCCTCCCCCTCTTGCAAAATGGTGCGGTCCAGTTCTGATCGAATTGTAGTTGAACGCATCCGAAATGCAGTCAGGTGTACGGAGCGGCTGTCTGAAACACATGATGGACGGTGAGCTGACTGAAATAATCTAGAATGAAGTCGGGTTATCAGAAGCGGAAGGAAAGACGGGAGAAAGACGAGAGGGCCAGTAGAGGCAGGCAACTGGTCACTCAGTTTTTCTCAAAGAAAGGTAAGTTCACTCACTGACTTTGAGCATTCAAACACTGGATGTTAGCGAATGGTAGGCTAACATATTAATATACATCTAACTTGGATGTATAACTGAAACCTGCATGCTTTAACCTTTTCCTGTATTAACTTATCTTGCATTCATCACTGATACAGAGCCAGGCTCCACATCAGGCAATGTTGCAGCGGCCAGTGACACCACCACTGCTGAAGTGCAGCAGGACAGGACGAGGACCAGCAGTGAAGATGGTGAGAAAGTAGCAAAGAGTACCATGTCACTTTAAAATTGATTCACAATAAGATGTTTCCCTTCTTTTAAGGGTTACACTTTTACAGCTAAGTATGGAGTCAATTTGATTGCATGCATAACTGTAACTTGCATGCATTTAACTTTTCTATGCATTAACGTCCGTGCATCACTAACCTGCATGCTTTAACTAAACTCCATTTGAATCCATGATACAGAACCAAGCCCCTCATCAGGCCATGGTGACGACAACAGGGCCAGTGCCAGCAGTGCAGATGACAGCGCAGCACAGAGTAAGGAGCAAGAGCAGGAGGGGGCAGGGTTAATGGACATTTGCCAGTCTGAAAGTGAGGATCTACTTTTAAATGATCCAGGGTTGTGGCCAGTAAAGCTCATGGACAGTGACATAACTGGTATTGTCAGGAAATTGGCTACTACAGAGTCAAAGCAATTCTGAAGGGAAATCTTTTCCAGAGTACTTGAGGTACACAAAGGCAGCAAATGGCAGGGAAAGAATGTTTTTTATTCATATTGTGCATTTCAGGAGGTTTGTGATCATTCAAAGAGGCACCACTGAGGACGCTGTGATGGTGGTAACAGAGCTGAACTTTGACTTTAAGTGCTGGATCAAACTTCTGTTGGCCGTACCTCCTCACGCCATATCCTGATCCAGGAAAAAGGGCATGTGCACATGCACATGCACATGCACATGCACATGCTAAAACAAGGGCACGGATAGAAATGACCTTTGGCCAATTAAATACAGGTTCATTGCTTAAAATTCTCAAGCACCATAGCTGACTTCTGACAGAGCCATCTTAAATTTTATAGTATACTTCATATTTTATACATTTTGTCTTGTGGACAACTTTTCAGGCTCAAGTCTTTTCTTCGTTGAGTTCCAGTGCCTGAAAGGACTCAGTTTCTCCTGACACAGTGAGGGACCTGTACAGGGACACATATTTCCTTTGATCCTTATTGTTGTGACTTTTGAGTTAGAACTTCTTTTCATAAGTTAGCAGTGACACAGTAGCAGTTTAAGTCAGAGCAAGTGTAAGAAGGCTAAATGGACAGAGATGATTAATAACTTTCCACACGTTTAGCTCATGGCACCCCACTGTGAATATAAATGTAAAAAACACATTTCTAACACTTTGCATGAATCGTAAAATAATGACAAGTTTGAGTTCAAGTTGTGTTGAATTGTTTAATTATTATTACATGTTTCTCAAGCTGTGGAGAGAAAACAGAATTAAATACAGTTCACAACACGAAATTCTCCTTTATCTGAATTTATACTAACATCCCTCTCCAGTTTCATAATCTCTAGCTTGATCTCTTTTATTTTCAGTTTCTTGTGTTCCATATCTAGTTTGGTGCTCTCTTTATTGGACAAACACATTTCTTCAAAGGCTACTTACCACTCTGAAATATTTTGCTGTGCTTTACCTTCACCTGCTGCCAGGTACGCTTTTGGCTGTTAAGATAGCTCCTGTTGAGATGTAACAGTGAAAAAATAATATGTGGGTCACACACTCACGATAATATAGTCACAAAGTATGATGATGCGTGTCGATTATTGGGTTATTAATAAACTGAGCAGGGCCAGTATATGTGGGCTGTACATCGCATCCAGAGATAATTCAGCATGCTTTATGTAAACAAATTATAACACAAAGAGGAGAGCATAAATACATGAGGACAGTAAAATAAATGTCTAACAATTGAAACTTTCAGAACTTAAGTGTTTAGTCTGTCAGCAGTTAGCCTGGCCATGCCGTTTCTTCGCTTTTTTGATCGCAGCTGTATTATCATATCTGGTGATGACACTTTTAAAATCCTCATACAGCTCCATCAGCATTATTTATTCAGCTGCCGAAAAAATTAGAGCTGATGTCTTGCTCTCCTTTTCTGCCATTTCCTTTGTTCCACCATCCACTTGTCAGGGCTTCTTACGTTCCTCGTGCACTCACACTTAGCTAGGCTATGTAAGCCTCGCTTGGATTAGCCTCGCTGAGATGCAGCTGAAATGTCTTTGTGGAGCAACTTGAGGCTTAATTGGGAGATGGTGCTAGTTCAAGCGATGATTTCTGGCTATAGCCTGGCTTTCTTTAGCTACTTTCGAGGAATACCCCCCTGGTTGTTGACCAGTGGATTTGTTGGTATACACACTCGTCCCTGGGTGGGCTCGAACCACCAACCTTTCGGTTAACAGCCGAACGCTCTAACCTATTGCGCCACAGAAACTCTTCCTGGCTTTTGTTGGCAGTGGCCGTGGCTTTGAGCTTGACTGCCCCCTCATGGCGGTAGATGCAAGCTTTCTGTATTTTTGCGTGATGAGACTCGAGTGAACTGCTGCTGATCTATGTCAAACTTGAACCAAAAAGTGGAGGTGCTATACAGCAAGATTACCAGTTACAATACAATTGTAATATCTCTCATCAAACAGCTCAGCATGTTTTGGCACCTTAACTCTTCTCAACCAAATGACTTAAAGGATAACTTGAGGGTTCAGTGGGACAAGTTACCCATTACAGATATCGATTTGCTACCAAAACTACAACTGGTTGCTAACTGGTAGATTTGTTGGTACACACACTCGCCCCTGGGTGGGCTTGAACCACCAACCTTTCGGTTAACCGCCGAACGCGCTAACCTATTGCGCCAAAGCTGGGGAACAATAGTCTGTTAAGGGGGGGGAAGAAAGGAAAGAAGGGGGAAGAAGGGAGGGGGAAAGAAAGAGGAAGAAGAATGCGGCTGATCCTAGAGTCGCGAGTTCGATCCCCCCAGTCGCATATTATGTTTTAATGAAACGGCTCAAACTATAGTATTGTTTTAAAGTATGTATAAAGTATATAAAGTATGTATATTTCCTAAAGCATTTTCTGAGTGAAGTGAGTGATAAATTGTTCCTAGTTTATGCATAAAATTATCACTAATATTTCAGAATCAATAGCAGCTCATATTTATTCACAGTAAAAGATCATAGACCTTATCTGTTTTTAAAGAACCAAATATTTATTTGTCAACAACAAAAACAGTGAATTAAACAATTTTTTAACCTAAAAAAACTAAAAACTGTGAACAATCTTAGCATTTACTTTACAAATTTACAAATTTGAAACAGTTGGACTTTGTACACAATCACAATAACAAAAAACATGTAGTATCATCACTAAATAAAATAAATAACCCTCTGTGAAATAAATTAAAAGATTGAGAGGTCTGAAACAGCAGTAACTATATACAATAAAAAAAGTTTGTAAATGCTAAAAAAGTATAAATGAGTACACACTTATGTCTTCTTTTTAATTTCTTCCAGCCACTGCTCTTTAGTTAGAGTTCCACCAGAGGGACAGTAAATTTGCCCTCTATATTGGCTGGGTCCTGTTGCAGCAATTCTGAACTGCCCGCATTTTTTGCACGTGTTGTGCAAAACTTTGCGGGTCAGTTTCCGGGGTGCTCTATTAGGGTGAGTGGAGCCTGCTATGGGAGCCGGAGCAGGGGCCAGAGGAGGGACCAAAACAGGAGCCAGAGCAGGAGCCAGAGCAGGAGCATGTGGAGGAGTGGCAGAGAACGTCCAAAAACTCTGTGTCTGTAAAGTAGTGGGGACAACATGAACCTGAGGCCTTTTGGGTGGAGCAGGGAGAAGCTGCCGCTGTCCTGGTGGATTTGTATCATCGGTAAATTTTAGCTTTCTTTTTAATTTGGCCTGTCCCACAGTGTTAGGGGGTAAACTGTAAATATGTGTTGGTTCTGAATGTGGTATGGCATAATGGGGACGTATATTGGCGGGGAGAAGTGGGTCAGCAGCTACAGAAAACCGGCTAGGAAGGTTTAGCCCTTGTTGCACCACAGCCGTTTCCTGCCTTTTCACCCTTTGATTACGCCACTGAACCAGGGTGGTGTAGCTCACATCCACCAGCTGCAAGGTAGTCTGCTGCATGATAGCTCCGTTTGCTAAAATGAGCTGCCTGATCTTTCTGTAGTCCTGAAGGATCAGATCCCATCTTGAGAATGTGCCTGTCCCTCTTTTTTTTGGACTACGATGGATCCTGCAGAGGCGAACAAAGATGGGCTCCACTAGGCGGCAGCAGTCTGGCCATTGGGCAGATGGGGCTGTGGTTGTTAAGGCATGACGCTTCACACTTTCCACCCCAGGGGTAAATTCCTGCCTCTTTTTGGGGGACCTAAACCTCCCAGTGTTCAGCTTGTCTTGGTGCCTTGCAGCAAATACCACCCTCTGCTTGTCAAAGTCCAGCAGGCTCTGCCACAGAGCAACAATGCTGCTCAACTACACAGGGAAATAACACAACTGTACATGAGGACACAGCAATGTTCAAGTGAGCTGAGGAGTGTGCATAGTGCATGTATGCAGCAAGCAACAACACGTTACTGACCTCCTGGTTGCTCAGCGTCAGAGAGGTTTTGTTCCTCAGCTCCACCAGATAAGCTGTCCACTTTGTCCAGGCCTGGTACGCCTGCCTCATCTAAACCCTAAGACAACACAACCAACAGAACAGATATTAGTTAAAGGACATTTTGTTCAAGTTTTCTTTTATCTATCTACTATTCTACAGTTTACAATATATTTCACACCTCAGACATACGGCCAGCTATGGCAGGCTGGGTGGAGGGAGCAGGCTGGGTGGAGGGAGCAGGCTGGGTGGAGAAAGCAGGCTGGGTGGAGAAAGCAGGCTGGGTAGAGAAAGCAGACTGGGTGGAGAAAGCAGGCTGGGCGGAGGGACCAGGTTGGGTGGAGGGAGCAGGCTGGGTGGAGGGAGCAGGCTGGGTAGAGAAAGCAGACTGGGTGGAGAAAGCAGGCTGGGCGGAGGGACCAGGTTGGGTGGAGGGAGCAGGCAGGATGGAGGGAGCAGGCTGGATGGAGGGAGCAGCCTGGATGGAGGGAGCAGGCTGGGCGGAGGGAGCAGGCAGGATGGAGGAAGCAGGCAGGGCGGAGGGAGCAGGCTGGGTGGAGGGAGCAGGCTGGGTGGAGGGAGCAGGCAGGATGGAGGAAGCAGGCAGGGCGGAGGGAGCAGGCTGGGTGGAGGCAGCAGGCTGGGTGGAGGGAGCAGGCTGGGTGGAGGAAGCAGGCTGGGTGGAGGCAGCAGGCTGGGTGGAGGGAGCAGGCTGGGTGGAGGAAGCAGGCTGGGTGGAGGCAGCAGGTTGGGTGGAGGGAGCAGGTTTGGTGGAGAAAGCAGGCTGGGTGGAGGGAGCAGGTTTGGTGGAGAAAGCAGGCTGGGTGGATGGGGCAGGTTGGGTGGAGGGAGCAGGTTGGGTGGAGGGAGCAGGTTGGGTGGAGAAAGCAGGCTGGGTGGATGGGGCAGGTTGGGTGGAGGGAGCAGGTTGGGTGGAGGGAGCAGGTTGGGTGGAGAAAGCAGGCTGGGTGGAGGGAGCAGGCTGGATGGAGGGAGCAGGCTGGGTGGAGGGAGCAGGTTGGGTGGAGGGAGCAGGTTGGGTGGAGGCAGCAGGTTGGGTGGAGGCAGCAGGTTGGGTGGAGGCTTGGAGCTGTGAGGTTGCAGAGGAAAGCGTCTCACCTTGAAGTCCTGACACCAGTAAGTCCAGAGCATCTTCATCATGAAGCCTTCATCTTCCTCTCCTTCACTCGCGGCCACATCTTCCAGAAGCCCGTCAGTCTCTTCCGAGTCAGGCTGTGCTTTCAGAGGCTCGCCCGTTTGACTTAACAGGCAGCCAACAGCCAGCAGCTCACCTACGGAAACATAACAAACACACACACAGATAGGAAAACACTTCTTTACTCTTCATACATATTAGTGACTCAGTCATACAAACAGTTTTTTTTACCTTCACAGACATCATTTTGAAGTACCTGTGTATTTTGCTGGAGGTGTGAAGTTGGGGACGTATTCTCGGCCGAGCACCTTCAGGCTGTTGTTGATGCATCGTGTCGTGTCTCCATCATATGTGAGAAGACACGACGGCTCGCCGCTCACTGCTGCAGCGCCCCGATCCTGATTCCACCTGTTAAGGCCTTCCAGGAGATAGAGCTGGAAATTCAGCAGATTTGCACTGGTTCCTGAAAAAAACAAGCAAAACAACATATTTATGTCTTAGAAAAATTGCTTGTTAATCCAGTTTTGATATCAAATCCAGCTAAGAGGTGTAATCATGTAGAGAGGGACTTACCAGGAATAAACCTGTTCAAATGGCAGTGAACTGACTCGAGCGATGTTGATCCTCGGGCACAGCGGCAGCTGCTGAGCTTGATGCCACTCTTGTTCCTGCTGCCTACTTCAGTGTACAACGGAATCCCTGGAACATCCTGGATGCATTTTATGTGCCGTTTTTGCACACGCCAGATGTGATCCATCCTCACTTCATCCAGCAGAGGAACACCCATCAGGTCTCTCCCTTTTGGACCCCTTAGCTCCTCCAGCAGCCGTTCTAGTTGTACAAGAGTTGATTCCTCTCCCCGAGTCCTCCTACGGCAGAAAGTACTCAACTCTTTTTTTGTTATTTGGCTGTCCACCATGGATCTGGTTATACCAGGTCTCTGTTCTTGCTGGAGCTGGTTTGTTTTAGATCTCCGGAGGAGGTCGAGGTCCCCTGCATCCCACTCAAAGATGCACGAGGAGAGGGCCCTCATGAAAGCAGGATACAGGGGATGAGCATCTGTCGTACATCCCACAGCCAGCCGCCGCATGAAATCCCAAATGTCAAGTCGTATGTGGAGATCTGGCCACTCCCCAAACCTGGCCTGCAGCTTGCTCAGCCCCTCAGATATACAGCAGCCACAGTCCACATAAAGCACCTTGGGAGGTGCAACCGCAGCCTGGCGGTACCGCTCCATCAGGCCAGCAGCCATCCTGTCCAGTCCTGGACCCTCCTGCACAGTCAGGACACTATTTAAGATTTGGCCCAGCTCGTTGCCCACAGAAGACACCCACAGGGCCGTTCCTTTGCTGTGTCCTGCCAGCTTCTTTGTGATCTACAATTAAAAATGTGATGTTAAATCTCACAGTTTGTCTTGTCATTAGAAACCACTGTATGCCATAGATTTCATTGCATTTTTTATGCACTTTATACAATAAACATTTCACAAATAATTAGAATTAAACAAGTTTAGTTGTTTGTGAAATTAGAAAAAATTAGTGTGATCTACCAAACCTTTTTAAATTAGTGTATTTAATACTCTCACATTACAAAGTAGTTTTTCTAGGAGCATATGATAATAATAATGATGATGATAATTATAATTGTTATTATCATTACATTATTACTCACCTTTTTGGTGGAGTCCAACTTTAAGATGGTGCCCAAGGTGGATGTGAGGCTGGCCTTGATGTGGTCTATGCGTGACAGGATGTCTCTGCCATACACAGACAGCAACCAGCGAGCAGTGGGGACATCAGCGGGCTCTGGGGGCTCCTGGCACACAACTGGGAACAGGCTGGGCCCATTAACAAAGTTAGAGCACTCTTCAAAATAGTGCCCCAACCTATCCAGCCATTCCTCCCCGTGGTTTTCTTTCAGCTGTTTTAACAGCCGTGCAGAGCTGTTGCCCTGAGTCCGATCCCGCATCAGGCGGATGACAGGTATGTCACAGGCATACCTGGAATTCAGATTAATAAAGTATTTAGTTTACAGTTACATTTACAGATCTATTTATTTTCTATGCCTCAAGTTACCATTTTACAAAATGTTTTACTAACTTCTGGGTCAGGATAAACCGGAACAGCTTTTGGTGCGGCAAGTCCAGCTGATCCCGGATGGTCTGGGACGTTGATAGGTATGTGAGATTGCACCCACTCCGCTTGAGTGTCTCCGTCACCAGCAGGTAAAACCTATCAATATCCAGGACCTTCCGAGCCCTTTTGTGGATACCAGCACCTGTAAGATGCTTCCCACAGGCTTGGCAGAACACCCTGACCTTCCACTGATAATAGGACATCCACACCAGAAGCCGATGGGCTGGCACAGGAGGCTCATACCAGAGCTTCAAATCTGGGCGCAGTTTGCCAGAGCGAAAGAGGGTATTTGAAATCCATCTTTGGTCCTGCACAGGGATGGTTTTCCTCATTTCACTCGGCAACCAGAAAGAAGCTGCATCCCCGGCTGCTGCTGACTGTAACAGTGACGTTCCAGGCTCCCCCTGAAAACAGCACAAGAGATTTGGAAATCTGCATAAATATGTCTCATTAAAGAAGACTTAGAACTCCATTACTTTAATGAAGACATACTACTGTACTCACAGATGAAACAGTCTCGCAGGTGTGTGCCGGGGAAGATGGAGCAATGCTAGGGCTCCTCACAGAGGACGGAGATGGGATAGGGGTCCTCACAGAGGACGGAGATGGGCTGGAGGTCCTCACAGAGGATGGAGATGGGATAGGGGTCCTCACAGAGGACGGAGATGGGCTGGAGGTCCTCACAGAGGATGGAGATGGGATAGGGGTCCTCACAGTGGACGGAGATGGGATAGGGGTCCTCACAGAGGACGGAGATGGGCTGGAGGTCCTCACAGAGGATGGAGATGGGCTAGGTGTTTTCCGGGCTACCAAGTTGTGCTTCAGTGAATCCGAAAAAGACCCACCAAAATGGGATTTAGTGAACTGAAATGACAAATGTACACTCATGTAAAGTAAATCCAATATGAATCCCATCTTCAAAATAAGCATAAAAATGTGTCCTTCGAAAACTGTTATTACAGTTTGTTGCACAAGGCTAAATTAATCATACAAAGTATTTAGCAGGGAAACAAAAACATTTACCATTGACAAAGATGGAGGGGACCTCAAAAAGGACCGTGGGGCTGGAGCTGTATCAGCAGAAGAAGATGGTGAAGCCATAGAGTGTTGGGTCACAGGAGGAGGAGGTGGAGGTGGAGGTGGAGGAGGAGGAGGAGGAGGAGAAGGAGGAGGAGGAGGAGGAGGAGGAGGAGGAGGAGGAGGAGGCTGCAGTGCAGGCTACAAAAACATATATATTCTAAGTTAAAAGCCATCATTCACTAGAATTGTAAAAGACAAGACATAGCTGTGAAAATGACTTATCGTAATCAGATTTAATTTTAAACCAGTTTACCTTAGCAGAGTGAAAGCCACAGTCACAGGTCATAGACCCTCCAAAAAGAGTGGTCTGACCTCATGTTTGCATGGGGCATTTTTCTATCTGAAACATTACAGCATCATCTCATTAATGACAATTACTCATGTCTCTTCTTTTTTGTAGTGGCTTTACTTTACCTTCTGATAGAGATCATGCCATTTCTTCTGCCTCGGGGCTGGTCTATTTCCGGCGTTTGAAGGCCAAACCCCATTGCTGGCAAATGCCCTAAGCCTTGCCATCCACTCCTCATATCCCATTCCTTTATGGCTCTTTGGCTTGGAGCTCATCTGAAGAAAACATTAGAAATGAGGAGAATCAAACATAACAAAGTATTTATGCACTTTATACAGTTAACAATTGGTACAACATAAAAGCATTAAAAAAATCCATATCAATAATATTTCTATACCAACAATAATTACAGTCAATTACTTATCTATCTATCTATCTATCTATCTATCTATCTATCTATCTATCTATCTATCTATCTATCTATTGACATTTTAAGGTTACTACTATGCTATAAAGTTAAATGTGTCATTATACTTTGCTCACAGAACGCGACATCATAATAACACTATTTTATTTAATCTATGGTATATTATTTTTAGCTGTTTAGCTATATTAATACGACGTTTGTTTGAATGGAAGGATATATAAGAAACAATATAACTTGATACTTACTGTAAGACTGTTTTTTTAAGTCGGCAGAGACAACGGCTCGATGAAAAATCCCTCTTCTGTAACGGCTAACTTTTATAATCCTCTAACCTAACGAAGACAAAATCTTTAATTTGTTTTTTTGTTTGTTTTGTTGGAGGAGGGGGAGCGGGAGGGGAGGGGAGGTCAACTCCAAGTTAGGGCTTCACCTTGATTGGCCAATTTCCATTGTGAGCTCCGGCGTTGCTAGGCTCGTATATCGTCACGGTGATTGGCCGAGCTCCATTGTGAGCTCGGGCGCTGATAAGCTAGTATATCGTCACGGTGATTGGCCGAGCTCCATTGTGAGCTCGGGCGTTGATAGGCTCGGTCCATTGTGAGTCGGTGAGACATTGGCTAAACCGTTCAATGTGAGAATGGAGAAGGGCGAAGCCTATTGGAGGGGAGATGCAGACTAACGTGATCGAGGTAGCGCCACCTTAGCAAATCTGATAGAGAGTGGAACAGTCTTTCGTAAAACAGCATATTCCAAAAGCTTTGAAAGGATTGACGGAGTTGGCCAAAAGAGCCTCTGTATACAAAAGCTTGGCACATCCTTCGAGCCGGAATTGAACCAGCGACCTAAGGATAACAGTTGTTGGGCACCTACAGTCCTCCACTCTACCAACTGAGCTATCGAAGGGAGCAAAGCTGACATCCTTGTCATGAATCCTGTATGAATGCATGTAACCAGGCTTAAGATGCGTATCATGGGACACCTGCAGTTCTCTGCTGTACCAAATGAGTTATGGAAGGGAGCCAGGGGCTTGGGCCTGTTTATCAGTTAAATAAACACAAAAAGTGATGACAAACCATCAGTTTCAGATGCGTTTCATATCAAATCAGCCTCAGTTTCTATCATGCATTTAGTCGTTACAGAAACATATCTGGCATCTATCTGGGAAAGTCTCCACATCGTCCAACACAGATGTTGATCCTCAATATACCCTCACATTGTCCAGCGCAAAAGTCCAGCCTTTTTGTTTGGTTCTTTTTTTGTTAGGTCTATCCACCCATTCATTTGGCACACGATTTTCATCTTCTGTTGTTAGGATGTTTATACTTTGGGTGTGGCGGTGTGTGAAAACCCTCCCTTTAGAAGAGCTAAAAAACACAGAACATATGCGTTCTTGGCGACTCATTAAAAAGGCACTATTTCTCATTGGGGCCTGTTTGATACTTTGACCCCTTTTATGCTCTTTAAATGGTTAGACCTTCTGCATTTGTGCTGTTTGATTCTTTCAGACCTTTGATACGGGACAGGGGCCTGTAGACAAAATTATTTTTTTAAAAGTTTAAGAAATCTAAGTTGAAAGTGGGATCTTTTTTCAGCGATGCAAACAAATTCTGTCGGGGGGTTGCCGTGACCCGGATTCGAACCGGGGTTGCTGCGACCACAACGCAGAGTACTAACCACTATACGATGACGGCCGGTTGTGGGTTTTTGTCGTGTGTGGCTTTGATGTGATCCGAAACACCTTCGTATCCCAAGGATAGCATATGTAGCTCTGCGGCATGTGGCTGGCAGGCATGGTTTTTTTTTGTGTTTGTAGCAAAATCATTGACAGCAGAGATAAAGAGGAAGACGAGCTTTCCATACGGTGTGGGGTCAGCCACATGTGTTGCAAGACAACGCAATGTGAGGTATCTTTGGGGCGTAAGTGAGCTGGGATACCCAGGGAGTATAAGGTTTAAAGCGATCCTGTTCTAAAGCAGTGGGAGAAGTGAGAGACTAAAACCAGCGTGCCGAGCTAGCCAGGAGTTGAACCTAGAATCTTCTGATCCGTAGTGAGACTCGTTATCCATTGCGCCACTAGCCCTTAGCAAATCTGATAGAGAGTGGAACAGTCTTTCGTAAAACTGCATATTGCAAAAGCTTTGAAAGGATTGACGGAGTTGGCCAAAAGAGCCTCTGTATACAAAAGCTTGGCACATCCTTCGAGCCGGAATTGAACCAGCGACCTAAGGATAACTGTTGTTGGGCACCTACAGTCCTCCGCTCTACCAACTGAGCTATCGAAGGGAGCAAAGCTGACATCCTTGTCATGAATCCTGTATGAATGCATGTAACCAGGCTTAAGATGCGTATCATGGGACACCTGCAGTTCTCTGCTGTACCAAATGAGTTATGGAAGGGAGCCAGGGGCTTTGGCCTGTTTATCAGTTAAATAAACACAAAAAGTGATGAGAAACCATCAGTTTCAGATGAGTTTCAGATCAAATCAGCCTCAGTTTCTATCATGCATTTAGTCGTTACAGAAACATATCTGGCATCTATCTGGGAAAGTCTCCACATCGTCCAACACAGATGTTGATCCTCAATATACCCTCACATTGTCCAGCGCAAAAGTCCAGCCTTTTTGTTTGGTTCTTTTTTTGTCAGGTCTATCCACCCATTCATTTGGCACACGATTTTCATCTTCTGTTGTTAGGATGTTTATACTTTGGGTGTGGCGGTGTGTGAAAACCCTCCCTTTAGAAGAGCTAAAAAACACAGAACATATGCGGCCTTGGCGACTCATTAAAAAGGCACTATTTCTCATTGGGGCCTGTTTGATACTTTGACCCCTTTTATGCTCTTTAAATGGGCAGACCTTCTGCATTTGTGCTATTTGATTCTTTCAGACCTTTGATACGGGACAGGGGCCTGTAGACAAAATTATTTTTTTAAAAGTTTAAGAAATCTAAGTTGAAAGTGGGATCTTTTTTAAGCGATGCAAACAAATTCTGTCGGGGGGTTGCCGTGACCCAGATTCGAACCGGGGTTGCTGCGACCACAACGCAGAGTACTAACCACTATACGATGACGGCCGGTTGTGGGTCTTTGTCGTGTGTGGCTTTGATGTGATCCGAAACACCTTCGTATCCCAAGGATACTATATGTAGCTCTGCGGCATGTGGCTGGCAGGCATGTTTTTTTTTTTGTGTTTGTAGCAAAATCATTGACAGCAGAGATAAAGAGGAAGACGAGCTTTCCTTACGGTGTGGGGTCAGCCACATGTGTTGCAAGACAACACACTGTGAGGTATCTTTGGGGCGTAAGTGAGCTGGGATACCCAGAGAGTAAAAGGTTTAAAGCGATCCTGTTCTAAAGCAGTGGGAGAAGTGAGAGACTAAAACCAGCATGCTGAGCTAGCCAGGAGTTGAACCTAGAATCTTCTGATCCGTAGTCAGACGCATTATCCATTGCGCCACTAGCCCTTAGCAAATCTGATAGAGAGTGGAACAGTGTTTCGTAAAACTGCATATTCCAAAAGCTTTGAAAGGATTGACGGAGTTGGCCAAAAGAGCCTCTGTATACAAAAGCTTGGCACATCCTTCGAGCCGGAATTGAACCAGCGACCTAAGGATAACTGTTGTTGGGCACCTACAGTCCTCCGCTCTACCAACTGAGCTATCGAAGGGAGCAAAGCTGACATCCTTGTCATGAATCCTGTATGAATGCATGTAACCAGGCTTAAGATGCGTATCATGGGACACCTGCAGTTCTCTGCTGTACCAAATGAGTTATGGAAGGGAGCCAGGGGCTTTGGCCTGTTTATCAGTTAAATAAACACAAAAAGTGATGACAAACCATCAGTTTCAGATGCGTTTCATATCAAATCAGCCTCAGTTTCTATCATGCATTTAGTCGTTACAGAAACATATCTGGCATCTATCTGGGAAAGTCTCCACATCGTCCAACACAGATGTTGATCCTCAATATACCCTCACATTGTCCAGCGCAAAAGTCCAGCCTTTTTGTTTGGTTCTTTTTTTGTCAGGTCTATCCACCCATTCATTTGGCACACGATTTTCATCTTCTGTTGTTAGGATGTTTATACTTTGGGTGTGGCGGTGTGTGAAAACCCTCCCTTTAGAAGAGCTAAAAAACACAGAACATATGCGGCCTTGGCGACTCATTAAAAAGGCACTATTTCTCATTGGGGCCTGTTTGATACTTTGACCCCTTTTATGCTCTTTAAATGGGCAGACCTTCTGCATTTGTGCTGTTTGATTCTTTCAGACCTTTGATACGGGACAGGGGCCTGTAGACAAAATTATTTTTTTAAAAGTTTAAGAAATCTAAGTTGAAAGTGCGATCTTTTTTCAGCGATGCAAACAAATTCTGTCGGGGGGTTGCCGTGACCCTGATTCGAACCTGGGTTGCTGCGACCACAACGCAGAGTACTAACCACTATACGACCACGGCCGGTTGTGGGTTTTTGTCGTGTGTGGCTTTGATGTGATCCGAAACACCTTCGTATCCCAAGGATAGCATATGTAGCTCTGCGGCATGTGGCTGGCAGGCATGGTTTTTTTTTGTGTTTGTAGCAAAATCATTGACAGCAGAGATAAAGAGGAAGACGAGCTTTCCTTACGGTGTGGGGTCAGCCACATGTGTTGCAAGACGACACACTGTGAGGTATCTTTGGGGCGTAAGTGAGCTGGGATTCCCAGGGAGTAAAAGGTTTAAAGCGATCCTGTTCTAAAGCAGTGGGAGAAGTGAGAGACTAAAACCAGCGTGCTGAGCTAGCCAGGAGTTGAACCTAGAATCTTCTGATCAGTAGTCAGACGCGTTCTCCATTGCGCCACTAGCCCTTAGCAAATCTGATAGAGAGTGGAACAGTCTTTCGTAAAACTGCATATTCCAAAAGCTTTGAAAGGATTGACGGAGTTGGCCAAAAGAGACTCTGTATACAAAAGCTTGGCACATCCTTCGAGCCGGAATTGAACCAGCGACCTAAGGATAACAGTTGTTGGGTACCTACAGTCCTCCGCTCTACCAACTGAGCTATCGAAGGGAGCAAAGCCAACATCCTTTTCATTAATCCTGTATGAATGCATGTAACCAGGCTTAAGATGCGTATCATGGGACACCTGTAGTTCTCTAGCCTGGGCGAAAGCCGACTGTTGACTCTGTCAAACAGTCTGGGAAAACCCAAGAGGAATCTGTTTCCATGGAGGGCGGGACCTTACCCAGCAACTTAAATTCATTGGAGTAACGGAGTTCCCTTAACCAATCATAATGTTTAGAAATGACGTTGGTTATGCGCCGAGGTTCATGCTTACTCTCGCGAGGCTGTAGCTCGCGAATCACGCTTCCCACATCCGCTTTCATTATACCGGTACCATTTGATAAATCAAACTTTTACCAAAGCCAGTTGGAAGGAGAGCTACGACATCCTTGCCACTAACAAAATTGACGAGGCATTCCTCTTGCTCTCGTTTTAATTGTGTAATGATCTCCAGAGTTGAGACAACTTCATGGATAGCTTCTAGCGTTCTTCCGTTGCCATGTTTATTTCCGCTGCGGTTGAACTACAATTATATGGACTACAATGGACTCCGCGCGTGAGTTCTGCGTCACCACTCGCAACTGTTTGCTGATTGGCAAAACACTGAGCGAACCGAGGTAGGGGGATTTGGCCAGACTATGTGCGGAGCCAAAATCTTTGGGCGGAAGTACGTAGGATGGCGTCGCCAGGCTAGCAGTTCTCTGCTGTACCAAATGAGTTATGGAAGGGAGCCAGGCGCTTGGGCCTGTTTATCAGTTAAATAAACACAAAAAGTGATGACAAACCATCAGTTTCAGATGCGTTTCAGATCAAATCAGCCTCAGTTTCTATCATGCATTTAGTCGTTACAGAAACATATCTGGCATCTATCTGGGAAAGTCTCCACATCGTCCAACACAGATGTTGATCCTCAATATACCCTCACATTGTCCAGCGCAAAAGTCCAGCCATTTTGTTTTGGTTCTTTTTTTGTCAGGTCTATCCATCCATTCATTTGGCACATGATTTTCATCTTCTGTTGTTAGGATGTTTATACTTTGGGTGTGGCGGTGTGTGAAAACCCTCCCTTTAGAAGAGCTAAAAAACACAGAACATATGTGGCCTTGGTGACTCATTAAAAAGGCACTATTTCTCATTGGGGCCTGTTTGATACTTTGACCCCTTTTATGCTCTTTAAATGGGCTGACCGTCTGCATTTGTGCTGTTTGATTCTTTCAGACCTTTGATACGGGACAGAGGCCTGTAGACAAATTATTTATTTAAAAAGTATAAGAAATCCAAGTTGAAAGTGGGATCTTTTTTCAGCGATGCAAACAATTTCGGTCGGGAGGTGGGGTTCGGGGTGGGATCATTGACAGCAGAGATAAAGAGGAAGACGAGCTTTCCTTAAGGTGTGGGGTCAGCCACATGTGTTGCAAGACGACACACTGTGAGGTATCTTTGGGGCGTAAGTGAGCTGGGATACCCAGGGAGTAAAAGGTTTAAAGCGATCCTGTTCTAAAGCAGTGGGAGAAGTGAGAGACTAAAACCAGCGTGCCGAGCTAGCCAGGAGTTGAACCTAGAATCTTCTGATCCGTAGTCAGACTCTTTATCCATTGCGCCACTAGCCCTTAGCAAATCTGATAGAGAGTGGAACAGTCTTTCGTAAAACAGCATATTCCAAAAGCTTTGAAAGGATTGACGGAGTTGGCCAAAAGAGCCTCTGTATACAAAAGCTTGGCACATCCTTCGAGCCGGAATTGAACCAGCGACCTAAGGATAACTGTTGTTGGACACCTACAATCCTCCGCTCTACCAACTGAGCTATCGAAGGGAGCAAAGCTGACATCCTTTTCATTAATCCTGTATGGATGCATGTAACCAGGCTTAAAGGGATAGTTCTTCTCTTTTGACATGAAGCTTTATAACATCCCATTCTAGAAATATTATTTAAGAACATTTTCTTACCCCCCGCGGCGTCCTGTGAGCTGAGTTACAGCCTCGTTTTGGGGGTGAAGTAAGTAGTCCGGCTAGTTGGCTGGGACTTCACATATAAAGCGTTTTTCTTCTCAAAAGAATATGCATTCAAAAGAGTAATACATTTCTATCACAAAATCTTATCTTGCGAAAAAGTTACACCTCACAATTGTTTGGCACTAGGTTGCAGTATCAATGCGCGCTGCCAACAGCTGCGCCTGTTTCACGGTGTTTACTGCTCGGAAAGTTAACGTAATCATGTCTGACTACGACACTGATGATGAAGACATCCCTTTTACCATAGAGCTAAAGGGATATCTTTATGAACCAGAATATACAGATGCCGAACTTCCCCAGATGGAGTTAGAACGGGCAGAGAGAGAGAGGAGGGACAGAGAAGTGGTCCCAGCTAAAGTTGGAGCCACAGCAACAGCTGTGAGACACAGGGTGACCGCCGACAAATGGTGGTGCACTTGTTCGAAGCGCCCAGTAATGCCAAAGGAGGTGGAAAGACTGTACCACAATATAAAGTATATACAACAAAAAAAAGTTTGTAAATGCTAAAAAAGTATAAATGAGTACACACTTGTGTCTTCTTTTTAATTTCTTCCAGCCACTGCTCTTTAGTTAGAGTTTCACCAGAGGGACTTTTGCCAATTTGCCCTCTATATTGGCTGTGTCCTGTTTCAGCCATTCTGAACTGCCCGCATTTTTTGCACGTGTTGTGCAAAACTTTGCGGGTCAGTTTTCGGGGTGCTCTATTAGGGTGAGTGGAGCCTGCTATGGGAGCCGGAGCAGGGGCCAGAGGAGGGACCAAAACAGGAGCCAGAGCAGGAGCATGTGGAGGAGTGGCAGAGAACGTTCAAAAACTCTGTGTCTGTAGAGTAGTGGGGATAACACGAACCTGTGAGGCCACTGGAGCAATTGTCATTACCTGAGGCCTTTTGGGTGGAGCAGGGAGAAGCTGCTGCTGTCCTGGTGGATTTGTATCATCTGTAAATTGCAGCTTTCTTTTTAATTTGGCCTGTCCCACAGTGTTAGGGGGTAAACTGTAAATATGTGTTGGTTCTGAATGTGGTATGGCATAATGGGGACGTATATTGGCGGGGAGAAGTGGGTCAGCAGCTACAGAAAACCGGCTAGGAAGGTTTAGCCCTTGTTGCACCACAGCCGTTTCCTGCCTTTTCACCCTTTGATTATGCCACTGAACCAGGGTGGTGTAGCTCACATCCACCAGCTGCAAGGTAGTCTGCTGCATGATAGCTCCGTTTGCTAAAATGAGCTGCCTGATCTTTCTGTAGTCCTGAAGGATCAGATCCCATCTTGAGAATGTGCCTGTCCCTCTTTTTTTTGGACTACGATGGATCCTGCAGAGGCGAACAAAGATGGGCTCCACTAGGCGGCAGCAGTCTGGCCATTGGGCAGATGGGGCTGTGGTTGTTAAGGCATGACGCTTCACACTTTCCACCCCAGGGGTAAATTCCTGCTTCCTTTTGGGGGAACTAAACCTCCCAGTGTTCAGTTTGTCTTGGTGCCTTGCAGCAAATACCACCCTCTGCTTGTCAAAGTCCAGCAGGCTCTTCCACAGAGCAACAATGCTGCTCACCTACACAGGGAAATAACACAATTGTACATGAGGACACAGCAATGTTCAAGTGAGCTGAGGAGTGTGCATAGTGCATGTATGCAGCAAGCAACAACACGTTACTGACCTCCTGGTTGCTCAGCGTCAGAGAGGTTTTGTTCCTCAGCTCCACCAGATACTCAGCCAAGCTGTCCACTTTGTCCAGGCCTGGTACGCCTGACTCATCTAAACCCTAAGACAACACAACCAACAGAACAGATATTAGTTAAAGGACATTTTGTTCAAGTTTTCTTTTATCTATCTACTATTCTACAGTTTACTATACATTTCACACCTCAGACATACGGCCAGCTATTGCAGGCTGGGTGGAGGGAGCAGGCTGGGTGGAGAAAGCAGACTGGGTGGAGAAAGCAGGCTGGGTGGAGAAAGCAGGCTGGATGGAGAAAGTAGGTTGGGTGGAGGGAGCAGGCTGGGTTGGGGGAGCAGGCTGGGTGGAGGGAGCAGAATGGGTGGAGAAAGCAGGCTTGGTGGAGGGAGCAGGCTGGGTGGAGAAAGCAGGCTGGGTGGAGGGAGCAGGCTGGGTGGAGGGAGCAGGCTGGGTGGAGAAAGCAGGCTGGGTGGAGGGAGCAGGCTGGGTGGAGGGAGCAGGCTGGGTGGAGGTAGCAGGCTGGGTGGAGAAAGCAGGCTGGGTGGAGGGAGCAGGCTGGGTGGAGAAAGCAGGCTGGGTGGAGGGAGCAGGCTGGGTGGAGGGAGCAGGCTGGGTGGAGGGAGCAGGTTGGGTGGAGAAAGCAGGCTGGGTGGAGAAAGTAGGTTGGGTGGAGGGAGCAGAATGGGTGGAGAAAGCAGGCTGGGTGGAGGGAGTAGGCTGGGTGGAGAAAGCAGGCTGGGTGGAGGGAGCAGGCTGGGTGGAGGGAGCAGGTTGGGTGGAGAAAGCAGGCTGGGTGGAGGGAGCAGGCTGGGTGGAGAAAGCAGGCTGGGTGGAGGGACCAGGCTGGGTGGAGGGAGCAGGTTGGGTGGAGAAAGCAGGCTGGGTGGAGGGAGCAGGTTGGGTGGAGAAAGCAGACTGGGTGGAGAAAGCAGGCTGGGTGGAGAAAGCAGGCTGGGTTGAGGGAGCAGGCTGGGTGGAGGGAGCAGGCTGGGTGGAGAAAGCAGACGCCTCTCGAATATCTTCGGAACAGCTCCAAATTACCAACAACAAGCAGGGGTGAGTAGAACATCATGTTATAATGTGAAATCAAGGACCCAATGTAAAAAAAACGGTCTTGTCCTTTAAGCTGGAAGCTCACATTAGAGCTGTTGTAAAATCCAGCTTTTTTCACTTAAGGCAGCTAGCCAAAGTTAAACCCATTCTTCCCAGAGAGCGCGTCGATTGCGTTCACACCAAACTCGGCTCGGCAAAAAGACTAGGGTCCGACGCGGGTCGAAAGGCGAGTCGAGTTGACGCGGCAGCCCGGGTCGGCAGTGTGAACGCAACAGCGGCCACGCTAAATTCGCGGATTAAATGCGGGTTATTCGGCAGTGTGAAAGGGGCTAGTGATTCATGCATTTCCCAGCTTCAGAGGGTTCAAAATGCTGCTGCACGACTTTTAACAGGGACACGAAAATTTGACCATATTTCCCCTGTTTTAGTTTCTTTTCACTGGTTGTCAGTATATTTTAGGATTCATTTTAAAAGCCTTTTATTTGCTTTTAAAGCTCTTACAGTTTTTCTCAGTCGCTTTTGGACAATTCTCAGATCAGAGTTGTAATTCTCAAAACTACGTGTTCAATTGTCACATCATTGTGTCACTTGTGCACATCAAACAAGCAGTTTCTCATTTCTTTCAGCAAGTTGCCAATGATTTGGCACATCCATGCACATGATTATGTACAATTCTCTGCTGTTTCCTACATTATCAATTGCTTTTGTCATGTTGATCAAAATGTATTGTACAGGTCTCTGTTGAATAGTCTCACCCCCCACAACATTAAGGCATTAGTTCATCGTATAGGTCTTTACATGCAAAATGGTTGAACAAGTTGTCATAATATGTCAAGCATATTTCTATACATTTCCATTAGACTTTTGTTCAAAATCTGTCCGAAATATCATCGGGCACAGAGCGACAGTTGATGTGCCAGGCCAACGGGGCGGGAACATAACAATGGGTGCTGCCATCTCAGAAAATGGTGTGCTAACGCATATTCCCCTTATTGGTCCATATAACACAGAGCGTCTAGTCACCTTTTTAGACGCTCTTTACGGGGATCTCATCCCTGAACATGAGAGGTCAGATTGGAGATGACTTGCCAAAGCATGTGGTAATTTGTGACAATGTCAGCTTCCATCGCTCAAACATCGTCAGGCAATGGTTTGCAGCTCACAATAGGATGCTGATGGAGTTCCTCCCACCCTACTCCCCATTCCTTAACCCCATTGAAGAGTTTTTCTCTGCGTGGCGTTGGAAAGTGTATGATCGCCAGCCACATACACAAATTACCCTTCTGGCTGCCATGGATGCGGCGTATGAGGACATCACAGCAGAGGCCTGCAGAGGCTGGATAAGACACTCAAGAAGATTCTTTCCACGCTGCATCGCAAGAGATAATATTCAATGTGACGTGGATGAGAATATGTGGCCCAACAGACAGGAACGTCAACAGGTCTAGGAAGACTGTCTGCACTGTAATTCCTACAGCACTGTATGTACAGTTTTCCCTTACTAGATTGTAGGTTCACATTTCTACTTTTTCTTTGTGCTATACAGTGCTGTCTTTTCTTTTTTGTACAAATTACAAACAGTAAAAGGTTAATTGTGAATCTTGTCTCTTGTAATCAATCTCACACATACACTAAGGTGTAAATTACAATAATTGTCATCAAAACTTAGCCATAGTTTACATCAGAACATCCCTCCAGAGTACACTGTTATATTGACAACATGACTAAGCAATTTGACTGTCTTATCCGTACACAATGACACAAGGACTTGACATTCTGATGGCACTGACATGTTCATTGACACAGATATTTAGTTTTGAGAGATGAACTAAGGATTTTGAGCAAGAGAGTGGCTTTTGCAGGTCATCCATGGTGTTTTGCTATTTGTCCAAACAGTTTTGAGAAATGGCGTACTGTTTTGCAAATGGCGAGGATGATTCGAGAATTGTACCAAAGCGACTGAGAAAAACTGTAATGGCCTTGCCCCTCCCTACCTGTCTGAGCTGCTACATTCCTACACACCCTCCCGCTCCCTCAGGTCAGCTGACCAGTTGTTTCTCAGGGTCCCAAAGACAAAGCGCAAGCTCAGAGGGGACCGTGCTTTTTCTGTGGCAGCTCCCAAGCTATGGAATGACCTTCCTTTGGACATAAGACAGGCCTCTTCACTTGTTGTTTTTAAATCCCAACTTAAGACCCATCTTTTTTCTTTGGCTTTTGGCACAATCTGAGATGTTCGACTTTGTTTTATTGTGTTTACTGTAGGAGCCACTTGAATAGTTTGTGTTTATCATTCATTGTCTTTAAATATTATCATTTACAAATTCCATTTTTTTACATTCAGAACTTCATTTGTTTCTCTACATCTAATATAATTCCTGTCTTGAGTATGTATGAGTAAGAGTGAGTGAATGTGTGAGTGTGAATGAATGAGTACGCCCTCTACAGGCAAAGGGGGAAATATGCCGAAAGGTATATAGGTGTGCCATCCGGATGCCAATAGGAGGGTTCGGTGATGCGCACACCATCAAAGACCGTGGCAAAGAGAGGAAGAATGAATGGACATTGGAATCCAGAACATGAGAAACTTACAAAGCCACTTGAACCCTTGAAGTGTGTAATTTATATTATTTCTGTTAATAAACCACAATCAACTTTATTTTCGACTCCTCGACTGTTTAACACGAGTCAGTGATCATCAATTCAATTCAATTCATTTTTATTTATATAGCGCCAAATACAACAAATGTCATCTCAAGGCACTTAGATAGTAAGTCCAATTCAAGCCAATTGGAATTCAATTAATTAATAATAATCATAATTCATAAAATAATCCAATTCGTTCATATAGAGCCAATTCAAAAACAATTTCCTAGCTAAGAAAACCAACAGATTGCACTGAAAACTTTTTGTTTGTTTTTGTTTGTGTTTACATATCCTGTCAACAAAGACAGATTGATCAAATCCAATATGGAAGTGTCAATTAATGGGAAAACCTCCTTGAACAGTCTGGTTGGGATTGGGTCTAAAACACAAGTTGATGGTTTAGAAGAGACTATTGCTGTCGTTAGTTCAGAGAGATCAACTGGGCAGAAGCCATCTAAATACAAATCAGGTTCTAAAGATACTTCTAAAGCTGCTGTACTTGATGATACATCACTAATAATAGTGGGAAGGACTCCATCAATCTTCTCTCTGATAGAAACAATTTTATTAATAAAGAAGCTCATGAAATCATCACTGCTGAGAGTTAAAGGAATAACTGGCTCAGCAGAGCTCGGACTCTTAGTCAGACTGGCTACAGTGCTGAAAAGAAACCTGGGATTGTTCTTATTCTCTTCTATCAATGATGAATAATAAGCAGTTCTAGCTTTATGAAGGGCTTTCTTATACATTGTTAAACTATCTTTCCAGACTAACTGAGACTCTTCTAAATTAGAGGAACGCCACTGTCTCTCCAGCTTTCTTGCAGTCTGCTTTAAAGCACGCAGCTGTGAATTATACCAAGGAGCCAGCCTCTTCTGACTGATTACCTTCCTTTTCAGAGGGGCAACATTACCCAGTGCTGTAAGCATTGAAACTATAGTGCTGTCAACAAGAGAGTCAAGTGTTGCTGGAGTAAAGTTTAGGTAGTCGTCCTCTGTCATATCTGCACATGGCAGTGAAGAAAAGGATGATGGAATTAATTCTTTAAATCTGGCTACAGCATCCTCTGATAGACACCTTCTATACGTAAATTTCTTCTCAGAAACTGTATAGTCAAGTAATGTAAACTCAAAGGTTATCAGAAAATGGTCAGATAAGACAGGGTTATGAGGGAACACTGTTAACTGTTCACTCTCAATGCCATAAGTCAGAACAAGATCAAGGGTGTGATTAAGGCAGTGAGTCGGTCCGTGAACACTCTGAGAAAATCCAATAGAGTCTAATATAGAATTAAAGTTCATATTCAGGCTGTCATTTTCAACATCTACATGAATATTAAAGTCACCCACTACAATGACTTTATCTGTACTCAGCACTAACTGGGATAAAAACTCTGAGAATTCAGACAGAAACTCAGAATAAGGGCCAGGTGGACGATACACAACAACAAACACAAGAGGTTTCTGGGATTTCCACTTTGCGTGGGAAAAACTGAGAAACAGATATTCAAAAGAGCTAAAACTAATCTTGGGTCTGGGACTGATGAGTAACCCTGATCTGAAGATAGCTGCCACTCCTCCTCCTCTGCCTGTGGTTCGAGGAACGTGAACATTTAAACAGTCAGAGGGAGTTGCTTCATTAATGCTAACATGATCCTCCTGCTGTTGCCAGGTTTCTGTAAGACAAAATATATCAATATGATGATCACAAATAAACTCATTCACTAACAGAGACTTGGAAAGGAGAGATCTGATATTCAGCAGACCACATTTAATAGTTTGATGTTTTTGTTTAGTTAAAGTTTTTGTTTTAATAATTTCTTTTTGCACAAGAGGATTTGCTCCTTTTGTGTTAATCGATTGGGGGGGTAGCAGCAGGTGGGAAGCTGCAGAGAAGTGTGTAAGACTACAACTCTGCATCCTGGTCTGAACCCTGGGTTGTCATGTTTTAGGGTGGCAAATAAATTCATCCATATTTCTAGAAATGAGAGCTGCTCCTTCCAAAGTGGGATGGATGCCGTCTCTCCTCATCAGACCAGGTTTTCTCCAGAAAGATTGCCAATTATCTATGTAGCCCACGTTGTTTGCTGGACACCATCTAGACAACCAGCGATTGTAGGACGACATGCGGCTAAACATGTCATCGCTGGTCAGATTTGGCAGGGGTCCAGAGAAAACTACGGAGTCCGACATTGTTTTGGCAAAATCACACGATGCAACATTAATTTTAGTGACCTCCGATTGGCGTAACCAGGTGTCATTAACGCCGACGTGAATAACTATTTTACCATATTTACGTTTATCCTTAGCCAGCAGTTTTAAATAGGATTCTATGTCGCCCGCTCTGGCCCCTGGAATGCATTTGACTATGGCCGCTGGTGCCTCTAATGCCACGTTTCTGACTATAGAGCTGCCAATTACCAGGGTTTTATCCTCAGCAGGTGTGTCGCTGAGTGGGGAAAATCTGTTAGAAGCGTGGACAGGTCGATGGTGAATAACGGGCTTGACTTTAGAGCTATGCCTCTTCCTGACAGTCACCCAGCCACGATGTAATCCTGGCTGCTCAGGTTCTGCTAGGGGGAGGCTAATGGAGCTAGCTACGCTAGGTGGCTCCACACTGGCAAAAGGGGCCTGGCTCGCTATCGGTTGATTTTCAACAGTGCAGAGCCGAGCTTCCAATTCAGATAACCTCGCCTCCAAAACTACAAAAAGACTACATTTGTTACATGTACCATTATCGCTAAAGGAGGCAGAGGAGTAACTAAACATCTGACACACGGAGCAGGTGAAAGCAGGAGAAGGAGGAAGAGAACCGGTAGCCATGCTACGCTAGAGAACCAGACACCCCCCTAAAAAGTGAGAATAAAGATTAAAGATCTGTAGGAGTGTGTTAGAACAGAACGGTAAGCTATAGAGTTTAACTATGCAAAATTGTGTAAGTTATAGATCGAAATAAAGTGATTATCAGTACTCCAAGCGGAGCAAGAAATTCCACAGTGCACAAGCAAGGTAACAGGAAGTGATGCAACACGTCTTACCGCAAAGCGTCACAGCGTCAGTCTCAATGGGATCACACCGAACCCCAGGAATTGTCAAACAAACAAAGGTCAATGGGACACCAAAACAACACCAAGGTTTGGACAATACATTTACATTTTAATTACTTTAGTACTGCTTTTATATTTGACCCTTCTATTTTATGATTGTATTGTATAGCACTTTGGTCCTGTGGGTGTATAAAGTGCTTTATAAATAAAGTTGGTATGGTATGGTATGGTACTGACTACTGACTACTTCTTTAAAAAGTAACTTAGTTAAGTTACTAAATAAAATTCACTTCATTTAACATAAATACTTATAACAATAAAATAACATACTCGGAATCTAACGGCACTTAGGCCTATGTAAATGAATGAACATGTAGGCCTATTTTGAACATCCCATTGAACCTGTAGTTGTCTAACATTAGAGCAGCAAGAAGTGGTTTTATTAAACAAAAACAGTATAAAAAAATCAAAATACTCTTTCTTCACTTCATTTAACTGAAATACTTATTACAAATTAAATGCTTTTTTTTTACTTTATCAAATCTAACTTAAATACTTCTTATAAAGAATAAAGTAGCGTTTCTTGACTCAATTTAACATAAACACTTCTTTAAAAAAACAAAATACAATAGACATTCTTGACTCCATGCATTTAACTCTGATTGCATCTATCCATATGAATTACAGTAACACTTAAGTTATATTGAACATCTTAATGAACCTGTAGTTGTCCCGTATTAGAGCAGCAAGGAGTGATTTTACAAAACAAATCAGAACAAAACCCGTATCTGTATTCATGACTTCGCTTTTAGTTGCATTTATGCGAGAAACTGTGGAGTGGGGCAAGTAAACCAATGATTCAGTGACCATCAGTCATTCACTCGCAGCGATGCAGACAAACGGACGGTCATATCACGTAACCTGCTGATAATTATGGGCCCAAGCCAGTATGACAGTCAAGTTTTTGACCGAAAAATGTCACGTTTATCTTGCTGTATCCACCCGTTGACCAATAAAAGTTTAAAGAAAACTGATTGATCGTCAGACCCGTCGCTTTGCAGAAATGTTTGTATGCTAGTCGCCTACAACTGCAGCTGTTACTGGATTACCCAAAGCTACAACTGACGAAGTATACATATAGATAAACACCCGTACACTCATTCAGATATCGTATATAGGTACTAGAAGATGTAATACAGTACAAAGACGTTAACAAGTCATCTTTGAGTCATCAATTGCGACCAGGTAAGATAAATAGCTAGCTAGCCCTCTCCATAGCACTGCCTGAAACGTAGGCTATATGTTATAAAGTTAGCACGAATAGCTAAACCTATCAACTATCGTCTGTGACAGGCACTGATGAAAACTGTGGTTTAGATTGGTGTATTTATTTAAAATGATTAGGGAAAGTGAGTAAAATGTAACAAATGATATCGCTGGTGTTTCACATTTTAGTGGGACAGATCACTTTTACTGGGTAGGTAGATGTAAAATAACGAGTGACTTCAGGCGAACCCCGCTCCCGTCGCGGACACTGACATAACTCATAAGAATAGTAACGCACGATGTTTCAGATAAGTAACTTCAATCTGACTACTAGTTTTGAAATAGTAGTTGCGTTAGACTACTCGTTACTGAAAAAAGTAGTCCGACTACAGTAACGCGTTACCGGCATCACTGATAATAATAATGATGATAATAATTATAATTGTTATTATCATTACATTATTACTCACCTTTTTGGTGGAGTCCAACTTTAAGATGGTGCCCAAGGTGGATGTGAGGCTGGCCTTGATGTGGTCTATGCGTGACAGAATGTCTCTGCCATACACAGACAGCAACCAGCGAGCAGTGGGGACGTCAGCGGGCTCTGGGGGCTCCTGGCACACAACTGGGAACAGGCTGGGCCGATTAACAAAGTTAGAGCACTCTTCAAAATATTGCCCCAACCTATCCAGCCATTCCTCCCCGTGGTTTTCTTTCAGCTGTTTTAACAGCCGTGCAGAGCTATTGCCCTGAGTCCGATCCCGCATCAGGCGGACGACACGTATGTCACAGGCATACCTGGAATTCAGATTCATAAAGTATTTAGTTTACAGTTACATTTACAGATCAATTTATTTTCTATGCCTCAAGTTACCATTTTACAAAATGTTTTACTAACTTCTGGGTCAGGATAAGCCGGAACAGCTTTTGGTGCGGCAAGTCCAGCTGATCCCGGATGGTCTGGGACGTTGATAGGTATGTGAGATTGCACCCACTCCGCTTGAGTGTCTCCGTCACCAGCAGGTAAAACCTATCAATATCCAGGACCTTCTGAGCCCTTTTGCTGATACCAGCACCTGTAAGATGCTTCCCACAGGCTTGGCAGAACACCCTGACCTTCCACTGGTGATAGGGCATCCACACCAGAAGCCGATGGGAAAAAAACGGTCGGGTGTTGGTACCTGGTGGTAGATCAGGGCTGGCACAGGAGGCTCATACCAAAGCTTCCAATCTGGGTGCAGTTTGCCAGAGCGAAAGAGGGATTTGAAATCCATCTTTGGTCCTGCACAGGGATGGTTTTCCTCATTTCACCCGGCAACCAGAAAGAAGCTGCATCCCCGGCTGCTGCTGACTGTAACAGTGACGTTCCAGGCTCCCCCTGAAAACAACACAAGAGATTTGGAAATCTGCATAAATATGTCTCATTAAAGAAGACCTAGAACTCCATTACTTTAATGAAGACATACTACTGTACTCACAGATGAAACAGTCTCGCAGGTGTGTGCCGGGGTCCGGGAAGATGGAGCAATGCTAGGGGTCCTCACAGAGGAAGGAGATGGGCCGGAGGTCCTCACAGAGGACGGAGATGGGCTGGAGGTCCTCACAGAGGATGGAGATGGGATAGGGCTCCTCACAGAGGACGGAGATGGGCTCGGTGTTTTCCGGGCTACCAACTTGGGCTTCACTGAATCTGAAAAAGACCCACCAAAATGGGATTTAGTGAACTGAAATGACAAATGTACACTCATGTAAAGTAAATCCAATATGAATCCCAGCTTCAAAATAAGCATAAAAATGTGTTCTTCGATTTTTCTATCTGAAACATTACAGCATCATCTCATTAATGACAATTACTCATGTCTCTTTTTTTTGTAGTGGCTTTACTTTACCTTCTGATAGAGATCATGCCATTTCTTCCGCCTCGGGGCTGGTCTATTTCCAGCATTTGAAGGCCAAACCCCATTGCTGGCAAATGCCCTAAGCCTTGCCATCCACTCCTCATATCCCATACCTTTATGGCTCTTTGGCTTGGAGCTCATCTGAAGACATAAAAAACCCAAAAAAATACTTTAAAAAAAAGAGGGGAATCAAACATAATTAAGTATTTCTGCACTTTATACAGTTTACAATTGGTATGACATGAAAGCATTAAAAAAATCAAAACCATAGCTTTCTATACCAACAATAATTACAGTCAATTACTTATCTATCTATCTGTCTATTGACATTTTAAATGAAAAGGTTACTACTATACTATAAAGTTAAATGTGTCATTATAGTTTGGTCACAGAACGTGACATCATTATAACACTATTTTATTTAATCCATGGTATATTATTTTTTAGCTGTTTAGCTATATTACAGTTTTTCTCTATTGGTTTGGCTCATTTCTTGAAACAGAAATTACATTCTCAAAACTCTAAGATCATTTGGCATAACACTCTTATAGTTCAGCACAACACCATAGCTAACCTGCAAAAGCACATATCTCTCCCAAAACTGTTCACCCATGCTTCAGACCTGATTTCTTTCCCATGAAAAGAGTCAGTGCCACCCAAATTGCAAAGATCTTTCTCAATTGCCGAGGCTCATTTCTTGAAACAGACCGGACGTTTTCAACACTCTTTAGTACTTTTTGCAAAACTAAACTGAATGGTTCAGCAAAACACCATGGTTCACCAGCAAAAGCTAATACCTCCCCCTAAACAGTTCACCCATGTGTCAAAATGAAGTTTCTTTCTCATTCAAATAGTCAGTGCCCCCAAAATGCATTGTCCTTTTGGCATTGTGTGAGCACTACAAGTCAAAATGTTTAGATGTTTTGTCACTATGGCATAGGACTACACAATATACACAATAGTGTATAAAACTGAAGGAAAAAAGTTTCACAGTAAGAGTAGCCTCAAAGCACACACAATACACTCATACCAACCATTTTTATTCACACAAATACTGTGAAGTACGTAACTTCCATACAGTATAGTATTGTAGAAGGAAAAGAAAATATACATAGCACACATATACTGTACTATAAACACAAACAAAAAACAAGCAAAATGATGTGGCCTACAGTACTGTAAATAAATCTGCAGCTTACAGAAAACACTATAGCAACACTTTACTGGTCGCTGTCGTCCCCCTCCCTCATGACCACTGTCCTCACCCTCCTGGCCGTCCAGACGTTGCTGTCTGTCTGGCCACAGATTCTCATCAACATCGCAACGTATATTTTACCTTGCAATGCAACGCAGGAAGAAACGCAGTGCATGCCGCAAACATCCCCTACACTGATCTCCTGTAATGTCTAAACATGCAGCGTCCATTGCATTGGAGCAGGAATCTTTGGTCTTGAGCATGATGCTCATACACTCTCCACCTCCAAGCAGAGAAAAACTCCTCAATAGGATTAAGGAAAGGGGAATAAGGTGGGAGCAACTCTTGGATGCATAGTGAACCAAGCCCTGATGAGTGGACCACGATGGAAGTTGACATTGTCCCACACAATCACATAGCGTGGTAGGTGAGACTCAAGAAGACCTTGCTCATATTCAGGGACCAAATTAGTATAAAGGTGGTCCAAGAAGAAGAGGAGCTTCTGTGTGTTCTATGGGCCAAGAATGGGGATGTGAGTGGCCACACCATTCTCAGAAATGGCAGCACACATAGTTATATTGCCCCCTCGCTGGCCTGGAACACCCACCGTGGCCCGGTGGCCAATAATGTTGCGGCCACGTATTCGCCCCTTGGCCAGGTTGAAGCCAGCTTCATCTACAAACACGAGGATGTAAGGGGTCTCATTTGCTTCCAATCCCATTATTATCTGCAAAAGTTAGAGTAAAAAAATTACATGTACCCATCATGTGCTTTTTAGCTGTTTTCACACACTGTTTTTATTTACTTCTTTTACTCTGTAAAGCACACTGGGCCTCATGCAAGAACCGTTCGTACGCACAGATTTGTTCTTAAATCGTCCGTACGAGTGATTTAAGAGAATTTGCGCATTCACCAATCTTTTCGTATTTTACGTTTTCTTTCAGGTACGAACAGAATTTACGAGTGATCCAGAGCTGTCGTAGGAGTTTCGTAAAATAGTCCGCTGTTATTCAAATCACGTTTGCTTGACTAATGGATTGTATATTTAATTACTTTGAAGAAAACATAAATAAATATATACATTATACCCAACAATGATGCTGACATTGTTCTGTTTGATTTAAAATATGCACTAATCGAAGGTTAATTTGAATCTGTATATAACGGGAAGCGTAACCAGCGGCTGTCTTGCTACTTTTGGATGCCTTAGCGCGTCAGGCTCTTGGAAGAGACCGTGTGGAGACAGACGAATGGCTGAGATCGCGATTTAGATTGCCAAGGACTGTGCTGCTACAAATATGCAGCTTAATTGCTAGAGCCACAACTCCAGAGAGAAACACGCCGATCAAACCCAATTCCACCACACGTCCAGGACCTCACCATCTTTGGATTTTTGGCCACGGGAACCTTTCAGAGGGAGATTGGAGACAGATCGGAGTGTCCCAGTCCTCTGTGAGTCGTGCGCTCCCCTTGGTCATCAAAGCTCTCATCAGTTTATCACCCACCATGGTACATCAAATTCCCATACACCGCTGTCCAACAAGTACAAATTAAGAGGGACTTTCATGCCGTGGCTGGACTGCCAATCATAATTGGAGCACGAGACACATATACGCATCAAAACACCCGTGCCGTTGTGGAGCGCACTGCTGAAGGCCAGGTGGGTGTGTCTCATAGCCCAAAATAACCCAGAGAAGGCATGCCAGATTTGCGGAATATTGCCATGAACGAGGGTCTCCACCTGAACCAGCCCAGGCAGACCAGAAGGTTTGGTGCCGGAAGACCCCCCTCATGGACCACCCCATCAAAGTGCCATCATGATGAGGCAACAACTGATAGCACGGCTTTAGTTGCAGTCATCGAGCGCCTGCCCAGGGCGAGACGTTTTTTTTAAGCCATTTTCATATCAAACCATTTATTTTTTTATTTCGCTGACATGGTATTACAGTTTTTCTCAGTCGCTTTTGGACAATTCTCAGATCAGAGTTGCAATTCTCAAAACTACGTGTTCAATTGTCACATCATTGTCACTTGTGCACATCAAACAAGAAGTTTCTCATTTCTTTCAGCAAGTTGCCAATGCTTTGGCACATCCATGCACATGATTATGTACAATTCTCTGCTGTTTCCTACATTATCAATTGCTTTTGTCATGTTGATCAAAATGTATTGTACAGGTCTCTGTTGAATAGTCTCACCCCCCACAACATTAAGGCATTAGTTCATCGTATAGGTCTTTACATGCAAAATGGTTGAACAAGTTGTCATAATATGTCAAGCATATTTCTATACATTTCCATTAGACTTTTGTTCAAAATCTGTCCTGAATTGGTAAATTGCTCCCAGGTGAATGTTGACTTTCTCTAACGACCAATCAACTGACAAATATATATATAGCTGGAGCACAACACAATGTTTCAATGTCTGACAATGGAAGGAATTAGACGGGGCCAACAGCCACAGAAAAGAGGAAGAGGAAGAGGAAGAGGAAGAGGAAGAGGAAGAGGAAGAGGAAGAGGAGTGAGGAGTGAGGAGTGAGGTTGCGTGGCGGAGGAGTTGGGAGGCAGAACAGAGGAAGAGGCAGAAGAGGCCGAGGACATATGCGCGTTCCAGATGAGATCAGAGCCACCCTTGTGGACCATGTTCTCAATCATGGGCTTACAATGGCAGAGGCTGGTCGAAGGGTGCAGCCAAATGTTGGCAGAACAACTGTGTCCTCAATCGTTCAGACTTTTCGTCGAGAGAACAGGTATGTAATCCAACAATAGGCACTGTTCTGTAATGCTTCATACAATGTAACAGTATTCCACATTACAATATAAGTAAGTATACTTCATACAGTGACATTTTATCTTACTCAATTTTGTGTTTTGCATTGCTATATTGTTTCCACATAGGACTGCAAGACAACTTCACAGGGGTGGCAGAGGGCCCCTTTTCACACCTGAACAGGAGGAGGCCATTTGCACCATGGTTATAGAGAACAATGCCATAAGACTTAGGGAGATGCAGAGTGCCATTATAGAGGACAACAACATCTTTGCAAACATCCAAACAGTCAGCATCTCAACAATTGACAGGGTACTGAAAAGACACCAAATGCATATGAAACAGCTGTACACTGTTCCCTTTGAAAGAAATGAAGAAAGAGTGAAGGAGCTGCGCTACCATTATGTACAGGTAAAACATGTATGAGCATACAGTAGCCGTACTACACAGTAAACAGTACAACATTGCATAGTGATATACAGTACAGTAAGTGTGACCTTTACACATTTGCTATGGCTGTAGAAAAGAAGTTGCAATATGTGCTGTATACATTTGATGTAACCTTATCAAAATGAAAATGCATGTAACTCATAAAACTAATTTTGTGTATTCTGGATATAGCGTATAATGGAACTGGAAGCAAGCGAGCCACCGCACAGCTTCATCTACATGGATGAGGCTGGCTTCAACCTCACAAAACGCAGAAGGCGTGGGCGAAATATCATCGGGCACAGAGCGACAGTTGATGTGCCAGGCCAACGGGGCGGGAACATAACAATGGGTGCTGCCATCTCAGAAAATGGTGTGCTAACGCATATTCCCCTTATTGGTCCATATAACACAGATCTACATGAATTAAAGATTAATTTATGTAGAATATATTTTTGTTATGATGCATTCCTGAAGTTTACATAGTATAGGTAACTAAACATGTCTCTTTCCAAACATTATGATAACATTGCAATACCTTGTCTGGTGCCAAAAAGTGAGCAGAACACCATGGAATTTTACTCAGGTATGTTTTAGCTAAAAAACATACAAATGTAATACCTCTGTGTGGTCAGCATTGTCATTAATGCTTATGGTGCGTTTTCCAAGTCCTGCCCTGAGGAGCCTGAAATCATCTTTTGGAGTTCTGTCTGTTGTTTCTGGTAACAGACAGAAATTCAATTCCAGCTATTTGCCAACTGGAATTGTAATACTCTGCCTCTTTCCTCTGCCCCTCCTCATTTGGAACAATGCTGGAAATGATCTATTAAAGAAATGAAATAAGCTGTATTAAATGCTATAATCACTGTAAAATATGAAAATGATCCTATATGGTCAAAAATGATAATAGGAAGACAAATTATGTTTTAATTTCTATTAAGCTATTCACAGTGATAACTTATGTCATCATAGGGTATGAAGCATGAATAACACAAATATTTGCACAAACATTACTAACTGTAACAACTGACGGATAATCTGTACATATGACTGTCATACCTTTGCATTTCTCTTCCAGTGTTGGAAGCTGCTGGCTGTTGCCGTGGTGGCTGCATGAGGAGTGGTGGCTGGAGGCTGGAACGCAAAGACGACTTAGGATAACATAAAATTATACTGAGTACAACGACATTATAGAATAAGTCACACACTCCACATCCCATGCAAAGTCAGCATTGTTCTACCTTTGCATTTCTCTTCCGGTGTTGGAAGCTGCTGGCTGTTGCCGTGGTGGCTGCATCTGAATTGGTGGCTGGGGGCTGGAACACAAACACGACTTAGGATAACATGAAATTATACTGACATTGTAGAATAAGTCAGACACTCCACCTTCCATGCAAAGTCAACACTGTTCTAATGCCAACATTCAAAATTTGTGTTTTAAGTTATTTGTCCTTGTATGTATTTATTTATATGAAGTTATTTTACTTTTTCTGCTGCCACTTGAACAGGGCTTCCTGGCAGACTAAAAAGAACTGGACTTTGCGAACCTCATTCTGTTATTTCTTTATACAGATCCTCTGGCCAGCACTTCTAATTTCCCTGTTCTGCCTTAATTGGACATGTTCTAAGTTGATAATTATAGATGTTGACAATACTGAGCAATAAATAAATTACACTCATGCCCATCTCATCATACCTTTGTCTGGCTCCTTGATGTGGTGCAGCTTGTGTCCTCGCAATGGACAAATTGTCAATGAAGTTGCGGACTGCTACCTCAACTATAGAGTGATCATCCTGTGGGAGACATAGAGTTTTATTCTCTGTATCCATCACAAAAGGTATGCTGTCAGATAGGGATCTAAGGGGGAGGGGGGCTGTTGGGGTTAGGTTAGGCTACGTCATAGCCATGATCATGTTCAAGTCTCTCTTCTTTTTGTATAGCTTGAGTATAGGCAGTATGGGGAAGCCAAGATCACTGCGCAACATCAGCTTAACTTTGGATTTTTTTTACCAGTAACAGACTGGTAAAATCCTCCGACTTTAATGGCATCCCATTCAGAGGATTTCTGACATGGAGTACAACTAGCAAAGTACTTAGCAGCTTTCACCATGTGTTTATTTGGTTAGTACTTAGTACAGTGCTCTTGATTTCTGTACAGTAATGACAGCATACAACTAAACAAGACAACCACAAAGGGACTCAAACCCTCAATCTTCTGATCCGAAGTCAGACGCCTTGTCCGTTAGGCCACATGGTCTCACATGAGTCATCTGGCCGGTACAGGGGTGGTCTGCTGCCAAGTGTGAAACAGCCAGGAATAAAATTGTGCCTCCAAGTCTGAGGCTCTGATCCTCTGTTGGAAAAAGGTCGAGGGCCCTCTTCTTGCTTAGAACCAGTTGCTGCCTCAAGTGGAAGAGTTTAGGGATCAGACCATTTTGACCACGACTGGAGGATCTCGTTCTACCAGTCGATCTTCCTTCCAACGCTCACCTCTGGTCACTCCTTATGAGTGGTGACTAAATGAATGAGATTGCGAATGCATAAGGGCTGAAATCATCTTCCACTCTGTGGTGATTAGGCTCACCCTCTTGGATCAGGGTGATAAGCGTAGTCATCTGGAATACGCTGAGAATACAGTCTCTGCCACTCTTCTTTGAATGAAGCCAGATCAGGCGGTATGGGCATCTGGTCAGAGTATCATGTAGATTCCCCCCAGGGGAGATATTTTGGATCAGTTGCACGGTGAGGAGGCCTGAGGGAAGGTCCAGGACTCACAAGAAATAATACATTACTGGTGTTGCATTGGTTTCTCTCTGTGTCCACCCGAGAAGAGGTGTAGATTATGTCCTGTGAGAATCGGGGCTAGGGATGTCTGCTCACACTGCTTCCCCTGTGATCCGTTCCAGGACAAGCAGCATCAAATATATTGATATATCTTTGAAAGTCATGTGTTATGGAAGGGCGCCTACACATGTGCCGTTGTTGCTGATGTTCGTGGCCAATATGGGGATTGAACCCATGACCTTGGCTTTATTAGCACCACTCTATGACCAGCTGAGCTAACCGGCCTGATACTGACTTTCCCTATGACCAATTTTGTGCCAGAATAAGTGCTCTCAGTGTTTTCTCTGTTACCTATTTAAGTCACACAAACATTCTATACAGCTTGCCTTTAATTTTGCGGATTTGGATATTATCAGCAGGTGAGTTGAAAGACTTTTAGTTCTTCAAAAAATCCTTTCAAAACAATTATTTTATCATTTGTTATATGCTCAAATGACTCGACGTAATAGAACTTACTCATTCAAGTCTCTCTTCTTTTTGTATTGCTTGAGTGTAGGCAGTATGGGGAAGCCAAGATCACTGCGCAACATCGGCTTAACTTTGGATTTTTTTACCAGTAACAGACTGGTAAAATCCTCCGACTTTAATGGCATCCCATTCAGAGGATTTCTGACATGGAGTACAACTAGCAAAGTACTTAGCAGCTTTCACCATGTGTTTATTTGGTAAGTACTTAGTACAGTGCTCTTGATTTCTGTACAGTAATGACAGCATACAACTAAAAAAGACAACCACGGAGGGACTCAAACCCTCAATCTTCTGATCCGAAGACAGACGCCTTGTCCGTTAGGCCACATGGTCCCACCTGAGTCATCCGGCCGGTACAGGGGTGGTCTGCTGCCAAGTCTGAAACAGCCAGGAATAAAATTGTGCCTCCAAGTCTGAGGCTCTGATCCACTGTTGGAAAAAGGTCGAGGGCCCTCTTCTTACTTAGAACCAGTTGCTGCCTCAAGTGGAAGAGTTTAGGGATCAGACCATTTTGACCACGACTGGAGGATTTCATTCTACCAGTCGATCTTCCTTCCAACGCTCACCTCTGGTAACTCCTTATGAGTGGTGACTAAATGAATGAGATTGCGAATGCATAAGGGCTGAAATCATCTTCCACTCTGTGATGATTAGGCTCACCCTCTTGGATCAGGGTGATGAGCGTAGTCATCTGGAATACGCTGAGAATACAGTCTCTGCCGCTCTTCTTTGAATGAAGCCAGATCAGGCGGTATGGGCATCTGGTCAGAGTATCATGTAGATTCCCCCCAGGGGAGATATTTTGGATCAGTTGCACGGTGAGGAGGCCTGAGGGAAGGTCCAGGACTCACAAGAAATAAACCATGCTGGTCTTGCATTGGTATTTCTGTGTGTAAACCCGAGAAGAGGTGTAGATTATGTCCTGTGAGAAGCAGGGCTAGGTGATTAGGCTCACCCTCTTGGATCAGGGTGATAAGCGTAGTCATCTGGAATACGCTGAGAATACAGTCTCTGCCACTCTTCTTTGAATGAAGCCAGATCAGGCGGTATGGGCATCTGGTCAGAGTATCATGTAGATTTCCCCCAGGGGAGATATTTTGGATCAGTTGCACGGTGAGGAGGCCTGAGGGAAGGTCCAGGACTCACAAGAAATAATACATTGCTGGTCTTGCAATTGGTATTTCTGTGTGTCCACCTGAGAAGAGGTGTAGATTATGTCCTGTGAGAAGCGGGGCTAGGGATGTCTGCTCACACCGCTTCCCCAGTGATCCGTTCCAGGACAAGCAGCATCAAATATATTGATATATCTTTAAAAGTCATGTGTTATGGAAGGGCGCCTACACATGTGCCATTGTTGCTGATGTTTGTGGCCAGTATGGGGATTGAACCCATGACGTTGGCGTTATTAGCACCACGCTCTGACCAGCTGAGCTAACCGGCCATTTTTTGAGTGTCCCTATGAGCAATTTTGTGCCAGAATAAGTGCTCTCAGTGTTTTCTCTGTTACCTATTTAAGTCACACAAACATTCTATACAGCTTGCCTTTGATTTTGCGGATTTGGATATTATCAGCAGGTGAGTTGAAAGACTTTTAGTTCTTCAAAAAATCCTTTCAATGCAATTATTTTATCATTTGTTATATGCTCCAATGACTCGAGGTGATAGAACTTACTCATTCAAGTCTCTCTTCTTTTTGAATAGCTTGAGTATAGGCAGTGTGGGGAAGCCAAGATCACTGCACAACATCAGCTTAACTTTGGATTTTTTTACCAGTAACAGACTGGTAAAATCCTCCGACTTTAATGGCATCCCATTCAGAGGATTTCTGACATGGAGTACAACTAGCAAAGTACTTAGCAGCTTTCACCATGTGTTTATTTGGTTAGTACTTAGTACAGTGCTCTTTATTTCTGTACAGTAATGACAGCATACAACTAAAATAGACAACCACGGAGGGACTCGAACCCTCAATCTTCTGATCCGAAGTCAGACGCCTTGTCCCTTAGGCCACATGGTCTCACATAAGTCATCTGGCGGTACAGGGGTGGTCTGCTGCCAAGTCTGAAACAGCCAGGAATAAAATTGTGCCTCCAAGTCTGAGGCTCTGATTCTCTGTTGGGAAAATGGTCGAGGGCCCTCTTCTTGCTTAGAACCAGTTGCTGCCTCAAGTGGAAGAATTTAGGGATCAGACCATTTTGACCACGACTGGAGGATTTCATTCTACCAGTCGATCTTCCTTCCAACGCTCACCTCTGGTCACTCCTTATGAGTGGTGACTAAATGAATGAGATTGCGAATGCATTAGGGCTGAAATCATCTTCCACTCTGTGGTGATTAGGCTCACCCTCTTGGATCAGGGTGATAAGCGTAGTCATCTGGAATACGCTGAGAATACAGTCTCTGCCACTCTTCTTTGAATGAAGCCAGATCAGGCGGTATGGGCATCTGGTCAGAGTATCATGTAGATTCCCCCCAGGGGAGATATTTTGGATCAGTTGCACGGTGAGGAGGCCTGAGGGAAGGTCCAGGACTCACAAGAAATAAACCATGCTGGTCTTGCATTGGTATTTCTGTGTGTCCACCCGAGAAGAGGTGTAGATTATGTCCTGTGAGAAGCGGGGCTAGGGATGTCTGCTCACACCGCTTCCCCAGTGATCCGTTCCAGGACAAGCAGCATCAAATATATTGATATATCTTTAAAAGTCATGTGTTATGGAAGGGCGCCTACACATGTGCCGTTGTTGCTGATGTTTGTGGCCAGTATGGGGATTGAACCCATGACCTTGGCGTTATTAGCACCACGCTCTGACCAGCTGAGCTAACCGGCCATTTTTTGAGTGTCCCTATGAGCAATTTTGTGCCAGAATAAGTGCTCTCAGTGTTTTCTCTGTTACCTATTTAAGTCACACAAACATTCTATACAGCTTGCCTTTGATTTTGCGGATTTGGATATTATCAGCAGGTGAGTTGAAAGACTTTTAGTTCTTCAAAAAATCCTTTCAATGCAATTATTTTATCATTTGTTATATGCTCCAATGACTCGAGGTGATAGAACTTACTCATTCAAGTCTCTCTTCTTTTTGAATAGCTTGAGTATAGGCAGTGTGGGGAAGCCAAGATCACTGCGCAACATCAGCTTAACTTTGGATTTTTTTACCAGTAACAGACTGGTAAAATCCTCCGACTTTAATGGCATCCCATTCAGAGGATTTCTGACATGGAGTACAACTAGCAAAGTACTTAGCAGCTTTCACCATGTGTTTATTTGGTTAGTACTCAGTACAGTGCTCTTGATTTCTGTACAGTAATGACAGCATACAACTAAAAAAGACAACCACGGAGGGACTCGAACCCTCAATCTTCTGATCCGAAGTCAGACGCCTTGTCCCTTAGGCCACATGGTCTCACATAAGTCATCTGGCGGTACAGGGGTGGTCTGCTGCCAAGTCTGAAACAGCCAGGAATAAAATTGTGCCTCCAAGTCTGAGGCTCTGATCCTCTGTTGGAAAAAGGTCGAGGGCCCTCTTCTTGCTTAGAACCAGTTGCTGCCTCAAGTGGAAGAGTTTAGGGATCAGACCATTTTGACCACGACTGGAGGATTTCATTCTACCAGTCGATCTTCCTTCCAACGCTCACCTCTGGTCACTCCGTATGAGTGGTGACTAAATGAATGAGATTGCGAATGCATTAGGGCTGAAATCATCTTCCACTCTGTGGTGATTAGGCTCACCCTCTTGGATCAGGGTGATAAGCGTAGTCATCTGGAATACGCTGAGAATACAGTCTCTGCCACTCTTCTTTGAATGAAGCCAGATCAGGCGGTATGGGCATCTGGTCAGAATATCATGTAGATTTCCCCCAGGGGAGATATTTTGGATCGGTTGCACAGTGAGGAGGCCTGAGGGAAGGTCCAGGACTCACAAGAAATAAACCATGCTGGTCTTGCATTGGTACTTCTGTGTGTCCACCCGAGAAGAGGTGTAGATCAGAGGTCTTCAACAGGGGGTCTGCGACCCCCAGGGGGTCCGTGGAGGTACTGCAGGGGGGTCGCGAAATCTTTGGTTGATTAGACGATTTAAAAAAAATATATATATTTAAAGTTTTTTTTTTTTT
Organism: Odontesthes bonariensis; assembly: GCF_027942865.1. Taxonomy (NCBI): domain Eukaryota; kingdom Metazoa; phylum Chordata; class Actinopteri; order Atheriniformes; family Atherinopsidae; genus Odontesthes; species Odontesthes bonariensis. The sequence continues at coordinate 22,325,387 of NC_134513.1, read as the reverse complement.
TTTCCAAACAGTTTTTTCTCACAAATTGTGTGCAAACATGTGCCATCCACAGATGGTTTGAGGATTCATTGTCCCATCTACATGCAAACACTCTGGAGTCTAAATCCCGCCGGCAGGATTTTTTTACACATTTCCAAAAACACATCTGTAACTCTGTAAGTTTTTGTCATTGAAACATATAAGTGACACCATTAAAAACCTTGAAACTTCTAGTTTTCAAATATATATATATTAAAATAAATTATATAGGTGGCCCTTTTTAAAGAGAGTGAACAGAAATCTTTGGATTTTCTGTAGTCTCAGACTGCAGCAGCCTCCTAGGCCACACCTATCGCTAGTCACATGTAAAGTACCAGGTGATTGAGTGGCTATTTACAGGTGAGAACACGCCCCATTCAGCCAGCATGTGGGGGAAGGCAGCAATGTCCTGCCAGTGACAGACATTTATCACATGGAGAGTGACAGGGGGATGGGGGGAATCAGGGGTGTTCCACACCCATCTAATTTGTATTCAACTCTCAGAGACAATGCCTGGAGTCAGAATTACTTTTTTACAGTTTGTGTGAAAACAAAAAAACATTTCTGACTGCACTTTTTACTTTTATGCAGCCAACACTTTTGTTTACAAGGTTCAACCTTCAAAAGTCTTGGCTAGATACATTTATAGTGTGTTTTCTTGCACTGTTTGAAGACCTCTAAAACTTGTTTTTTTGTACAGTTGTGTTTCCCCTCAATTTAAATAAAACTTGTTTGTATTACATTCACTTAGCGCTCAAATTGTTTTTTGTTAGGCTTTTCCGAATACAACCATATGTGTCACTTTTGCTTTGATGTTTACAGTTAGTTGAAATACTTGAAAATGTCAAGGTGGTGACAACTGCCTCAAAGTCTCTGAAAAGGCCTTAGACTCCAGGGGGCTAAAGTTAAAATCTGTGGATTATTTGAATAGCTCAGTGTTGTATGCAAGATGTTTGTTTATAAAAAGCAGTGGCACGGCCACCCTGTACCTTGCACATGTTTAAAATAAAATATATTAACCTGTGTATTATTTGAAAAGCTTAGTATTGAATGTACAATAACAGAGGACCTATGTTTATACACGGCACTAGGCCCCGTTAAATATAAAACACAATTGTATGCCATATAAATAGTAGGGGGTCCCTGCTCCAACTCTCCATCAGTTTGGGGGTCCCTGGCCTGTAAAACGTTGAAGACCCCTGGTGTAGATTATGTCTTGTGAGAAGCGGGGCTCGGGATGTCTGCTCACACCGCCTCCCCTGTGATCCGTTCCAGGACAAGCAGCATCAAATATATTGATATATCTTTAAAAGTCATGTGTTATGGAAGGGCACCTACACATGTGGCATTGTCACTGATGTCTGTGAAACTTTGGCCAGTATGGGGATTGAACCCATGACCTTGGCGTTATTAGCACCACGCTCTGACCAGCTGAGCTAACCGGCCTGATTTTGAGTTGCCCTATGGGCAAATTTGTGCCAGAATAAGTGCTATCAGTGTTTTCTCTGTTACTTTTTTAAGTCACACAAACATTCTATACAGCTTGCCTTTGGTATTGCGGATTTGGATGTTATCAGCAGGTGAGTTGAAAGACTTTTAGTTCTTCAAAAAATTGCTTTCAAAGCAATTATTTTATCATTTGTTAAATGCTACAATGACTCGACGTGATAGAATTTACTCATTCAAGTCTCTCATCTTTTTTATAGCTTTAACGTAGGCAGTATGGGGAAGCCAAGATCAGTGCGCAACATCAGCTTAACTTTGGAGTTTTTTTTTTACCAGTAACAGACTGGTAAAATCCTCCTACTGTAATGGCATGCCATTCAGAGAATTTCTGACGTGGAGTACAACTAGCAAAGTACTTACCAGCTTTCACCATGTGTTTATTTGGTTAGTACTCAGTACAATGCTCTTGATTTCTGTACAGTAATGACAGCATACAACTAAACAAGACAACCACGAAGGGACTCGAACCTTCAATCTTCTGATCCGAAGTCAGACGCCTTGTCCGTTAGGCCACATGGTCTCACCAGAGTCATCCAGCTGGCACAGGGGTGGTCTGCTGCCAAGTCTGAAACAGCCAGGAATAAAATTGTACCTCCAAGTCTGAGGCTCTGATCCTTAGTTGGAAAAGGGTTGAGGGCCCTCTTCTTGCTTAGAACCAGTTGCTGCCTCAAGTGGAAGAGTTTAGGGATCAGACCATTTTGACCACGACTGGAGGAGCTCGTTCTACCAGTGGATCTTCCTTCCAACGCTCACCTCTGGTAACTCCTTATGAGTGGTGACTAAATGAATGGATTTGGGTATATACTGAAGAGATTGTAATAACCCCAACCCTAAATTTGACTTGTCCCAAGTGCAATTGCTTTTGTTTCGCCCAATTTTAAATCAAACATCCCTACATGAAACCACATTTAGATAATAATGATTCTATTTTTGTGAAAGGGGGATGAATTCATACCCTCTGCACGCAAGGCCAGTGTATCTAATGAGGCTTCAATTTGAGATCGAAATTATACCAGCTGTAGTTTAAGACGGAAATTTTTATGGTCAAACTTACAAGCGAGAGGACGAGGTGGCCGAGTGGTTAAGGCGATGGACTGCTAATCCATTGTGCTTTGCACGCATGGGGTCGAATCTCATTCTTGTTGGCTTTGAATTTCAAGTGTTTGGTTTGTTAATATTTCTGATTCGACTTTTTACAAGCAGGCTTTTCAAACAATGCTTTTGTCGCAATATTTTTATTTGCTTACACTAAGTTCATTTGGGCGATTGAATCTATAATGAAGAATTTTGAGTCTGACTTCAGGCTAATGTGAAAGAGCTGTCTTTCTTTCAGTTTACACCCACGTTTGCCACATCCAGCTGTTAATCATTTCCTCCACAGAGCACAAGAACAAAGGAAAGATGACTGGAGAACGCAGGCGTCGATCCCACTACTTCTCACATGCAAAGCAAGCGCTCTACCATTTGAGCTAATTCCCCTTTCTTTGCTACATTCTTAGCACTTCCAAAATTAACAACCATTTCTGACCAAACGATCCATTCCTTGATACATCAAAAAGAAATAGATCTCACAACTGAAGCTTGTTTGTTTTTCTCAGAGTGTCTTTCAGAGTGGTTGAATGTATCAAATAGATACACGTGAGTATTCAAAATAAAAAAAACAAATTAAAGAAATCGGGTAAACGATCCTCTAATCCATTTAACAAAAGTGAAAGATTTCAGTCTTTTGACACAATAATTCTTTTTTCTTACTTATATCAGAAAAGTGGACATTGGAGGACACTCATGTGCACACCAAACGAGTTCAAATTAAGAGTGTGTAGAAAGGGTTTCAGAGTTGGTCAAGTGTCAATTTTGATGCTATGAATGTCACATAATGTTTTCCAGGTTCTTTTTTAGTGAGAGATGATGAGTTTGATTTGAAAATTTTTACATAGCAGAGGATGGCTTCGGTCCATTGATCTCTGGGTTATGGGCCCAGCACGCTTCCGCTGCGCCACTCTGGTACACACTTCTGATGGGACTCGACCCCACAATCCCTGGCTTAGGAGGCCAGTGCCTTATCCACGTGACTGTTCAAAGTAAAAAACACAACTTAAAGAAATCGGGTAAACGATCCTCTAATCCATTTAACAAAAGTGAAAGATTTCAGTCTTTTGACACAATAATTCTTTTTTCTTACTTATATCAGAAAAGTGGACATTGGAGGACACTCATGTGCACACCAAACGAGTTCAAATTAAGAGTGTGTAGAAAGGGTTTCAGAGTTGGTCAAGTGTCAATTGTGATGTTGCTGAATGTTACATCATCTTTAACAGGTTTTTTTTTTTTATTGAGAGATGTTGAGTTTGATTTAAAATGTATACATAGCAGAGGATGGTTTCTGTCCTTCGACCTCTGGGTTATGGGCCCAGGACGCTTCTGCTGCGCCACTCTGCTACACACCTCAGATGGGACTCGAACCCACAATCCCTGGCTTAGGAGGCCAGTGCCTTATCCACGTGACTATTCCAAATAAAAAACACAACTTAAAGAAATCGGGTAAACGATCCTCTAATCCATTTAACAAAAGTGAAAGATTTCAGTCTTTTGACGCAATAATTCTTTTTTCTTACTAATATCAGAAAAGTGGACATTGGAGGACACTCATGTCCACACCAAACGAGTTTGAATTAAGAGTGTGTAGAAAGGGTTTCTTAGTCTGTCAAGTGTCAATTTTGATGCTATGAATGTCACATAATGTTTTCCAGGTTCCTTTTTAGAGAGAGATGATAAGTTTGATTTGAAAATTTATACATAGGACAGGATGGTTTCGGTCCATCGACCTCTGGGTTATGGGCCCAGCACGCTTCCGCTGCGCCACTCTGCTACACATCTCTGCTGGGACTCGAACCCACAATCCCTGGCTTAGGAGGCCAGTGCCTTATCCACGTGACTATTCAAAATAAAAAACACAACTTAAAGAAATTGGGTAAACGATCCTCTAATCCATTTAACAAAAGTGAAAGATTTCAGTCTTTTGACACAATAATTCTTTTTTCTTACTTATATCAGAAAAGTGGACATTGGAGGACACTCGTGCACACCAAACGAGTTTGAGTTAAGAGTGTGTAGAAAGGGTTTCAGAGTTGGTCAAGTGTCAACTGTGATGTTGCTGAATGTTACATCATCTTTTCCAGGTTTTTTTAATGAGAGATGTTGATTTGAAAATGTATACATAGCAGAGGATGGTTTCGGTCCATCAACCTCTGGGTTATGGGCCCAGCACGCTTCCGCTGCGCCACTCTGCTACACACCTCAGATGGGACTTGAACCCACAATCCCTGGCTTAGGAGGCCAGTGCCTTATCCACGTGACTATCCATCCATCCATCCATTATCTATACCACTGAATCCGTCGATCGGGTCGCGGGCGGGCTGGAGCCTATCCCAGCAGTCAATGGGCGAGAGGCGGGGTACACCCTGGACAGGCCGCCAGTCCATCGCAGGGCCACATAGAGACAAACGGGACAAACAACCATGCACGCTCACACTCACTCCTAAGGACAATTTAGAGATGCCAATCAACCTAACATGCATGATTTTTGGACAGTGGGAGGAAGCCGGAGTACCCGGAGAGAACCCACGCATACACGGGGAGAACATGCAAACTCCACACAGAAAGGCCCCAGCTGGGTGTTGAACCTGGAACCTTCTTGCTGTGAGGCGACGGTGCTAACCACCACACCACCGTGCAGCCCCCTCCATGTGACTATTCAAAATAAAAAACACAACTTAAAGAAATTGGGTAAACGATCCTCTAATCCATTTAACAAAAGTGAAAGATTTCAGTCTTTTGACACAATAATTCTTTTTTCTTACTTATATCAGAAAAGTGGACATTGGAGGACACTCATGTGCACACCAAACGAGTTCAAATTAAGAGTGTGTAGAAAGGGTTTCAGAGTTGGTCAAGTGTCAATTGTGATGTTGCTGAATGTTACAACATCTTTTCCAGGTTTTTTTAATGAGAGATGCTGAGTTTGATTTGAAAAAGTATACATAGCAGAGGATGGCTTCGGTCCATCGACCTCTGGGTTATGGGCCCAGCACGCTTCCGCTGCGCCACTCTGCTATACACCTCAGAACGGACTCGAACCCACAACCCCTGGCTTAGGAGGCCAGTGCCTTATCCACGTGACTGTTCAAAATAAAAAACACAACTTTAAGAAATCGGGTAAACAATCCTCTAATCCATTTAACAAAAGTGAAAGATTTCAGTCTTTTGACACAATAATTCTTTTTTCTTACTTATATCAGAAAAGTGGACATTGGAGGACACTCATATGCACACCAAACGAGTTTGAATTAAGAGTGTGTAGAAAGGCTTTCAGAGTTGGTCAAGTGTCAATTGTGATGTTGCTGAATGTTACATCATCTTTTCCAGGTTTTTTTTAATGAGAGATGTTAATTTGAAAAGTTATACATAGCAGAGGATGGTTTCGGTCCATCGACCTCTGGGTTATGGGCCCAGCACGCTTCCGCTGCGCCACTCTGCTACACACCTCAGATGGGACTCGAACCCACAATCCCTGGCTTAGGAGGCCAGTGCCTTATCCACGTGACTATTCAAAATAAAAAACACAGCTTAAAGAAATCGGGTAAACGATCCTCTAATCCATTTAACAAAAGTGAAAGATTTCAGTCTTTTGACACAATAATTCTTTTTTCTTACTTATATCAGAAAAGTGGACATTGGAGGACACTCATATGCACACCAAACGAGTTCAAATTTAGAGTGTGTAGAAAGGGTTTCAGAGTTGGTCAAGTGTCAATTGTGATGTTGATAAATGTTATATCATCTTTTCCAGGTTTTTATAATGAGAGATGTTGAGTTTGATTTGAAAAGTTATAAAATAGCAGAGGACGGTTTCAGTCCATCGACCTCTGGGTTATGGGCCCAGTACGCTTCCGCTGTGCCACTCTGCTACACACCTCTGATGGGACTTGAACCCACAATCCCTGGCTTAGGAGTTCAGTGCCTTATCCACGTGACTATTTAAAATAAAAAACACAACTTTAAGAAATCGGGTAAACGATCCTCTGATCTATTTAACAAAAGTGAAAGATTTCAGTCTTTTGACACAATAATTCTTTTTTCTTACTTATATCAGAAAAGTGGACATTAGAGGACACTCATGTACACACCAAACAAGTTTGAATTAAGAGTGTGTAGAAAGGTTTTCAGAGTTGGGGGGTATTCCTAGAAGCTGGCTTAGCGGAAAGCCTGGCTTATTTCGCTACTTCTGGCTAAATTTAGTGAGAGTTCCGTTTCATGAACGTGGCTTATTTGAACGCCTGCTGAGTAACCATGGTAATTTATGCTGCTGAACTAGCCTGGTCCCGGGCAGGCTAAAGTTGAAGCTTCGCTTAGCTGCAACTCAAAAAATGTCCGACCGGCTGAAACAGACTCCGGAAAGAAATGTTCACCAAGAATTCTGCGCTCCCGCAACTCATGTCTTGTCTAAAAAACGAAACAAAAACTGTGGTTATCATATCACCACTTTCACTGTCTCAAAAAATCAATCAGTCGGTGCCAGTGCAACTAAAAAAACGCAACTATACACACGTATTGAACATGAAATTAAATGAGAGAGAACATGGTATTCATTAAAACTAATCAATACCTAACAAACATCCGATCTACCCACGTAGGACCAGACTCAGAAAAATGGGGACAGGTAATAATGTTAATGATACAAATTATTGACAGCTCCTTTCAAAACAGTCAAGGACACTGTACAAACAAGATATTAGATAAAACGCAGGAATTAAAACAGCTTACCATATTAAAAATACACAGAACGGAGCAATAAATGGAGGTAAGCAAAGTTAAACAGATGGGTTTTGAGTTAAGACTTGAACAGAGGAAGTGTCAGTATGGCGAATGTCGGGGGGACCTTTGACCTTTCAGGCTGCTGCTCCACATTTACAGTAGCCGATAATGTAAAACAACCTACTGGCTGAAGTATTTGCATTAAGTTCATCATCTCCCTCAGGCTTCCCTAATGTTATCGGTGCACTACACTGTACCCATGTACGCATCCAAGGCAAGGCAATTTATAGAGCACAATTCGTACACAAGGCAATTCAAAGTGGTTTACAGCTACATAAAATCACAAGAAGGCAATAAAATTATTCCAAAAAACAAAGAAATCTTAATTAATTAATTAATTTAAAAGTGAAGAGTGCAGATAAGATACTTTCAGGTGTAATATGCACATCTAAATAGAACTGTTTTCAGCCTGGATTTAAACATTGTCACATTGTCCAGGCCCCTGCTGGACTCGTGGAGGCTGACTATGTAAATCGAACATTTTTCCATATCCTAAATGTACAGGTACACTTGGGGATAATTGTCCATAGACTCTGAACTGGATTTCTCATTTTGAAAAATACCACATCAACCCCTTTGAGTAATGCTGAGCAATGTTACATTTATGCCCTGTGAAAGCTCATCATTGACTCCTATCCTCCGTGCATACAGATGATCTGTGATGGAGGTCATTTCATTTCCAACATTGAGGCTAAATGGCCGGGATCAGTTCATGATTCTAGAATCTTCCGAGCATCCTCACTGGCACAGAGGTTTGCACAAGGTGCAAGAATTTTACTGACCTGAAGGAGTGTACTTTTGAAGTAAGGTGTAGCATAGGCAGAATTTTGGTGATCTAATGAGAGGTCAGGTGTAGAGGTCATCTTAAGGAATTTAAAGTGCTCGTTAGTGCTGGGCGGTATGACCTAAAATACTTATAACGGTATTTTTTCACGGTATCACGGTTTCACGGTATATCACGGTATTTTTTTTTCGTGCATAATTAGGTGTTCACAGCATTTTCTACAGATTGAGAACAGAAATAAAACTAAAAATAAAAATTCTTCAAAATAATTCCTTCGTTAATAATTGGTCACACAGAACTTTATTGTATTAATATTCACATCTTCATTGTAAACAAATTATTAACATAGCTAATTACACTGGTCGGACTGTTCAGCTGTTTCAGACTGATACCTCCGGTTCAGGCTGCTCCTCATCCTCAACACGCACGTCTCTTTTTGAATCGCGGAAAATATTTTTCAATACTCATCTGGATTGAAGCAGCAAACATTCAGTGTAAGAGTTTAAAAAACCTACTTTATTTGAATCACAGCTGCTAGTGTTTAGACCTCGACAACCCAACTACATTTTTTATTTTTTTATTTTTACGACAAACTTGCGACTAGTTAACTTTATAAAGAAGGCGTAATCGCTTGTTTGCTATGGGTCGGGTCGGGACGGGACAACATTGTATTAAAAATATAAAATATTTTTATAGGACTTTTTTAATGCGACGCTGAAGCTAGCAAGCTTCCACGCTTCCAGGGATGATCTCGCTGATGGAGACACACGCGGTGTGCACGGAGGGGAGGGGCTGTGTGTGTGTGTGTGTGTAGGCTGACAGAGAGACGGAGGGAGAGCAGGGAAAGGAAATGCAGCTTAACGAATACGAGTATTTTTTAAATAGCGTAAAAAAAAATAATAACAACGAAACGCAATATGTGGCGGCCGGTGTTTAATCTGTGGCGCACCGCCACAAATTAGTCTATGTGTGGGAAACACTGCTATCCACCTTCACCTTCGCGTAACGCAAGTGCTTATTACCACCTCGCACCCATAGACAGTAAACATGCGTGTTTAGAAGCGCAACACTGAAAACGGTCCCGTCTCAAACAATGTCGCACGACGCAGCATTCCCCCCCGTTGTGTAATCAAATACACCGGTATGGCGGTATATTAAAATTTCATATCATAATGAAATTATAAACCAGTATTCGGTGTGAACCGGTATACCGCCCAGCACTAGTGCTCGTCATACTTTATTATAGATAGCCATATAAGGCACACATTGCATCCAATTGCCAAGTCTTAACACATGTATATCCATCCAATATTTCTCTTATTCTGCAGGAGAGTTCAATGGTGTCCTGCTTGGGGACAGAGGCTATGCATGCTGGCCGTACCTCCTCACGCCATATCCTGATCCAGGAACAAGGGCATGCACATGCACATGCACATGCACATGCACATGCACATGCACATGCACATGCTACAACAAGGGCACGGATAGAAATGACCTTTGGCCAAATTAAATACAGGTTCATTGCTTAAACTGTTCAGGCACCATGGCTGACTTCTGACAGAGCCATCTTAAATTAATAGTATACTTCATATTTTATACATTTTGTCTTGTGGACAACTTTTCAGGCTGAAGTCTTTTCTTCGTTGAGTCCCCCAAAAAGAGCATTAAACATCTGCAGCTCATCCAGAACGCTGCTGCTAGAGTTTTAACCCGGACTAAGAGATCTGAACACATCACACCAGTCTTAAAATCTTTACACTGGCTTCCAGTCAGTCACAGAATAGATTTTAAAAGCCTGCTGATGGTTTACAAATCCCAGAACGGTTTAGGCCCAAAATACATCTGTGATATGTTCAGAGAATATAAACCCAGCAGAGCTCTTAGATCCAAGGACTCAGGTCAGCTGGTCCAGTCCAGAGTCCAGACAAAACATGGAGAAGCAGCATTTAGCTGTTATGCTGCAAACAAGTGGAACAAACTGCCAGTGGGGATTAAACTTTCACCAAATGGAGACATTTTTAAATCCAGGTTAAAGGATAAGACCGGTTTTTTGACATTGGGCCCTTGATTTCACATTATAACATGATGTTCTACTCACCCCTGCTTGTTGTTGAACATTTGGAGCTGTTCCGAAGATATTCGAGAGGCGTCTGGCTGCTCTCTTGAGATATTCGGCCATGAAACGGTTTCCTATGGGCAAGCTCATACAGGCACAAACTATGCTGTTTATAATTTATTAATTACTCTACACTAGAACTGATAACGTGGAGGTGCGTCGCTTACTTAAAAAAATCCGGGTTATTGTAATTTTGATTTTTTTGTCGTAAAGTGGGTGTTACTGACGTCATCGTCGTGCTACTGCCACAGACAGCCCACAGACCTGCTGCCTATTTATTCATTCGGCTAAAATTCAAAATTAGTAACCCGGATTTTTTTAAGTAAGCGACGCACCTCCACGTTATCAGTGCTGGTGTAGAGTAATTAATAAATTATAAACAGCTTAGTTTGTGCCTGTATAAGCTTGCCCATAGGAAACCGTTTCATGGCCGAATATCTCAAGAGAGCAGCCAGACGCCTCGCGAATATCTTCGGAACAGCTCCAAATGACCAACAACAAGCAGGGGTGAGTAGAACATCATGTTATAATGTGAAATCAAGGGCCCAATGTCAAAAAACCGGTCTTATCCTTTAAAGACATTTCTGTTCTCATGTGTCTATGCATGAAATCGGCACGATATCTTTGAACTTATCTGGACTGTTGCTTGTTTTTAAATTCATTTAAATGATTTTATTTGTTTCTCTTTAATGCTCGCTAAATGGACAGAGATGATTTATAACTTTCCACACGTTAGGTGATGGCACCCCACTGTGAATATAAATGTAAAAAACACATTTCTAACATGTTGCATGAACCGTACAACCGTATGATAGTTGTGCATGGATCATGTGGGGGTCTGCCAGAATTTTCAGAAATAATTCAGCTGTGCATTATAAGAAATGATTTGAGTCTCATCATTAAAAAACTGACCTCATGGTACAGAGACCACTATCGAGCTTTTGAGTTGCATCCAACAAGACAGTTTGCAGTGGTTGAGTTGAAGGAGCTTTCTGACCAGTATCCTCTGGCTGACTACAGAGTTGGATCCTTACGAATGGTGTGTTGGGGTCTGGGAGTGGCGTTTCACCTTGAGTCCAGCAGGTGGTGTTTGGAGCGTGAGAGAGTGAGCCAGCCATCTACCTGACACACCTGGGTTCAATTATTCCTCATTATTGGAAGCATTTAAGGAGCATGCTGCCAGTCCTTCGACGCCTGAGTGTCAACCATATGTGGTAACCCTTGCCTCAAGCCTTTGAATAGTGTAACCCTTGAGAATAACTTTACTGTTGTGTAGTGATGGCAAAATGAGGCTTTGTGAACCAATGAGGCTTTCCAGCCCAAAGGTTCGCCAAAAGGTTCATTACCCGAAGCCTCATTGAAACGGTCTCTCTAGTGACACCTGCTGTGCAAAAGGAATATATGACAGACTAAATTAACCCTGAGTTAGAGCATCCTGCAATATAAAATAAACAATTTTTGTCACTGTGTCTCAATGAAAATAAATGTGTGAAAACTGCATATATGGAAGTATTATGAGTGCTATGGTGTTGATCACTCAAATGAAATATATCAATGATGTACACTGACTACAGTGCTTATGGAACTGTGAGTATGAAAGTGCTTATGGGACCGGGAGTCAGGAATAAACTGTAACAGAGCAGTATGGGCAACAAGACAAATATAAGTTATTGGTTTTTATTTTTAAAAATGTGTGTCAATAACGTTGCGGTTTAATATGCCCAGAAGAAAAAAGAGCGACAACAACTACCGATACCTATGTTCTTCTCTCGAAAAAACACACACTGCACCGCGGGCTTTAGAAGAAAAAAAACGCTGAGTCAGGAATGCAGCTGCTCAGTCAGAAGAGCAATGAAATACACGCGAGTCACTATTTGTCCTACTGTAGCCTACTTTGTATTTTTTTTTCATAATCATTTTTCCTTTTCTCCCGTTCTAATCCAATGACTCGGGTCGCGGTGCTGATCTCCGCAATTTGAAGCCTTCAGTTCGTATTGATTAAAATTATTATTTTACAGTACAGTAGTTATTTGTAAAAAAAAAATAAAGGTTACTACTTCACGGATTTCGCCTATCACGGGTTCTTTTTGGAACGTAACCCCCGCGAAAAACGAGGGTTCATATCCTATATAACTATTCTAACACTATTCTAACCTAATTACGATATATTCTAATGCAGTACAATAATAATAATAGATGATATGACTGATATAATAACTGAACTTAACCACTAACTCTGATACAACCAACGCACACTCTACCTCTCACCAATACCAAACGCCAACTCAAAACCCTCGAAGTGCCGCAAGGTTCAAACCTTTTTATGCGATAGTGACGCTCAAAATGAATCAGTGACGTGTACACTGAATCCGAGGCCTCGTTTGTCATCAGTCACGTGATTTTTATGGAAACGATACAAGCCTCAAACCAACGCTTCATCTGGCTCGCCCCTTTTTGCTCGACACATGCTCCGAGGCCTCGCTTCAAACGCCACATCACTACTGTTGTGCTTTTTGATTCCTAAAGTATTTCCATCTTCAGAACGTGCCCAGCGTGGTCTCAGCCTATGATTCACAGCTCTCTCAGCCTTTTGATCGAACCCTGTCCGCTCTCCACCGTGCTCCTGACAAGAAACTAAGCCGCCTCTCTGAACTCAAGAATCCACCAGGTTTCTCCCAGACCCCCCCCCCACAGCAGGACCCCTCATCCTCCGAGTAAGCCTCGATTAATTTAGAGCAAAGGAATTTCCATCTACGTTCTACCACTAACTCTGTGTTCTCCTTCAAGTGCCCATCAAGATGGTGCAGTGGAACCAGATCCGTTTCCAGAGGAGATTCCTCCCTATCTGTTTAAATAAAACTCTTTACCGCTACTGAACTCCTGAAAGGCTCTCTGTATGTGGGTTAGACAAATCGGCAAAACCATGACATGGTGACTTTAAAAAGATTTGTACATGTGACAGGTAATTTCTTTAAATGACATTTGGTAAAATGGTTTGTCTGTTATTAAAACTCAGTTACTCCTAAATAAAGTGTTACAATGCTGAAATTCATTATGCAAAGGCTGATGAGATTTATGTGAGAAAATTAAGTTTTTTGTTTTTCAGAATGAACACATGATGGCTGCATCACTAAGAGTTGTACTTGGAGTGGACAACGCATCAAAACTAACTCTGCCCACTGGGTTGCCGGATTCAGTAGAGGCTATCAAAGAAGAAATTAAAAGACAATTCAACTTGCCTGGACAGTACAGAGACATTGAATTTGGCAATGAGTTTGTGAACTTGACAGATCTCAGATATCAAAGACAAGAGCACTGTTAAAGTAATTTACTTAACAGATGAGTCGGACACAACCACATCTCAACCTGTTTCACAGTGGTTAAATGACAGTTCTTTGTCCACAGCATCAGACACGGATATACTTTCCTCACCTGAATCTACATCTTCAGGTTCTTCCCTTAGGTCACAGCCATGGCCCCAAGATTTCCAGATACCTCAGTTTAATTATGAGGTACAGATTCAGTTGGCAAGGGCCAACCAAGCCTTCCTGAACAGTGGTACTCTTTTGAGTCCAAGTCCCAAACTAAAGTCAGATATACTTGATGGTTTGTCATCAGAAATTGTCAAATACAAAGTTTATCCTTCAAGTTCGGAGTTCGATGATGTCGCCCAGGCCCTGATAACAAAGTATCCTTGCTTAAAGGAGCAGGGATCAGTTACTGGCTTCTATGGATGGAAAATTAGTTTGAAGTATAAAATGGCAAACTACCACACAAGACTGAGGAACATTGGCTGCCCAGAGTTGAGCATCAATGCTGTCAAAGAAAAGCGAGGTGCCATGGGTCAAAGTCCAAACCAGGTAAAGAAGCCAAAGAAAGCAGAAGTGAACTTCTGTCCTGATTACCCAGCAGGCGAGACCAAAGAAAGCCTTGAAAAGGAAAGGGAAGCACTTACATTAGAGGTGAAGAAGAGGAACAACCATCAGCTAATCAACTGTAAAATGGAGAAAACCTTCGCCCATAGGAGACGAGAAGTTATTGAAGGCATGCCTTTCATAGCCGAGTTCAGAAACAGATGGCCAGGCCTGTTTTCTGAGAATCAGGTAATGTTCATGTTTGTTTGTTTTTTTGATAGTTGTACATTTATTGAACAAAATGCTCTTAATTTTGAGGGAAAAAAAGACTCAACTATGTCAGTGTTGGTGTAATTCTTTTGAACCAGGTGAAAATTCCATGCATGTGGTCAATCTGTCTGCATCACACTGCACAGTATATTAGAATAAATGCAAACCATCAACACACCACCTCAAAAGTTAGAGCCAATAGCAGACTTATGGTTACATTTCCACAATGTGTGACCAGTTGAAAGTGATGTGAGATCATTTTAAGTTTCATGTGAAATTCTGTGTCAATCAGTTTCAGGTAAATGCAGAGTTCACCCGCATTACCACAATCCCCCTGCTGTCAACCTTTATGGCTCAACTGGATCATTACTCCAGCCAACTGAAGGTTTTCCAAAAGAAGGGAGGGGCAGCAGGACGCAGAATCAGCCAGATCATGGACCAGGTGTGTGTTTTTCACTTACACCCTGACTCAGAGTTGAATGCTTAACATAAATAAGCTGTTTGGTATTACTGTTTAACATCTTTACCTCTTATTAGGTCTTTTACTTTCAATCAAGTTTAAATATGCTTTGGAGCGAAATCATAATCAAATATAGTGTTATAAAAGAATGAACTCATGAGCATCATTAACACAATGTCTAATTCTATTTCATTATTCAATATCCTCTGTTTATGTCACTTTAATATTAAAAATTACAAATCTAAAACCATTAGTTATTTAAAAAAAACTGTTTTTGGTCTCCCACAGAATCCAGGCATTGAAGTAAGACGGGAATGCGTACTGAAAGCATTATGCGTCTACTTAAATGAAGATCCTGACAACCTTGGGAAAGGAAGTCACTTGCGCTCTAGCCGTTTTGGTGCTCACAGTCTAGGACTGTAGTCAGTAGAGAGCAGGCTGGTCCACTTCAGAGAGACTGGGCCAAAGATGACTGGAGCACACAGGATACGTTTTACTGTTATTTTATTGTGCAAGCATGACTAACGTTTCGACGCCGTGCGTCTTCATCAGAGTCAAACCATACTGGTATCAAAGCATAGAATATAAAGACATTATTCCCTCCTTCTTTTCACGCATTGGTTAGTAGTGAGGGGTGGGTCTCAAGGAATTGTCCAGTAAGGGCACTCATGAATAGGTAACTTCATCAATTGCAATTTCCATTGTGAATAAAAACCAAAACACCATGAACCAAAGTGAAAAAACATAATAAAATAATAAAAAATATATACATGACAGACTCAGAGAAAACTGGATAGGCATAGTTCCTCATTTAGGCCATGTGGCTCAACAGTATTGAGGGTATAGATCCAAAATGCTTCCCTTGTTAATAGCATCTTGATTAGGTCCCCTCCTCTTTGGGGAGGTATGATTTTTTTTTTTCCTGACAACCTTGTTAAAGGTGGGGTAGGGGATCTTTTTCTGGAACATTTTTTTACATATTGCTTGAAATACTCTTCACACCCCCATTGCGACCAATTAATTAAAGGTTTTGACACAAATATGAAAAGTTTTAGTGGCCTCTAGAACGTACAATCTAGGAAAAGCAGTATCCAATCATACTGAATGGACCGTTCACAATGATTGGATACTGATGCCGTCTATCAAACTGCAATCTGCTCCTCCCTCCCCCTCCTCCCCCCTGTGCGCGTACCCTGCTCCGTGAATGAATTACGCGTCCAGAAGCTTGGCAGGAAGCTAAACTAGAGCCAGCTTGGCTAGCACCTAGCATTATTAAACGTATAGTTATCATATACTAAATACGGCAACGATCGATGCTTGCTGTCAGAACAGCGCTCGTGCACCTTCGTGCTCGTGCGCGTTCATGTACTCTAGAGGCGTGCCTTCGGGGGGAAAGTGAAGAAAAGGGTTGGGACTTTTTACCTGTGTATTTTCAAAATGCAGCTTCGCTGGACTCAAAATCTAGGATCTCCTACCCTACCTTTAAAGCGACACTATGCAACTTTTTCATGGTCATAAAATTGCTTGGCAATCATCAGATTACTTGGCTGACCCGTTCTGATGAAAACGGTGACATTTCCATCTCCATCTGGTGGCCCTAGCCCGAAACAGCGCTTGCAACTTTGCCTGTGGCGCTGCGTGCTTTGTTTACCTCTGGAAGTCTCGCGACACACGAGAGCCGAGAACTACTGCTTCACGGCAGGTCTAAAGGGCTCTGAGCCGAGCCAGGGAGCCTGATAAGACACACCTCTCTCCATTAGCTGTCGACGGCTAAATTGAATGCGGTTAGCTTCTAGAGTAGTAATATATAATATGGCTAGACTGTCGCCTTATTTTCTACGGAGCTCCCCCTACAGCTTTGGGGTGTGTATTGCATGGTAAACAAACCCCGTATTACTGAAAGTTGCATAGTGCCGCTTTAAGGAGTACATGGTGAGCTATGACACTGTTGATCAACCAGCACTATTAATATAGAAAATGCAAGTTTTTGACACTGTTTTCATGTAAATATTTCAAAAACCTGCCTGGATACCTTACCAAATTCTCTTGTTGATATAATGTGTAATTATGACAATTCAGCATCAAATTTTCCAAAGATAGCAGAGACATTTAATTGACACATTCTAAATATATGAATATATACTATATATGGTCACAAGTATAGAATTTAGAGAAGACAGTGCAGGCTAATAATAAGAACCACTCTTGTTAAAAACAAAAAAAAACATGGTGCAACAGAGCTCTGTGGCCAAAACAAGTACTTCCTAATAGGATAATGTAGATTAATTGTTCATCAAACACAATTACGATTATGATGAAGTCGACTCCATCAGCAGGATCCCTGAGGTGTAAACGCCTGTTGAGCTGCAGTCGAGCCGGCCGTCTCCTTAAAGGACGCGGGCTGATACGAAAGTTATCTCTACAAGACAAACAAACTGCAGACACATAAAACATATATAAACAGGGGCGGACTGGGGAGAAAAAGTGGCCTCGAAAACCATTGGTAAATGAACTCGTTATCTCGAGAAAACCATCCAAAAAAAGTTTATACGTACCATGTCCACTCTGGGCTTCCGTAATTTTGAACCTTTTTATTAAATCACCTACAAAATACACGGCTTACATCATCTTATATACATTTTAAAGGAGCATTTTTACTTTTTATAATATTAAGGGCTTTGGTAAAGGAAAGAAAATCTTTATGAAATACAAAAAATCTGGGTTTTACATTCATATATTTCCATTTATGTATGAAATATTTTCCGAATAATAATATGTTATTGACCAGAAAGTCCCATTCACTATTAACCATCATAATGTCATAAATAATGTATTTTAGGGAGAAGGGTTGGAGACGGATCCCCGTGTGCAGCCAGTCATGTACATCAACTATCTGCGGCTCCGTGAGCCACGTGACTTCCGCATTCCTTCCTTTCTGTAGAAGTCTGTGTGGGGGGGGGGGTCGCTGCTCTTTGTTTACACCCCTCTGGTCTAAAAAGCAGATCACCGGAGACTTTTGTCTTCTTGGTTTTTATGGAGCTTTGAAGCAGCGCCGCAGGTAAGTTTTCCATCTTCATCGTTAGGACGGTTCGGCTCCGGTTCAGTCTTCCTGTTTGGAGCGACACGGTCCACACGAAGCAGTGTTAAAAGCACCGCCAAAGCCAATAAATGCGCTGTGTTAACCTTCCATTATCGGCATGTTTCTGATAAAGATGGAGGTCTCCGAGTACAAGTGTTTAATGAGGTTAATATATCCAAAATGTTTAAAGGCAGTAATTAACGGGACACACGAGTTCCGCTGTGCACATCTCCGGCACCAGGGTGAAGCTGCTTTATATTCCACATTTGCCTATTTCCCGGCGGTGTAACTGGAATAGCGTCACAAAACCGCACCAATTAGCTTCAGGATGGTATTATTTTGTACAGAAAACTAAGACTAGCACTCCACAGGCTTTATCAGCTCACCAAAATAAGCAAGTCTGGCGAAAGATCAGAGTAACCGCGCCGAATATACTTCTAAGTGCACTACGGCAGCAGGAGCGCTTAGGGACCGTCGCAAAAGTGCAACGCCATTTTAGACTTTTATTTTGTAATAGTTCCCTTGTTTTTAAAGATATCAACACCAAACCACTTCTGATGTGTTCATGAACTCATTGTGTAGTTCTCACACCCTTTATTATCAAGGAAAACATTTAATTTTTTTTTAAAAAGGCATTAGTAGTCAACGTATATGACTCAGTCTTATTTATGGCTTTTATTTTGTAACAACTCTCTAAACCACTTCTGGTGTGTTCATGAACTCGTTGTGTAGTTCCCACACCCTTTATTATCAAGGAAAACCTTTTTAATTAAAAAAAAGGCATAAGTAATCATTGTATATGATTGTCTTATGTATGGCTTTTATTTTGTAATAACTCACTTTTTTTTCTACATATCGACTTCAAAACAATTCTGATGTGTTCACGGACTCACTAACAACTCTTGGTTTGAATTTTTTTTTTTTTATAATTTCTTGGAATTTTTATTAGGAATATTAATCAATAGCTTCACTAGGATACAGTGCAGTGTCACCAAACTCACTACACGCTTCATTGGTCTATAGCATCTTTATTTAGGGTTGCACGGTATTCAATACCAAGGAGTGTCTTTGTTTGGTGGCGTTGCTGCTGTCATTCCAAAGCACTGTGTGTGAAACCATCAAGTTCCACACTCAATCTACAGGGACAAATATATTAAACATATATTAAAACGTTACCTCTACATAATCCCTAAAGAGTGTATAATATTTTAATCGTTTAATGTTGTGTCTGGTTCTTAACCCCAGATTATCTATTGATTATCCACTATTCAGATGATTTGGTCTCTAAATCTCACCCAGACAACATCAACGGCAGTCTTGGGCAGGTCCTCATTGCCACAGAAGGAACAGAACTCATCCTTTGAAACTGAAAAAAAGAAAATACAGGCCTTTATTACTGTTAAGTTTGTAGGAACTGTTTGACATATTAATGTAATATTTGAGCAATACCTGATCCTTTCAGAATTTCTTCTGCCATGTCTCGTCTTATTTTTTCAAGAGATTTTTTTGATGAATCAATATGAAACCTCTCTGGGATGTTTTGAAACTGGGTCACTGTCATCTAGGCCATCTGTAGAGGTGGCAAAACAACATGTACTGTGTATGATCATCTTACATAGTAAAACTACATGTTTTTTATCCTAAAGAAAACACAAGAATCACCTGGATGACAAAGATCCCACAGCTGGTGGCATCTTTCTGGAAGGTGTGGCTTATCTTGCCAGGCTGCCACTTGATGTTAACCCAGTCCTCCTTTCCCAGTCTGTTCCTGCGCATCTGGAAATATTGTCTACAGGTTGAAAGTAAGATACATTTTGCTTTACCTTTGTGATTACTCTATGGCTATACAGAATGTGTATATAACCTATTAACTTCCCATAATTTATTTAATATTACCCAAATCTGTAGCCAGCCATTCTGGAGTCCTCAACTTCATTTGACCCGTGCAGAGGATCAACCACAAAAATGTGGTTTGAAAGGGCATGAAGATACTGTAATATGAAAAGGTAGCATCAGTAAACCATATACATTCTTAAAAAACAAGTTTCATTTATGTAAAACTTCCAAACTGCAGTTGGTAACTTTTAACTTTATGCACAGTAAGCCTCTCATTGTGAGTTAATTCATTCTAAAATTCAGAAAAGTGCATGACCTTTTATTAAACCAAGATTAATTATTGATTAATATTTCTAATAAAAAATCCCAGAAATGATGAATTTCTTTCGAACCAAGAGTTGTAGTGTAATCTGTTGGAGACCAGTGAAGTGTGTAGTGAGTTTGGTGACACTGCACTGTATCATATTGAAGTTACTGAATATTTCTTGATTCTTTTTTTGTACTGTCTCTTGGGTTGCACTTTGTAGACGGTCCCTGCTCGCTGCTCTCACAGCCAGCTGCACAGAAACACTAATGATAATAATTAGTATATTTTGTAATAACACTAATGTTATTGCTGTGGCGCAGAGGATGGCTCGTTCTGATCAAAGTTAGCTTGGAGCTCTTTGTCTGTCTTACTACGGTTGAAAATATGCGTGTTTTGTGTTTTAACAACGTCTCACTTCTGAGTTATTGATCCCGGAAGTCCTAATCTGCCGATATCTTTCTAACTTTACCGAACCGCGTAAAGCTTCCAGCATGGTGGCTGCGTGAGCGGTGTTGATGACGTCACTGTTGTCTTAGCGGGACGGAGCACAAAAACAACAACTTTAAAGCTATGGTAGGTAATCCTAAAGAGCTAGCAAGAGAGCTAGCAAGATTCGAAAGTGTCCCCTCCTCTAAGCTCCACCCCCCCCTCCCCATTCCGTCAGTGCTTCATCCAAAGCCGGTAGAACCGCTTGCGCACATGGAGCAGGGGGCCGGCAGAGGGGGGCGTAGGCAGAAAGCAGAGGCATCTGATTGGTTTTTTGTAGGCGACCAAGATCTCGGATTGGTCAGCTTTTTCTCAGTCCTGCAGCTGCCACAGAGGTCTGATTATTTTCGTCCCTTTTTCTAAATACATCTTGTATAGATTTCTCTCAGGATAGACGGACCATTTCACCCAGTATTACAAAATGTGTTTCTGAACAGGATTACCTACCATGTCTTTAACGTTTACGACGCAGTTTTCCATAAATATTGACCAATAATGTGCATTGATCACTTCACTGACGATGTATTTTATCAATGTTTTTCTTTTTTGGAGCCGCAGGGACTCATTTATCACCGTTTTAAATCGTATAGGGTACCTCTGCATGCTAGCAGGGGGCAGCTACCTTGTCCTCCTTTATACTTCATCATGCCAGAGGGCCAGCTTACCTTCAGATCTACATCCTTCAACAGAGCCTGATGTTACTGTCTGTTCCCAGGATCTACTCCTGTTGTCCCAAACAGCCCATCTGTAGAAGATGTCATTCAGTCTGTCTGTTCTCTCTGGTGTCAGATGGAAAATGAGCTGAATGGCAAAGCTGAGCTGAATAAATTATTTTAAAGAAGCTTTAACTGACTTGGAGGGAAATATGTAGCTGTAGATGCTTTGACTGATGAGCCGGGATCAATTCTTCTTTTCTGTAGAAGACATCATTTTGTAAACTGACTACATGTGAAACAAACATAATTTGTCTGGTTAAAACCATATTGATGACAAAATAAATGTGTCAGTTGTGCAAAAAAAACCAAACAACAGATTTAGACCAAACATTTTATTATAAAATGTAAAACAAGACTTAATAAAGAAGTTATTTTTCTGTTATTTATACTGTTGGGTAGATTAATCTGCAACAATGAACTGTATTTGATTAAATCTAAGGGTTTAGACGTTGTAGAAATGTCTAAAACTATGTTTTGTGTTTTAATGTCGCGCTAAACGGCTAACGGCTAACACGTCACTGAAGCAGACGGCTGCGCGCGGCGCATCAGTCCCTATCAGGTCCCGACTCATGTTGAAACAGTTCCGCTGGGGAAGGATAGTAATCAGAACGAAATTCGAGGAGGGTAGTTCTGATAACTACTTTCTTAGAACGGTCTGTCCGAAAGCGGCTATTGTGAAGAAGCCATTGAACAACCCCAGGCAGGAAGGGGGGGTGGGGCAGGATGAGTACATCCTCCGTCTCCTTCTTCTGAACAGAGAACTAATGAATCTGAAATATCAGTTAATAATTGTCAAAATAAGACTTTGTCATAGTTTAATGTATAACTTTTTTCAGGCTAAAGTTAATTTGACACGAGATTGTTGTATTATTACGGTTCAGAAAAAGGACTTTTATGATTCTAAGGACTAACTTTGTTTATTTGCTGCTTCTTCGACCTTTGATCCCCAACAACGACGACTATGAAACATCTTTCTCAGATACTCTAGTTTCACCGGTAGATCTTAACACCAGTGTTATATGGAGAACTGCGTGTCCATCAGGGGAACGCTAACAGCTCAATAAAGGGAGTGGACTGGTCATTTGATAATATATGAGGTCCCAACTGGACATGTTCCCTCCACAACCTGACCTCCACTGAGTGGAATGTAATGGATTTATGTACTTTATCCTTAAAATAGGGAGAGTGTGCTTTTTCACTTTATCTTATCTGTCCCAAAGGATCTTTTTTTTTTTTTTTTTTTTTTTTTTTCAATCTTTTTATTGCAAACAAGTCGTGGTACAGAAAATGGCATAGTATAAACAGTAAGTATTATCAAAACAGAATTATACCATTACATACCTGTTATAACAGGAGGACAATAGTGGAATGAGGGAAAAAAAAAAGAAAGTAAAGTGCAACATTCTAAAGGACATCCTCATGGATTAAATACAGATAGCAATATGAGTTGCTCCACTAACACTTTAAGTTACCTAAAGTCCTTATTCACAGTCTTGTTTTATTTTTTAATTATATTTATCAAACCCTCCCCACCCCCCACCCCCCACCCCCTACCCCCTACCCACGGGTATGTTTGGGCCACAAATAATATTAATAACATATTAAGAATATAAGTTAACGAAAACAGTCTGAGTAAGTCCAGTATTAAAGAAGAAGATAATAGACAGTGTTGTCCTGGTAAAGAGAAGGTTACAATAAAAGAGGAAAAGGAAATATAGTGGAGTGTTGTACGGCAGAAGACAAAGGGCCAGTGGAAGAGCAGTAACAGGATGGTCACATTCTCCTCTATATATTTTTTTCCGCTTCAAGCCTGCGACCCAGCGGCAGGATTGATAGGGAGTTTTTTAATAAGAGCTAATAGTGGGTCCCAGGTGGAATGGAAGGATTTCAGAGAACCTTTTAATGAGAATCTTAGCTTCTCCAGCTGGAGGCTCTGTAAGATGGACTGTATCCATTGATCACGTGTTGGTGGAGAGGCATGAATCCATTTGAGGAGAATAGAGCGTCTAGCTAGCAGAGTGGAGAAGGCAACGACACGGCGTAGAATGGTGGGCACGTCTCCAGGTGGAGGGAGACCGAACAGTGCAGTCATAGGATTGGGGTCTATCTTTATGTTATAGGCCTGTTCAATGGTTCCAAATATGTCAGACCAAAATTTGTCAAGCTTCGGGCAGGTCCAGAACATGTGCATGTGGTCAGCCGGGGACTGGTTGCATCTGTTACAAGCATCGTTCCGATCCAGAAATATTCTAGCCAACTTAGCATTAGTAAAGTGAGCTCTGTGGAGAACCTTGCATTGGAGTAAGCCATGTCTAGCGCAGATGGAGGATGTATGAGCTAGGTTGAGCGCGTCAGTCCATTGGTCATCAGAAATTGTATTACCCAGATCACTCTCCCATAGCTCCTTAAGAGATAGCGTAGGATTTGGAATAAGGGAGCCAATCTGGCCATAAAGAACTGAAATAAGCCGTTTTTGGTTTGGGTCAAGAGTAACAATTTTATCGATTGGTGATTCGGGGGGGCGATTAGGAAAGTGGGGGAAAAGCTTTTGAATGAAGTGCCTGGTTTGAAAAAACCGGAAGAGATGGTTGTTGGGCAAGTTGAATTTAACTGACAAGAGTTCAAAGGAAGAAAAAACACCATCCACGTAAAGGTCGTTAATCGTCAAAAGACCACCGTTAGACCAAATGCGGAAGGCCGGGTCAGTAGACGATGGGGAGAATAGGTGGTTATTTGAAATAGGGGCATGAATTGAAGCTCTATGTAACCCGTGTTGTTTCCTGAATTGGATCCAAATATTTATGGAACTAGTAACAATTGGGTTATTTAATTTTTTATGGGTAGTTACCGGGAGTTGAGAGCAGATTATAGAGTATAGAAAGGAGGAAGTTGACAATTCAATATGAACCCAGGGTGGGCAGGGGTCTGAAAGTTTACAGTTAGCCCAATAGAGGAGTTTGTTAATATTAGAAGCCCAGAAATAGTGGCGAAAGTTGGGGAGCGCCAGGCCTCCTTCTGGCTTAGGGAGTTGGAGACACGACCTTCTAATACGCGCCGGCTTATTGTTCCAGATGAACGCATTCAACTGCTTGTCGAGATCAATGAAAAAAGACTTGTTGATGCACACTGGGAGATGTTGGAAAAGGTAAAGAAACTTTGGCAGGATGACCATCTTTATAAGGTTGACACGACCCGCAAGAGACAGGGGGAGGGAGGCCCACCTGGTCATGTCAGCTTTGCATTTGTCTATGAGTGGTTGAAAGTTTTTATTAAACAGGTCTTTAAAAGAGCTTGAAACAAACACCCCCAGGTACTTGAATCCCTCCAGAGCCCTTTTAATAGGAAATATGGATTGAGGGAGTGCCTTTGCCATTTTATTAACCAGAAATACTTCGCTTTTTTGAATGTTTAGTTTGTAACCTGATATACGGCCAAATTGATCTAGAATTGACAGTATGGGGGGAAGAGAGAATAAGGGGTTCGAAATCATAAGGAGAAGGTCATCAGCGTATAGGGACAATTTATGAACCATGCCGTGACGTGTAATGCCTTCAAACCCATCTTGGCTTCTGAGCCAGATAGCGAGAGGTTCAATAGCAATATTGAACAGCAGTGGCGATAGAGGACAGCCCTGGCGTGTACCACGTTGAAGAGAGAAAGGGGGAGATCGAATGCCATTGGTATGTACCGAGGCAGAAGGAGAGGCATACAGGAGTTTAATCCAGGAAATAAAGTGGGAGTCAAAACCAAATTTGTCGAGAATAAAAAACAAGTAACCCCACTCAACCCTGTCGAAGGCCTTCTCTGCGTCAAGAGACACTATGACTTCGGGGGTGTTAGAGGAAGGAGAGTAAATAATATTGAGCAACCTCCTTGTGTTAAAAAAAGAATGTCTCCCCGCCATGAAGCCTGTTTGGTCGATCGAAACTATATCTGGCAGTACACGTTGGAGGCGGGTAGCCAGTATTTTGGACAATATCTTACAATCCACATTTAACAGTGAGATTGGTCTGTAACTGCTACAGGAAGTAGGATCTTTATCTTTCTTGAGGAGCAGTGAGATGGATGCAGTGGACAAAGTTTCCGGCAGTCTGCCTGTCTGGAGAGAGTCGTTGTACATTCTTGCCAGAATAGGGGCTAACTTAAAGACATATGCTTTATAAAATTCGACTGTATAACCATCGGGCCCAGGAGACTTCCCACTTTGCATAGATTTTATTGCATCTTGTATCTCCAGAGTGGAGATGGGGCTGCCCATATCACTAGCAGTGTTCTCGTTGATTTTGGGGTATGTTAAAAAGTTGAGAGGATTTGGGGTTGTGGCGGAGATCTGGGGGCATTCCGAGGTGTAGAGGTTGGTATAAAATTCTAAGAAAGACCTGTTAATATCAGCTGGGTTAGAAGAAAGGTTACCATTAGACAGTTTAATTTGGAGGATTGATCTGGACGTACTGGCGGCACGAGCTTGTTGAGCTAAAAGTCTACCAGCCTTGTCACCCTGCTCAAAATAACGCTGCCTACACTGTTTCAGTTGTCTCTCAACAACGCCTGTCATTAGAAGGTCGTGTTCCGAGTGTAGCAGAAGGCGTTTTTTATAAAGACAAGGGGAGGGGGAGGAAGAGTATGTTTCATCGAGTAAACGAAGCTCCTCGCAAATTTCGGAAATCCTAGCCTTTTCATCTCTTCTCCTACGTGTAGTGTAAGAAATGACCTGTCCTCGCACTGTGGCCTTAAGAGCCTCCCAGAGAACACCGCTACTAACGTCAGGAGTGTCGTTAATTTCAATGTATGAGGAAATCTGAGTGGAAACAAAATCCTTGAATTCACTATCTGACAGCAGTGGGGAACTGAATTTCCATAATGGAAGGGGAGACCTACCAAGAGGGAAATTAATGTCAATTGAGGTGGGAGAGTGATCAGAGATGGTTATTGAGTGGTATTCGCACGAGTTGACTAGATGAATCAAGTTGTTATCGAGTAGGAAGAAGTCAATTCGTGAATAAGTGTGGTGCCGGTGCGAGAAGAAGGAAAAGGCTCTACTTTGGGGATTAATAAATCTCCAGGGGTCTGAGAGTCCTAATTGTGATGCATTACGCAGTACTACTTTAGCGGATTTGGAGAGAGAAGATTGTGTGAGCGATGACCTATCGAGATTCACGTCTTGGACCAAATTCCAGTCCCCGGCCATAATAATACGGTGGTTGTCGGCATTGGGAATTCGAGCAAAGAGGTTCACAAAAAATGTTTCATCATCCCAATTGGGAGCGTAGATAGAAGCTAGTATTACTGGTGTGCTCTGCAACATGCCCGAAACCACAACGTAACAACCATTAGGATCTGAAATTGAATGCGTTAATTCAAATCCGACATTTCTGTGAATAATAATTACTGCTCCTCTGGCTTTGTGGGAGAATTTTGAGTGAAACAGGTGGCCCATCCACGCCCTCTTAATACGAAGGGTATCAGAAGATTTAAGATGGGTTTCCTGTAGGAATATGACGTCACCTTGAAGATGTTGCAGCCGCGTCATTACCTTACCAATCTTAGCAGCGTTATTCATGCCCTTAGTGTTCCAAGAAATCAGTCGCACTCCACTACGTGTCGTTGTCATGGGAGAAACCATCAAAGAGGGAGAACAGTTGACCTGGACAAACACTGTCTTTTTTACACAGGAGGGTGGGAAAAAGAAGACAGAAAATTATAGTAATATTGACGGTAACAAAAAATAAAATAAAAACCCGTGTGGCCATACCCAGAACTAAACCCAAATTACACGACATACTCAAACACTTCTAGCTTTAATCTGTGTAATTACACAATGTTTGTAATTACACTAACACTAATCTTCCGGGGTTCTATTCCCTATCTAAACATTAAGGCATCCCCATAGTATTACATCCAGGATAAGTGAATGAATAAAAAAAAAAAAAATAGAACATTGTCGAATATTATGCAATTAAATCTAAGCCAACACCACAACAGTAACAGAGTGAAACACACATACACTTCAGTGTAGTAAAATCCACATGAGCAGCTGGTCCAGCAAAGAGACAAAATGTGATTGTTTGCTTTTTCATTCAGCGACCCTAAATGGGATAAAATAAATTAAATAAGGTGCAAAATAAAGTCTCTGAATGGCACCCCTGGCAACATATCACGAGATCCGGCAACGGGACCTCAAAACAACAAGGATCAGAAAAAATATGTAAAAAGTCACTGAAAACACTGAAAACCGGCCAGAAAAAAAGACCATTAACAGTGGAAAAACACACATCCGTCTTCGTGATAACGCCAAAACAACAAACCTTTGTTATTATAAAACAGACGGGAAACTGAGGTACAGAGGAAAGGTGCAAAATAAAGTCTCTGAATGGCAAAGGCACTCATGGCAACATATCGTGAGATCTGGCAACGGGACCTCAAAACAACAAGGATCAGAAAAAATATATAAAGTCACTGAAAACACTGAAAACCGGCCAGAAAAAAGACCATTAACAGTGAAAAACACACCTCCGTCTTCGTGATAACGCCAAAACAACAAGCCTTTGTTATTATAAAACAGACGGGTAACTGAGGTAGCCATGGAGGACTTGTAAACAAGGCTAATGTTAACAAGCTACAATGCTATGCTAGTGTTAACACGCCGACGTTACCGCATTTGGTCATTTGATAATATATGAGGTCCCAACTGGACATGTTCCCTCCACAACCTGACCTCCACTGAGTGGAATGTAATGGATTTATGTACTTTATCCTTAAATTATGGAGAGTGTGCTTTTTCACTTAATCTTATCTGTCCCAAAGGATCTTGAACTTAAAGGTCCTCTCCCAGACTGTCTTTGTCCAACATACTGTTTTGGCTGATGAACATGAAACAATGATGGGGGCTAATGAATATCTGATGCTACAGGTGCTCGGTGGGATTAACAGATGACCAAGGAGGAACATTGGCAGACATTTTGTTTTCTCAACTCAACCACTACGGATGGAAAATGGCTTCTTCAGAAGAGGTGAGACGGTTTCATTATGATATAGTTTCCAAAAATGTATTCTGGCCGATTACATATCGGTCACCTGTGTTAGTGCTACAGACCTCTGAAGAGGGAGAATGTTTAGGTTTCGGAGTTGAGGATGAACCCATGATGCTCTGATATCCCTGTTTTTGATCGGATGATCTTCAGTTATCAATATATAACAGATTGTTTACCTGCCTCAGTGTTGTAGTGTCCATCAGAGTCCTCCTGATGGCAGATCTGAATGGAGATATGTGCAGTATCCCACTGTGTAACTACAAATTCATTCAGTATTCAGTTTGACTGTGTCACAGGATCAGTTAATAATATATATAAAGATATTACCAAAGATATATGAACTCAGGATATTTCCATGTTTGTCTGGTCAATTTCAGTCATTTTGTTTCATAGATCTGTTATTACAGAGGTGTTTCTTTCTAATAGCAGTGAGAAGGAGTTGGCTCATGTTATTGAGATGCTAAATACATATCAACTTTGTTCTTCATGATCTCTTTTTTTTTGTCTCTCTAGGAGTTTAAAAGCTCAAACACAGTGGAACCTAATTCCCTTCAGGATAATGATGAAGCTCTGTCAACAACAGCAAACAGAGAGAAACCACTCAGTTGTGGACAGTGTGGGAAGCCTTTTACTCTGAAAAGTGCCTTAATAAGACATCAACATATCCACAGTGGAGTTAAACCTTTTATTTGTGGACAGTGTGGGAAGGCTTTTACTCGTAAAAGCACCTTAACAAGTCATCAACGTATCCACAGTGGAGTTAAACCTTTCAGTTGTGGACAGTGTGGGAAGGCATTTACTCATAAAAGTGACTTAACAGAACATCAACGTATCCACAGTGGAGTTAAACCTTTCATTTGTGGACAGTGTGGGAAGGCTTTTACTGATAAAAGTTCCTTAACAAAACATCAACATATCCACAGTGGAGTTAAACCTTTTATTTGTGGACAGTGTGGGAAGGCTTTCACTCGTAAAAGTGCCTTAGTATCACATGAACATATCCACAGTGGAGTTAAACCTTTCATTTGTGGACAGTGTGGGAAGGCTTTTACTGATCAAAGTGCCTTAACAAAACATCAACGTAGCCACAGTGTTGTTAAACCTTTCAGTTGTGGACAGTGTGGGAAGACTTTTACTCAGAAAAGTGCCTTAATAAGACATCAACATATCCACAGTGGAGTTAAACCTTTCAGTTGTGGACAGTGTGGGAGGGCTTTCACTCGTAAAAGCACCTTAACAAGACATCAAAGTATCCACAGTGGAGTTAAACCTTTAATTTGTGGACAGTGTGGGAAGGCTTTTACTCGTAAAAGCACCTTAACAAGTCATCAACGTATCCACAGTGGAGTTAAACCTTTCAGTTGTGGACAGTGTGGGAAGGCTTTTACCTATAAAAGTACCTTAATATTACATCAACATATCCACAGTGGAGTTAAACCTTTCATTTGTGGACAGTGTGGGAAGGCTTTTACTGATAAAAGTGCCTTAACAAAACATCAACGTAGCCACAGTGGAGTTAAACCTTTCAGTTGTGGACAGTGTGGGAAGGCTTTTACTTGTAAAAGCACCTTAACAAAACATCAACATATCCACAGTGGAGTTAAACCTTTCAGTTGTGGACAGTGTGGGAAGGCTTTTACTAATAAAAGTACCTTAATAACACATCAACGTATCCACAGTGGATTTAAACCTTTCAGTTGTGACCAGTGTGGGAAGGCTTTTAATCAGAAAAATTACTTAATAACACATCAATGTATCCACAGTGGAGTTAAACCTTTCAGTTGTGGACAGTGTGGGAAGGCTTTTACTCAGAAAAGTGCCTTAATAAGACATCAACGTATCCACAGTGGAGTTAAACCTTTCGGTTGTGGACAGTGTGGGAAGTCCTTTGGTTACTTCTCTGCCTTAAAAAAACATCAGCTTGTCTGCAATGGAGCACAAATATGCAGTGATTCCCAGTGTGATGAAAATTTAACGACTCCACGTGGCTTTCACCAACAAAGCCACGGCAGAAAGAGACGATCCAAGAAGAATCACTGTGAGGTATGTACATCAAACACTTATTTTCCCATCTTCTGATGAGTTTAGGATTTAACTGAGCAAGTAGGCAAGTGGCTCCCATTGGAGAAGGACAGCGATGTAGGAGTTTTTTTAATCCTAACATATTCAGTGAGTTGTGTCTCCTTAAACAGCCATGTCAGAAGTGTTCAATGTCATTTAAATGTTCGGTGAAATCAAAACCAAAGGGAATCAACAGTATAAGTAAGGTCATGTTTAATTGTGAAAGGAAGAGCATTATCAGATACTTGTTAGAGAGCATTCAACATGTTGGGACCAAACAACTGTGTAGTCTAAATAAAACCACTATTTAATTTGTTAGGGAGCATAAATAGCCAATCTGAACCATCCATCCATTTTCATCCGCTTATCCGAGGTCGGGTCACAGAACAAACGGGTCCAGGAGTTAAAGGAACATTCCACCAGTGGAGACATGAATATGTATTGAAAGTGGGCCATATATGTAGTAGAATAGTTGCATAAATTTTTAATTTGGTGCCTTCTTGACCGAGAAAAGGCAGAAAATGACTTTTTTGTGCTTGTGGATTAAAAACAACAATCCCCATAGTGCATTGCAATGCTCAAGATCCGCAGGCCACTCCCCTGAGAGTGTACGAGCTCCACTCGACTCTACGCTACCTGGAAATCATGTCACTGCCTTACCTGTTTGCACTTCCATCGAGCACATCACTGTATACTCAATCACAGGGTCAATACCTCTTTTTTTATAGTGTGGATAATGTTGTTTGTGTGTCTTTATGTTCATGACAATTCTTATTTTGTGAATTAAAAAACAAAATGTCACTCCTCTCCTGTCTGCCTTCAACAAAGTTTAGATAGCCTGCACGACACAACGCCCAATCTCTCTCCTTGCAGGACCCACTCAAGAAAGTGCCGGTAGGCTGTTAGACGAAATTGTCTAGACAAAACATTGATCACAAAGTGAGTGATGGCATTTGAGCCTAGCGTGCCACAGTAGCTTGCATAACTGCAAGCTATTTGTGCAATGAACATGCCACGTTAGCGTGTTAGCAAGAGTACTCCTTGACATAGTAACAAAGAAAACAAACTTACTTTACAGAAAGACGTCCATTTGGCCCTGTTTGGCTGTCGTTTCCAGTTGACTTTAGGTATTCTAAAGTAGGTCTCCAGGACGCCACCAATTCGCCCCAGCTCGATATCTTCTTCAAAATCCCAGTCCAGTCCTCCGTGTTAGCTGCAGCTCTCTCTCTTTCTCTATTTCATTTTTTTTATTGGTGGTTGGCAAACAACTTAAACCAGTTGGTGGCATTACCGCCACCAACTGGTAAGGAGTGTGGATCTCATGACAATTATTTATTTACATGTGTATATATATATATATATATATATATATATATATATATATATATATATATATGTGTGTATATGTGTTAGCTGCAGCTCTCTGCCAGTCTAAAGCACTGGCACTGATCTGTGATAGGTCTGTTAGCGCATTAAGTCCAACACCCCTATGGGCGGTGTTGAAGGGTGGGAACTAGCGCTTGTAGTTTCAACAGAAATCCACCCCTCTTCCACTTCCTCCTAAAATGACGCAAAATGACGATTTTTGCGTCATTGTAGGAGGAAGTGTAAAGAGGTGAATACGGATTTCTCCCGTCTCAGGGGGAAATGAGAGAGTGTTGCATGACACATTCAAAAGTATGACTGGGTTTCTAACAATGCAAAGCCTAATGCAAATGGGTGGAGTGTCCCTTTAACCCCAGCTCTTGTATATTCTGGACCACATCCCACCTCTCTCTGTATTTTTATTTAACTTTTTTCTGAATTCTATCCAACCCTTTACATCCAATTGCTACCGATCCTACCTGCACTCAGGGACATTAGGCGCATTCCCACTGTAGGAACCTTTTACAGTTCCTATAACCTGTTCAGGAATGCAGCCGTTTTTCCCCGCATTCGGACGTACAGGAACTAGGGACCATCGCTCTCAGTTCCTGTAACCATTTCAGCTCCTTCTCCTCAGCTGGGTCTGTTCTGGGTTCCATAGGAACACATCTGACGGAGGTGTTTGGTGGTTGGTAACTCTGCCCCTTGTCATGTTGTCACGGCTCAAATGTTTCCTCATACGACACGGACACAACCGGCGCGTCTTTAATAAGTTAAACTTACTTGCTCTCCTTTGTTTGCGGCGCTCTGCTCTCCTTCCTTCATGAAACCAAGAAGTATGGCCTGCGCTCCATCCTTCGTCTCCTGACTCTCTCTGTGAGCTCTCCCAGCCTCCATGTTAGACGCCCGATGTGATCGTCCATGATTAATATCACCGTGTGGCGCTAAAGTAAGATGTCACTGTCGCAGACGGTTGCGTCGCATCAGTCCCTATCAGGGTCCCGACTCATGTCCGAATGCAAAATGATACGGTTCCCTTGGGGTAGGGCAGTTATTAGAACGAAATTCGAGGTGGACCGTTCTTAGAACTGCTCTGTCCGAGTGCGGCTATAGTCTTGACTCTGAATGGCCCACTGCCTTCTGTGCCCTCCCCTTTCTCCTGGGCCTCACTTACATGGAAGGTTGTTAAACTTTGTGATCGCTGGACTTCTTGTACGGGAGTGCCTCCTTTTTCTGCTGATATTGAACTCTTCTTTGAAGGACCAGCTCCCTCCTGACTGCTGAGGGGGAGCATCAGCTTGCTTTTGTTGCCGTATAAGGCCATACTCGTATCACTCTTTAGTTAACCCACAGTGGAAAGTCATACCAGCAGTGAGCACAATTTCCTGAGTAAGATGTCATGTTGGTATATCCAGGCTTTAAATTTTCCTGGAAGGTCAGAATTTGACTGCTTCTGGTTATCCCTCCAGGTCTTGGTTGACATGGTCTCTGCTTGACTACCCACTGAAGGACCACATTTCCCCTCCTCCGAATCCTCCTCAGGATCTTCCACAGGTGCACTTATAGTTTAGAACACCTCTTAAACATCTGGTATAGCAGTCCATAGGGTCCTGGCATTGAGCTTGTTCTAACAGACTTGACCACTGATTGGATTTCCTTTCAGTTTACTCCTTTGATATTAAAGTCTGTGGTTGGTGCAGGTGGACTGATCAGGATGAGGTCTTTCTCCCAAGTTTAGTTTCTGTAGGTGGTGTTGAGATCGTTGTCCATCCCGTATTCTGGTGAGGCTATGTGCCCCCCACGTCACTGACAGAGAACCTGTTTGGTAAATCCAAAAGCAGCCCGATTTGTCTTTATTTTTTCCATTGTCCGGTTCTTATTACAGCCTGCTCGTTGGAGGGTCAGGAGTTTATTCCTCAGGATCCCTTGTAGTTCGGATTTCTCATCTTTCCACCTTCCACTTGAGCTATTTCCTCAAAAGCAGTTCTTGTTTCAACTGGAGGATTTGTTCTTGGAATTCTGTCTTTTGATCCCTCCTGTACCAAACCAAACCTTTTTGTGGCAATGCTGACAGTCGTGTTTGTCGTTCCCTGGAGTTTTCTGTCTGCCATATCCTTCTTGGTAGCTTCCAGAATACCATCCAGATCATCAAATTTGTGCCCTTCCTTCATTTGCCTCCTGGAAGCCCCTTTAGCCATGGCTAGTGTTTTAAAGCACCTGTTGCTTGAGCTTTCAGGGCTTGGGGATTTTTGGTTTTCTAGCGAGATTCCCGGCATTGCTCTTCATGTCACCTTTCCCTGCAATTTCATCTCGGCCTGCTGGATTTCAGGCCTTGGGAGTGTTTGGAGGTCTTGCCACATACTAGAGATGCGCGGTTGGCGGATGAATCCGCGGATCGGGCGGATGACACGTCGAAAAATCGTATTTCAATTAAATTCGGGCAGGTTGCAGTTGAAGCACTAAAAAAAAACAAAAAAAACCCACTTAATTTTCCAGGATGGATTTATCGTGCTATGTAGACGGACTTTGTTGTCTAGATTCTTTTAAAAAATTCGTACACTCAAAACGGTGTGCCCGTGCTCATCATGTTTTACTTTTTTCTTGATGGAGTGTGAAATATAGCTGCAAATAGTATTTCAATACAGACATGTCAAAACGACAGTGGAATGCACATTTTCAAGGTGATGGAAGGGTCGTGTGATGCTTGGAAATAGATCGGTTAATCCAAAATGTAGAACTATATAGTTATATTCTGTATTAATGTTTCACATACAAGTGGGGAGACGTAGGGTATGCTAACCTGTAACTGTGTTAGTGTGAATGCCTTTGAAGGAATTCAATCGCTTGTGACGGCTGTGTGTCTTAAAGGTGTACAATTTAGCACTTGGGAGTGATTTTGACAGCACTATTATCCACTACATAGTAGTAGGCGGACTTATTGGCAAGATATAATCAACTACGCTGTTTGAAAAAGCCGATACAAATCGCCAAGGCACCTTCAATAGACCTACACCTATCGGCGGATGGCGGGCGGGTTTGGTTTTGAAAATCATTTGAAAAATGTTTGTGCAAATGGATAGCGGGCGGATATATATTTTTTGCAGCGGTTGCAGATGGGAAAATACGTCATCCGCGCATCTCTACCACATACATTAAGTTGTTTTGATGTAATTTGTGTGATCGCATGGGTTGTTGCCTAGCCTGATTAACATAGACTTTCAAATCTCTTCGAGATTCTGGTCTGACCAAGACCATAACGAATACGATTCGAAATGGCCTGGTCAACCCGCCTCCCTCGGGTTGCTACTGGTTGTGGCCAGAAAAGGCTGTGACTAAGCTTAAGCCCATCACACCACGCTTTCCTCTGACGTATGATTTAGCTACCAGCGGGGCTAACTGGTAGATTAAAGTCTTACCAAAGCCAGTAGGGAGCAAGGCGAAAACGTCTTTCCTGTCAAGAAATTATTCAAGGGCTGTTCTTTGCTCGATTTTTAACGAGAATCTCCCGTCGAACACTTTCATTACAGCATCTACAGCAGTGTCAAAAGCTTGACGCTGCTCCATGTTGATATTGAATGAAGCGCTTCCGTGTACAATCCATGGGTTGAGTGGCAGTTCAACCACGTCACTACCTTGAACACGCCTCTACCCTGGGCCGTTGGCGCTGCTCAAAGTTGATTGCTTCCCGACAAAGTGGGTGGAGTTCCCATTTTTTTCGGGAACTCGAATCCACCTGAATGAGAAGTTTGCCTGAGTAAGTGTAGCAGAGCCGAAGGTGTTGCGTCACTGCGAGGGCGGAGCCTGGGTAGGTTGTTGCCTGCTTATCTGTATTTCGGGGTGCTCAATTTCCTCTCCTCTTGGGCTCTCTTTGGGTTATGTTTCTTTGGGAGTTTTTAATGCAGGTTTGCGTCCTCCCTCACAAAAGCTGCAGGTTTAGTTGCTGCCCCTTCCGACCCGGATGCATCTTTCAGCTTTCCCTCCAGTTGATCCTGGTTTATTCATGGTCATCAACCATCCTAATGCTGGAATTCCCTGGCGAAGAAAGGTTATCATGGTTGTAACGTGCATCTGTTGATATTCTTGTATACATCATCAGTGATAGTACCTTGGGTCATACAGGGTTTTGGGTCTTTCAAGTTAAACCCCATCCTCCAAGTCCATCTGTTTCGATGTTTTTGCAAAAAGCATAAGGTCCAGTCTAAGACTTTTCTCTGATGTCTTTAGTAAATCTGAGCTGCTTCCCCAGGTCCACCCGCATCTGCTTGAGTATTCTGCCAGGAGCTGGGATGTTCTCCTGTTCTATTGAATGTTATCTGGTGTGATGATGGTTTGAAGAGTTTCCTGTTGTTGATGGCACTTCAAAGGGACTCAGTGACCACATCCAGCAACTGGACAGACACAAATCAAGATAATATGTGGTTCTGATGCCTATGCTGACCTCTAATGAGCAACACAGCTCCTAGGTTTAGAACTGACTGACGTCTAAAATCAAGAATCTGTTCTGTATGTTTGCCCCATTCCAGCCCACAAACAAATGGCCCAGGTGTTGAAGGCAGTTGCAGAAGCAGTCACCTCAGCTATTCTCTCTAGCAGACACCTCCCCAGGAAGAATCCCATCCCCTTTCTTAGGGCTGGAGAGAAGCCCCCATCCTGCCCGCAAACAAATGCATGTTGGCTGTCCACAGCCTCAGATTGGCAGCTGAAAGTGGACCTTGGAAAACAGTTAAAGATCCCTAAACACATCACCCAGACAAGACAAGACAGACAGACTTGCTTTTTCACTTAGACGCCACCAAGCGGGTGATCATGTCGGAGCTAACAATGACCCCAAGAAGATCACTGATGATGCATCCCACCGCATCCTAGAGATGTATCTAAATTCCTGGACATCTTTGGACCGTGCTGCTTTCATATCTCGATCTCGACTAAAACACCTCTTCAAGCGGTCTCTGTTTGCTTGTTTGGTTTGGTTTAGGATTTCGATGCCAGATTATTGGCACTAACAGAGCAGAAGCACCACAGTTTGTTTTCATTTAGCTAAATCAGTAAAGTAAACACAGCCCAAAGTGCAGAAATCAGGACATTTCCTCAGAAAAATTGTGGAAAGTATTTGTTCTTTGTGCTAAGAAGGAATTTGACTTCATCAGGCATCAAACTGTGATCTGTTTTCTAACTGAATGCTCCCAACTTCTAGTTTTGACCTCCAGATATTAGACTGAAATAAAACTCCTAGCTTTCAGTTTCCTACAACATTGGCAGATTTCTATCTTCTTCTTTGGTGGTATTGGTTGAGTTCAGAGCCGGTGTGTTCATTGTAAAAAGGAGCAGGAAACCCTGACCTTTCCTGTCTTTGTGTCTTTGTAGCTTCAGAAGCAGAGCGGCTCAGATGGACCCAGTTCTTAGCCCTGTGGGCACCGTCCCAGTGGTGAACAGGACTCCTGTCAGCAGGGTGGGACATCATTCACCACTGCAGCGGACCTCAAAAGACACCAAACAATCCAGCGCAGACAGAAATCATTCAGCTGTGGACAAAGTGAGAAAAGCTTCCCATCAGCAGGTCAGCGCACGCTTCATGAGCGTGTTCACACTGAGGAGCAGCTCGGCCGCGACACCAGTCGGTCTGCTGCTCATAAGCCCTCCCACCCTGAATATGAACTGTTCCACTGTTACCGGTGTGCTGCAGTGTTCGTCTCAGCATCTGCTCTGGCTAAACATCAGCAGGATCACCAAGAGCAGGAATAATTCCCAACATGAAATGGCTGCAACGCACTCGCTGCGTCTGAACGGACAGAGAGAGCCTCTTCTGATCCAAACTTCAAACTTTAAAAGCCACAGTTCAGAATTCATTTCCTCTGAAAGTTGTAATGTGCCACAATAACAAGAATCTGTGAGAGAAAAAGATTAAAAACTGTTTCTATTAGTATCTGGAAGCAAAGCTGGATGAACAGAAATGGTGTTATTACTGCAGGAAGAAGCATTTCTGACTTCTTCCCAGCAGAACGCTCGTATTACACAATGTATACAGATGCAGTTTGGAGTTCCAGTGAGATGACTGCTATCTCCAGCTCTGACCACTAGGTGTCAGTAGTTCAACAATGTTACCTGAACGTTTCTCAGCTCACGTCACATTTGAAGTGCTGTCTTTGATGGACTTTGTATTTTTTGGTCTGATGAGGCCCCGTAAGTCTTGGGGCGCTGCAGTGAGACTGTGATGGTGGACCAGGTAAAAACTCGACTGCATGGATCAGAGCAGAGGTCCACAGATGTGATGGAGCAGAAACCTAAAGAAGTTGACAGGATTTAACATGAAATAAGTTCACCAGGATAGTGGCAAAGAGTTTGTTTTCTGTTTTTATTTCTTATTCATTTTGTCATTGTATACTAATTAAATAGTTTTTGCTTTAAAAACCCACCGCTGTGCATCATGCTGGCTGGAAAAAACCTTTTTGTCTTAAAAGTCTAAACAGTCTCACCATGACATTTAGAATCAATATTAATGATAATATTTACTGTAAAAACATCCATACAATGATAGTAGAAGTTTTTTACTGGATGGCACCATTTTTGTCCTTTTTATTTGTTTTTATCTTTATTTAGTCTGAGTATTTGATGATTTTTAAGTTGATGCATTTTAATATTTTGTTGTCAGATCGTCTTCATTTTAATACATTTCTGTTTATTTCCCTTTGATTTGTTTTCATTTCATTCCTTTTTCTCGTCATGATTTTTATTTCTTTGTTCTATCCCTGCATCAGGTTGTCTTTTATTGTCAGAAGTTCTATTTCATTATATTACATTTTTTTTTATTTTCAATTTTCTGTTTGTTTCATAATCTTTGAATAACTGTCTTTTTATATTCATAAATACTTTAAATTTTACATTATTTCATGTCATTCTTTCCTCCTCTTCGCCATATCTCTTTTCAATGAGTGACTTTTGACCCTCGTAAGGCACCGTCTTGCAGCAAAGATCGTGTATTTGTAGAAGGATGTCTTTATATTGACGGTTCCACCTGGTTCCAACAAGCTTCCGTTCCTCGGATCGTGAAAATAACTCAGAGTGAGACCTCTTCATCACTCAGAAACGCCCGATTCATGAAAACAACATCATCGAGCTGGATGCAGACACGGAGTCTTTAACGGATATTTAACCACATTTATCACCGCGCAGCTCTTGGTCGTTGAGTTGTATCACATCAAGGTAACTATCAAACAGTTTTAACACCGACAGCAACCGATATCAACATTTAGCAGCTGTCAGTGACCTGGAAACCTGTCATTCAGCTCGTTAGCCAGCTGGTGGCGCTGACACCGAGGCGTAGGGAACTCTCAGAGGAATCTGCAGGGACGCAGGAAGTGGGGTGCTCCGGGTGCTGCAGCACCCACCACTGGACAACAGACGCAACTACACCACTTGTGTATTAGCCTAAATTCAGGCATAGTTTTTCTCCCCCTAATTATTATTCTAAAATAAAAACACAAAATATGAATGTTTTCTACGTTTTTCATACTTATAAGTAGTTTTAAATGTCTTTTAAAAATTTGGTTTGAAATGAATGATAAACTTTTAGACCTCAACCTGGCGGGAAAGAACAGTGTGACGGGAGAGACGTTTGTTGCTTGTGGTGAGTTGTGTCAAGCTAGCAGCAATGAGCCA
This sequence comes from Odontesthes bonariensis, assembly GCF_027942865.1. Lineage (NCBI taxonomy): Eukaryota > Metazoa > Chordata > Actinopteri > Atheriniformes > Atherinopsidae > Odontesthes > Odontesthes bonariensis. Next base: position 22,285,968 of record NC_134513.1, on the reverse strand, counting down.
GAAAAGGATATTGGATTTCTTTAAAGATGGAGGGGGCAAAAAGCCAAAGAAAAAAAGTCATCCTATGACGAGAAGGAAGTTCAGGAAGACGAGACGCCTTCATCATCATCAGGGCATCTTTCCCACTCCAGCACTGACCACGAGCAGCAAGCGCTAACTGGCTGTAGTGAGAGCACCAGTAAGGCTACCACCTCCCCAGTCACTGTCGAGGAAACGTGGGTATGTACTCGATGAAGTTCCCTTTCAACCATCAGACCACTCGTTCCCAGCCAGACGTTTTGGCAAGGAAAATATCTCCCGGTCCTTTCACTGTGGGTGGTTTCAGCGATGGTCATGGATACACTATGTGAAAGAGCACGACATCGCTCTGTGTTTTCACTGCTGCTCTGCGATCAAGAAGCGCCTTGTCAATCCAGATGCAGCAATAAGTGCTGGCAGTTTTGTGAAGGGGGGCTTCCGAAACTGGAGAAAGGCAACTGAAAAGTGCAATATTCATGAGAAGTCGCGCTGTCATATTGAAGCAGTGAATAAACTAGCGGCATTAAAGATGACACCAATTAATGCATTGCTATCAAACGCTATCACGAAGAATCATATGACTGCGCAGACAGTTTTGGAACTGGCTTTCAGATCGCTGAAATTCCTCGGACGTGAGGGGCTACCTACAAGAGGACAGCACCATCGTGATGGGGTGTTTTGGCAGCTGATGCTGGAGAGGACGTACTCCGAACCAGCAGCACGCGACTGGCTCCTCAGGCGAGACAACTGGATGGGGTGCGAGTGCCAAAATGAGATTCTGGAGCTTCTGGCTCATGCTGTGCAGAGGAAGATAGTGGCAGAGGCGCAAAGCTCCCCATACTATGGCTTGATTGCAGACGGAACAACGGACATCACATCGTGTGAACAGTTTTCCTGTCATTTGTTCTACACTGACCAACAGTTCAACCAGAAGGGCCAGTTTTTGGGATTCTACAACGCAGCTGACAGTACATCTGAGACTTTGTTCCGGTGTATCAAGGATTTCTTTTTGCGCTTGAACCTACCTCTAAATAAGCTGCAGGGGTATTGTTTCGATGGGGCCAGCAACATGGCCGGGAAGTTTTCGGGGGTTCAGGCGAGACTCGGGAAGGAATGTCCAGGATCATTGTTTGTGCATTGTGCCAACCACTCCCTTGACCTGGTGCTACAAGAGGTTGCACGAGAGGTACCGCTGATAAGAGAATCCGCTAAGCGAAAGACCATATTCGAGTTGTCTTTCGGTGAGGAAGAAGAAAGATGCCGCCTCCTTGGTTTGTGTCCCACAAGATGGAGCGTCAGAGCCACTGCCATATCCAGAGTGACACGCTCGTTTGGCGCAGTTCTCCAAACACTCCAAACACTCCAAACACTCCAGCAAGACCGCAGCATTCGAGGGGACACGAGATCTAAGATCGGTGGAATTCTCAAACAAGCTCAAAAAGGGAAAACCATGTTCGGACTGATCTGCTCAGAGTCGCTGTTCACTCCCTGTGAAGCTGTGGCCAAAGTGCTCCAAGCAGAACATTCCACCGTCGCTGCAGTGCTAGAGTGCGTACGGACCCTCGAGGAACGTGTGCGAGCCTTGCGCACCGAAGATGCAGTGGATGAAATGCTGAGAAAAACAACCGCATCAGCAGCTGCACATGGCCTCAAGATGCCGGACCCGGCCCGCCTTGTAAAAACGCCATCAAGGTTCCGCGACACAGACCAGGCTGAGGACATCGTCCCGTCTAAAGGAGTACCAGCTTGGAAGAGAGAGTTTTTTGAAGCGGTAGACCTTGTGAGCTGTGAACTTGACCGGCGGTTTAATCAGAGTGGGATGGCAACAGCTGCTCTGAGGGAGTCCGTGCTGCTCAATGCAGCCAAAGGATCGGTTGACACAGACGCCCTGAAGACCCTGAAGTTGCCAGAAAACATCAAGGTGCCTGCTCTTGAGCTGCAGTTACAGATGCTGGGAGGGCTAACCAAACAGCAACACTTTCAAAGTCTCAACCACCTTGCAATGTACATGTCCAGCCTACACGTCCAAACCCGATCACTCTTCAAAGATGCGGAAGCACTCCTCCATCTCTGCCTGTCTCTCCCTGTTTCTGTGGCCTCATCCGAGAGGTCATTCTCGGCACTTCGCAGGCTGAAGACCTGGCTTCGCAACACCGTCACTCAGCGGAGATTGACCCACCTAGCCCTACTCCACTGCACCAAGATATCTATGATACAGTGGACATCCACGCCCTTATGAGGGAGTTCATCAGTGCCACACCAGAGCGCAAGGCAACCTTTGGAGTTATTCCATCTGGTAAGCAACGTTTTTAATTAAGTTCGCTTTGGTTAAATTGTTCTCAGCAAGTTGTGTAGTTTTGCTGCTTGATTAATTATTTTTCTAGTTGCCTTTATGTTATCAGGCTACTATTTCAGAATAGCAGCAGACTAATGCATGCCTAATTGGTCCTGTGTATTTCTTTTTTCATTATTACTTTGCTGTAGTTCATTGAATGAGCGCAAGTCTGAGGAGAATCAGCGCGGCTGCTTCCGCTGTGTGCCCAGGAGAGCGAGAGAGCACAAACGCTAGTGGAATCAATTTTTGTCTAAAAAAAATAAATGCACTTATGATTGAATACACGTGTGTGTCTCATTAAATATAAGCTTATAGCCTTGTTGATACATATGCTTAATCTTGTTAAGGTTATGGTTATCTTGTTTTTGCCACCTGTACGACCTAATATAGTTTAGATGTTTGGTACCATGGACAGCTACGCTCTCTGGTACAGTTTCGCGCTCTGGCACAGTTTCGCGCTCTGGCTGAGTGTTGGGGCAGCGCGATTTGCTCTTGTGCGCGTCCTCGTCTCCACATCAGGTGCGCGTTTCCCTTCCGCAAGAAGAACTTGATCATTTCAACGTGAGATTTAAAATAAAAAAATGGTAAAATCTAGCCTCCTTGTTTAGGCTACATAAAACATGCGAGAGTAAGTCAGATAGCCTAGGAATACTCACCCTAAAATTGATTAGAATGCAGGAAATTGCATCTAAAAAAAATTAATCCCCCCCCCAGCACCCCCTGGTGAAAATGTGTTGCTGCGTCCTTGCCTGGAGTTCTTTCCTGATAGTGAAAGAACTCCGAGTGTGTTGATCTGCACTCATCGGTGTACAGAATGAAGAGCAGTGCAGATAGCAAAGACACATAGACATGTAAAGAATAGAAGCCGCATCGACCGCTACTGTCTATTGGCGCAGACGAGCCGTGGGGCCGCCATCTTGGACCGGTCATCAGCTCCACTCAGTGTAATCTGGCTGGCTGGCGCAATGAAGTGTCAGCGCATTTAATCAATCATAACTCGCTGAATTTTAAACTGATTTTCACCGGATTTTTTTTCCTGAAAACGTCATATGTAGGCATGATACGGGACACTTGATTCAGCGTATTTTAATATTCATAATAGGCTTACTTATATAGTACCGCTACTGTCTATTGGCGCTGACGAGCCGTGGGGCCGCCATCTTGGACAGCGACACCCCCACAGACTTCCAAAGAAAGAAAGGAATGCGGAAGTCACGTAGACATATGAACATTTTTGCCTCAAATATAATCTGATCATCAATCGAAACTTCTTTGTATCCATAATAAAAGCCATCCCTAAACCTACTTTACATTTAATTCAAGGGATTGTTTCCAATTCCACTGACATCACTCCTAATGTTTCACTTCTTCTTGTTGGAAATTGTCATTTTAAGACTATTAAGATTCCTAATAAAAACAATTAGAAAGATATTTGATGACGTCACGCACCCTTTATTGTCATTTCGTAACTCCATTAAACAAAGTTTCTCCAAAGAAGACATATATTCGTTGCGTTCTAAATATTTAAAATTCCCCATTAATCCCAAAGTAAAAGAAATTCACTTTAAAATCCTAAATGGTGTATATCCATCCGGAGAGCTACTGAGACGGAGATTTGGTTGTGAATGGGATGGATGTGTGTTTTGTGGAGAGGATGAAACTTCTGATCACTTGTTTTTTCATTGTATGTTTTCAACATTCTGGATTGATGTACATGACTGGCTGCACACGGGGATCCGTCTCCAACCCTTCTCCCTAAAAGACATTATTTATGGTGTTATGATGGTTAATAGTGAATGGGACTTTCTGGTCAATAACATAGTATTATTCAGAAAATATTTCATACATAAATGTAAATATATGAAGGTAAAATCCAGATTTTTTTGTATTTCATAAAGATTTTCTTTCCTTTACCAAAGCCCCTTAATATTATAAAAAGTAAAAATGCTCCTTTAAAATGTATATAAGATGATGTAAGCCGTGTATTTTATAGATGAATTAATAAAAAAGTTAAAAATGTAACAGAGGGTCGTCTTGACTTCATTTACTGAAGAAAACAAAAGAACCACACGTGGCGTTCAACGTTGGCTGGCTCCTTTAAGCTTTAATCCTCACCTTCACTTCCAGGTCAACCAGAGAACCACTTCCTGTCTTGCTTATAAAATAAAGGTCTTAACATTAATACAGGATGTTACGTTTCCCTGTTCAAAAATGCTTCTATCCAGGGCTCATAAAAATACTTTATCAGGGCTCTCAAGTCTCACGCAATGAGCGTGAGACACACGCATTTCAACAAGTTCACACGCTCACACGCCACACATGCCATTTCTCACGCTGAGAAATGATCAACTTTGTCGCACAGAAATTCTAATGGCCTATACTATAAACGAATCAATGGCAGGTTACTGTACGCTTGTACAGCTCAGAACTATAGCTCTGGTACAGCTGTCTTGATTTGGCAACCCATCGGCAAATCACAAAATGGAATTTCTCAGCCAATCAGAAAACAGAATTTCTTGTTGCCGGGTGAGGTCTGAAATAACTTTCAGCTGCAAGCACGCGTTCCATGAATGCAACTATTATGCTCTGAATGCGTCCAGAAGTTGTAAACGAGCTGGAGGTGGAAGAGAACCGTCAGAATCATCAGCAGGTCATATCTTCATTTATTTTAATCTTTTATTAGTTACCATAGTTTTCCTACTCTTTGTAACAGACCTGCCGATTAAAGTGTTCGTTGGAGTAGTAGGCCTAAATATTCAGCACACACCCTTTGACATGAGCAACTTAATGAAAAATGAAAAATATGTAGGAGTGTAATTAGGCTTCCGTGGTTAATTTTTTTCAAAGGTGTTAGCAGATTCCCAAGGATATCTACAATTGCCAAATGGTATTAGTTCTGCCGCCCTGAAATGCTGATGCAGAGAGGGTTTTTTCCATGGTGGGGCTCAATGAAACTAAGACCAGGAATAAGTTGGCTCTGAATGGAACTCTGTCATCCATCATGACTGTGAAAATGGCTGAAATTGAGCAGCAGTGCTTTAATGTATGTATGTAATGTAAGTGTATTGTCGGACGAAATGTTTTTGTCCGTGGAATTGGAGCATTTGGCCATCTGGCAGGTGCTGGCCTACCATCCGTCCGTCCATCTTGTATTGAGTTTGAGGGAGGCCCTTTTTTTGTGTCGTACGGCACTGTGGAATCTAATCTTCCCCACTTGCTTTGTAGAGGAGGAACTTAGAATGCACATGAGATAACAGACCATCACTTTAAAGGCGGGGTAGGGGATCTTTTTCTGGAACATTTTTTTACATATTGCTTGAAATACTCTTCACACCCCCATTGCAACCAATTAATTAAAAGTTTTGACACAAATATGAAACGTTTTAGTGTCCTCTAAAACGTACAATCTAGGAAAAACAGTATCCAATCATTGTGAACGGACCGTTCACAAAGATTGGATACTGATGCCGTCTCTCAAACTGCAATCTGCTCCTCCCCCCCCTCCTTCCCCCTGTGCGTGTACCCTGCTCCGTGAATGAAGCTTGGCAGGAAGCTAAACTAGAGCCAGCTTGGTTAGCACCTAGCATTATTAAACGTATAGTTAACATAAACTAAATACTAAATACTAAATACGGCAACGATCGATGCTTGCTGTCAGAACAGCGCTCGTGCACCTTCGTGCTCGTGCGCGTTCATGTACTCTAGAGGTGGGCCTTCGGGGGGAAAGTGAAGAAAAGGGTTGGGACTTTTTACCTGTGTTTTTTCAAAATGCAGCTTCGCTGGACTCAAAATCCAGGATCTCCTACCCTACCTTTAACTGAAGAGTCATAGCAAAACATGCTTCCTTGGTTGAAGAGTTGCTAGAGTGCATTAAGCTTGAGAATGTGTTTCCCCAACAAGCCACCCATTGTCTGAACAGAGGTAGAGATAGCAAGGTACATTTGAAAGCTGATTATTCAAGGAGCAGAGAATGCATTGGCCGGGAATCGAACCCGGGTCAACTGCTTGGGAAGCAGCTATTCTCTCCACTATACCACCAATGCCCTGACAGACCCTAAATTAGTCATTTATCAACTGTTTTTCTTGCAGGGCTATGACACACTCACTCTTACTCAGGAATCTTTCTATTTCTCCCTGAAATAAGAGAGAAGTCTAAAGCGTGAAACTTGTGCTTGCTTGGATTCATTCTCCAGATGTGCACAATTGCTTTCATCTAAGGCTAAAATGTCCACAACTTCAGTACAATGCACTGTGCCAAATAATTTGCCAGTTAGGAAGAGTTCACCACAGTGTTGCAACCTGTACCGTGTGCACTGCTTTTGGGTCCCTGATGGTCTAGTGGCTAGGATTCGGCGCTCTCACCGCTGCGGCCTGGGTTCGATTCCCGCTCTGGGAATGAGGGAATCAGGTTTTGGCACTGTGTGTAGCGTAAACTTAAGACAGTTATGCTGTTGTTATCGAATGATATCCATCTAGAATGTCAATTTAATTGAGCCCTGTCACAAATTCAATAGGACCTTGGTTTGTAAGAAGTCATCCTATGCGCACCACTTGATTTGAAATAACACTTTACAGCCAGTACATTTACTACTTCTCTTTAGAGAAGGGCTCGCTTAACTCTTTTCAGCAGCTCTAGGACCGTTGTGGCTTTTAAAAACTAAAAGAATGATCAAGTTTTTCTGATACTTTGATGTGTAACACGGTGCTTAATAACATTTTGAGCAGCAAAGACAAATGCTATTTGTCATTAAATGACATGGGCATCCACGAATGATACGGAAAAAGAGAAATTTCATGGTCTATTGTCGGACGAAATGTTTTTGTCCGCGGACTTGGAGCATTTGGCGATCTGGCAGGTGCTGGCCGTCCATCCGTCTTGTATTGAGTTTGAGGGAGGCCCGTTTTTTGTGTCGTACGGCACTGTGGAATCTAATCTTCCCCACTTGCTTTGTAGAGGAGGAACTTAGAATGCACATGAGATAACAGACCATCACTTTAACTGAAGAGTCATAGCAAAACATGCTTCCTTGGTTGAAGAGTAGCTAGAGTGCATTAAGCTTGAGAATGTGTTTCCCCAACAAGCCACCCATTGTCTGAACAGAGGTAGAGATAGCAAGGTACATTTGAAAGCAAATTATACAAGGAGCGGAGAATGCATTGGCCGGGAATCGAACCCAGGTCAACTGCTTGGGAAGCAGCTATTTTCTCCACTATACCACCAATGCCCTGAAAGACCCTTAGTTAGTCATCTATCAACTGTTTTTCTTGCAGGGCTATGACACACTCACTCTTACTCAGGAATCTTTCTATTTCTCCCTGAAATAAGAGAGAAGTCTAAAGCGTGAAAGTTGTGCTTGCTTGGATTCATTCTCCAGATGTGCACAATTGCTTTCATCTAAGGCTAAAATGTTCACAACTTCAGTACAATGCACTATGCCAATTAATTTGCCAGTTAGGAAGAGTTTACCACAGTCTTGCAACCTGTACCGTGTGCACTGCTTTTGGGTCCCTGATGGTCTGGTGGCTAGGATTCGGCGCTATCACTGCCGCGGCCTGGGTTCGATTCCCGGTCAGGGAATGAGGGAACCAGGTTTTGGCACTGTGTGTAGCGTAAACCAAAGACATTTCTGCTGTTGTTATCCAATGAGATCCAACTAGAATGTCAATTTAATTGAGCCCTGTCACAAATTCAATAGGACCTTGGTTTGTAAGAAGTCATCCTATGCGCACCACTTGATTTGAAATAACACTTTACAGCCAGCAGATTTACTACTTCTCTTTAGAGAAGGGCTCGCTTAACTCTTTCCAGCAGCTCTAGGACCATTGTGGCTTTTAAAAACTAAAAGAATGATAAAGTTTTTCTAATACTTTGATGTGGAACACGGTGCTAAAATAACATCTTGAGCAGCAAAGAGAAATGCCATTTGTCATTAAATGACATGGGCATCCACCAATGATACGGAAAAAGAGAAATTTCATGGTCTATTGTCGGACAAAATGTTTTTGTCCGCGGACTTGGAGCATTTGGTGATCTGGCAGGTGCTGGCCGTCCATCCGTCCGTCCGTCTTGGACTGAGTTTAAGGGAGGACAGTTTTTTGTGTCGTACGACACTGTGGAATCTAATCTTCCCGACTTGCTTTGTAGAGGAGGAACTTAGAATGCACATGAGATAACAGAGCATCACTTTAACTGAAGAGTCATAGAAAAACATGCTTCCTTGGTTGAAGAATTGCTAGAGTGCTTTAAGCTTGAGACTGTGTTTGCCCAACAAGCCACCCATTGTCTGAGCAGAGGTACAGATAGCAAGGTACATTTGAAAGCTAATTATACAAGGAGCGGAGAATGCATTGGCCGGGAATCGAACCCGGGTCAACTGCTTGGGAAGCAGCTATTCTCTCCACTATACCACCAATGCCCTGACAGACCCTGATTTACTCATCTATCAACTGTTTTTCTTGCAGGGCTATGACACACTCACTCTTACTCAGGAATCTTTCTATTTCTCCCTGAAATAAGAGTGAAGTCTAAAGCGTGAAAGTTGTGTTTGCTTGGATTCATTCTCCAGATACGCACAATTGCTTTCATCTAAGGCTAAAATGTTCACAACTTCAGTACAATGCACTATGCCAAATAATTTGCCAGTTAGGAAGAGTTCACCACAGTGTTGTAACCTGTACCGCGTGCAATGCTTTCGGGTAACTGATGGTCTAGTGGCTAGGATTAGGCGCTCTCACCGCCGGGGCCTGGGTTCGATTCCCGGTCAGGGAATGAGGGAATCAGGTTTTGGCACTGTGTGTAGCGTAAACCTAAGACATTTCTGCTGTTGTTATCTAATGAGATCCAACCAGAATGTCAATTTAATTGAGCCCTGTCACAAATTCAATAGGACCTTGGTTTGTAAGAAGTCATCCTATGCGCACCACTTGATTTGAAATAACACTTTACAGCCAGCAGATTTACTACTTCTCTTTAGAGAAGAGCTCGCTTAACTCTTTCCAGCAGCTCTAGGACCGTTGTGGCTTTTAAAAACTAAAAGAATGATCAAGTTTTTCTGATACTTTGATGTGTAACACGGTGCTTAATAACATTTTGAGCAGCAAAGAGAAATGCCATTTGTCATTAAATGACATGGGCATCCACGAATGATACGGAAAAAGAGAAATTTCATGGTCTATTGTCGGACAAAATGTTTTTGTCCGCGGACTTGGAGCATTTGGTGATCTGACAGGTGCTGGCCGTCCTCCGTCCGTCCGTCTTGGATTGAGTTTGAGGGAGGCCCGTTTTTTGTGTCGTACGGCACTGTGGAATTTAATCTTCACCACTTGCTTTGTAGAGGAGGAACTTAGAATGCACATGATGGTAGGTGAGATCGCGTGTGATGCTGTGAACTCTCGCGAGCCCAGTGCGGAATCCAACATGGCGTCCTCCATCTAGCTCTAAAAACAGCGCTAATATCCACAACAAACGCCAGATAACGACACCCAAAACCTAAAAATTTAGGTCTGAAACCTCTACATGGACTGCTCAACATATCGTTCACCCTGGAAGAGACGATCGAGTCACTTCAGGAGTTTGTAGAGGAGTGTTTTCAACGTGTCGTCATGGGGAAAACAACGCAAGCGACCAAACGCAGCCGCGAAGCCGAGTCCCCGACAGCTGCCACCTCGCCACAGAAGGAGTTTGTGGCCATCCTAGACTCCATAAATGAGCGATTGGCGAGCTTTGATGCCAGGCTTGCTCTGGTGGAGATCCTCCACAAGGAATTCCAGTCCCTGCGAGAATCCCTGGAGTTTAGCCAGAATCAGTGATGCTAGCCGAAGAAAACAAAACATTGAAAGACTCGGTAAAGCAACTTTCCGAGGGGATGACAAACCTCAACAAGGAAAATAAACAAATAAAGGAGTCCCTTCTCGACATTCAGGCCCGTAGCATGAGAGACAACCTGGTTTTTGCCGGGCTTCCGGAACTTGAGGAGGAGAACCCGGAGACCACCATCAAAATCTTCCTTCACAAACAGCTGAATCTCCCGAAAGAAGCCGTGGACACAATCACCTTCCACCGGGTTCATTGCCTCGGAGGGAGGAGACTAGACCACCAGCGACCCAGGCCGATCGTCGCCAAATTCGAACACTTCAAGCAGAAGGAACTGGTGAAGAGCCGAGGACCTGGTGAGAGCTGGGCGGAACGGACTTTAGCGTCAACGATCAGTTCCCGAAGGAGATCCTGGATCGTCGCAGACGTCTGTTCCCGCTCAGGAAGAAGTTCATCGAAGAAAACTCCCGAGCTGTCATCGCCGTGGATAAACTCTATGTGAACGGTCAACTCTTCAGAGACCCAAACATCACCCCCTGGCTTTATTAAGTATACTATTTTCTCCGCCGATATAACATCTTGTCAGGTAACCACACTGAACAGTAAACACGAACACTTATCCATACTGGCTTGAGATAAAACTTAGGACTATGCATAGGTAACACTAGTATGCATAATACACATAGCCGCACAAAGGTAGGTCACTGCTTTATGGCTGTGAACATTTCACCCCCCATCACCTCCATATTCTTTTTTGTTGTTGTTGTTCTTGTTGCTGCTGCTGTTGTTGTTGCTGTGGTTGTTGCTCTTGTGGTTGTGGTTATGGTTGTTGCGTCTATTTGGGTTTTTTTTTTATCTCACACTTCTACTCTTTTGCACTGTTTTTCTCTTCTTTCTCTCTTCCCCAACCTGCTGCGTTTCCACTTCAGTATGTCATATTAATGTTAACATGCACGGCACAGAAGGAGATTTGAGTAGCACACGTAATCAAACGCCACGCTTACACAGCACTGACAGCGCACAAGCACTCAGAGCAGAAGCACAATCAGTCGCCTGCAAGCATAAATGCACACACATGCAAGGGATGCTCTTAACAAGCATCCAGTTATTGATCCAGAAGGCAGATTTATAATTGTTACCTTATTGATCCAAAATATTTATGCATTGCTAATAAATATGGCCCAAATTTTGATGACCCCTCGTTTTTTCACTCCTTTTTCACTTCACTCTCTGATCACTCAGTTAACACACTCATCATAGGAGGGGACTTTAACATGGTATCTGACTCAGTGGACAGGTGCAGTACTACAGGAAGTCAGGGGAACTGGCAGTCCACAAATGTTGTTAAACAATATATGAATGATTTTGGTCTTTGTGATGCTTGGCGATCCCACCACCCCACTCTCAGAGAGTACACCTTCTTCTCAGCAGTACACCACTCATATTCAAGAATAGATTATTTCTTAGTTAGCAGTTCTCTGATGAGTAATATTTCAGACGCCAAAATCCACCCCATCACCATCAGTGATCACGCTCCAGTTTCTATCACACTGAAGAATAACAGAGTTACACCACCAGTTAGAAATTGGAGATTTAATACATCATTACTTAAAGACCCTGATTTTATTGATTATTTCAAAAGGGAATGGTCTATATATCTGGAAAATAATGAGCTGCCAGGAGTGTCAGCTTGTGTTCTCTGGGAAGCGGGAAAAGCAGTTATGAGAGGCAAAATAATCTCTTTTTCATCAAATAAGAAAAAGAGGGAAAGTTCAAGAATATCAGATTTAGAACTCAGGATTAAATCATTAGAAGTTGTCTACAGTGCCTCCAAAGAGGAACACATACTGAATGAATTAAGGAAAGCTAATCTTGAACTAAATGAAATTATTGATAAACAAACACAGTTCCTGATACAAAGACTTTGCTTGGAGAATTTTGAGCATGGCAATAAATCTGGAAGGTTCCAAGCAAATCAATTAAAGATAAACAAAGAGAAAACAACAATCTCTTCGGTTAGGGATTCGGAAGGAAATATTACCCATGACCCTGATGTAATCAACAATGCTTTTAGGGACTTCTATAAAGCCTTATATTCATCACAAAATGATCCACCAGACAGAAACATAGATCAGTTTCTTAGTAACATCAACGCGAACAGGCCACGGCTCTGGATTCACCCCTCTCAACAGGATAACTCAATGAAGCCCTTCAACATATGCCTAGTAACAAAGCCCCAGGACCAGATGGTTTTCCAGCTGAGTTCTACAAAGAATTTTGGACTGTTTTGGAACCTACATTTCACAAAATGGTCAGACAAAAAAGTCAAGGAGAATGGCAGATTATCCCCTAACATGAACTCTGCTAACATTATCCTTCTACAGAAACAAGGAAAAGACCCTGTACTTCCATCCAGCTACCGCCCAATATCACTAATAAATGTAGACCTCAAAATAATCTGCAAAGCTCTCGCCGAAAGAATAGAAAAAATAACTCCCCTTATAATACATCCTGACCAGACAGGTTTTATAAAGGGTAGACACTCATCCACTAACAGACGCAGACTAATAATCTCATAGATTATTCTACCATCAGCAACTTGGAATCGTCGACAATCGTCTCTTTAGATGCTGAAAAAGCATTTGATAAAGTTAACTGGAAATTTTTATTTACAGCAGTAAACAATATCGGTTTTGGGGCGTACTTCATTAACTGGATAAGGATACTATATAGCTCCCCAAATGCATGTCTCAGGACAAATGATCAAATTTCTCCAAGCTTCAGTCTGAGCCTAACCCTAACCCTAACCCTTCAGTCAGAGAGGTACCAGACAGGGTTGCCCACTTTCACCCTCACTTTTTGCAATCTTCATCGAACCTTTAGCAGCCGCTATCAGACAAGATGGAAATATTAAAGGCATCCATCCCAAAAATATTGAACATAAAATAAGTCTTTATGCTGATGATGTATTACTTTTCCTTCAGAACTCAGAGACATCTCTCACTCACAAGATCACACTCAAAAATAAATTCTCAGCACTTTCTGACTACTCTATCAACTGGTCTAAGACCACCGTTCTGCCCATCAACTGTAGTTTCAAGAATATACCAGCTATCACTTTACACTCAGGAAATATTAGATACTTAGGCATAAACATTTCCTCCAGGCTGTCAGAGCCAACAAAGCTAAATTGTGTTCAACTCTTTAAGACAGTAGAGGATGATCTCACTCGTTGGAAGTCATTACCCATATCACTTATGGGGAGAGTCGCTACCATTAAAATGATGGTATTACGAAAAGTTAACTATTTGTTTTCAATGATCCCCATAAAACCACCCGCTACTTGGTTTAAGTCACTAGATTCATTCATCTCCAAATTTTTGTGGAAAAACAAACCACCACGTATTAGTTTAAAAACTCTACAGAAGACCAAGGACAGTGGTGGATTAGATTTACCTCATTTTCAGCACTATTTCTTAGCCAATAGGTTACAATATATATCAAAATGGTTTAAATCTAGCCCACTAGATGAACCATGGATAAATATAGAACAAGCTTTATGTGATAATATGGAAATCTCTGACCTGCCACTTATTAGTCCAAATGTAAAACATCACAAATGCTTCAAAAGCATTAACATCAGCACCTCTCTGATAGCCTGGTGGGAATTTCTTAAAATTACAAAGTCCTCACTTCTCCCGTGTGAGGACTTTGTTCCCTCTGGAACAATCCTGACATCCTACAAAACAAAAAAATGCTAAACTTTACTCCATGGAAGAACAAAGGAATAAAACATCTGGAACATATTGTCCAAAATGGAAATTTTATTTCATTCGATGCGCTCATATCACAACATGGGTTAGGAAGCAATACATTTCTAGAATACCAACAACTTAAATCTATAATAACTAAGAAATATATCCTCCAACAACCAGACTTACAACTCCCCATTAGGGTAGCAGAATTTTTAAGTAGTCGTTTAGGCCACAGGGAGCAGTCGTTTAGGCCCCCCTGCAGTTGTTTACCTGAGCAGCTGAAATCTTTATTATTGTACATTTGTTATTATAAGATATAAGTCAGCTCTACTGGTCTCTCTGGGTAGCCTACATATCTATGGTAAATTATTTAATAACCAACTTTAGTGTGGAAACGTTGTTTTTATTTAATAAATGGTGATTTATAAACGGGCTTCTAAATGATTAGGCTACAGCATTATTGTCCAACAAATGTGTGCATGTGGTTTATTTTCACACAACGTTTGTTGGCAGTTTTGCATCTCCTCTTCCAATTTCCAAGCAACTCGCAGTTCTCTTAAGCATCTTTCGTGCGCTTGTGTGTGTTTTAATGTTTAATGTTTATATCCTATGAATAACTGCAAAAAAAACATGGCCAATATTTAGTGAACATGTGTTCATATATAGTCTAGCCATCCAAGCCATCGAAACCACTCTAGGTAGGTGTTGGTATGCCGGGCGATTAGTGCTGGCGTAGACCAATTAAATGTGCCAGCTGTGAACGAGGCGAGGGTATGGAATGTTAACCCATCAAAGCCACTTGCAGCTCTGTATGCAGAGCGATTACTATCCGCGCAGATCAATGACACACATGCCAACCAGCCATCTGTACATTTTCGCACGCTCTCTCTAAAAATAGATAAACCAGGGAAGCAATTGTACACGCCCCAGCTACTGCGGAAATTATGTGATCAGGATTCCAAAAATATTCTCACAAACCACGAATCAAACTGGCTTCTGAATAACAAATTATTAGGTATTAATAATTATTGTCCAACGAATGTGGTGTTTCAGATCAGTCACCCTTTTGATGACAATTCGATGCTTATCTTATAAATCACTATTTTAATTCTCACAAACCGCGCGAATCTAACGGGCTTCTAAATAATTACAGCATTATTGTCCAATGAATGTGGCAATGCGGATGATTATTTCCAGAATTTTATGAATTTATAAATCACCATTTATTAAATAAAAAAAACGTTTCCACACTAAAGTTGGTTATTAAATAATTTACCATAGATGTGTAGGCTACCCAGACAGACCAGTAGAGCTAACTTATATCTTATAACGAATGTACAATAAAACAATAAAGATTTCAGCTGCTCAGGTAGCCTGGCCTAAACGACTGCGGCCTAAACGCCAATGGCCTAAACGACCTGCTCCCATCCTCAACAACCGGAATGAGGATCTTGACTACCGCTTCCGTGTTCGTGTGGATGAGTTTGAATATATTTTGTTTGCAACATCGTCCACTGTGAAGTGCTTTGGTTGTGGTGAGGAGGGACATTTAATTAAAGCCTGTCCTGGCCGCGTTGCCCCGGCGGCGGCCGCCGCTGAGCCGGCTGCACCCGCAGAGCGGCGGGCGGCGGCCATTACCGCCGCTGAGCCGGCTGCGGGGCCGCGGGTGGCGGCCGCGGGGTCGGTGGTGGCTCCCGCGGGGTCGTGGGCGGCGGTCGCTGCTGGCAGAGCAGGCTGGAGAGATGGAGGCCTGTGAGGCTGGAGAGATGGAGCCCTGTGAGGCTGGAGAGATGGAGGCCTGTGAGGCTGGAGAGATGGAGCCCTGTGAGGCTGGAGAGATGGAGGCCTGTGAGGCTGGAGAGATGGAGGCCTGTGAGGCTGGAGAGATGGAGGCCTCTGAGGCTGCAGAGATGGAGGCTGTGAGGCTGGAGAGATGGAGGCCTGTGAGGCTGGAGAGATGGAGGCTGTGAGGCTGGAGAGATGGAGGCCTGTGAGGCTGGAGAGATGGAGGCCTGTGAGGCTGGAGAGATGGAGGCCTGTGAGGCTGGAGAGATGGAGGCCTGTGAGGCTGGAGAGATGGAGGCCTGTGAGGCTGGAGAGATGGAGGCTGTGAGGCTGGAGAGATGGAGGCCTGTGAGGCTGGAGAGATGGAGGCCTGTGAGGCTGGAGAGATGGAGGCCTGTGAGGCTGGAGAGATGGAGGCCTGTGAGGCTGGAGAGATGGAGGCTGTGAGGCTGGAGAGATGGAGCCCTGTGAGGCTGGAGAGATGGAGGCCTGTGAGGCTGCAGAGATGGAGGCTGTGAGGCTGGAGAGATGGAGGCTGTGAGGCTGGAGAGATGGAGGCCTGTGGGGCTGAGGAGATGGAGGCCTGTGAGGCTGGAGAGATGGAGGCTGTGAGGCTGGAGAGATGGAGGCCTGTGAGGCTGGAGAGATGGAGGCTGTGAGGCTGGAGAGATGGAGGCCTGTGAGGCTGGAGAGATGGAGGCTGTGAGGCTGGAGAGATGGAGGCCTGTGAGGCTGGAGAGATGGAGGCTGTGAGGCTGGAGAGATGGAGGCCTGTGAGGCTGGAGAGATGGAGGCTGTGAGGCTGGAGAGATGGAGGCCTGTGAGGCTGGAGAGATGGAGGCTGTGAGGCTGGAGAGATGGAGGCCTGTGAGGCTGGAGAGATGGAGGCTGTGAGGCTGGAGAGATGGAGGCTGTGAGGCTGGAGAGATGGAGGCCTGTGAGGCTGAAGAAATGGAGCCCTGTGAGGCTGGAGAGATGGAGGCCTGTGAGGCTGGAGAGATGGAGGCCTGTGAGGCTGGAGAGATGGAGGCCTGTGAGGCTGGAGAGATGGAGGCCTGTGAGGCTGAAGAAATTGAGGCCTGTGAGGCTGGAGAGATGGAGGCTGTGAGGCTGGAGAGATGGAGGCTGTGAGGCTGGAGAGATGGAGGCCTGTGAGGCTGGAGAGATGGAGGCCTGTGAGGCTGGAGAGATGGAGGCCTGTGAGGCTGGAGAGATGGAGGCCTGTGAGGCTGAAGAAATTGAGGCCTGTGAGGCTGGAGAGATGGAGGCTGTGAGGCTGGAGAGATGGAGGCTGTGAGGCTGGAGAAATGGAGCCCTGTGAGGCTGGAGAGATGGAGGCCTGTGAGGCTGGAGAGATGGAGGCTGTGAGGCTGAGGAGATGGAGGCCTGTGAGGCTGGAGAGATGGAGGCTGTGAGGCTGGAGAGATGGAGCCCTGTGAGGCTGGAGAGATGGAGGCCTGTGAGGCTGGAGAGATGGAGGCCTGTGAGGCTGGAGAGATGGAGGCCTGTGAGGCTGCAGAGATGGAGGCCTGTGAGGCTGGAGAGATGGAGCCCTGTGAGGCTGGAGAGATGGAGGCCTGTGAGGCTGGAGAGATGGAGGCCTGTGAGGCTGCAGAGATGGAGGCTGTGAGGCTGGAGAGATGGAGGCCTGTGAGGCTGGAGAGATGGAGGCCTGTGAGGCTGGAGAGATGGAGGCTGTGAGGCTGGAGAGATGGAGGCTGTGAGGCTGAGGAGATGGAGGCCTGTGAGGCTGTGGGTGGCTCTCCTCCGAGCAAACTGCCCAGTAAGAAAAGAAAGGTGACTACTGTGGTGGTTGGTGGCAAGGCTGGGCGACTGGCGGACAGGCCGGGTGCTGCAGGGGGCAGAGTGGCTGTGTCTGACAGCAGTGCCAGTGAGGGGGGGGTGTCTGACAGCAGTGTGATGTCCCACAGCCAGCAGGCTGCTCCTGTGTATCCTGCTGAGGAACTGAAATCCTTTTTACAATTGACCAAGGGGATGAAGGGTCTGCTGTTGGAGCAGCACTTCCCTGACCTGCAGGGTTTCTACAGTTCTGCCAGCTACACCATTAAACACAAAGCTGAGTCAGACCTGACAGACCAAGAACTGTTCAGGCTGAAGAAACACATGAGTAAAGTCAGGAAACAACGCGGCTTTTAATGATGATGTACTCACTGCTTCTTTCTCTGTTTTTCTCATTGTCTGTTCTTGTCTGTTTTTCCACTTCTCCTTTCCCATGGCTGGGTTTGATATTGGCAGTCTTAATTTAAACGGTGCCAGAGAGGTGACAAAAAGGGCTGTTGTGTTCGCGATGGCCAGGATGAAACACATTGATGTGTTGTTTCTTCAGGAAACTCACAGCGACCCTGGGAATGAGGCGGAGTGGAGCAGAGAGTGGGGAGGGGAGCTGGTGCTGAGCCACAACACCACCCGCAGTGGTGGAGTAGGTTTCTGTTCTCCAGAAGCTTCACTCCTACTCATCTGGATGTTCAGCATGTTGTGGCGTGGAGGTGCCTCTTGGTCACAGCTCACTTTGAGCATTTTAAGGTGGTTTTTATTAACATCTACGCTCCTAACAACAGTGCAGAGAGAAAACACTTCTTTGAGAACATGAATGACATTTTAAATGGCTGCAGCCAGGAGGATTTTTTTATTCGTGGGGGGGGATTTTAATTGTACTGTTAATGAAGTTTTAGACCGAAACCATGCAGAGCCTCATCCAGCATCCCAGCATGCCTTGGGGCAGCTGGTCTCCTCCCATGGCCTGGTGGACGTGTGGAGAAGGATGCACACGGGCTGCCGACAGTACACATGGTCCCACCTCTGTGAGAACAGAATCTCCTCAGCTAGACTCGATCATTTTTATGTTTTTAAGCATAGAGTTGGTGTTTTAAAACAGTGTGTGATTTTACCAGTTGGTTTTACTGATCACTCTTTGGTTTTATGTCAGGTTTTATAAAACATATTTTACCCAAAAGCGCCTATTGGCATTTTAACTCGGTTTTAGCTGTCGCCAAATCTTTCAGGGAGGCTTTTAGTTTCTTCTGGAGTGATTTTAGACAGAGGAAAAACGAGTTTGTCAGCTTGAGGCAGTGGTGGGACCATGGCAAAGTGCAAATCAAGCTTTTATGTCAACAGCACACGCTCAATGTCACACGTGACATCACCAGATCTGTCAGGGATCTGGAGACTGATATTGTGGATCTCGAGTGTGCAACTGAGTCCCCAGGAAATCGAGGATATATTGGAATCCTCAAGTCTAAAAAGATGGCTTTGGCCAACCTGCTGGACACTAAAGTACAGGGTGCGCTGGTCCGGTCCCGGCTCCAACACATCACGGAGATGGACGCTCCAACGAGCTACTTCTTCGGGCTGGAGAAGAAGAAAGGGCAGAGCAGACAGATCCACTCCCTGCTCTCTGAGACGGGGCAAGTGCTGACGGAGCCCGGCCCAATCAGAGAGAGGGCTGCTGGGTTTTACGCCTCACTGTATCAGAGTGATTTTAACGAAAATGACGTGCTGATGGACGAGGTCTGTGCTGGCCTCCCTCAGCTGTCTGAGGAGCTCAACTCCCTGCTGGACAGGCCTCTGGCTCCTCAGGAGCTGCAGGCAGCTCTGCAGAGCATGCAGGGGAGGAAAGCTCCGGGCATCGACGGGCTCACGGCTGAGTTTTATAAAGCTTTCTGGGACATCTTTGCCCACGATCTTTTAGATGTCTTTAATGAAAGCCTGATGTCTGGGTCACTGCCAGTATCATGCCGGAGAGCCGTCATCACTCTGTTACCTAAGAAAGGCAACCTGCAGGACGTGAGGAACCGGCGTCCCGTCTCTCTGCTCTGCACCGACTATAAGCTCCTGTCCAAGGTCTTAGCCAATAGGCTGAGAGGAGCCATGGAGCAGGCTCTCCACCGGGACCAGACGTACTGTGTGCCCGGCAGGTCTATGGTAGATAACATCTACCTCATTCGGGACGTTTTGGAGGTCTCCAGTTCATTAGGCTTGAACACGGGATGGATCTCACTGGATCAAGAAAAGGCTTTTGACCACGTTGAACACGACTTCCTCTGAAAGGTCATGGAGAGGGTTTGGGTTCAGCGCTGGTTTCGTAGCCAAGAACAAGGTGCTGTACAGTGACACTGAGAGTGTGCTGAAGGTTAACGGTAGCCTGTGTGCTCCTTTTGGGGTGCATAGAGGCGTCCGGCAGGGCTGTGCCCTGTCTGGGATGCTCTATGCGCTCTCCCTGGAACCCCTCTTACACATGATACGTTCGTCTGTCCGAGGCCTGTTTTTACCTGGTTTTAACAGCAGCGTTGTTTTATCGGCTTACGCCGACGATGTCGTTGTTTTTATTGAGGACCAACAGGATGTGTGTATTTTAGACTCCATCATCGCTAAGTTTTCTGTTGTGTCTGCTGCAAGGGTGAACTGGAGGAAGAGCGAGGCCCTGGCTGTTGGCGAGTGGCGCGAAGGCCTCCCTGTTCTCCCCCAAAGCCTGACCTGGACAAGGGACGGCTTCAAATATCTCTGTGTTTATTTAGGGAGCAACGACATTGTACAAAAGAATTAAGATGCTGTTTTAGACCAGGTTGAGAGCAAGCTAGCTAAGTGGCGGTTGCTCCGCTCGCAAATGTCCTTCAGGGGGAGGGTCCTGGTTTTAAATAACCTGGTGGCCTCCTTATTGTGGGACCGGTTGGCCTGTCTGGACCCTCCACCTGGACTGCTGGCCCAGATTCAGGCCAAGATGGTCACCTTTTTCTGGGACAGGTTTCATTGGGGGCCTCAGTCTGTTTTGTTTTTATCCAGAGACGAGGGGGGCCAGGGCCTGGTCCACCTGGCCAGTAAGACAGCCACCTTCAGACTCCGGTTCTTTCAGCGTTATTTGACTGGACCGGAGGATCTGGTGTGGAGGGACGTGGCCAGCTGCATACTCAGGCGTGTTAATGACCTGGGGCTGGATGCTGCTCTGTTTTTTACTGATTTTAATTGTCTGAAGTTATGTGGGTTGCCTCCTTTTTATCGTGGTGCTTTTAAGTCCTGGGCGCTGTTCCACACTCTTAGAAGTGAGAAGTGTAACTCTCTGCACTGGCTGTTACAGGAGCCTTTGATCTGTGGTGCCAGGCTGGACGTCTGCTGCAGTGCTGTGCCCGGTCTGCAGGGGGCGCTCTGCAGGTCAAAGGTCGTCTGCCTGCATCAGCTGGAGAGTGTTGCAGGTCCAGCACTCACGGACAGCCGGGCTCTGGGCTCCGTTCTGGGGGTGCGCTCCCTCCGCCTGGTGGAGAGGTGCCTGGAGCTGTGGAGGGCGAGGCTGACGGAGAAGGAGAGAGGCCTTCTCCTCGCATACGGCAGGGGAGAGGCGGAACCTGACCCCAGGGACCCGTACCCCGACATCCACCTGAGGCCTGGGTTGGCTGAGCTGAGCGGGCCTCTGCTGACGTCCTGCAGTGCAGTGAAGCTGAGCCTGCACTTGGCAGATAAGAAGGCACTGTACATGTCCTGTGTTAAAACCATCCAACAGAAGGGCCTGTGCGACAGGGCAGAGTGTGTGTGGACCGGGAGGCTGGGTGGGCTGAGCCCACAATGGAGGGTCCTGTACAAACCACCTCTGAAAAAGAGAACAGGGGATCTCCAGTGGCGACTTCTACATGGCGCCATCGCGACAAATGCCTTTTTATCTAAGTTTAGTCCCAGTGTTATCAATGTCTGTCCTTTCTGTAACCTGCCCGAAACCCTCTTCCACGTTTTCACTGAGTGCAGCAGATTAACAAGTTTCTTTAGTGTTCTCACTCATGTTTTTGGTTTGTTTGATGTTCTTTTTACTGCACCCATCTTTATTTGATTTACAAGCTGAAGGGAGAGCCGACCCTTGCCCCAGAAACTCTGTGGAAGTTCCATGTGAAGGCCAGGTTAAAACTGGAGTTTTGTTTCCACAGGCTCACCGGGAACCTGGATGTTTTTGTACAGCAGTGGGCTTACAAAGAGCTTTTGTGCTGAGTAGCTCACGGAAAATTATGATTTGCATCCTTTTTGAATTACTTTGTTGCCTTCGCTGTTGTTGACAATGTTATTTGCATCCTTTTTGACCTGATTTATTGACTGAGCTGTCGTTACCGCTGTGGCTTTCAGTAATTAAATGTAAATAAAGTTGTGTTTTTAAAAATAAAAAAAAAAACAATCTTCTTGGGTTATTATGGAGGTTGGCAGCTTAAGGAAAAAGGTGCATTACCGCCACCTGCTGGACTGGGGTGTGGATGCAAGAGAGCCTACTCTAATGCTAGACTGGGGCTGCACGCTTTTCGGACTTCACGAAGGCCTACGATCTTTTTTTTTTTTTTGTCCCGCCCACTTCAAATCAAACCGTGATTGGTCAATTTTCCCATCACTCTCCAAAACAAAACACATAGCTTGGCCTTCCCCGAGATGCGTGAAGTCCTAACCAATTAATGAGCCGGTTAATCTTGCTTCGATAGAGATGGATGATTCTGATTGGATAGTATGTTTCAGGACAGTAACCCTTTCATTGCCGATGTGAATTTGACATTAAACTTAACTTTGGAACATAGATTAGCGAGAATGTAGTATTAAATGTATTGTATTAAATTAATTGAGAGTGATTGAGTTTTTTTTATGAATACATACATTATTATTTAATACTAATATGTTTTTGTTCCAAATTTTTTAAGGCCTTCTCTGAAGGCGTAGAAGGCCCTGAGGGTTCCCCTCTGATGATACGCAGCTTAAGCCTGGTTACATGCATTCATACAGGATTCATGAAAAGGATGTTGGCTTTGCTCCCTTCAATAGCTCAGTTGGTAGAGTGGAGGACTGTTGGTGCCCAGCAACAGTTATCCTTAGGTCGCTGGTTCAATTCCGGCTCGAAGGATGTGCCAAGCTTTTGTATACAGAGGCTCTTTTGGCCAACTCCGTCAATCCTTTCAAAGCTTTTGGAATATGCTGTTTTCCCAAAGACTGTTCCACTCTCTATCAGATTTGCTAAGGGCTAGTGGCGCAATGGATAACGCGTCTGACTACGGATCAGAAGATTCTAGGTTCAACTCCTGGCTAGCTCGGCGCGCTGGTTTTAGTCTCTCACTTCTCCCACTGCTATAGAACAGGATCGCTTTAAACCTTTTACTCCCTGGGTATCCCACCTCACTTACGCCCCAAAGATACCTCACAGTGTGTCGTCTTGCAACACATGTGGCTGACCCCACACCGTAAGGAAAGCTCGTCTTCCTCTTTATCTCTGCTGTCAATGATTTTGCTACAAACACAAAAAAAACATGCCTGCCTGAATCTGGGTCACTGCAACCCCCTGATCGAATTTGTTTACATCGCTGAAAAAAGATCCCACTTTCAACTTAGATTTCTTAAACTTTTAAAAAAATAATTTTGTCTACAGGCCTCAGTCCCGTATCAAAGGTCTGAAAGAATCAAACAGCACAAATGCAAAAGGTCTGCCCATTTAAAGAGCATAAAAGGGGTCAAAGTATCAAACAGGCCCCAATGAGAAATAGTGCCTTTTTAATGAGTCGCCAAGGCCGCATATGTTCTGTGTTTTTTAGCTCTTCTAAAGGGAGGGTTTTCACACACCGCCACACCCAAAGTATAAACATCCCAACAACAGAAGATGAAAATCGTGTGCCAAATGAATGGATGGATAGACCTGACAAAAAAAGAACCAAAACAAAAAGGCTGGACTTTTGCGCTGGACAATGTGAGGGTATATTGAGGATCAACATCTGTGTTGGACAATGTGGACACTTTCCCAGATAGATGCCAGATATGTTTTTGTAACGACTAAATGCATGATAGAAACTGAGGCTGATTTGATCTGAAACGCATCTGAAACTGATGGTTTCTCATCACTTTTTGTGTTTATTTAACTGATAAACAGGCCCAAGCCCCTGGCTCCCTTCCAGAACTCATTTGGTACAGCAGAGAACTGCAGGTGTCCCATGATACGCATCTTAAGCCTGGTTACATGCATTCATACAGGATTCATGAAAAGGATGTGAGCTTTGCTCCCTTCGATAGCTCAGCTGGTAGAGCGGAGGACTGTAGGTGCCCAACAACAGTTATCCTTAGGTCGCTGGTTCAATTCCGGCTCGAAGGATGTGCAAAGCTTTTGTATACAGAGGCTCTTTTGGCCAACTCCGTCAATCCTTTCAAAGCTTTTGGAATATGCAGTTTTACGAAAGACTGTTCCACTCTTTATCTAAGTTGCTAAGGGCTAGTGGCGCAATGGATAACGCGTCTGGCTACGGATCAGAAGATTCCAGGTTCAACTCCTGGCTATCTCGGCACGCTGGTTTTAGTCTCTCACTTCTCCCACTGCTTTAGAACAGGATCGCTTTAAACCTTCCACTCCCTGGGTATCCCAGCTCACTTACGCCCCAAAGATACCTCACAGTGTGTCATCTTGCAACACATGTGGCTGACCCCACACCGTAAGGAAAGCTCGTCTTCCTCTTTATCTCTGCTCTCAATGATTTTGCTACAAACACAAAAAAAAAACATGCCTGCCAGCCACATGCCGCAGAGCTACATATACTATCCTTGGGATACGAAGGTGTTTCGGATCACATCAAAGCCACACACGACAACAACCCACAGCCGGCCGTGATCGTATAGTGGTTAGTACTCTGCGTTGTGGTCGCAGCAACCCTGGTTCGAATTCGGGTCACGGTAACCCCCCGACCAAATTGGTTTGCATCGCTGAAAAAAGATCCCACTTTCAACTTAGATTTCTTAAACTTTTAAAAAAATAATTTTGTCTACAGGCCTCTGTCCCGTATCAAAGGTCTGAAAGAATCAAACAGCACAAATGCAGAAGGTCTGCCCATTTAAAGAGCATAAAAGGGGTCAAAGTATCAAACAGGCCCCAATGAGAAATAGTGCCTTTTTAATGAGTCGCCAAGGCCGCATATGTTCTGTGTTTTTTAGCTCTTCTAAAGGGAGGGTTTTCACACACCGCCACACCCAAAGTATAAACATCCTAACAACAGAAGATGAAAATCGTGTGCCAAATGAATGGATGGATAGACCTGACAAAAAAAGAACCCAAACAAAAAGGCTGGACTTTTGCGCTGGACAATGTGAGGGTATATTGCACTGCATGAAAAGAGGGATTTGTGGATGTATGTGGCCCCTTACATACGTTAAGCCCCTGCATTTGCGGTGGTAAAAGTGAAAACTTGGCCCAAATTGTCGCAAATTGACCTGGCAACTGCTCCCCCATGCCCCCCTCCCCTCCCCTACTTAGGAGAGCCTTTAATATGTAAATGCCAGTGATCAGGTCAGGAGCTGCCACAGTCATTTTCAAGTGGGTTGAGGTGAGGTGGGGGGTGGGCAGGCCTGTTTCTACACGTTCATCACCATCACCTCCAACTCCAGCCAAGTTTGTTGCTGTGTTGTCTTGAAAAAGAAGAGGTGCACGCTCTCTGCTGGTGACAGGTGATGCATATCTGTTTTTTTTTCTCCCAAACACCTCTTTTGTAATACCGCTTTTTGTGGGCAAAATTCAAGGATTCAAGGATTCAAAGGTTTATTGTCATGTGTGCAGTTAGAAACGTGTTTCCCTGAACAATGAAATTATTTTCTTTGTTGCCCGCACTGGATGTCCAAATGTATAATAATAAAGATAAGATAAAAATAAAATAAGCATGCAACAGCAATATTCTAAAAGGTTTCTTAAATAAAATAGAAATAAAAATATAGAAATCTGGCCTGTATACATAATGTGCAGTAGTGCGCTCAATGTTTTATTGTGTATGGCTTAATTCGGTGTCACAATGGTCACGATATCGCCGAGGTCTTTTCTTTGTCCTTGCAGAGTCCATTTTTGTGTCAAAACAGTGCAAATTGCCAGCTGTGGTCAGACAACATTAAATAGCAAAAGGACGGGAGGTTGTCTCGCGAGTATTCCGTGTAATGACGTATACGCATATGATTGGTGGAGCTTAACGGCTCGCATAAGCTCTCGTTGAATCACGTATGAGAAACATTGTGTCGTGCAGTGTAAACAAAAAGTTTAAGGAGCAGATCTGGCGGCAGAAAGGCAGACAGAAATCGCTGAGGTCCCGTGCTGTGAAAACTGCCCTGGTTTGCGGAATACAATGGCTGGAAGACGACTTGCTTTCAACTCCCCAGCAACTCTCTGCGGGTCTACAGGTTTGTGTGTTTTTTTCTACTTGCACATGACCATTTGATTGTTTAATTTTAGTCTTGTTGACACTGTACAGCACTTGGGACAGTTCTCGCTGATTTTAAATGTGCTGTATATTAAACTTACTTACTCACTTGCTTACAGGCAGATAAAATGAAAGTCCTGTTGAATGCTATGACCGGGATGTCTCGTATGGTGACCAGCACTGTGGATACGGTCGTGGAGAGGGTTCTGGAGGGAATCGACCAGAGATTCGCTAGGTTGGAGGCAAGATGGCCGTCGAGAACGGACTGAAGTTACATTCCAGAGAAGTTGAAGAGCGCACCCCCAAGAGAAGGCGGATACAGAATCCGAAAATCGCGGTAAGAGTAGGTTATTGACTGTGGCTTTAGGCTAAACTCAACTTAATTGTGTCCATCACGTGAAAACCAGTGTGAGTTGCTTTATTTAAAAAAATGAATTTCGTGTTTTCAATTTATAGGAAGCAGTTCGCCGCCTGCATAACTCACCGTGGCATTATAATCCAGGTCAAGGGTAAGAATAAGTGAATGTTCTCCCAATATCTAGTTGAGTTGGACCCGATGTTACGTTACGTCAATGCAGTTTTTTTTATTAACCATAGGCCTGTTGTTTTTACAGGCTACTGTCACCTCACAATATGGATGTAACGAGTCGCTTGAAGGAAGCGGTGGCAAACAGTCCGAACTTCAGAGAGGTAGACGGGGACACTATCGAGGGTGAGCGGCGCTGACTTTTACCACGGCTGGCACTGATACTTTTAAGCACTGGTCATTTTATTCATTCCTCTTGTTTGTTTGTTTTTAGCTGCGTGACGGACCTGTGTGCTGTGCTACAGGCACGTCTTAAAGCCAACCCGATATACTCACAGTCTTACCACAGAAGAGTGAAAGAGAGTAAGAACATATACGCTGTCAATATGACTTTTGTTACTTTATAGACAAGTTGTCAATATGCTGTGCATGGATAGACTATGTTTTGATTATTTATTGGTTATTCCAACAGCTCCCAGAAGCCAGCTTCTGATCCAGGATGAGGACGTCTGACAACCCCCGCAGACCCTGCAGGGACCGGAGGAATGCGAAGAATGCGGATTCCAAACGGCGGCGTTTAGACTTATTGTGTATATTGTAGGCTACAGCAGTGTGTGTGTGTATATAGTTTTCAATTCTTTATTATCAACATGGTTCTTATTACAATGTAAGCTATGTACATTGTGTGGTGTGGCAATAAAAGCGCTTTAAAAAAAAAAAAAAGTTTTCTTTTTCATTCTCAATAGATTCACGTCATTCATGCCTGCATTAGCCTAGTCATAGTGCAGCTTATAAGAATGACGTGAATATATGAAGTACACAAACATCCCAGGAATATTAGTAATCATAATCACAATTATTAATCATAATTGCTGAGTGATATGCCCATATAAAGTATGCATATATTAACCTAATTGGCCAATGGGCAGTCAGCTTTACAGGAGCTTTTTCATGTAATCACGTGCCTTTTTCGTCCAATACCAGCGAGGCCAGTGAGAGGTCCAGGCACTCTCACAGCGGGGTGCTAATCGCTGGGCCATTAGCACCCCGCTGTGAGAGCCCGCCGCGAGTCGGGTTCGTTTCCGACGATTTTCTCGCTCAACAAACTTAAAGTTTGTCTGCCTGCAAGCGCCCAGGTGCATCCGAAAATTAGGCAAATTCGCGGATGTTCACTGCCGTCCACAGTGACACAAATCCCTCTTTTCGTGCAGTGTTAAAGCCTTAATGCAATGAATCCTAAGAAAATCATACCAGTGGAGATGTAATGTTGGGGATTCCCAAAACCTGCCCAGTGCCTCTCGGCGCTCGGCCATTCTGACCGCTTAAAGGGAAATTTAGTGATACTGTCGGTGGGCCCAGGCATCATTCTTGCGAATAGAATAGAATAGAATAGAATAATACTTTATTTATCCCCCAATGGGGGAAATTCAAATTCGTCAAGTAGCGCAAAATTCTTTTTAAATATTTACAATGATTGAATTAACAACAATAAAACAACAATAATAATTCTACCACGAACTAAATAATAATAAATGCCTAAATGGCAAAATAAACAAATAAATAAAAATCAATCAATCAATTTGAGAAGAACTTAGCAGTCACTGTTATAAAGCCTTATGGCTGTGGGAACAAAGGACCTTCTGAACCTCTCAGTCCTGCAGCGCAGAGAGATGAGCCTCTCACTGCAGCAGCTAATCCATGATGTCAGGGAGGGGGCCACACCTACACCGAGCAGCTTGTCTTTCAGTATGGGAGGCTGTATGGTGTTGAAGGCACTGGAGAAGTCAAAGAACATGACTCTCACATATGAACCAGGCACATCCAGATAAGCATATGCCCGATGCAACATGTACAGAATCGTGTCTTCCACTCCTATGTGTTTCTGGTAGGCAAACTGGAGGGGGTCAAGAGCCTCAGCAACCTGCAATCTCATGCGACGAACAAGAAGTCTCTCCAAGGTCTTAATGATATGAGATGTCAGAGCCACCGGTCTGTAGTCATTCAGCTCCACCGGTTGCCCTAATTTGGGCACCGGTATGAGACAAGAAGTTTTCCACAGCACCGGGACTTTTTCCATCTGAATGCTCATATTGAAGAGCCTCTGAAGAGGGACTGCTAGTTGCCCAGCACAGTCCCTCAGAACCCTTGGACAGACTCCATCTGGGCCTGAAGCCCTCCCTGGCTTAAGTCTCCTGAGCTCAGCACCAACCTCCTCTATAGTTAGATACAGAGGTTGTAGCGGAGGAATGGCGACAGGAGTGATGTTGCTATCAACCATAGAGATGGGGGTCGGGTGCAGCTGGACAGAGGAGGGCTAGTGGTGGGAGTTGCTGCAGAGGTGGAGGAGCAGCTGGACCGAGGAGGCCAGGCGGTGGGAGCAGCCGCTGAAGTGGATGTGCAGCTGGGCTCTGGATGCCTGGTGGATGCCATTATTTATATAGCGCCAAATACAAAAAATGTTATCTCAAGGCACTTAAATAATTAAGTCCAATTCAAGCCAATTGGAATTCAATTAATTGTAATCATAATTATTCATAAAATAATCCAATTCGTTCATATAGAGCCAATTCAAAAACAATTTTCTTGCTAAGGAAACCAACAGATTGCACTGAAAACTTTTTCTTTTTCGGTCCAATCTCCCGGCCTGAGCGTGCCTGAGGCGACTGTGGAGAGAAACGACTCCCTTTTAACAGGAAGAAACCTCTGGCAGAACCAGACTCAGGAAGGGTGGCCATCCGCCTCCACCAGCTGGGGTTTGAGAAGACAAGAAGGGGGGGAGGGGGGTAGGGGGCCGCGGCAGCGGCACTGTAACACCATTCAAAGGATATCTGTTGGAACAGGGAAACACGAGTTAATGACCACAATAATATCACATATACATAAAGAGAGTAAAGTGAGGAAAGGTGTGACAGATGGGGCCCCCCAGCAGTCTGGGCCTATAGCAGCTTAACTATGGGATGTTTCAGGATCACCTGAGCCATCCCTAACTATAAGCTTTATCAAAAAGGAAAGTTTTAAGCCTGGTCTTAAAAGTGGAAAGGGTGTCTGCTTCCTGGACATTTACTGGCAGCTTATTCCACAAGAGAGGGGCCTGATAACTGAAGCCTCTGCCTCCCATTCTACTTTTAGAAACTCTGGGAACCTCAAGTAAACCTGCAGTTTGGGAACGAAGTGCTCTGTTAGGAAAATATCTTACAATGGGATGGAGATATGATGGAGCTCGGTCATTAAGAGCTTTATATGTGAGGAGAATCTGAAATTCTATTCTGAATTTAACAGGGAGCCAATGAAGAGAAGCTAAAACTGGAGAAATATGATCTTTCCTGTTAGTTCTCATCAGAACTCTGGCTGCAGCATTTTGGATCAGCTGAAGGCTTTTCAGAGAATATGTGGGACAGCCCTATAATAAAGAATTACAGTAGTCCAATCTTGAAGTAACAAATGCATGAACTAGTTTTTCTGCATCACTCTGAGACAAGATGTTCCTGATTTGAACAATATTACGAAGATGAAAGAAAGCAGTCCTAGAAACCTGTTTTATATGCGAGTCAAATGATAAGTTCTGGTCAAAAATAACTCCAAGGTTCCTCACTGTAGAACTAGAAGCCAAGGAAATACCATCTAGAGTAACTATATAGCTAGACAATTTCTCCCTGAAACGCTCAGGTCCAAAGATAACGACTTCAGTTTTGTCTGAATTTAGAAGCAGACAGTTCTGAGTCATCCAGGTCTTTATGTCTTTAAGACATGCTTGTAGTCTGACCAACCTATTGGGTTCATCTGGTTTTATAGATAAGTACAGCTGAGTATCATCAGCATAGCAATGGAAATTTATGCCATGCTGTCTAATAATGTTACCTAATGGAAGCATATATAAAGTGAAAAGAATCGGTCCAAGCACAGAACCCTGGGGAACTCCATGACTTACTCTGGTGTGTGAGGAAGATTCTTCATTTACAAGAACAAACTGAAATCTATCAGATAAATATGACTTAAACCAGCCTAATGCAGTTCCTTTAATCCCAATAACATGTTCAAGTCTCTGTAATAAGATACTGTGATCGACCATATCAAATGCAGCACTGAGATCCAACAGGACAAGCACAGACACAAGTTCGCTATCAGAGGCTAAGAGGAGATTATTGGTAACTTTCAGCAGTGCAGTTTCTGTGCTATGATGCACTCTGAATCCTGACTGAAACTCTTCAAACAGATTATTTCTGTGTAAATGATCACAAAGCTGAGCTGCAACTATTTTTCAAGAACTTTAGACATAAAAGGGAGATTGGATATAGGTCTATAATGAGCCAACACCTCTGAATCAAGAGTAGGTTTTTTAAGTAAAGGTTTAATTACAGCAACCTTAAAAGTCTGAGGTACATATCCTGTCAACAAAGACAGATTGATCAAATCCAATATGGAAGTGTCAATTAATGGGAAAACCTCCTTGAACAGTCTGGTTGGGATTGGGTCTAAAACACAAGTTGATGGTTTAGAAGAGACTATTGCTGTTGTTAGCTCAGAGAGATCAACTGGGCAGAAGCCGTCTAAATATAAATCAGGTTCTAAAGATACTTCTAAAGCTGCTGTACTTGATGATACATCAGTGATAATAGTGGGAAGGACTCCGTCAATCTTCTCTCCAATAGAAACAATTTTATTAATAAAGAAGCATCACTGCTGAGAGTAAAGGAATAACTGGCTCAACAGAGCTCGGACTCTTAGTCAGACTGGCTACAGTGCTGAAAAGAAACCTGGGATTGTTCTTATTCTCTTCTATCAATGATGAATAATAAGCAGTTCTAGCTTTACGAAGGGCTTTCTTATACGTTATTAAACTATCTTTCCAGACTAACTGAGACTCTTCTAAATTAGAGGAACGCCACTGTCTCTCCAGCTTTCTTGCAGTCTGCTTTAAAGCACGCAGTTGTGAATTATACCAAGGAGCCAACCTCTTCTGACTGATTACCTTCCTTTTCAGAGGGGCAACATTGTCCAGTGCTGTACGCATTGTCAACAAGAGAGTCAAGTGCTGCTGGAGTAAAGTTTAGGTAGTCGTCCTCTGTCATATCTGCACATGGCAGTTAAGAAAAGGATGATGGAATTAATTCTTTAAATCTGGTTACAGCATCCTCTGATAGACACCTTCTATATGTAAATTTCTTCTCAGAAACTGTATAGTCAAGTAATGTAAACTCAAAGGTTATCAGAAAATGGTCAGATAAGACAGGGTTATGAGGGAACACTAGCTGTTCACTCTCAATGCCATAAGTCAGCACAAGATCAAGGGTGTGATTAAGGCAGTGAGTCGCTCTGTGAACACTCTGAGAAAATCCAATAGAGTCTAATATAGAATTAAAGTTCATATTCAGGCTGTCATTTTCAACATCTACATGAATATTAAAGTCACCCACTACAATGACTTTATCTGTACTCAGCACTAACTGGGATAAAAATTCTGAGAATTCAGACAGAAACTCAGAATAAGGGCCAGGTGGACGATACACAACAACAAACACAAGAGGTTTCTGGGATTTCCACTTTGCGTGGGAAAAACTGAGAATCAGATATTCAAAAGAGCTCAAACTAATCTTGGGTCTGGAACTGATTAGTAACCCTGATCTGAAGATAGCTGCCACTCCTCATCCTCTGCCTGTGGTTCCAGGAACGTGAACATTTAAACAGTCAGAGGGAGTTGCTTCATTAATGCTAACATGATCCTCCTGCTGCAGCCAGGTTTCTGTAAGACAAAATGTATCAATATGATGATCACAAATCAACTCCTTCACTAACAGAGACTTCGAAAGGAGAGATCTGATATTCATCAAACCACATTTAATAGTTTGATGTTTTTGTTCAGTTAAAGTTTTTGTTTTAATAATTTCTTTTTGCACAGGAGGATTTGCTCCTTTTGTGTTAATTGATTGGGTGGGTAGCAGCAGGTGGGAAGCTGCAGAGAAGTGTGTAAGACTACAACTCTGCATCCTGGTCTGAACCCTGGGTTGTCATGTTTTAGGGTGGCAAATGAATTCGTCCATATTTCTAGAAATGAGAGCTGCTCCTTCCAAAGTGGGATGGATGCCATCTCTCCTCATCAGACCAGGTTTTCTCCAGAAAGATTGCCAATTATCTCTGTAGCCCACAGAAATAGAATGTAATAGAAATGTAAGACAGGATTTTATCATCTTAAAAATATTGCCAGAGTTCACCCATTTCTCTCTCTTGCCAGCACGGAGGTGCTGATGCATGCTTTTATTTCTAGTAGAATAGATTATTTCAATGCCCTGCTCTCTGGTCTTCCCAAAAAAAGTATTTCTTACCTACAATTACTACAGAATCAGCTACACATGCTGACGAAGACCAGAGGGCGGGAACACATGACACCAGGTTTAAAACCGCTGCATTGGCTCCCCGTCCGTTTGAGGATTGATTTTAAGGTTCTTTCAGTTGTTTATAAATGTCTTAATGGTCTTATTTTTCTGATCTGCTTTTAAATTATTGGCCCTCGCGGACCCTGAAGTCCTCTGGTACTGGCCTTTTAGTTGTTCCTAAAGTTGGAACAAAAACTTATGGTGAGACATCGTGCCATTATTATAGACCTGCCACAGAACCTCAGGGCTGCAGAGACTGTTTTTAAAAAGAGGCTCAATACCTACCTTTTTAGTTTAGCTGACAGCTGAATTTTATTTAATTTATTAATTTGGGTTTAGTTTACTTTCATCCATTATTTTAAACAGGGCTGGGCGAGTCAACTTGTTATTATCGCATTAACTCATTCATTAGACACCGAGAGGTGGATGTGTCGATCACATTGTACCTCAAATAAAATTATATCCAAGACTTGTGGAAAGAAGTAGAATGATTTAAAAGTGAATGAAGCTGTAAGCAGCAGGAGGAAGCAGAGACGTCTGCACTCTTCAGAAGCAGGAAGTAAAAACCATTGCAGGCGCCTACATCGTCATCACCATTTAAGGAGTTCTGGCATAATATTTTACTTTCAGATGACTCCACGAGACAAACTAAAAATACAGAGACAGATGTACACAGTTTTAGCTTCAACAGTCACTGCTCCTCCCCATGTGGAGAAAAGGCATTTCAGCTCAATTCCTTGATTAAGGACATTACTACTTTGTTATGGCTGGGGGTGGTGTTACTTGGCTGAAAACTGGATAGGACCCTGCTGGCAACTGGCTGTACAGAGCCATCATTTTGAGTAGCTGCATCTATAAGAATATGCAGCTCCAAATAGTTCCCTCCAAATTAAATCCATTTCCAAACAAGATATTTCTCCCTGGTTCCCTTCCTTAGGCCTAGACGAATAAATAAATTATTTGGAGCCAAAGAATTGGTTTCAGCAGCACACATTGTACAATACCACCGTTTTATTTAAAAAGAGGTTCAGGCTGGCAAGTTAGACAGCTTCATGACAGCCGCCTCAGACGACAGCTTCTTCCGTCGGATTGGCGGCGGTGACCGCCACTGCTGCTGCGGCAGGTTCCGTCGGACTGGCGACGGCCGCAACCGCTGCGGCAGGTTCCGTCGGACTGGCGACGGCCGCAACCGCTGCGGCAGGTTCCGTCGGACTGGCGACGGCCGCAACCGCTGCGGCAGGTTCCGTCGGACTGGCGACGGCCGCAACCGCTGCGGCAGGTTCCGTCGGACTGGCGGCCCCCACCGCTGCGGCAGGTTCCGTCGGACTGGCGGCCGCAACCGCTGCGGCAGGTTCCGTCGGACTGGCGGCCGCAACCGCTGCGGCAGGTTCCGTCGGATTGGCGGCCGCAACCGCTGCGGCGGCTTCCGTCGGATTGGCGGCCGCAACCGCCACTGCAGCTTCCTCCGTCGGATTGGCGGCGACAGCCAGAGAAACATTCACTTCTCTTTTAGCCTTCAGATTTACTTGTGAGATGTCAGCTTGCTTATATTTCATGTTGCCAATGGATGCAGCAGCTTTAACTTCTTTG
The DNA here is from genome assembly GCF_027942865.1 of Odontesthes bonariensis. Classification (NCBI taxonomy): domain Eukaryota; kingdom Metazoa; phylum Chordata; class Actinopteri; order Atheriniformes; family Atherinopsidae; genus Odontesthes; species Odontesthes bonariensis. The sequence continues at coordinate 22,251,588 of NC_134513.1, read as the reverse complement.
CTTTCCATTAAGACTGCAAAGAAGTTCAAAAGTGGATTAAGAAATATAGACAAGTTAGCCATAAACAGAAAATGCAAATACTTCAGACCAGCCCCAATATGGCATTAAACTCAGTTTAGTTACTTTCCTTGCAGTGTGACAAAGCTTTAAAGGGCTTTACCATATCCTGACACGTACTATACAACTATGCAGAAGCCAAGTAAACAGCTGCAGATTGAAACAGGTCACTGTTCAGACAGAAGTCTTCTGAAAACCATTTTCCAGTCGATGCTCAAACGCAGTTTATAAAGTTTCACCATCCAAGGAAGACTCAAACTCAATATGCATACCTTCTTTTGAGTTCTTCCCCAACATGGAATCCATTGGCTGGACAAGTTCAAGGGGTTTCCTTGAAGACAAGTCTATGACACAAAAGGCATCGAGTTACTATGAAATCCTACAGCTTTAAAACATTTCTTACAGCTGTCCTTACCGCTTTGCTTTTTCTGAACCTCACTGGCAGCTCCATGATTCATCCCAACTATTGGCAAACATGATCCTATGGAGAGAGCATATTTTTGCACAAATGCTAATCGTGAGACAGAACAACAGACACAATCCAGTTTTAGGACTTAACACCAAAAAGAGCAGACAAAACACAAAACCTTTGGCCAGCCAAGCCGTCAGCACAGAAATCAGCAGGACTCCAACAGCTCCCATTGTTCCAGTCAGCAAACAACATCCCAACCCACCTGTGAGGTTTAAATCAGCTCCTCGTGGAGGTGACACAGCTGTTGCTCATCAGGTATAATTAGATTTAGAAGATTCAGGGCTCATTCAGATAATAGTGAATTAAAAATACAAAAAGTGGATTTAAATAGTAGTATTGAGGATTTTAATCTTTATATATGTAATGCTATTGTAGAAGTGGCTAGTCAAACTATAAGGATAAAAGGTGGGAAAAAGGAAAGGAAGTTGGTACCATGGTGGACAATAGAATGTACTGCAGCTATTGAAGAAACAAAATAAAGCCTTTAAAGTATTAAAAAGAAATCATAGCCCTCAGAATTTGAATGAATACAAAAAATTGCAAGTGAAGGTAAGAAGAACTGTTAAAAGTGATTAAAAGAATGAAAGGAATTAAAAGAGTGAATGGATGTCCAATATTAAATAATGGAGAAACAACAGCAGTGAAAAATAAAGATAAGGCAGAGATGTTGAGAAAAGTGTTTGTTAGAATTCATAGTTCTGAAAATATCAGTGTAGTAGGGCGAGAAAAGACAATTCTGGAAAATAAGGAGTTATTGGAGAAAATGGTCGAATCGAATGATTTATTGAATATGTCATTTACAATAATGGAATTGAATAGGGCAGTTTAAAAATTTAAATTATCAACTCCGGGAAAGATCAGATTTGTTATGGAATGATAAGTAATTTAAGTGAATTTTCTAAAAATATTTGATTGGAATTGTACAATAGAATTTAGGAGGAGCTGTGGTTATACCAATTAGAAAGCCAGGAAAAGATGAATCAAAACCAAAAATAAAAAATGATAGACCAAGAGCTTTAACATCCAATATATGTAAAATAATGGAGAGAATGATAAATGAAAGATTGTTCTATTATATAGAAAGTAAAGGACGTATATCAAAGTATCAAAGTGGATTTAGGAGAGGGAGGAGTACAATGGATCCAGTAATATGTCTAGAGAATGAAATAAGAAAGGCTCAAGTAAATAAAGAGAGTGTTGTAGCAGTATTTTTTTATATTGAAGTAGCGTATGATATGATGTGGAGAGAAGGGTTATTAGTTCAAATTAAAAGAATGAGTATAAATGTTTGTATGTTTAAATGGATTAAAAAAAATTTAGAATGAAGAAAAATACAAGTGAGAATAGGGAAGGAATATTCTGAGAATTTTAACATAGAAAGCACAGTAAGTCCATTATTATTTTCTGTGATATGTTTAAGGCCTCTCACCAGAAGAGCACCTAAAAGATTTCTGAGGAGTGTGGACATAAATCCCACCACATTTTACCTGGAAAGCAAGCCCTTTATAATTTGACCTCATTTGCCTTCCACATTTGGGTATATACTGAAGAGATTGTAATAACCCCAACCCTAAATTTGACTTGTCCTAAGTGCAATTGCTTTTGTTTCGCCCAATTTTAAATCAAACAACCTCAAACATCCCTACATGAAACCACATTTAGATAACTAGAAAGAGCTGTTCCTGCGAAACAGCTGTGAGAATGCATGAGCTGAATTACCTTAATAAAGAAAAATCTTAAAAAGCTAAAAGATTTGAACATTTTAAAATTTGAATGGTGTGAAGGATCTGAAATGATCTGAAGGATTTGAAAGGATTTGAAAGGATTTGAAAGGATTTGAAAAATTTGAAAGGATTTGAAGATAAACTTAAGCTAGAAACAATTGAAATGGCTGAAAGTATGCTTAAATAGTTATATAAAAAAAAAAAATTAAAAAGGTGGTTTCACATGATGGGGATTGAACCTGGGCCACTTGCACGAAACGCTGTTGGTGTTACCATTAGGCCATTTCGTTCTTTGAAACCGGAAGTGCATATAACCTATTTACAGACTACACAGACAGACACAGCGCTAGCTGCTGCAGCCGCGGGACAAATCTGAGGCGCAGACTGTCTTCTAACACGTCTTGTGACAAAAGTTGAACAGCTAGAAAAATTATTTTAACACCATTAGAAGCAGAAGGCTTAGAGGAACTTAGCAAAGTAGTTTTACATCTGTGGAGTCAACTATATTGAAATCGAAGCAGTTTGAACACACACAACATATATGGAGAGATGAGACGGCCGCCCGCCGATCGCGGGAGAGAAATGACGCCGAACACTGACTTCAAATACATCTTGTGAGAAAAGTTGAGCAGCTAGAAAAATAATTTTAACACCATTAGAAGCAGAAGGCTTAGAGGAACTTAGCAAAGTAGTTTTACATCTGTGGAGTGAACTATATTTAAATCGAAGCAGTTTGAAACACTTGAAGCTGATTCAAAAATGGCAGATTTCCTCAGAATTTGACAAGTTGTTCAAGCTTAAAGGCTCATAGTTCAAAATCTGTCCATGTGAGCTCTTTAGGAGTTACATTGGCTGAAAGAGGACAAGTTTTCCTACATTTTAAGGTATAATTTGTTTCTCTCAGTTAAACTGTATGAAAGTTATAGTAATTTGTTTGAAAAGTTGAAACTTATCAGCACTGCTGAATGTCTCACTCTAAAATCCAAGAAGGAACTTCATTTTCATAATTTTTAAACTGTCATATTTCAAAATTGGCTGAATATTTTTAAAAGATGAAACAATTGGTAACAGCTGAATGTCTTATGAACATTTTAAAATTTGAATGGTGTCTCTAGGTTAAAGTATGCTGAAGCAGTTACGATTTGAAAAGATTTGAAGATTTTGAAGGATTTGAAAGAATTTGAAGATAAGGATTTGGAGAACTTAATTTTCATATTTTTGAAACTGTCATATTTCAAAATTGGCTGAATATTTTTAAAAGATGAAACAATTGGTAATAGCTGAATGTCTTATGAACATTTTAAAATTTGAATGGTGTCTCTAGCTGAAAGTATGCTGAAGCAGTTACAATTTGAAAGGATTTGAAAGGATTTGAAGAATTTGAAAGGATTTGAAGATTTACCATTACTTTTAATGGGGAAAAAAGTTGAACAAAAAGCTTAATATCTTAAAAAGTTGAAAAGTTAGAAATACCAGAAATAATAGCAGTCATGTGCTGAATGAGCTGAACATTTTGATACCAAATTTGTTGAAATAGCTCAAAGTATGCTGAAGTAGTTGAAGGACGAAAAACGGCGGAAGAATACGGAATAATAACTAGAAAGAGCTGTTCCTGCGAAACAGCTGTGAGAATGCAAGAGCTGAACAACCATGCTAAAAAATCTTAAGAAGCTAAAAAAAGCTAAAACAGCTGAAGAAGCTAAAGCTGAAGTAGCTTAAGAAGCTAAAGCTAAAGGAGCTGAAGAAGCTAAAGCTGAAGGAGCTGAAGAAGCTAAAGCTGAAGGAGCTGAAGAAGCTAAAAGCTAAAGGAGCTAAAGAAGCTAAAAGAAGCTAACACAGCTGAAGAAGCTATAAATGCTGAATAAGCTAAAGAAGCTAAAAGAAGCTAAAAGAGCTGAAGAAGCTAAAATAAGCTAAAAGCTGAAGGAGCTATGGAAGCAAAAATAGGCTGAGAAGAAACAGGAGTTTGAAGTTGAAATGACATTTAAAAGACGAAAGTGTAATGATTACAAGTCCAGTAAGATTAATGATTGTTCAGTGTTTATGAAGGCGACACAGTACTTGTTTTTCAATGCATAGCAAACATTTTAATAGAATACAACAGATTTGTTCATTGATATGTTAATATGTAGCCTACATAATTACAAAACCTCAAGAACACTTAAATTACAAAAGCATGTTTTCATTTCTAAGTATTATGGATTGCAAATAATGTCAATTATCAGTAGATAGATAGATAGATAGATAGATAGATAGATAGATAGATAGATAGATAGATAGATAGATAGATCGCAAAGAAAATTCAAAGTGATTTTATGTTCAAACAGTAATATTGTCAGACAAATATCTTATGTTAATATTTTTACAGAAAAGAAAACTTAAAAAACTACTAATATGAATATCTATTGTAACAAAAAATATTTCCCAAAACCAAAATACCAGCTGATACCCCGCACTAAGACAGGATTTACTCAATTGTGTGTTCATTTAAAAAGTTTGTCATTTCATCTATTTGCAATTTTTTGGGTCTTTAAAATGGCCAAATATAATTTTCTATCAACTGTTCTGCTATTATTGGTTTCCACATGATGGAAAGTTGATCAGGTGGACATCATGGAGAGCATTCCCAAATATCAGGAATGCTCTCCATAATGACTCAGCACAGCCTGTGTGGGAGTCCTGTCTTATTCCTGCTATGAGTACGACTAAATCAGTTCTCTGGTGCTCATGAGCACATTTGCACGTGACATCTGAAGTAATCAAAGTTTCTGCTGAACAGTGACAGACATGAGGAAACATGATGGAGAAAAACACTGATACATTGTTCTGAAACATGAAAGGAACGTACACATTTCCACAGATGGACAGGATCAAATGAGCGGTGTTACTCAGAGTCCTCCATTTTGTCCACAGTTCAGTTTGATGCGGTTGCTGTTTGTTGAAGCTGATGGTGCAAACTAAAGAGTCAGAGGAGCACAGAGTCAATGTGAAGATGGAAAGTGTTGTCACCATGTGACCTTCTTCATTTCCACTGGCTGCTGAGCTGCTGCTTCCATGTACCTGCTCAGTGTCCGCTGCAACACTGGAGAGATGGGTGCAGTCCTTCCAGAGGAAACAGGAGTATTTTTAGGAAGGAAGATGATGACATGCAGGCATGAAGATGGAACTGAACCTGAGGACACAACAGCAGACAAAAATATTGTCATGAACTTTAGTCTTTAAAGTATATTTGATTTGATTTGAAAAACACAAGTAGAACGGTCACATGATGCATGATAAGCATATACCTGGAACAGTGCTGCAGAGCACAAAACATCTCCTGTCAGTGAGCTTTAACATGTGGATGTTTCACAAGTGTTGATGATAACTTTCTGCTCAGCTGTGAGGGTCTCAGCTGTGAGGGTCTCAGCTGTGAGGGTCTCAGCTATGAAGGATTCACAGGAGAGGAAGGCCTACAGAAAAACAATGGAACTGTGAATTAGATACTGGGATCTGTAATATGAAACAATGTATTCATAAGAATGATATCAACAGATGAATAAACACAGCATACTCAGAGGAATGAAGTGAATGTTTGTCTTTCCAAAGAGAAGATCTCCACTCTACCTTCTGTCAGCTGAGAAGAACCCTGGTCACTGGCAGGAGGAAGACATGTCTCTGTATGAGGCAGCAGTTCCCTGTTGCTGGTGGTCTGGGGCATCATGGTGGGTGGATTTTCTTAGGGTCAGCCAGGTGGTCAGGTGAGGGTTAACAGGGGCCATTTTGTCCTCTGCTTTGCAGAAAGACTGGGGTGGCAGGGTGCACATTTCTCTGTGATGGCTCTGGTTTAGGCTGACAGTTCATCAGGATGATGTAGAAGTGTGTGTTGTTGTGCTGGACTTGGTGCTGGAGGATGTTGTCATGGAGGATACAGGAGAACAAGTCTCCTGTCTCGAGGAAACAGATCTAAACATCTAAACAGTTTTAGGTGTAGTAGAGTTACAATTCTTTAACCGCCCACCCCACCCCACCCCCAACCCACCTTTCCCCCCACCCCAGTGGGGTATCAGCTGGTATATGTTATTGGTACATCAGAAAGCACGAGTTCTAGGTGTAGCTCATGCTTTCTGATGTTGCATCTATGTTGTGGTAAATGTAGCAGCTTTTATAGAGCTGCTCAGACAGTTGTGGCCTGTGCATTTATCAATCCTGACCCAACCCACCCAGATAAATGCACAGACCACAACGTGTTCAATACCTAGAAAATCCTTGTCTTTATAAATAATTATGACCCATAATACCAAATCTTACCACATTGAAACCTACCATATTACATCTTACCGTGACATTATTAAACATACCGTTAGTGACCATACCAAATCTTACCACATTGAAACCTACCGTATTACATCTTACCGTGACATTATTAAACATACCGTTAGTGACCATACCAAATCTTACCACATTGAAACCTACCGTATTACATCTTACCGTGACATTATTAAACATACCGTTTGTGACCATACCAAATCTTACCACATTGAAACCTACCATAGTACATCTTACCGTGACATTATTAAACATACCGTTTGTGACCATACCAAATCTTACCACATTGAAACCTACCATAGTACATCTTACCGTGACATTATTAAACATACCGTTTGTGACCCTACCAAATCTTACCACATTGAAACCTACCATAGTACATCTTACCGTGACATTATTAAACATACTGTTAGTGACCATACCAAATCTTACCACATTGAAACCTACCATAGTACATCTTACCGTGACATTATTAAACATACCGTTAGTGACAATACCAAATCTTACCACATTGAAACCTACCATAGTACATCTTACCGTGACATTATTAAACATACTGTTAGTGACCATACCAAATCTTACCACATTGAAACCTACCATAGTACATCTTACCGTGACATTATTAAACATACCGTTAGTGACAATACCAAATCTTACCACATTGAAACCTACCATAGTACATCTTACCGTGACATTATTAAACATACCGTTAGTGACCATACCAAATCTTACCACATTGAAACCTACCATAGTACATCTTACCGTGACATTATTAAACATACCGTTAGTGACCATACCAAATCTTACCACATTGAAACCTACCATAGTACATCTTACCGTGACATTCTTAACCATACCGTTAGTGACCATACCAAATCTTACCACATTGAAACCTACCATAGTACATCTTACCGTGACATTATTAAACATACCGTTAGTGACCATACCAAATCTTACCACATTGAAACCTACCATATTACATCTTACCGTGACATTATTAAACATACCGTTAGTGACCATACCAAATCTTACCACATTGAAACCTACCATATTACATCTTACCGTGACATTATTAAACATACCGTTAGTGACCATACCAAATCTTACCACATTGAAACCTACCATATTACATCTTACCGTGACATTATTAAACATACCGTTAGTGACCATACCAAATCTTACCACATTGAAACCTACCATATTACATCTTACCGTGACATTATTAAACATACCGTTAGTGACCATACCAAATCTTACCACATTGAAACCTACCATATTACATCTTACCGTGACATTATTAAACATACCGTTTGTGACCCTACCAAATCTTACAATACAGAAATAGTGTAACAGGCACAAACCAAACCTTGAACTTGAAGACTCACCGACCACTTCATGGTTCCCTGGTGGACAAGACACAGAACACTGGGTTGTGATAGCTGTAATAGGTTCTCATGACACCTGAGTGGAGACATCGCTGTGGCTGGGAAATGAAAATAAGGTCAAGCAGTGTGTTCTTGTCTGTGGTGGCAGAGGTGATCAGCTGAACATATCCCTTAGACTGAAACAGATCTAGAATTGGCTTTGTTGACCTGAGTAGCTGATTCTCATTGAAGTCTCCACACACAATAACAGGGTGACAGTCCAATACCTCTAGTGCATCCAAAAGGCTTCCCAGGTTCTCCAGGAACGGTCTCAGACTGTAGTCAGGAGGTCTGTACACAGCTGCAATCACTGCACAGACTGGAGCCTCAACCATCAAAGCCACAAACTCCAGATCAGTCACATTATGCAAATACTGTCTCTCACGCACCTGAATGTGGTTTCTCACATAGACAGCAACCCCGCCACCTGCTCTGCTGGCCATCTGAGGATACTGAGTGTAGGACGTGTGTCTGTTGCGCTTGAACATGTTGTAGCCGTCCAGATGCAGACTGTCTGCGACAAAGGAGCCCTGCAGGTGAGTTTCTGTCAGACACAGGACATCTGCCAGGCACAGCTCATGATGTCTCCTGATGTCACCGATGTGAGATGGCAGTCCCTCTGTGTTGTGGTGAACAAGGGTCAGAGTGTCGGGCCTGTTTACTGTTTCTCTCACCTGAAGAAGAGGCATCATGTGATCCACATCGGCTTGTCTCATGGTCTGGAGCGCTGCGGTCACTTCAGTATTGGCGTATATTTTCTTCTCATCCAAATCCAGTAAATACAGCCCACTGAGAGACGTCACCCTGCTGAGAGCTACATAAGCCATACCTGCTTCAAAGACTTTCTGCAGGGACACCACAGCTGCATGTGTTGTGAGGCCCTGGGTTTTATGGACAGTGCAGGAGAACGCCAGCCTCACAGGAAACTGTCTACGTACCACTCCGTTCTGTTTCAGCTTCTCCTCTGCTCTCTCGATGTAAACCAGATTGGCAGATTCTGGAGCTCCACTCTGGATTCTTGCCCCACCTGTCTGATTATCCATCCTCAGGCCCAGCTTAGTGATGTGTTGATCATCCTCAGAAGTCACTATGCACATCAGTGTGGCAAAAGCCCCGTTAACCAGACCGTTCTGAATGTCAAAGTTTCTGGTGAGCATGACACGAGCACCTTCAGCAACTTTCAGAGTGTCGGCTAACTCATTTCGGCCTCCCTTACATGGTGTGTCTTTACGGGCCATTCTGCCTGTTCGGGGATCTTTCTGGAAGTCATCTGCGTCGATCGTGATAATGTTGGAATGGAACAAAGCCAGTGTTGCTGAGTTGTGTTCATCAACCAACTTATTGGTGGGGAAAATGTGCAGAACCTCAGTGGGACAAAGAGCTGGTTCAGTGATGGCCTGTGACAACAAATCTCTGTCAGCCTGAGACAGCTCGTCTGCCTTTGGTTTCACCCGAATCCTGTTCAGCACGTCTGCAAAGGCAACATCATCCTTCTGTCTCATGATCTCAGTCAGAGTGATCATCTGAAAATGTTCCTGCCACAGGTCAATATCTGCTGGATCGTGTACACACAGAGGTTTAGACTGGCGCACAGGCGGCAGCTGATAGAAATCCCCAACAGCTAAAACTGACATTCCACCAAACGCTCTCTGATTGCCTTTGATCTGTTTCAGTCGTGCGTCCACATAAGCAAAAAGAGGCTTTGAAACCATGGAGATCTCATCGATAATGAGGATTTGAGCATTAAAAAGTTCAGATCTGAGTTCATCCAGTTGGTTACCGAGTCCTTGGATTGGTGGTTTCAGACTGCGTGGAAGCTTCAGCAGAGAGTGCAGTGTTGTGCCACAGATGTTGAAAGCTGCAGTTCCAGTGAAAGAAGACAGTAAAACAGTTGGGTTTGATATGTCAAACTCCTCTGAATATAGCTGCAGTTTGCTCAGTATCTTAGATGCCTCTGAGTAAATGCATTTTATCAGGTGGGACTTTCCTGTTCCTGCACCACCGTTGACATAAAAGAAAAACTGCTCTGGATTTAAGCCACACACAAGTTTAATGCACCAGTCTCTGATAGCATGGAACACACAGGCCTGCTTCTGGTTCAGGTTCTGATACATCTGCCGCAGCACAGCTGGATCCACAGCGGGGGGTTCTCTGATGGCTCTCATTTCTGTCACAGCAGCAGACTGAGGACAATAGTCGGGCACATTTTCCTGTTCATCGTCTGGCTCTCTTTGCTGCAGATCATCATCACAGGGCAACCTCACAACTTCAGATTCAGGAGCCAGATTACACCATTCATCCATCACATGGTCTCTGCTCTCCTCAAACTCTACAAGTGCATTCTCAATCTCCTCAGTGTTTCTCTCATATTTGTCTCTGTTTGTTTTTATAATGCTTTTCACGCTCTCAGGACGGTTTGAGCCTGGCAGCTGGACCCAGCCAGAGTTGTAAAAAGACTCGTAGGTTGGAAGATCGGCACTCCGTATTTCATACTCGGATCGGTGAGGAAGGTACAGTCTCAGTAATCTGGCATAAAACTGCTCGGGGTGTTTCTCCTTGGAACATTGGTAATATCTGATGACAGAGGGCTTATCATTTTTCCGCCTTTGGACAAATCCCAGCTCATTCAGAAGTGGTGAAACACCATCACGCTTTGAGTGGTCTGCACTGACAAACCTGCAGCTAGCAGCAAAATCAGCCAAGCACATCTCCTCATACTCTGGGGTCTCGGGTCTGGCTTTGTATTTGTCACTCAAACTCGTCATCCAGACATTACAAGACTCTGACGGGGTGTCCTCCAAGAATGACATGGGGCGACTCATTTTCACAGGATTGTCATCAGTGGGAATGAACACAACACTGCGTGAGCACTTCTTCATCTTTATTCCACACGCACGAGTCACACACTCCTGAGCACTGATCTCTCTCTTTTTGGAGTAAGCCTGCATGACAGCTCTCATCTCATCACACTCGTTAACTCTGTCCATGTTGGAATTCTCCATGACAGTTTTCAGGTACTCTGACAGACCACTTTCCTTCTTTGTGATGTATTTAGTCAGATACTGTATACACGAGTAAGCATTCAGAATGAAGGACACATCGATGTTACTGTCCCAGGCTTCAAGCAGATGTGGGTTGTACCCGTTTATCCAGCAGTCTTTGGGATCACGCTTCAGGTAGATTGCGGTCTTTCTGTTCAGACTCTGAAGGTACCTTTCATACTCGGCCAGTGTCAAGTTGCATCGAGAGAGGACCTGCTCTAGACTCAAGGAAGCCGCTTCAGGTTCATTCAGCAGCTGCAGCAGAGGTCTGAGTTTGCTCTTTGCAGTTCCAGTGTTCTCATCCTCATCAGGTCTTGTGATCATTGTGTTTGTGCAGGGCGGCTTTGGAAAACCAAACCGACAACCAGAGTTCACACTCTTGAAGCAACTCCTCGTGTGGTTCTTACTGTGCTTCTGAACTTCAGAGACTTTCTTGAACAGTTCAGGTTGTGTTTCTGGGTCAGGTAGTTGTGCTGAGATGTATCTGTCTACAAAATCACACACAGTCTGATCATCACAAACATCCAGTTCAGGTGCTCCATCAACCCAAAGCATTGCATGAATATGTGGGCTTCCTCTGTGCTGAAACTCAACTCTGTAGAAAAAGTCGATCACTTTCCCCAGTGGCTGAGCATCTGAGAGCAGCAGATCTCTGAACAGGGCCTCAACACGCTTATCAAACAAACGCATGCAGGTGACAGGGTTGGAGCGCAGAATCTCACACTTTGCAGTCCAGTCCAGAGATTCAAAATCAACCTCTTCACCCTGCTGTCTCTTTATTGCTTCAATCACTTCAGGCCATCTGAATTCAGCAGCTGAAAATGTGCAGAAGAACGTGGGAGTTCCCAACTGTCTGATCATGGCAAACAGATCTTTAGTGGTTCTCTCCCAGTATACTGGAGTCCCTCTGAGTGGCTGCATGAATCTGACTGCATCTTTATTTCTCACCAGTCTCTCAACCTCTCGTTTGTCTCGTAACATGCCTGAGGTTATACTGCGTCCATCTCTGGTCCTAGTTTTCCCTTTTCTCAGCTGTATCGTCATACTGTTATTAGCGATGTGTATCTCTATCACAAACTGTGCAAAGAACAAGTAGTTTGGGTCTCTGGCAAAACGGTCATCCACATTAAAAAGCCGTGACTTGAAATATCCACTTGGACTGACTTTAATGAGTCTCATTTGGTCCAGTGTGTTCTCACCCGTGGGAAATTGTACAGGGAATGACATTGATTCCAAATGTGGAGTCCTGAAGAAGCTAACTGGACTGTTTCTTTGTGCAGGAGCCACACAGTAAGTGCTATCACTGTAACAGAGGATCTCTTCTGATATGTCAAGAGGCTGAAGGCATGATTCTAAAGCAAACCCTCCATTTGGCAGATCACCTTCGTCTCCATCATCTCTCTGCTGCTGTGGTTGTTCACATTCACCGTCCTGATCATTTTCTGCCTCACACAGTGCATTTCTCTCACACATGTCAATTTGCATCAGATCTGCTTCATCATAGTCCTGCTCCCCCATGCTAACATCATCCTCATCATCATCATCATCATCAGGAAGCGTTGGGTCACAGAGTTCGGCTTCATCTCTGATGGTAACGTCCTGATACTCTGGATGAACCTGCTTCAGCTTCATTAATGCAGACACTAGTTTAGACCAGGTTACTGTCTGAAACAGCTGATGCCCTCTGTAAGACAAACGTCTTTTCAGTTTCACCCTCATCACCTGAGACTCGCTCCTCAGCCTGGGTAATGCATTGACTGTTTCCTGGACCTCAGATGGCACACACACAACATTTCCCCTGATCAGTCTTTGTCTGCCTCTTGGAAGAGGAATGATCTTTGCAAACGGAATACATTTAGCGATCAAATGTCTTTCCAGAATATTCAGACCTGACAATTCGCTGGGAATTTCAGACAACTCCAGTTTATTAGCTGCTGCGAGGTTGGGCATGCGTCCTTTTTTCAGATGAGCGTGGCAGGTGTGACAAATCCACTCTTTCCTTCTCTCATCAGGAACTGTGCAGGCTTCATTTCTGCAGCCTTCATCACACACGTGAACATACTTTCCTGTCAGACATTGGGAAACCACGTGAGGATTTTTGTCATACTTTGACCTTGTGCAGGTTTGTACCTGGTTGGGAAACGAGGCCTTATGGCACACAGTGCAGACATAAGTGGGACCAGCCTTAATATTAGATTTGAACACAGCTATGGCTTCATTGATCAATCTGTTCTCAACTGTCTCATGTTGCAGACTCTGTGTTTCTCTGGTCTCTGTTTCACTCCAAGTGTTTCTGTTCATTCGTCTGTATTTTCTTTTTATGCTCGCAGCACGTCTGATGTTATCCATCATCCTGAATGAATGACTGTTCCTGTATCTGTTTCCCATGAGTTCTTTCATCACTTGTCTGTGTCTGATTCTGAATACTCTGTCATTTGCATAACGTTGAGTAACATAACTTCTCTGCCTCTGTCGGAAGGTTTCACTCTGTCTGTAACGGTTTATTATGTACATCTTTTGTCTTTGTGAAAAGCCTTCTTTTTTTCTATAAGACCTCCTGATGTATGCCTTTTGTTTCTCTCTGAATCCTTCTTTTTCTCTATAAGACCTCCTGATGTATGATTTTTTTTTCTCTCTGTATCCTTCTTTTTCTCTATAAGACCTCCTGATGTATAACTTTTGTCTCTCTCTGAATCCTTCTTTTTCTCTGTAAGACCTCCTGATGTATAACTTTTTTTTCTCTCTGATTTCTGCATTCTTTTGATATAACATTCTGAGGCGGGATCTTTTCTTTTCTCTCTGCATTTCATTAGACGCATACATTTCCCTTTCTCTCATTTTTTTATTCACTTTTCTCTGCTGAGGTGTATTTCTTGCCATCATTCTCCTTTTCATTTTTCTCCTCTCCTGTTTACTAAGTTTGGACAGTTTACATGAGATTTCCTTCAAAACATTATCTGGAAGATCAGTGTGACAGATATTTGATCCACTGTGAGAAGCATCATTTGGAGGGCAAATGATTTCACTACATGGTTCATGTTCAATTTGGGCACAAGGAACTGAGTTCTGTTCTTGTCTCCCAGATGCTGGAGAAGTGATATCAGTGGATAATTCCTGCAAAACATTGCAACAGAGATCATTAAGAACAGTGGGCAACACTGAGGCAGATACGTTTGGCTCATTATGAGGAAAATTCTGTGATGGGAACGTTGTCACTTCAACATTTGTGTCAGTTGATGGTGAAATGTTCTGAGACTGGTCAGTGGCTGTTTGGGATTCATTGACAGCTTCCTGTAACAGGGGAGGTGCATCAACAGCTGTGTGTCTGCAGTCTGTGTCTGAAACAGCGTTTCTCTGGTTGGATGTGTTCACACAGTGAAATGACAGAGGCTTCAGTTCATACATACAAGATGACTGGATGTCAAACATTGTGTAGCACAACTTAATCCTGTCAATCATGTCAGTCAGATGTGGGAATTTCAGCATCACAGCAGTACCAAAGCTCAACCGCCTGGAGGACATTGGCAGTCCATTTTTGTTCCTGGAGTGTGGGTCAAAGTATCCGTACAGACCAGATCTGCATCTGAAAACTGCGACACATAACCCTGCCATGATCAGCAGCCCATACTGTACATCTGATGACAAAAAGCTCAGTCCGTGCTCAAGGCTGAGAAGCCTCTCTCCACCTCCAAATGTTCCATACACAGACAGCTGAGTCAGGTCCACCTGATACTTTGACCTGCGTGCACTAACTTCATCTGGAAGTTCATCTGATGCCAAATGGACACTGTTAGGAAACCTTTCTCTGGCCTGTCTGTACACAGCATCACCTTTATCCAGGACTGCGTCCAGATCTGCTCTGCTAATTCTTTCATGTTCATGAAGAAAGGACAGAAACACCAAACTGTTGGCCACACACTGACTGTTCCTGTATTTCCCGTATTTTAATGAGGCCTGACTGCGTGAGGCACAGACATGTGTCACTGACGGCTGAGGTTCCACAATCACACTGTGCTGCTGAGACGCTCCAGCTGCATCACGTCCTCTCTTCACCATGTCAGCATAAGATGCCTGAGGTACACTCTGCTTTACCTGCTGTTCTTTGTCATGCTGGAAAGCATTCATGCCGGTGTTCCCATCAGAAACTGCACCCTGACCTCTGCTGTCTACCTGCTGTCCAGCAGAAGACTCTCCAACACACATACCATCACTGGGACGTCCTCTCTGTACAACCTCAGCATAAGAAAGCTGGTGTGACACCAGGTTGCTGCTCTGAGAGCCCATACCTTCAGCTTGTTCACTCGGAGATTCTTTCTCTCTCTGCCACCTCAGCTTCTGAGCCCTTGAACGAATACCCTTCCTCGGCATTGTTGCTGTGCTTCAGAACCTCAAACTTACTTTGTCTGTACTGATGTCACCAACACACAGGGCTTCTACTCGGTTGTAATATTTCAAATGTAGCTCTGTGCTATTTATCAATGCTGGTTTCAGTTAGCAGATTGACACGCTATCTATCTAGAAAAAGATTGACAGCAGAAAAATTCTTGTCAAATGGAAAAAACAGAAGTTTATTAAGACACAGAGAAGTTAAAGTTATATCTGAAGATTCCAACAGACCAAAACTTCAGTTACGGTACTTTTCTGATAGAAAAATAAAGTATGCAAATAAAAGTCTCAGTTCTTTCTGATTTTAAAATGTCAGGTTAGAACTACGCTCAGTGGTCCTTTGGTATTTTCTTCCAAATTAGAACTATTATTTAGCAAAAACTACTGTTGTAACACTTAGATGTAGCAGAAAACATCAACTATGAAAATGTTTTCAGTATATGCACCTCAAAATAATGTGCTACAGAACGGACAATTTTAAAGATATAATCAATAGTTCAATCAGCCACAATCTGTCAACAGACTCTCACTATTATTAGCTTCTGAATCACAGACAGTTTACTGAGACCAAGGTGAATTCAAATCTCTTCTATATGAAGTGTTGTGATGCAGATCAGGAGCTCAGCAGCAGCAGCGGGATGACAGATGCTTCTGGTAGCTGGATTCCACTTCTGGTCAGGTCAGAGCAGACGGCACGCAGACACTCCAGTCCTCCTTACAGATGTGTTTTATTTCAACACTTATGAACTAACCTGCAGCGAGTCCAGCAGCACAGGAACAGATGCAGTGCTTTTCTTTCAATTTATCAAATGTGTTTCTTTATATCAATAACAAAACTTAACTGTTCAATTTATGGAAGCACTGTTTTCAAATTGGAATTTATAGATTCAAAGATCAACAATCTCTTGATTGATCTCCCTAAAATTTGCCAATAATTATCAATTAGTATCAAAATAGTTTTTCCAAAACAAGTTACTGTTTGGTCTTAGATTTATCTAGAAATCTGTCAAGATCAAGATTTATCTTTAAGAATTAAGTTTGTATGACAATATTTCAAACTTTAGCCAAATGTCAATGAAAATGTGCCAATTTTTCTCCAATTTCAAAGTTTATCAGACTATGTATGAGAGAGGTAGACAGGAAAGACAGAGCAGTGAGAGTAGAGTCTCAGATCCACAAAACAGCAAGACAAGGTTCCGATCAACCTTAGTTCTCAAAATCAGGTTCTCAAAGTCAGGTTCTCAAAATCAGGTTCTCAAAATCAGGTTCTCAAAGTTCTCAAGTTCTCAAGTTCTCAAGGTTCTCAAAACAGATTGAGCGGGGATAGATGGATACAAGAAAGAGTTCTCAAATTAGATAGAGCGGGGAAAGATGGATACAAGATAGAATTCTCAAATGAGATAGAGCGGGGATAGATGGATACAAGATAGAACTCTCAAATTAGATAGAGCTTGGAGATGGGACAGGAGAGATAGAGCAGCCAATATGATAGAGGAGAAGGAGATGGTGTGGACAGCAGGACACCTGGGAGACACAAAGAGATAACAGTTAGACACAGTTTGATGAAGCAAAGATAAAAACAGGTGAAATGTGTGGAAATGCTACTTAAACTGTGCTGCAATTCATGTCTTCAAATGACCTGATTATTATCTTTTTTTTTTTTTTTAAATAAAAACTTATTAGTCCAAAACATTTATAGAAGTTTCCAGATGTGTGTGGAAACAGCTGGTAGCATGAAACATGGACTTGGTTAGAAGAATGTCAGAGCCACTGACTTGTTCAACATGAAGCAGATCAGTACACAACATGTTCTGCTCACATTACAGTCCAACTGGATCCTGACAGACCAGCAGAACAATCCAGATGTTCTCCACAGGAAACACCTGATGGGTGTTTAATGAGGTCTTTGGACCTTTCAAAATGTTCTTGGTTGATCACAGAGCGTAATATGATTGACAGTACAGCTCAAAAAGACTCAACAGGACATATCAGAGCTCCAGTCCTGGGTTGTTATTCTGCTGATTCATGTTTTCAGTCCCTGAAGATAGTCTGAGAGGGAGCGGGGAAGCAGCTGCTCACTGATGTGATGATGGACTTATTGAATAGATGAATGAACCAGGATGGAGCTGCAGCAGATTGATGTCAGAATGACATCAGTACACACTGATTTCTGCCTTTAGTGATGTTCCACTAACACTGTCAGCTTTCTGCTGCTGGGACCTGTTCTGACCCACTTTACAGGCAGAACAGCTCAGCTCACAGGGGTGTAACATGACTTCAGTCAGTCTGTTTTTACTACATTTACATTCATGTGTGAACTCCACAGAAACTCTGTGATGAACATGTGAAACACTCCTGCTCTCAGTGATGGGATGGACTGAAGCTCACTGACTGGAAATCTGCTCACCAGCTAAGCAGGAGTTCTGGTCCGGTGGTCTCTGGGTCTGAGAAGAGAAACACTGTGTTAGTATCAGATCAGAAGACTCTAAACACACACATCATCTGATCTCACAGCTGATTGCTTCTGCTCTCCTCTCTACAGGATGAGCTTTGGGCCAGACTTTAGTGGACTTGAAGTAGTTAAATGTTGTTGGTTGATGATCAGTTCAGAGAGGCTGAATGTGTCCATGATCAGAAACATGGAAACTATCCAAAGCTTTGGGGATCAGATGGAAAACAGAGCAGTAACACATCAGCTGTGGGCCCTGTGATTGGCTGCCCACCGCTCCAGGTTGGCATCTGTCTCTGAGTGTGTGACCCTGTGCATGTGCATGTCAACAGGTGCCAGCCTGGATGGGTTAAAAGCAGAGGACACATTTTGTGTGTATGCATGACCAATAAATGTGTTCTCTGACTAATGATCAATGTTTCACTTCATTCATGCAGTTTGAGAGGGAAAAGGTCTGCTGGGCACTGACAGGAAGCTCCACTTCATATGACACAGAGCAGGTAGCAGGAACACAACCATCAAGGAAGTAAATGTTGGTCCTCACCAGTCAGAGCAGGAGCAGGGGTCAGAGTTCAGTTAGTCTAAAGAAAGGAGGAAAAGAGAGTAGTCAGTTAAATTCCTCCAGCTGAGGACACAGCAGCTAAATAAAACACCAGGTAATGACACTGCAACTTTTGATTGTGTGTCACTGGGACATGGAGCTGCGGTTGTTGTGGGCTTTTCACACTCAGACCATGTAGAGAGCTCAACTGTGCTGCCATTTCAGCTTTATTTCCATAGAAAATAACTGATGAGACAAAGTTAGAAGCAGCACAGTCTCATCTTCTGCCAGCTGCCCTGCAGTGGACATCATGTGCTGAGCTGCTGCTATTGGCTGCTTTACCTGTCAATCACTCAGTGGGGTCACATGGCACTGAAAGGATCGGATTATTGGCTAAATTCCAATCAGACTGAGTTATTAAGTGCATGTAGACACCTTAGTCTGACTAAGAACTGGATCGGATTCAGACCCCAAGATAACTGGCTGAAAGTCACTCTGAACCTGCTTGTAGACGCTGAAGCTCGTGGTGAATCAGACTTTGCGTTCTGCGCATGCTCCAGATGTTTTCCCGGGGTCGTGACCCGGAAGTCAAAGGAGACGATATTCCTGTTGTTGTCGCCGTCAGAAAGAAACAAACAACGCGATGGAGAATGCTCCGTTGGACATCGAGTTTGTGCAACAAGCAGCTCATCACAGACCAAATGTAGAGGGACGTAGCTTCATCTGGCTCTGCGTTCTCCATCTTTCTCCAATGCCTGAGTTTGTTGTTGTTGGTGGTGGTGAAGAGGTCAACAGGAAGTGGCTCTATTAGCAACAGTTGGAATGGGTACAGCGCCACCTATCATACCGGGGTATGACACGCTTTGTGCCTCTGATCCCATTCATTCACCGCCACATATCCAAGGAGAATTACCCAACTATAGCTGTAATGGAGTTACTCTCATCATGTGGACCCACTGAGTGACACTGCCCACAGGAACAGGACAGTAAAATGGGGATTTTACAGAAATAAGGAATTACTTTCTGCTGACATGGGAGACTCGCTTTAACTGGAAACACTTGAGATATTTCAGTCTGAATGGAAGGTTTGGACTAAAACTGTCAGTAAAACATACATTAATGCACACAGTATAATCATCACCAGTCCACACATTCATTCAGTATTTCCAGGTGACAGTATCTGAATACAACAGTGGTGTCAGAAAATCTACCAACAAAGTGAAGATGTTTCCTAAAAGCTTCAGTAAGTGTGGACAGAATATTTCTGTGTTCAGGAGGAAATTCACTCACAAACTCTGATGTATCCCAAATAAAGTTAATTTAATCAGAGTTCAATTATCTTTAAATACAGAACATATTAACTCAGTCAGCTGTTGTGATCTACAGCCTGTTTAACTTTACAATAACTCTGTACTTACCAGCCAAAGCAAGGATCAATGTTCTCTCTCAGTCTGAGGAAAGACACAGTCTGTTAGTTATCCGAGTGGAAACACTGAATCTACCTGAACCACTGAACACAGAGGGAGAATACTGCTCATTATCAGCTGTGTCTGTCTCTCTGATCATTTACATTCAGGAATTTAAATCGATTTACTATCATGTCTCAGTTACAGAGACGTTAACATCATCTGGTGCATGTTATTTAATAGGACCAGTTTTTTACTTTGTGAGCATTACTGGGTCTGTGTTTATTATTTTCTCACATTAACTTTCAATGACACAGACCTAGTGCTGGGCGGTATGACCAAAAATACATATCACGGTATTTTTTCACGGTATCACAGTATTTTTTTTTCATGCATAATTAGGTGTTCACAGCATTTTCTACAGATTGAGAACAGAATTACTGCAGTAGATTAACTTAGGATGGTCTATTTTACCGTCATAGAATAACGCCCCACAAAATGATGCTGTTTACTCAGAAGTGCTACTCATGATTCTAATGAAGTGAGGGATCGGAATGCAAACACAATTGCAGTCAAAATACAGGACTTTTACTGTGCAAATTTCAAACATCTTTTATGAAAATCAATACAAAAAAGTAGTGCAACTTGCAATAATTATATTTTTGCATCAATATGAGGTATTCACATTCAAATAAATTAGGTGAGCAAACGCGTCTTGAAGTGACATTTGGCTCGACTTTTCTTTTGCTTTCCCCGTGTTACCTGCTGATGTGGCGGGTGCTGACCTTAACTTCATGCATTCTGGATATTCTAAGACATGCTAAGGTGATGGAGCAAATTGCTCGTGTTGCCACCTCCAGCGACAACTGTAGCCCGACAACACTTGCATAAAATGGTTGTTTGGTCGACGTCGGATTTTTTTAAACCAAAAAACTTCCAAACTACAGACACGGCTCCTTTTTTTGGCACAAGTTCTTCTGTGTCAGCATGTTCTACTAGTTCTGCAGCTTCGATTTCGGAACTTTCCATGTCTATCCTATCCACCTTCACCTTCGTGTAACGCAAGAGCTTATTACCACCTCGCACCCATAGACAATGGCTGTGTTCGAAACCGCCTACTTTTCCTACTAGTCATACTTTTTTAAGTTCCCGGATGTACACTAGATGCATACTAGATTCGCCGAAATGTTGAGTATTCATCATGAGGTTACTTGTCACACTCAAACTACCCAAGATGCAACGTAACGTGACGTCGCCTATCGCCATTTGAACGGTCAAATTCCGTTAACGGGACGAGAGCAGTCAAAACGGCGAAACCGGAAGTGCGTTGCTCACAGCGGCTAGCTTTAGTAGCGCCGAATTCGTGGGAACAAACTTGTAAATAGCCGGTATTTTGTCAGATTTTCAACACCTTGGGGGTCTAAATGACTACTTTCTCGCCTGAAAATGTTTCAAATGTTGCTAAAGTTATATATTTACAGAGTTTATAGCTTCAGCTTTTCAGGCCGGCTGATTTCGGCTCGGGCAGGAGTGAAGTGCACTGTGTGTAAACGCTCTGCATACTGTCTGATCGATGAGTATGCCGTTTTCAAGTATGTAGTATGTAGTAGGCGGTTTCGAACACAGCCAGTAAACATGCGTGTTTAGAAGCAACACTGAAAAGGGTCCCGTCTCAAACAATGTCGCGCGACGCAGCGTTCCCCCCGCTGTGTAATCAAATACACCGGCATGGCGGTATATTAAAAATTCATATCATAACGAAATTATAAACCGGTATTCGGTGTGAACCGGTATACCGCCCAGCACTACACAGACCTCAATTCTACGTGAACACACCTCCAGCTGACACACGGTCAACACTCAGAAACAGACATTAGCTCTAACATTATTCATTATTCCTTTAGTAACCTGAACATTGCCATAAACTGTTGATTAAAACTAAGAAGAGACCATATAGATAGTTTCAAATCATAATGCTTGTTAAGACCTCTCAGACTTATCCGAGCGACCGTTGAACGTTAGCATTGATGCTAACGGCGCTAACCGTAGCTAGCCAAAATGTTATGTGGCTCACAGAACAAGATATTTAGCTGTTTTTTGCTTTATTTTCATTCAGTTGCTGTTAAAAAACACTTATGTCACTGATTTAAACAGCAAAAGTGTTTGAGAGTTCATAAATTCCTCATTTGGGAAAGACAGAGTCAGACAGCGTCACACTTACCTTTGCAAACGAAGAAGAGTGGGCCGATGAGCTATCCAATGAGCCGTATAATGTTCAGAGACGTTCAGGGGCACTCAGACATTTCTTTCAAATGACGAGTATTCCAAATACAAAATGTAGATGTTTCTTTTAATGAAATCATGTTACATTTATTTATATTTGAATGTTCACCTTCAAAAATAATTTAGAAAGAATCATATTCTGACAACTCCTATCAGTTTAAACATTGTTACATATCCAATCTGAAGTAATTGTACCTGTTGTACTCTATTCTAACATTCTGTGGATTGAATGTTTTTACACTAACACTGCATTTTATTTTCTTTCAGTTACAGTTAAATACAACTTATGTAATTTATGTAAACAGCTAAACTTTTATAGTTTATCAAATTGACGACAGACGGGGTGGGGAGCGTCTTACCTTCAGGGAGAATGCGAATAAAAATCAGATGCGTTCACAGGGCATTCGGGAAGGTCCAAGAAGTGATGACTATGTGGCGCAAATGTTTGTAAAAATCTTTTAACTGAAGATGTTTCACTAGCTTTAAGTATCATGTACAATTGTTTTTTATAAATACATCAATTTGATATTTCATTCAATTAAATTATGTGACCAATGTGTATTACCATGTCCCCATGCACTGTGGAACTGCTCTTTGCTCTTTCTATGATGCTTTACTGGCTCATTTGAACCTTTTAGGAGTATGATTTATTAAGATTAAAAGAACAAACATGGACAAAACATAGTGATTACAATTAGGACGGTACTTTATAACAGTATTAGCATTTTTCAAATGTTGAGATAGATACAAGAACAAACAGTCAATTGTTCAAAAAACAGTGAAGTCTAAAATGAAATACAACTTCAGTAATTAATGAGACATAGGCATATTTTCTTTCATATCGAAGACACTTTTTAAATGTTTTTAATTTGTTTTCATTTTTTAATCCTTTGACAGTCAAAATTCATCTCTTTCAAAATGATAGCTTGTATATATATAAAATAAATAATAATCCTATAATAATAAATAATCAGGTAGTGCAGCTCATCCAGGATGGCACAACAATGCAAGCTGTGGCCAGAAGATTTGCTATGACTCTCAGCACAGTGTCCAGAGCAGAAATACCAGGAGATGTGGAGGGGGCCGTAGAACGGCAACAACCCAGCAGCAGGACTGCTACCTCCTCCTTTGTGGAAGGAGGAACAGGAGGAGCACTGCCTGCAGAATGACCTCTAGCAGGCCACTAACATGCATGTTTCTGCCCAAACTGTCAGAAACAGACTCCATGAGGATGGTATGAGGGCCTGACGTCCACAGGTGGGGCTTGTGCTTACAGCCCAACACCATGCAGGGCAATTGGCATTTGCCAGAGAACATAAAGATTGGCAGATTCAACATTGGCGTCCTGTGCTTTTCAGGGATGAGAGCAGGTTCACACTGAGCACATGTGACAGACGTCACAGAGTCTGGAGACGCCGTGGAGAACGTTCTGCTGCCTGTAGCATCCTCCAGCAGGACCGGTTTGGCGGTGGGTCAGTAATGCTGTGGGGAGGTATTTTTTTGGATGGTCACACAGTCCTCCATGTGCCAGCCAGAGGTACCCTGACTGCCATTAGGTACCGGGATGAGATCATCAGACCCATTGTGACCATATGCTGGTACAGTGGGCCCTGAGTTCATTCTGATGCATGACAACGCTTGGCCTCATGTGGCTGAAGTGTGCTAGCAGTTCCTGCATGATGAAGGCATTGATGATGTGGACCGGCCCGTTCCCCAGACCTGAATCCAATCCAGCACATCTGTGACATTGTGTCTGGTTTCATCCACCAACAGTCTGGTTTCATATTTTTTAAACTGTCATATTTCAAAATTGGCCAAATATTTTTAAAAGATGAAGCAACTGGTAACAGCTGAATGTCTTATGAACATTTTAAAATTTGAATGGTGTCTCTAGCTGAAAGTATGCTGAAGCAGTTACGATTGGAAAGGATTTGAAGGATTTGAAGGATTTGAAGATAAACTTAATTTTCATATTTTTTAAACTGTCATATTTCAAAATTGGCCGAATATTTTTAAAAGATGTAACAGCTGAAGGAGCTATGGAAGTTAAAAAAGACTGAGAAGAAACAGGAGTTTGAAGTTGAAATGACATTCAGAAGACGAAAGTGTAATGATTTCAAGCTATAAACAGTTGAAATGTCTGAAATTAAAAAAAAAAAAAAAAAAGAAAGATTCTGACAGCTGGGGATTGAACCACTACAGCCTACACGAAAGGGCATTAGTCTTACCATTAGGCCACCCAATCCTGTAAAACCAGAAGTACATACGATATAAAGAGTACTAACAGGCACAGGCGGCGGCGATCGCAACAGAAAATCGAGGCGGAACATTGTCTTCCAAGACGTCTTGTGAAAAAAGTTGAGCAGCTACAAAAATAATTTTAACACCATTAGAAGCAGAAGGCTTAGAGGAAATTAGCAAAGTAGTTTTACATTTGTGGAGTGAACTATATTTAAATCGAAGCAGTTTGAAAACACTTGAAGCTGATTTTTGAGGACACAAAAATGGCAGATTTCGTCAGAATTTGAGATTTTGTTCAAGCTTAAAGGCTCATAGTTCAAAATCTGTCCATGTGAGCTCGTTAGGAGTTACATTGGCTGAAAGAGGACAAGTTTTCCTACATTTGAAGGTATAATTTGTTTCTCTCAGTTAAACTGTATGAAAGTTATAGTAATTTGTTTGAAAAGTTGAAACTTATCAGCACTGCTGAATGTCTCACTCTAAAATCCAAGAAGGAACTTAATTTTCATATTTTTTAAACTGTCATATTTCAAAATTGGCCGAATATTTTTAAAAGATGAAACAATTGGTAACAGCTGAATGTCTTATGAACATTTTAAAATTTGAATGGTGTCTCTAGGTGAAAGTATGCTGAAGCAGTTAAGATTTGAAAGGATTTGAAGGATTTGAAAGGATTTGAAGATAAACTTAAGCTAGAAACAATTGAAATGGCTGAAAGTATGCTTAAATAGTTGTAAAAAAAAAAAATTAAAAATAAAGTCTAACATACTGGGGATTGATCCCGGGCCACCTGCACGAAAGGCTTTTAATGTTACCATTAAGCCATTTCGTTCTGTTAAACAGTGAGTGCATATAACCTAGTTAAAGACTACACAGAAAGACACAGAGCACAGCTGCTGCAGCCGCGGGACAAATCTGAGGCGCAGACTGTCTTCTAACACGTCTTGTGACAAAAGTTGAATAGCTAGAAAAATTATTTTAACACCATTAGAAGCAGAAGGCTTAGAGGAACTTAGCAAAGTAGTTTTACATCTGTGGAGTCAACTATATTTAAATAGAAGCAGTTTGAACACACACAACATATATGGAGAGATGAGACGGCCGCCCGCCGATCGCGGGAGAGAAATGATGCCGAACACTGACTTCAAATACGTTTTGTGAGAAAAGTTGAGCAGCTAGAAAAATTATTTTAACACCACTAGAAGCAGAAGGCTTAGAGGAACTTAGCAAAGTAGTTTTACATCTGTGGAGTCAACTATATTTAAATGGAAGCAGTTTGAAACACTTGAAGCTGATTAAAAAATGGCAGATTTCCTCAGAATTTGAGAAGTTGTTCAAGCTTAAAGGCTCATAGTTCAAAATCTGTCCATGTGAGCTCTTTAGGAGTTACATTGGCTGAAAGAGGACAAGTTTTCCTACATTTTAAGGTATAATTTGTTTCTCTCAGTTAAACTGTATGAAAGTTATAGTAATTTGTTTGAAAAGTTGAAACTTATCAGCACTGCTGAATGTCTCACTCTAAAATCCAAGAAGGAACTTCATTTTCATATTTTTTAAACTGTCATATTTCAAAATTGGCCGAATATTTTTAAAAGATGAAACAATTGGTCACAGCTGAATGTCTTATGAACATTTTAAAATTTGAATGGTGTCTCTAGGTTAAAGTATGCTGAAGCAGTTACGATTTGAAAAGATTTGAAGGTTTTGAAGGATTTGAAAGGATTTGAAGATAAGGATTTGGAGAACTTAATTTTCATATTTTTGAAACTGTCATATTTCAAAATTGGCTGAATATTTTTAAAAGATGAAACAATTGGTAATAGCTGAATGTCTTATGAACATTTTAAAATTTGAATGGTGTCTCTAGCTGAAAGTATGCTGAACTAGTTAAGATTTGAAAGGATTTGAAAGGATTTGAAAGGATTTGAAAGGATTTGAAAGGATTTGAAGATTTACCATTACTTTTAATGGGGAAAAAAGTTGAACAAAAAGCTTAATATCTTAAAAAGTTGAAAAGTTAGAAACACCAAAAGTAATAGCAGAAAAGAGCTGAAAGAGCTGAACATTTTGATACCAAATTTGTTGAAATAGCTCAAAGTATGCTGAAGTAGTTGAATGCCAAAAATCGGCGGAAGAATACGGAATAATAATAACTAGAAAGAGCTGTTCCTGCGAAACAGCTGAGAATGCATGAGCTGAATTACCTTAATAAAGAAAAATCTTAAAAAGCTAAAAGATTTGAACATTTTAAAATTTGAATGGTGTCTCTAGCTGAAAGTATGCAAAAGTAGTTAAGATTTGAAGGATTTGAAATGATCTGAAGAATTTGAAGATAAAATTAAGCTAGAAACAGTTGAAAATGCTGAAAGTATGTTTAAATAATTATAAAATAAAAAAATTATAAAATGTGGTCTGACATGATGGGGATTGAACCCGGGCCACCTGCACGAAAGGCTAGAAGTGTTACCATTAAGCCATCTCGTTGTGTTACACCGGAAGTGCATTTGACCTAGTTAAAGACTACACAGTGAGACACAGAGCTAGCTGCTGCAGCCGCGGGCAAATCTGACTGTCTTCAAACACGTTTTGTGAGAAAAGTTCAATAGCTAGAAAGATAATTTTAACACCGTTAGAAGCAGAAGGCTTAGAGGAACTTAGCAAAGTAGTTTTACATCTGTGGAGTGAACTATATTTAAATCGAAACAGGTTGAACACACACAACATATATGGAGAGATGAGACGGCCGCCCGCCGATCGCGGGAGAGAAATGACACCGAACACTGACTTCAAATACATCTTGTGAGAAAAGTTGAGCAGCTAGAAAAATAATTTGAACACCATTAGAAGCAGAAGGCTTAGAGGAACTTAGCAAAGTAGTTTTACATCTGTGGAGTCAACTATATTTAAATCCAAGCAGTTTGAAACACTTGAAGCTGATTCAAAAATGGCAGATTTCCTCAAAATTTGACAAGTTCTTCAAGCTTAAAGGCTCATAGTTCAAAATCTGTCCATGTGAGCTCTTTAAGAGTTACATTGGCTGAAAGAGGACAAGTTTTCCTACATTTTAAGGTATAATTCGTTTCTCTCAGTTAAACTGTATGAAAGTTATAGTAATTTGTTTGAAAAGTTGAAACTTATCAGCACTGCTGAATGTCTCACTCTAAAATCCAAGAAGGAGCTTCATTTTCCTATTTTTTAAACTGTCATATTTCAAAATTGGCTGAATATTTTTAAAAGGTGAAACAATTGGTAACAGCTGAATGTCTTATGAACATTTTAAAATTTGAATGGTGTCTCTAGGTTAAAGTATGCTGAAGCAGTTACGATTTGAATAGATTTGAAGATTTTGAAGGATTTGAAAGCATTTGAAGATAAGGATTTGGAGAACTTAATTTTCATATTTTTGAAACTGTCATATTTCAAAATTGGCTGAATATTTTTAAAAGATGAAACAATTGGTAATAGCTGAATGTCTTATGAACATTTTAAAATTTGAATGGTGTCTCTAGCTGAAAGTATGCTGAACTAGTTAAGATTTGAAAGATTTGAAAGGATTTTAAAGGATTTGAAGAGATTTGAAAATTTAACATTAGTTTCAATGGGAAAAAAGTTGAACAAAAAGCTTAATATCTTAAAAAGTTGAAAAGTTACAAACACCAAAAATACATTCCCATCAAGAGCTGAATGAGCTGAACATTTTGATACCAAATTTGTTGAAATAGCTCAAAGTATGCTGAAGTAGTTGAATGCCGAAAAACGGCGGAATAATATGGAATAATAATAACTAGAAAGAGCTGTTCCTGCGAAACAGCTGTGAGAATGCATGAGCTGAATTACCATGCTAAAATATCTTAAGAAGCTAAAAAAAAGCTAAAACAGCTGAAGAAGCTAAAGCTGAAGTAGCTGAAGAAGCTAAAGCTAAAGGAGCTGAAGAAGCTAAAGGAGCTGAAGAAGCTAAAGCTGAAGGAGCTGAAGAAGCTAAGAGCTAAAGGAGCTAAAGAAGCTAAAAGAAGCTAAAAGCTGAAGAAGCTAAAATAAGCTAAAACAGCTGAAGAAGCTAACAGCTGAAGGAGCTAAAGCTAAAACAGCTGAAGAAGCTAACAGCTGAAGGAGCTAAAGCTAAAACAGCTCAAGAAGCTAAAGCTAAAGGAGCTGAAGAAGCTAGGAGCTGAAGGAGCAAAAGAGTTAGAGTTAGAAGTTAGCTAAAGAAGCTAAAAAAGGCTAAAACAGCTAAAGAAGCTAAAAGAAGCTAAAAGCTGAAAGAGCTATGGAAGCTAAAAAAAGCTGAGAAGAAACAGGAGTTTGAAGTTGAAATGACATTTAAAAGATGAAAGTGTAATGATTTCGAGCTAGAAAGAGTTGAAATGGCTGAAAGTATGCTTAAATAGTTACAAAAAAACTTTTTTTTTTTTAATTTTGAGCTGACATCCTGGGGATTGAACCCGGGCCACCTGCACGAAAGGCTGGCAGTGTTACCATTAAGCCATTTCGTTGTGTCAAACCGGAAGTGCATTTGACCTAGTTAAAGACTACACAGACAGACACAGAGCTAGCTGCTGCAGCCGCGGGCAAATCTGACTGTCTTCAAACACGTTTTGTGAGAAAAGTTGAATAGCTAGAAAGATAATTTTAACACCGTTAGAAGCAGAAGGCTTAGAGGAACTTAGCAAAGTAGTTTTACATCTGTGGAGTCAACTATATTTAAATCGAAGCAGGTTGAACACACACAACATATATGGAGAGATGAGACGGCCGCCCGCCGATCGCGGGAGAGAAATGACACCGAACACTGACTTCAAATACATCTTGTGAGAAAAGTTGAGCAGCTAGAAAAATAATTTTAACACCATTAGAAGCAGAAGGCTTAGAGGAACTTAGCAAAGTAGTTTTACATCTGTGGAGTCAACTATATTTAAATCCAAGCAGTTTGAAACACTTGAAGCTGATTCAAAAATGGCAGATTTCCTCAAAATTTGACAAGTTGTTCAAGCTTAAAGGCTCATAGTTCAAAATCTATCCATGTGAGCTCTTTAAGAGTTACATTGGCTGAAAGAGGACAAGTTTTCCTACATTTTAAGGTATAATTTGTTTCTCTCAGTTAAACTGTATGAAAGTTATAGTAATTTGTTTGAAAAGTTGAAACTTATCAGCACTGCTGAATGTCTCACTCTAAAATCCAAGAAGGAGCTTCATTTTCCTATTTTTTAAACTGTCATATTTCAAAATTGGCTGAATATTTTTAAAAGATGAAACAATTGGTAACAGCTGAATGTCTTATGAACATTTTAAAATTTGAATGGTGTCTCTAGGTTAAAGTATGCTGAAGCAGTTACGATTTGAATAGATTTGAAGATTTTGAAGGATTTGAAAGCATTTGAAGATAAGGATTTGGAGAACTTAATTTTCATATTTTTGAAACTGTCATATTTCAAAATTGGCTGAATATTTTTAAAAGATGAAACAATTGGTAATAGCTGAATGTCTTATGAACATTTTAAAATTTGAATGGTGTCTCTAGCTGAAAGTATGCTGAACTAGTTAAGATTTGAAAGATTTGAAAGGATTTGAAAGGATTTGAAGAGATTTGAAAATTTAACATTAGTTTCAATGGGAAAAAAGTTGAACAAAAAGCTTAATATCTTAAAAAGTTGAAAAGTTACAAACACCAAAAATACATTCCCATCAAGAGCTGAATGAGCTGAACATTTTGATACCAAATTTGTTGAAATAGCTCAAAGTATGCTGAAGTAGTTGAATGCCAAAAAACGGCGGAAGAATAATAATAACTAGAAAGAGCTGTTCCTGCGAAACAGCTGTGAGAATGCATGAGCTGAATTACCATGCTAAAATATCTTAAGAAGCTAAAAAAAAGCTAAAACAGCTGAAGAAGCTAAAGCTGAAGTAGCTGAAGAAGCTAAAGCTAAAGGAGCTGAAGAAGCTAAAGCTAAAGGAGCTGAAGAAGCTAAAGCTGAAGGAGCTGAAGAAGCTAAGAGCTAAAGGAGCTAAAGAAGCTAAAAGAAGCTAAAAGCTGAAGAAGCTAAAATAAGCCAAAACAGCTGAAGAAGCTAACAGCTGAAGGAGCTAAAGCTAAAACAGCTGAAGAAGCTAAAGCTAAAGGAGCTGAAGAAGCAAGGAGCTGAAGGAGCAAAAGAGTTAGAGTTAGAAGTTAGCTAAAGAAGCTAAAAAAGGCTAAAACAGCTAAAGAAGCTAAAAGAAGCTAAAAGCTGAAAGAGCTATGGAAGCTAAAAAAAGCTGAGAAGAAACAGGAGTTTGAAGTTGAAATGACATTTAAAAGATGAAAGTGTAATGATTTCGAGCTAGAAAGAGTTGAAATGGCTGAAAGTATGCTTAAATAGTTACAAAAAAACTTCTTTTTTTAATTTTGAGCTTACATGCTGGGGATTGAACCCGGGCCACCTGCACGAAAGGCTGATAGGGTTACCATTGAGCCATTTCGTTGTGTTACACCGGAAGTGCATTTGACCCAGTTAAAGACTACACAGACAGACACAGAGCTAGCTGCTGCAGCCGCGGGCAAATCTGACTGTCTTCAAACACGTTTTGTGAGAAAAGTTGAATAGCTAGAAAGATAATTTTAACACCGTTAGAAGCAGAAGGCTTAGAGGAACTTAGCAAAGTAGTTTTACATCTGTGGAGTCAACTATATTTAAATCGAAACAGGTTGAACACACACAACATATATGGAGAGATGAGACGGCCGCCCGCCGATCGCGGGAGAGAAATGACACCGAACACTGACTTCAAATACATCTTGTGAGAAAAGTTGAGCAGCTAGAAAAATAATTTTAACACCATTAGAAGCAGAAGGCTTAGAGGAACTTAGCAAAGTAGTTTTACATCTGTGGAGTCAACTATATTTAAATCCAAGCAGTTTGAAAAACTTGAAGCTGATTCAAAAATGGCAGATTTCCTCAAAATTTGACAAGTTGTTCAAGCTTAAAGGCTCATAGTTCAAAATCTGTCCATGTGAGCTCTTTAAGAGTTACATTGGCTGAAAGAGGACAAGTTTTCCTACATTTTAAGGTATAATTCGTTTCTCTCAGTTAAACTGTATGAAAGTTATAGTAATTTGTTTGAAAAGTTGAAACTTATCAGCACTGCTGAATGTCTCACTCTAAAATCCAAGAAGGAGCTTCATTTTCCTATTTTTTAAACTGTCATATTTCAAAATTGGCTGAATATTTTTAAAAGGTGAAACAATTGGTAACAGCTGAATGTCTTATGAACATTTTAAAATTTGAATGGTGTCTCTAGGTTAAAGTATGCTGAAGCAGTTACGATTTGAATAGATTTGAAGATTTTGAAGGATTTGAAAGCATTTGAAGATAAGGATTTGGAGAACTTAATTTTCATATTTTTGAAACTGTCATATTTCAAAATTGGCTGAATATTTTTAAAAGATGAAACAATTGGTAATAGCTGAATGTCTTATGAACATTTTAAAATTTGAATGGTGTCTCTAGCTGAAAGTATGCTGAACTAGTTAAGATTTGAAAGATTTGAAAGGATTTTAAAGGATTTGAAGAGATTTGAAAATTTAACATTAGTTTCAATGGGAAAAAAGTTGAACAAAAAGCTTAATATCTTAAAAAGTTGAAAAGTTACAAACACCAAAAATACATTCCCATCAAGAGCTGAATGAGCTGAACATTTTGATACCAAATTTGTTGAAATAGCTCAAAGTATGCTGAAGTAGTTGAATGCCGAAAAACGGCGGAATAATATGGAATAATAATAACTAGAAAGAGCTGTTCCTGCGAAACAGCTGTGAGAATGCATGAGCTGAATTACCATGCTAAAATATCTTAAGAAGCTAAAAAAAAGCTAAAACAGCTGAAGAAGCTAAAGCTGAAGTAGCTGAAGAAGCTAAAGCTAAAGGAGCTGAAGAAGCTAAAGGAGCTGAAGAAGCTAAAGCTGAAGGAGCTGAAGAAGCTAAGAGCTAAAGGAGCTAAAGAAGCTAAAAGAAGCTAAAAGCTGAAGAAGCTAAAATAAGCTAAAACAGCTGAAGAAGCTAACAGCTGAAGGAGCTAAAGCTAAAACAGCTGAAGAAGCTAACAGCTGAAGGAGCTAAAGCTAAAACAGCTCAAGAAGCTAAAGCTAAAGGAGCTGAAGAAGCTAGGAGCTGAAGGAGCAAAAGAGTTAGAGTTAGAAGTTAGCTAAAGAAGCTAAAAAAGGCTAAAACAGCTAAAGAAGCTAAAAGAAGCTAAAAGCTGAAAGAGCTATGGAAGCTAAAAAAAGCTGAGAAGAAACAGGAGTTTGAAGTTGAAATGACATTTAAAAGATGAAAGTGTAATGATTTCGAGCTAGAAAGAGTTGAAATGGCTGAAAGTATGCTTAAATAGTTACAAAAAAACTTTTTTTTTTTTAATTTTGAGCTGACATCCTGGGGATTGAACCCGGGCCACCTGCACGAAAGGCTGGCAGTGTTACCATTAAGCCATTTCGTTGTGTCAAACCGGAAGTGCATTTGACCTAGTTAAAGACTACACAGACAGACACAGAGCTAGCTGCTGCAGCCGCGGGCAAATCTGACTGTCTTCAAACACGTTTTGTGAGAAAAGTTGAATAGCTAGAAAGATAATTTTAACACCGTTAGAAGCAGAAGGCTTAGAGGAACTTAGCAAAGTAGTTTTACATCTGTGGAGTCAACTATATTTAAATCGAAGCAGGTTGAACACACACAACATATATGGAGAGATGAGACGGCCGCCCGCCGATCGCGGGAGAGAAATGACACCGAACACTGACTTCAAATACATCTTGTGAGAAAAGTTGAGCAGCTAGAAAAATAATTTTAACACCATTAGAAGCAGAAGGCTTAGAGGAACTTAGCAAAGTAGTTTTACATCTGTGGAGTCAACTATATTTAAATCCAAGCAGTTTGAAACACTTGAAGCTGATTCAAAAATGGCAGATTTCCTCAAAATTTGACAAGTTGTTCAAGCTTAAAGGCTCATAGTTCAAAATCTATCCATGTGAGCTCTTTAAGAGTTACATTGGCTGAAAGAGGACAAGTTTTCCTACATTTTAAGGTATAATTTGTTTCTCTCAGTTAAACTGTATGAAAGTTATAGTAATTTGTTTGAAAAGTTGAAACTTATCAGCACTGCTGAATGTCTCACTCTAAAATCCAAGAAGGAGCTTCATTTTCCTATTTTTTAAACTGTCATATTTCAAAATTGGCTGAATATTTTTAAAAGATGAAACAATTGGTAACAGCTGAATGTCTTATGAACATTTTAAAATTTGAATGGTGTCTCTAGGTTAAAGTATGCTGAAGCAGTTACGATTTGAATAGATTTGAAGATTTTGAAGGATTTGAAAGCATTTGAAGATAAGGATTTGGAGAACTTAATTTTCATATTTTTGAAACTGTCATATTTCAAAATTGGCTGAATATTTTTAAAAGATGAAACAATTGGTAATAGCTGAATGTCTTATGAACATTTTAAAATTTGAATGGTGTCTCTAGCTGAAAGTATGCTGAACTAGTTAAGATTTGAAAGATTTGAAAGGATTTGAAAGGATTTGAAGAGATTTGAAAATTTAACATTAGTTTCAATGGGAAAAAAGTTGAACAAAAAGCTTAATATCTTAAAAAGTTGAAAAGTTACAAACACCAAAAATACATTCCCATCAAGAGCTGAATGAGCTGAACATTTTGATACCAAATTTGTTGAAATAGCTCAAAGTATGCTGAAGTAGTTGAATGCCAAAAAACGGCGGAAGAATAATAATAACTAGAAAGAGCTGTTCCTGCGAAACAGCTGTGAGAATGCATGAGCTGAATTACCATGCTAAAATATCTTAAGAAGCTAAAAAAAAGCTAAAACAGCTGAAGAAGCTAAAGCTGAAGTAGCTGAAGAAGCTAAAGCTAAAGGAGCTGAAGAAGCTAAAGCTAAAGGAGCTGAAGAAGCTAAAGCTGAAGGAGCTGAAGAAGCTAAGAGCTAAAGGAGCTAAAGAAGCTAAAAGAAGCTAAAAGCTGAAGAAGCTAAAATAAGCCAAAACAGCTGAAGAAGCTAACAGCTGAAGGAGCTAAAGCTAAAACAGCTGAAGAAGCTAAAGCTAAAGGAGCTGAAGAAGCAAGGAGCTGAAGGAGCAAAAGAGTTAGAGTTAGAAGTTAGCTAAAGAAGCTAAAAAAGGCTAAAACAGCTAAAGAAGCTAAAAGAAGCTAAAAGCTGAAAGAGCTATGGAAGCTAAAAAAAGCTGAGAAGAAACAGGAGTTTGAAGTTGAAATGACATTTAAAAGATGAAAGTGTAATGATTTCGAGCTAGAAAGAGTTGAAATGGCTGAAAGTATGCTTAAATAGTTACAAAAAAACTTCTTTTTTTAATTTTGAGCTTACATGCTGGGGATTGAACCCGGGCCACCTGCACGAAAGGCTGATAGGGTTACCATTGAGCCATTTCGTTGTGTTACACCGGAAGTGCATTTGACCCAGTTAAAGACTACACAGACAGACACAGAGCTAGCTGCTGCAGCCGCGGGCAAATCTGACTGTCTTCAAACACGTTTTGTGAGAAAAGTTGAATAGCTAGAAAGATAATTTTAACACCGTTAGAAGCAGAAGGCTTAGAGGAACTTAGCAAAGTAGTTTTACATCTGTGGAGTCAACTATATTTAAATCGAAACAGGTTGAACACACACAACATATATGGAGAGATGAGACGGCCGCCCGCCGATCGCGGGAGAGAAATGACACCGAACACTGACTTCAAATACATCTTGTGAGAAAAGTTGAGCAGCTAGAAAAATAATTTTAACACCATTAGAAGCAGAAGGCTTAGAGGAACTTAGCAAAGTAGTTTTACATCTGTGGAGTCAACTATATTTAAATCCAAGCAGTTTGAAAAACTTGAAGCTGATTCAAAAATGGCAGATTTCCTCAAAATTTGACAAGTTGTTCAAGCTTAAAGGCTCATAGTTCAAAATCTGTCCATGTGAGCTCTTTAAGAGTTACATTGGCTGAAAGAGGACAAGTTTTCCTACATTTTAAGGTATAATTTGTTTCTCTCAGTTAAACTGTATGAAAGTTATAGTAATTTGTTTGAAAAGTTGAAACTTATCAGCACTGCTGAATGTCTCACTCTAAAATCCAAGAAGGAGCTTCATTTTCCTATTTTTTAAACTGTCATATTTCAAAATTGGCTGAATATTTTTAAAAGATGAAACAATTGGTAACAGCTGAATGTCTTATGAACATTTTAAAATTTGAATGGTGTCTCTAGGTTAAAGTATGCTGAAGCAGTTACGATTTGAATAGATTTGAAGATTTTGAAGGATTTGAAAGCATTTGAAGATAAGGATTTGGAGAACTTAATTTTCATATTTTTGAAACTGTCATATTTCAAAATTGGCTGAATATTTTTAAAAGATGAAACAATTGGTAATAGCTGAATGTCTTATGAACATTTTAAAATTTGAATGGTGTCTCTAGCTGAAAGTATGCTGAACTAGTTAAGATTTGAAAGATTTGAAAGGATTTTAAAGGATTTGAAGAGATTTGAAAATTTAACATTAGTTTCAATGGGAAAAAAGTTGAACAAAAAGCTTAATATCTTAAAAAGTTGAAAAGTTACAAACACCAAAAATACATTCCCATCAAGAGCTGAATGAGCTGAACATTTTGATACCAAATTTGTTGAAATAGCTCAAAGTATGCTGAAGTAGTTGAATGCCGAAAAACGGCGGAAGAATATGGAATAATAACTAGAAAGAGCTGTTCCTGCGAAACAGCTGTGAGAATGCATGAGCTGAATTACCTTAATAAAGAAAAATCTTAAAAAGCTAAAAGATTTGAAGATTTTAAAATTTGAATGGTGTCTCTAGCTGAAAGTATGCAAAAGTAGTTAAGATTTGAAGGATTTGAAATGATTTGAAGAATTCTAAGGATTTGAAGATAAAATTAAGCTAGAAACAGTTGAAATGGCTGAAAGTATGCTTTAATAATTATATAAAAAAAAAATTACAAAGTGTGGTCTGACATGATGGGGATTGAACCCGGACCACCTGCACGAAAGGCTGGTAGTGTCACCATTAAGCCATTTCATTGTGTTACACCGGAACTGCATTTGACCTAGTTAAAGACTACACAGACAGACACAGAGCTAGCTGCTGCAGCCGCGGGACAAATCTGAGGCGCAGACTGTCTTCTAACGCGTCTTGTGAGAAAAGTTGAGCAGCTACAAAAATAATTTTAACACCATTAGAAGCAGAAGGCTTAGAGGAACTTAGCAAAGTAGTTTTACATCTGTGGAGTCAACTATATTTAAATCGAAGCAGTTTGAAACACTTGAAGCTGATTCAAAAATGGCAGATTTCCTCAAAATTTGACAAGTTGTTCAAGCTTAAAGGCTCATAGTTCAAAATCTGTCCATGTGAGCTCTTTAAGAGTTACATTGGCTGAAAGAGGACAAGTTTTCCTACATTTTAAGGTATAATTTGTTTCTCTCAGTTAAACTGTATGAAAGTTACAGTAATTTGTTTGAAAAGTTGAAACTTATCAGCACTGCTGAATGTCTCACTCTAAAATCCAAGAAGGAACTTCATTTTCATAATTTTTAAACTGTCATATTTCAAAATTGGCTGAATATTTTTAAAAGATGAAACAATTGGTAACAGCTGAATGTCTTATGAACATTTTAAAATTTGAATGGTGTCTCTAACTGAAAGTATGCTGAACTAGTTAAGATTTGAAAGATTTGAAAGGATTTGAAAGGATTTGAAAAGACTTGAAAATTTAACATTAGTTTCAATGGGAAAAAAGTTGAACAAAAAGCTTAATATCTTAAAAAGTTGAAAAGTTACAAACACCAAAAATACATTCCCATCAAGAGCTGAATGAGCTGAACATTTTGATACCAAATTTGTTGAAATAGCTCAAAGTATGCTGAAGTAGTTGAATGCCGAAAAACGGCGGAAGAATAATAATAATAAAGGGAAACAGAAACTTAATAGTGAGAATGCTTCATGCATTCTCACAACTAGAAAGAGCTGTTCCTTTGAAACAGCTGTGAGAATGCATGAGCTGAATTACCTTAATAAAGAAAAATCTTAAAAAGCTAAAAGATTTGAAGATTTTAAAATTTGAATGGTGTCTCTAGCTGAAAGTATGCAAAAGTAGTTAAGATTTGAAGGATTTGAAATGATCTGAAGAATTTGAAGATAAAATTAAGCTAGAAACAGTTGAAAATGCTGAAAGTATGCTTAAATAATTATAAAATAAAAAAATTATAAAAAATTGTATGACATTATGGGGATTGAACCCGGGCCACCTGCACAAAAGGCTGGTAGTGTTACCATTATGCCATCTCATTGTGTTAAATAGGAAGTGCATTTGACCTAGTTAAAGACTACACAGAGAGACACAGAGCTAGCTGCTGCAGCCGCGGGACAAATCTGACTGTCTTCAAACACGTTTTGTGAGAAAAGTTGAATAGCTAGAAAGATAATTTTAACACCGTTAGAAGCAGAAGGCTTAGAGGAACTTAGCAAAGTAGTTTTACATCTGTGGAGTCAACTATATTTAAATCGAAGCAGGTTGAACACACACAACATATATGGAGAGATGAGACGGCCGCCCGCCGATCGCGGGAGAGAAATGACACCGAACACTGACTTCAAATACATCTTGTGAGAAAAGTTGAGCAGCTAGAAAAATAATTTTAACACCATTAGAAGCAGAAGGCTTAGAGGAACTTAGCAAAGTACTTTTACATCTGTGGAGTCAACTATATTTAAATCCAAGCAGTTTGAAACACTTGAAGCTGATTCAAAAATGGCAGATTTCCTCAAAATTTGACAAGTTGTTCAAGCTTAAAGGCTCATAGTTCAAAATCTGTCCATGTGAGCTCTTTAAGAGTTACATTGGCTGAAAGAGGACAAGTTTTCCTACATTTTAAGGTATAATTTGTTTCTCTCAGTTAAACTGTATGAAAGTTATAGTAATTTGTTTGAAAAGTTGAAACTTATCAGCACTGCTGAATGTCTCACTCTAAAATCCAAGAAGGAGCTTCATTTTCCTATTTTTTAAACTGTCATATTTCAAAATTGGCTGAATATTTTTAAAAGATGAAACAATTGGTAACAGCTGAATGTCTTATGAACATTTTAAAATTTGAATGGTGTCTCTAGGTTAAAGTATGCTGAAGCAGTTACGATTTGAATAGATTTGAAGATTTTGAAGGATTTGAAAGCATTTGAAGATAAGGATTTGGAGAACTTAATTTTCATATTTTTGAAACTGTCATATTTCAAAATTGGCTGAATATTTTTAAAAGATGAAACAATTGGTAATAGCTGAATGTCTTATGAACATTTTAAAATTTGAATGGTGTCTCTAGCTGAAAGTATGCTGAACTAGTTAAGATTTGAAAGATTTGAAAGGATTTGAAAGGATTTGAAGAGATTTGAAAATTTAACATTAGTTTCAATGGGAAAAAAGTTGAACAAAATGCTTAATATCTTAAAAAGTTGAAAAGTTACAAACACCAAAAATACATTCCCATCAAGAGCTGAATGAGCTGAACATTTTGATACCAAATTTGTTGAAATAGCTCAAAGTATGCTGAAGTAGTTGAATGCCGAAAAACGGCGGAAGAATAATAATAACTAGAAAGAGCTGTTCCTGCGAAACAGCTGTGAGAATGCATGAGCTGAATTACCTTAATAAAGAAAAATGTTAAAAAGCTAAAAGATTTGAAGATTTTAAAATTTGAATGGTGTCTCTAGCTGAAAGTATGCAAAAGTAGTTAAGATTTGAAGGATTTGAAATGATCTGAAGAATTTGAAGATAAAATTAAGCTAGAAACAGTTGAAAATGCTGAAAGTATGCTTAAATAATTATAAAATAAAAAAATTATAAAACGTGGTCTGACATTATGGTGATTGAACCCGGGCCACCTGCACGAAAGGCTGGTAGTGTTACCATTAAGCCATCTCGTTGTGTTACACCTGAAGTGCATTTGACCTACTTAAAGACTACACAGAGAGACACAGAGCTAGCTGCTGCAGCCGCGGGACAAATCTGACTGTCTTCAAACACGTTTTGTGAGAAAAGTTGAATAGCTAGAAAGATAATTTTAACACCGTTAGAAGCAGAAGGCTTAGAGGAACTTAGCAAAGTACTTTTACATCTGTGGAGTGAACTATATTTAAATCGAAGCAGGTTGAACACACACAACATATATGGAGAGATGAGACGGCCGCCCGCCGATCGCGGGAGAGAAATGACACCGAACACTGACTTCAAATACATCTTGTGAGAAAAGTTGAGCAGCTAGAAAAATAATTTTAACACCATTAGAAGCAGAAGGCTTAGAGGAACTTAGCAAAGTACTTTTACATCTGTGGAGTCAACTATATTTAAATCGAAGCAGTTTGAAACACTTGAAGCTGATTCAAAAATGGCAGATTTCCTCAAAATTTGACAAGTTCTTCAAGCTTAAAGGCTCATAGTTCAAAATCTGTCCATGTGAGCTCTTTAAGAGTTACATTGGCTGAAAGAGGACAAGTTTTCCTACATTTTAAGGTATAATTTGTTTCTCTCAGTTAAACTGTATGAAAGTTACAGTAATTTGTTTGAAAAGTTGAAACTTATCAGCACTGCTGAATGTCTCACTCTAAAATCCAAGAAGGAACTTCATTTTCATATTTTTTAAACTGTCATATTTCAAAATTGGCTGAATATTTTTAAAAGATGAGACATTTTGTAATAGCTGAATGTCTTATGAACATTTTAAAATTTGAATGGTGTCTCTAGCTGATAGTATGCTGAACTAGTTACGATTTGAAAAGATTTTAAGGTTTTGAAGGATTTGAAAGGATTTCAAGATAAGGATTTGAAGAACTTAATTTTCATATTTTTTAAACTGTCATATTTCAAAATTGGCCGAATATTTTTAAAAGATGAGACATTTTGTAATAGCTGAATGTCTTATGAACATTTTAAAATTTGAATGGTGTCTCTAGCTGAAAGTATGCTGAACTAGTTAAGATTTGAAGGATTTGAAAGGATTTGAAAGGATTTGAAGATTTAACATTAGTTTCAATGGGAAAAAAGTTGAACAAAAAGCTTAATATCTTAAAAAGTTGAAAAGTTACAAACACCAAAAAATATTTCCCATCGAGAGCTGAAAGAGCTGAACATTTTGATACCAAATTTGTTGAAATAGCTGAAAGTATGCTGAAGTATTTGAATGCCGAAAAACGGCGGAAGAATATGGAATACGGAATAATAATAAAGAGAAACAGGAACTTAATAGTGAGAATGCTTCATGCATTCTCACAATAAAGGGAAACAGAAACTTAATAGTGAGAATGCTTCATGCATTCTCACAATAATAAAGGGAAACAGGAACTTAATAGTGAGAATGCTTCATGCATTCTCACAATAATAATAAAGAGAAACAGAAACTTAATAGTGAGAATGCTTAATGCATTCTCACAATAATAATAATAAAGAGAAACAGAAACTTAATAGTGAGAATGCTTCATGCATTCTCACAATAACTAGAAAGAGCTGTTCCTGCGAAACAGCTGTGAGAATGCATGAGCTGAATTACCATGCTAAAATATCTTAAGAAGCTAAAAAAAAGCTAAAACAGCTGAAGAAGCTAAAGCTGAAGTAGCTGAAGAAGCTAAAGCTAAAGGAGCTGAAGAAGCTAAAGCTAAAGGAGCTGAAGAAGCTAAAGCTGAAGGAGCTGAAGAAGCTAAGAGCTAAAGGAGCTTAAGAAGCTAAAAGAAGCTAAAAGCTGAAGAAGCTAAAATAAGCTAAAACAGCTGAAGAAGCTAACAGCTGAAGGAGCTAAAGCTAAAACAGCTGAAGAAGCTAACAGCTGAAGGAGCTAAAGCTAAAACAGCTGAAGAAGCTAAAGCTAAAGGAGCTGAAGAAGCAAGCAGCTGAAGGAGCAAAAGAGTTAGAGTTAGAAGTTAGCTAAAGAAGCTAAAAAAGGCTAAAACAGCTAAAGAAGCTAAAAGAAGCTAAAAGCTGAAAGAGCTATGGAAGCTAAAAAAAGCTGAGAAGAAACAGGAGTTTGAAGTTGAAATGACATTTAAAAGATGAAAGTGTAATGATTTCGAGCTAGAAAGATTTGAAATGGCTGAAAGTATGCTTAAATAGTTACAAAAAAACTTTTTTTTTTTATTTTGAGCTGACATCCTGGGGATTGAACCCGGGCCACCTGCACGAAAGGCTGGTAGTGTTACCATTAAGCCATTTCGTTGTGTCAAACCGGAAGTGCATTTGACCTACTTAAAGACTACACAGACAGACACAGAGCTAGCTGCTGCAGCCGCGGGCAAATCTGACTGTCTTCAAACACGTTTTGTGAGAAAAGTTGAATAGCTAGAAAGATAATTTTAACACCGTTAGAAGCAGAAGGCTTAGAGGAACTTAGCAAAGTAGTTTTACATCTGTGGAGTGAACTATATTTAAATCGAAACAGGTTGAACACACACAACATATATGGAGAGATGAGACGGCCGCCCGCCGATCGCGGGAGAGAAATGACACCGAACACTGACTTCAAATACATCTTGTGAGAAAAGTTGAGCAGCTAGAAAAATAATTTTAACACCATTAGAAGCAGAAGGCTTAGAGGAACTTAGCAAAGTAGTTTTACATCTGTGGAGTCAACTATATTTAAATCCAAGCAGTTTGAAAATTTGAAGCTGATTCAAAAATGGCAGATTTCCTCAAAATTTGACAAGTTCTTCAAGCTTAAAGGCTCATAGTTCAAAATCTGTCCATGTGAGCTCTTTAAGAGTTACATTGGCTGAAAGAGGACAAGTTTTCCTACATTTTAAGGTATAATTTGTTTCTCTCAGTTAAACTGTATGAAAGTTATAG
Organism: Odontesthes bonariensis; assembly: GCF_027942865.1. Classification (NCBI taxonomy): domain Eukaryota; kingdom Metazoa; phylum Chordata; class Actinopteri; order Atheriniformes; family Atherinopsidae; genus Odontesthes; species Odontesthes bonariensis. The sequence goes on along the minus strand of NC_134513.1, from coordinate 22,209,386 downwards.
TAATTTGTTTGAAAAGTTGAAACTTATCAGCACTGCTGAATGTCTCACTCTAAAATCCAAGAAGGAGCTTCATTTTCCTATTTTTTAAACTGTCATATTTCAAAATTGGCTGAATATTTTTAAAAGATGAAACAATTGGTAACAGCTGAATGTCTTATGAACATTTTAAAATTTGAATGGTGTCTCTAGGTTAAAGTATGCTGAAGCAGTTACGATTTGAATAGATTTGAAGATTTTGAAGGATTTGAAAGCATTTGAAGATAAGGATTTGGAGAACTTAATTTTCATATTTTTGAAACTGTCATATTTCAAAATTGGCTGAATATTTTTAAAAGATGAAACAATTGGTAATAGCTGAATGTCTTATGAACATTTTAAAATTTGAATGGTGTCTCTAGCTGAAAGTATGCTGAACTAGTTAAGATTTGAAAGATTTGAAAGGATTTGAAAGGATTTGAAGAGATTTGAAAATTTAACATTAGTTTCAATGGGAAAAAAGTTGAACAAAAAGCTTAATATCTTAAAAAGTTGAAAAGTTACAAACACCAAAAATACATTCCCATCAAGAGCTTAATGAGCTGAACATTTTGATACCAAATTTGTTGAAATAGCTTAAAGTATGCTGAAGTAGTTGAATGCCGAAAAACGGCGGAAGAATATGGAATAATAATAACTAGAAAGAGCTGTTCCTGCGAAACAGCTGTGAGAATGCATGAGCTGAATTACCATGCTAAAATATCTTAAGAAGCTAAAAAAAAGCTAAAACAGCTGAAGAAGCTAAAGCTGAAGTAGCTGAAGAAGCTAAAGCTAAAGGAGCTGAAGAAGCTAAAGCTAAAGGAGCTGAAGAAGCTAAAGCTGAAGGAGCTGAAGAAGCTAAGAGCTAAAGGAGCTAAAGAAGCTAAAAGAAGCTAAAAGCTGAAGAAGCTAAAATAAGCTAAAACAGCTGAAGAAGCTAACAGCTGAAGGAGCTAAAGCTAAAACAGCTGAAGAAGCTAACAGCTGAAGGAGCTAAAGCTAAAACAGCTGAAGAAGCTAAAGCTAAAGGAGCTGAAGAAGCAAGGAGCTGAAGGAGCAAAAGAGTTAGAGTTAGAAGTTAGCTAAAGAAGCTAAAAAAGGCTAAAACAGCTAAAGAAGCTAAAAGAAGCTAAAAGCTGAAAGAGCTATGGAAGCTAAAAAAAGCTGAGAAGAAACAGGAGTTTGAAGTTGAAATGACATTTAAAAGATGAAAGTGTAATGATTTCGAGCTAGAAAGAGTTGAAATGGCTGAAAGTATGCTTAAATAGTTACAAAAAAACTCTTTTTTTTAATTTTGAGCTGACATCCTGGGGATTGAACCCGGGCCACTTGCACGAAAGGCTGATAGGGTTACCATTGAGCCATTTCGTTGTGTTACACCGGAAGTGCATTTGACCTAGTTAAAGACTACACAGACAGACACAGAGCTAGCTGCTGCAGCCGCGGGCAAATCTGACTGTCTTCAAACACGTTTTGTGAGAAAAGTTGAATAGCTAGAAAGATAATTTTAACACCGTTAGAAGCAGAAGGCTTAGAGGAACTTAGCAAAGTAGTTTTACATCTGTGGAGTGAACTATATTTAAATCGAAACAGGTTGAACACACACAACATATATGGAGAGATGAGACGGCCGCCCGCCGATCGCGGGAGAGAAATGACACCGAACACTGACTTCAAATACATCTTGTGAGAAAAGTTGAGCAGCTAGAAAAATAATTTTAACACCATTAGAAGCAGAAGGCTTAGAGGAACTTAGCAAAGTAGTTTTACATCTGTGGAGTCAACTATATTTAAATCCAAGCAGTTTGAAAAACTTGAAGCTGATTCAAAAATGGCAGATTTCCTCAAAATTTGACAAGTTCTTCAAGCTTAAAGGCTCATAGTTCAAAATCTGTCCATGTGAGCTCTTTAAGAGTTACATTGGCTGAAAGAGGACAAGTTTTCCTACATTTTAAGGTATAATTTGTTTCTCTCAGTTAAACTGTATGAAAGTTATAGTAATTTGTTTGAAAAGTTGAAACTTATCAGCACTGCTGAATGTCTCACTCTAAAATCCAAGAAGGAGCTTCATTTTCCTATTTTTTAAACTGTCATATTTCAAAATTGGCTGAATATTTTTAAAAGATGAAACAATTGGTAACAGCTGAATGTCTTATGAACATTTTAAAATTTGAATGGTGTCTCTAGGTTAAAGTATGCTGAAGCAGTTACGATTTGAATAGATTTGAAGATTTTGAAGGATTTGAAAGCATTTGAAGATAAGGATTTGGAGAACTTAATTTTCATATTTTTGAAACTGTCATATTTCAAAATTGGCTGAATATTTTTAAAAGATGAAACAATTGGTAATAGCTGAATGTCTTATGAACATTTTAAAATTTGAATGGTGTCTCTAGCTGAAAGTATGCTGAACTAGTTAAGATTTGAAAGATTTGAAAGGATTTGAAAGGATTTGAAGAGATTTGAAAATTTAACATTAGTTTCAATGGGAAAAAAGTTGAACAAAAAGCTTAATATCTTAAAAAGTTGAAAAGTTACAAACACCAAAAATACATTCCCATCAAGAGCTGAATGAGCTGAACATTTTGATACCAAATTTGTTGAAATAGCTCAAAGTATGCTGAAGTAGTTGAATGCCGAAAAACGGCGGAATAATAATAATAACTAGAAAGAGCTGTTCCTGCGAAACAGCTGTGAGAATGCATGAGCTGAATTACCATGCTAAAATATCTTAAGAAGCTAAAAAAAAGCTAAAACAGCTGAAGAAGCTAAAGCTGAAGTAGCTGAAGAAGCTAAAGCTAAAGGAGCTGAAGAAGCTAAAGCTAAAAGCTGAAGAAGCTAAAGCTGAAGGAGCTGAAGAAGCTAAGAGCTAAAGGAGCTAAAGAAGCTAAAAGAAGCTAAAAGCTGAAGAAGCTAAAATAAGCTAAAACAGCTGAAGAAGCTAACAGCTGAAGGAGCTAAAGCTAAAACAGCTGAAGAAGCTAACAGCTGAAGGAGCTAAAGCTAAAACAGCTGAAGAAGCTAAAGCTAAAGGAGCTGAAGAAGCAAGGAGCTGAAGGAGCAAAAGAGTTAGAGTTAGAAGTTAGCTAAAGAAGCTAAAAAAGGCTAAAACAGCTAAAGAAGCTAAAAGAAGCTAAAAGCTGAAAGAGCTATGGAAGCTAAAAAAAGCTGAGAAGAAACAGGAGTTTGAAGTTGAAATGACATTTAAAAGATGAAAGTGTAATGATTTCGAGCTAGAAAGAGTTGAAATGGCTGAAAGTATGCTTAAATAGTTACAAAAAAACTTTTTTTTTTAATTTTGAGCTGACATCCTGGGGATTGAACCCGGGCCACCTGCACGAAAGGCTGATAGGGTTACCATTGAGCCATTTCGTTGTGTTACACCGGAAGTGCATTTGACCTAGTTAAAGACTACACAGACAGACACAGAGCTAGCTGCTGCAGCCGCGGGCAAATCTGACTGTCTTCAAACACGTTTTGTGAGAAAAGTTGAATAGCTAGAAAGATAATTTTAACACCGTTAGAAGCAGAAGGCTTAGAGGAACTTAGCAAAGTAGTTTTACATCTGTGGAGTCAACTATATTTAAATCGAAACAGGTTGAACACACACAACATATATGGAGAGATGAGACGGCCGCCCGCCGATCGCGGGAGAGAAATGACACCGAACACTGACTTCAAATACATCTTGTGAGAAAAGTTGAGCAGCTAGAAAAATAATTTTAACACCATTAGAAGCAGAAGGCTTAGAGGAACTTAGCAAAGCAGTTTTACATCTGTGGAGTCAACTATATTTAAATCCAAGCAGTTTGAAAAACTTGAAGCTGATTCAAAAATGGCAGATTTCCTCAAAATTTGACAAGTTGTTCAAGCTTAAAGGCTCATAGTTCAAAATCTGTCCATGTGAGCTCTTTAAGAGTTACATTGGCTGAAAGAGGACAAGTTTTCCTACATTTTAAGGTATAATTTGTTTCTCTCAGTTAAACTGTATGAAAGTTATAGTAATTTGTTTGAAAAGTTGAAACTTATCAGCACTGCTGAATGTCTCACTCTAAAATCCAAGAAGGAGCTTCATTTTCCTATTTTTTAAACTGTCATATTTCAAAATTGGCTGAATATTTTTAAAAGATGAAACAATTGGTAACAGCTGAATGTCTTATGAACATTTTAAAATTTGAATGGTGTCTCTAGGTTAAAGTATGCTGAAGCAGTTACGATTTGAATAGATTTGAAGATTTTGAAGGATTTGAAAGCATTTGAAGATAAGGATTTGGAGAACTTAATTTTCATATTTTTGAAACTGTCATATTTCAAAATTGGCTGAATATTTTTAAAAGATGAAACAATTGGTAATAGCTGAATGTCTTATGAACATTTTAAAATTTGAATGGTGTCTCTAGCTGAAAGTATGCTGAACTAGTTAAGATTTGAAAGATTTGAAAGGATTTGAAAGGATTTGAAGAGATTTGAAAATTTAACATTAGTTTCAATGGGAAAAAAGTTGAACAAAAAGCTTAATATCTTAAAAAGTTGAAAAGTTACAAACACCAAAAATACATTCCCATCAAGAGCTGAATGAGCTGAACATTTTGATACCAAATTTGTTGAAATAGCTCAAAGTATGCTGAAGTAGTTGAATGCCGAAAAACGGCGGAATAATATGGAATAATAATAATAACTAGAAAGAGCTGTTCCTGCGAAACAGCTGTGAGAATGCATGAGCTGAATTACCTTAATAAAGAAAAATCTTAAAAAGCTAAAAGATTTGAAGATTTTAAAATTTGAATGGTGTCTCTAGCTGAAAGTATGCAAAAGTAGTTTAGATTTGAAGGATTTGAAATGATCTGAAGAATTTGAAGGATTTGAAAGGATTGAAATTATCTGAAGAATTTGAAGGATTTGAAAGGATTAAAATTATCTGAAGAATTTGAAGGATTTGAAAGGATTGAAATGATCTGAAGAATTTGAAGGATTTGAAAGGATTGAAATTATCTGAAGGATTTGAAGGATTTGAAAGGATTAAAATTATCTGAAGAATTTGAAGGTTTTGAAAGGATTGAAATTATCTGAAGAATTTGAAGGATTTGAAAGGATTGAAATGATCTGAAGAATTTGAAGGATTTGAAAGGATTAAAATTATCTGAAGCATTTGAAGGATTTGAAGATAAAATTAAGCTAGAAAGAGTTGAAATGGCTGAAAGTATGCTTAAATAATTCTAAAATAAAAAATGATAAAGTGTGGTCTGACATGATGGGGATTGAACCCGAGCCACCTGCACGAAAGGCTGGTAGTGTTACCATTAAGCCATTTCGTTGTGTTAAACCGGAAGTGCATTTGACCTAGTTAAAGACTACACAGACAGACACAGAGCTAGCTGCTGCAGCCGCGGGCAAATCTGACTGTCTTCAAACACGTTTTGTGAGAAAAGTTGAATAGCTAGAAAGATAATTTTAACACCGTTAGAAGCAGAAGGCTTAGTGGAACTTAGCAAAGTAGTTTTACATCTGTGGAGTCAACTATATTTAAATCGAAGCAGGTTGAACACACACAACATATATGGAGAGATGAGACGGCCGCCCGCCGATCGCGGGAGAGAAATGACACCGAACACTGACTTCAAATGCATCTTGTGAGAAAAGTTGAGCAGCTAGAAAAATAATTTTAACACCATTAGAAGCAGAAGGCTTAGAGGAATTTAGCAAAGTAGTTTTACATCTGTGGAGTCAACTATATTTAAATCGAAGCAGTTTGAAACACTTGAAGCTGATTCAAAAATGGCAGATTTCCTCAAAATTTGACAAGTTGTTCAAGCTTAAAGGCTCATAGTTCAAAATCTGTCCATGTGAGCTCTTTAAGAGTTACATTGGCTGAAAGAGGACAAGTTTTCCTACATTTTAAGGTATAATTTGTTTCTCTCAGTTAAACTGTATGAAAGTTATAGTAATTTGTTTGAAAAGTTGAAACTTATCAGCACTGCTGAATGTCTCACTCTAAAATCCAAGAAGGAGCTTCATTTTCATATTTTTTAAACTGTCATATTTCAAAATTGGCTGAATATTTTTAAAAGATGAAACAATTGGTAACAGCTGAATGTCTTATGAACATTTTAAAATTTGAATGGTGTCTCTAGGTTAAAGTATGCTGAAGCAGTTACGATTTGAATAGATTTGAAGATTTTGAAGGATTTGAAAGCATTTGAAGATAAGGATTTGGAGAACTTAATTTTCATATTTTTGAAACTGTCATATTTCAAAATTGGCTGAATATTTTTAAAAGATGAAACAATTGGTAATAGCTGAATGTCTTATGAACATTTTAAAATTTGAATGGTGTCTCTAGCTGAAAGTATGCTGAACTAGTTAAGATTTGAAAGATTTGAAAGGATTTGAAAGGATTTGAAAAGATTTGAAAATTTAACATTAGTTTCAATGGGAAAAAAGTTGAACAAAAAGCTTAATATCTTAAAAAGTTGAAAAGTTACAAACACCAAAAATACATTCCCATCAAGAGCTGAATGAGCTGAACATTTTGATACCAAATTTGTTGAAATAGCTCAAAGTATGCTGAAGTAGTTGAATGCCGAAAAACGGCGGAAGAATAATAATAACTAGAAAGAGCTGTTCCTGCGAAACAGCTGTGAGAATGCATGAGCTGAATTACCTTAATAAAGAAAAATCTTAAAAAGCTAAAAGATTTGAAGATTTTAAAATTTGAATGGTGTCTCTAGCTGAAAGTATGCACAAGTAGTTAAGATTTGAAGGATTTGAAATGATCTGAAGAATTTGAAGATAAAATTAAGCTAAAAACAGTTGAAAATGCTGAAAGTATGCTTAAATAATTATAAAATAAAAAAATTATAAAGGGTGGTCTGACATGATGGGGATTGAACCCGGGCCACCTGCACGAAAGGCTAGAAGTGTTACCATTAATCCATCTCGTTGCGTTACACCGGAAGTGCATTTGACCTAGTTAAAGACTACACAGAGAGACACAGAGCTAGCTGCTGCAGCCGCGGGACAAATCTGACTGTCTTCAAACACGTTTTGTGAGAAAAGTTGAATAGCTAGAAAGATAATTTTAACACCGTTAGAAGCAGAAGGCTTAGAGGAACTTAGCAAAGTAGTTTTACATCTGTGGAGTCAACTATATTTAAATCGAAGCAGGTTGAACACACACAACATATATGGAGAGATGAGACGGCCGCCCGCCGATCGCGGGAGAGAAATGACACCGAACACTGACTTCAAATACATCTTGTGAGAAAAGTTGAGCAGCTAGAAAAATAATTTTAACACCATTAGAAGCAGAAGGCTTAGAGGAACCTAGCAAAGTAGTTTTACATCTGTGGAGTCAACTATATTTAAATCCAAGCAGTTTGAAACACTTGAAGCTGATTCAAAAATGGCAGATTTCCTCAAAATTTGAGAAGTTGTTCAAGCTTAAAGGCTCATAGTTCAAAATCTGTCCATGTGAGCTCTTTAAGAGTTACATTGGCTGAAAGAGGACAAGTTTTCCTACATTTTAAGGTATAATTCGTTTCTCTCAGTTAAACTGTATGAAAGTTATAGTAATTTGTTTGAAAAGTTGAAACTTATCAGCACTGCTGAATGTCTCACTCTAAAATCCAAGAAGGAGCTTCATTTTCCTATTTTTTAAACTGTCATATTTCAAAATTGGCTGAATATTTTTAAAAGATGAAACAATTGGTAACAGCTGAATGTCTTATGAACATTTTAAAATTTGAATGGTGTCTCTAGGTTAAAGTATGCTGAAGCAGTTACGATTTGAATAGATTTGAAGATTTTGAAGGATTTGAAAGCATTTGAAGATAAGGATTTGGAGAACTTAATTTTCATATTTTTGAAACTGTCATATTTCAAAATTGGCTGAATATTTTTAAAAGATGAAACAATTGGTAATAGCTGAATGTCTTATGAACATTTTAAAATTTGAATGGTGTCTCTAGCTGAAAGTATGCTGAACTAGTTAAGATTTGAAAGATTTGAAAGGATTTCAAAGGATTTGAAGAGATTTGAAAATTTAACATTAGTTTCAATGGGAAAAAAGTTGAACAAAAAGCTTAATATCTTAAAAAGTTGAAAAGTTACAAACACCAAAAATACATTCCCATCAAGAGCTGAATGAGCTGAACATTTTGATACCAAATTTGTTGAAATAGCTCAAAGTATGCTGAAGTAGTTGAATGCCGAAAAACGGCGGAATAATAATAATAACTAGAAAGAGCTGTTCCTGCGAAACAGCTGTGAGAATGCATGAGCTGAATTACCATGCTAAAATATCTTAAGAAGCTAAAAAAAAGCTAAAACAGCTGAAGAAGCTAAAGCTGAAGTAGCTGAAGAAGCTAAAGCTAAAGGAGCTGAAGAAGCTAAAGCTAAAAGCTGAAGAAGCTAAAGCTGAAGGAGCTGAAGAAGCTAAGAGCTAAAGGAGCTAAAGAAGCTAAAAGAAGCTAAAAGCTGAAGAAGCTAAAATAAGCTAAAACAGCTGAAGAAGCTAACAGCTGAAGGAGCTAAAGCTAAAACAGCTGAAGAAGCTAACAGCTGAAGGAGCTAAAGCTAAAACAGCTGAAGAAGCTAAAGCTAAAGGAGCTGAAGAAGCAAGGAGCTGAAGGAGCAAAAGAGTTAGAGTTAGAAGTTAGCTAAAGAAGCTAAAAAAGGCTAAAACAGCTAAAGAAGCTAAAAGAAGCTAAAAGCTGAAAGAGCTATGGAAGCTAAAAAAAGCTGAGAAGAAACAGGAGTTTGAAGTTGAAATGACATTTAAAAGATGAAAGTGTAATGATTTCGAGCTAGAAAGAGTTGAAATGGCTGAAAGTATGCTTAAATAGTTACAAAAAAACTTTTTTTTTTAATTTTGAGCTGACATCCTGGGGATTGAACCCGGGCCACCTGCACGAAAGGCTGATAGGGTTACCATTGAGCCATTTCGTTGTGTTACACCGGAAGTGCATTTGACCTAGTTAAAGACTACACAGACAGACACAGAGCTAGCTGCTGCAGCCGCGGGCAAATCTGACTGTCTTCAAACACGTTTTGTGAGAAAAGTTGAATAGCTAGAAAGATAATTTTAACACCGTTAGAAGCAGAAGGCTTAGAGGAACTTAGCAAAGTAGTTTTACATCTGTGGAGTCAACTATATTTAAATCGAAACAGGTTGAACACACACAACATATATGGAGAGATGAGACGGCCGCCCGCCGATCGCGGGAGAGAAATGACACCGAACACTGACTTCAAATACATCTTGTGAGAAAAGTTGAGCAGCTAGAAAAATAATTTTAACACCATTAGAAGCAGAAGGCTTAGAGGAACTTAGCAAAGCAGTTTTACATCTGTGGAGTCAACTATATTTAAATCCAAGCAGTTTGAAAAACTTGAAGCTGATTCAAAAATGGCAGATTTCCTCAAAATTTGACAAGTTGTTCAAGCTTAAAGGCTCATAGTTCAAAATCTGTCCATGTGAGCTCTTTAAGAGTTACATTGGCTGAAAGAGGACAAGTTTTCCTACATTTTAAGGTATAATTTGTTTCTCTCAGTTAAACTGTATGAAAGTTATAGTAATTTGTTTGAAAAGTTGAAACTTATCAGCACTGCTGAATGTCTCACTCTAAAATCCAAGAAGGAGCTTCATTTTCCTATTTTTTAAACTGTCATATTTCAAAATTGGCTGAATATTTTTAAAAGATGAAACAATTGGTAACAGCTGAATGTCTTATGAACATTTTAAAATTTGAATGGTGTCTCTAGGTTAAAGTATGCTGAAGCAGTTACGATTTGAATAGATTTGAAGATTTTGAAGGATTTGAAAGCATTTGAAGATAAGGATTTGGAGAACTTAATTTTCATATTTTTGAAACTGTCATATTTCAAAATTGGCTGAATATTTTTAAAAGATGAAACAATTGGTAATAGCTGAATGTCTTATGAACATTTTAAAATTTGAATGGTGTCTCTAGCTGAAAGTATGCTGAACTAGTTAAGATTTGAAAGATTTGAAAGGATTTGAAAGGATTTGAAGAGATTTGAAAATTTAACATTAGTTTCAATGGGAAAAAAGTTGAACAAAAAGCTTAATATCTTAAAAAGTTGAAAAGTTACAAACACCAAAAATACATTCCCATCAAGAGCTGAATGAGCTGAACATTTTGATACCAAATTTGTTGAAATAGCTCAAAGTATGCTGAAGTAGTTGAATGCCGAAAAACGGCGGAATAATATGGAATAATAATAATAACTAGAAAGAGCTGTTCCTGCGAAACAGCTGTGAGAATGCATGAGCTGAATTACCTTAATAAAGAAAAATCTTAAAAAGCTAAAAGATTTGAAGATTTTAAAATTTGAATGGTGTCTCTAGCTGAAAGTATGCAAAAGTAGTTTAGATTTGAAGGATTTGAAATGATCTGAAGAATTTGAAGGATTTGAAAGGATTGAAATTATCTGAAGAATTTGAAGGATTTGAAAGGATTAAAATTATCTGAAGAATTTGAAGGATTTGAAAGGATTGAAATGATCTGAAGAATTTGAAGGATTTGAAAGGATTGAAATTATCTGAAGGATTTGAAGGATTTGAAAGGATTAAAATTATCTGAAGAATTTGAAGGTTTTGAAAGGATTGAAATTATCTGAAGAATTTGAAGGATTTGAAAGGATTGAAATGATCTGAAGAATTTGAAGGATTTGAAAGGATTAAAATTATCTGAAGCATTTGAAGGATTTGAAGATAAAATTAAGCTAGAAAGAGTTGAAATGGCTGAAAGTATGCTTAAATAATTCTAAAATAAAAAATGATAAAGTGTGGTCTGACATGATGGGGATTGAACCCGAGCCACCTGCACGAAAGGCTGGTAGTGTTACCATTAAGCCATTTCGTTGTGTTAAACCGGAAGTGCATTTGACCTAGTTAAAGACTACACAGACAGACACAGAGCTAGCTGCTGCAGCCGCGGGCAAATCTGACTGTCTTCAAACACGTTTTGTGAGAAAAGTTGAATAGCTAGAAAGATAATTTTAACACCGTTAGAAGCAGAAGGCTTAGTGGAACTTAGCAAAGTAGTTTTACATCTGTGGAGTCAACTATATTTAAATCGAAGCAGGTTGAACACACACAACATATATGGAGAGATGAGACGGCCGCCCGCCGATCGCGGGAGAGAAATGACACCGAACACTGACTTCAAATGCATCTTGTGAGAAAAGTTGAGCAGCTAGAAAAATAATTTTAACACCATTAGAAGCAGAAGGCTTAGAGGAATTTAGCAAAGTAGTTTTACATCTGTGGAGTCAACTATATTTAAATCCAAGCAGTTTGAAACACTTGAAGCTGATTCAAAAATGGCAGATTTCCTCAAAATTTGACAAGTTGTTCAAGCTTAAAGGCTCATAGTTCAAAATCTGTCCATGTGAGCTCTTTAAGAGTTACATTGGCTGAAAGAGGACAAGTTTTCCTACATTTTAAGGTATAATTTGTTTCTCTCAGTTAAACTGTATGAAAGTTATAGTAATTTGTTTGAAAAGTTGAAACTTATCAGCACTGCTGAATGTCTCACTCTAAAATCCAAGAAGGAGCTTCATTTTTCTATTTTTTAAACTGTCATATTTCAAAATTGGCTGAATATTTTTAAAAGATGAAACAATTGGTAACAGCTGAATGTCTTATGAACATTTTAAAATTTGAATGGTGTCTCTAGGTTAAAGTATGCTGAAGCAGTTACGATTTGAATAGATTTGAAGATTTTGAAGGATTTGAAAGCATTTGAAGATAAGGATTTGGAGAACTTAATTTTCATATTTTTGAAACTGTCATATTTCAAAATTGGCTGAATATTTTTAAAAGATGAAACAATTGGTAATAGCTGAATGTCTTATGAACATTTTAAAATTTGAATGGTGTCTCTAGCTGAAAGTATGCTGAACTAGTTAAGATTTGAAAGATTTGAAAGGATTTGAAAGGATTTGAAGAGATTTGAAAATTTAACATTAGTTTCAATGGGAAAAAAGTTGAACAAAAAGCTTAATATCTTAAAAAGTTGAAAAGTTACAAACACCAAAAATACATTCCCATCAAGAGCTGAATGAGCTGAACATTTTGATACCAAATTTGTTGAAATAGCTCAAAGTATGCTGAAGTAGTTGAATGCCGAAAAACGGCGGAATAATAATAATAATAACTAGAAAGAGCTGTTCCTTTGAAACAGCTGTGAGAATGCATGAGCTGAATTACCTTAATAAAGAAAAATCTTAAAAAGCTAAAAGATTTGAAGATTTTAAAATTTGAATGGTGTCTCTAGCTGAAAGTATGCAAAAGTAGTTAAGATTTGAAGGATTTGAAATGATCTGAAGAATTTGAAGATAAAATTAAGCTAGAAACAGTTGAAAATGCTGAAAGTATGCTTAAATAATTATAAAATAAAAAAATTATAAAAAATTGTATGACATTATGGGGATTGAACCCGGGCCACCTGCACGAAAGGCTGGTAGTGTTACCATTATGCCATCTCATTGTGTTAAATAGGAAGTGCATTTGACCTAGTTAAAGACTACACAGAGAGACACAGAGCTAGCTGCTGCAGCCGCGGGACAAATCTGACTGTCTTCAAACACGTTTTGTGAGAAAAGTTGAATAGCTAGAAAGATAATTTTAACACCGTTAGAAGCAGAAGGCTTAGAGGAACTTAGCAAAGTAGTTTTACATCTGTGGAGTCAACTATATTTAAATCGAAGCAGGTTGAACACACACAACATATATGGAGAGATGAGACGGCCGCCCGCCGATCGCGGGAGAGAAATGACACCGAACACTGACTTCAAATACATCTTGTGAGAAAAGTTGAGCAGCTAGAAAAATAATTTTAACACCATTAGAAGCAGAAGGCTTAGAGGAACTTAGCAAAGTACTTTTACATCTGTGGAGTCAACTATATTTAAATCCAAGCAGTTTGAAACACTTGAAGCTGATTCAAAAATGGCAGATTTCCTCAAAATTTGACAAGTTGTTCAAGCTTAAAGGCTCATAGTTCAAAATCTGTCCATGTGAGCTCTTTAAGAGTTACATTGGCTGAAAGAGGACAAGTTTTCCTACATTTTAAGGTATAATTTGTTTCTCTCAGTTAAACTGTATGAAAGTTATAGTAATTTGTTTGAAAAGTTGAAACTTATCAGCACTGCTGAATGTCTCACTCTAAAATCCAAGAAGGAGCTTCATTTTCCTATTTTTTAAACTGTCATATTTCAAAATTGGCTGAATATTTTTAAAAGATGAAACAATTGGTAACAGCTGAATGTCTTATGAACATTTTAAAATTTGAATGGTGTCTCTAGGTTAAAGTATGCTGAAGCAGTTACGATTTGAATAGATTTGAAGATTTTGAAGGATTTGAAAGCATTTGAAGATAAGGATTTGGAGAACTTAATTTTCATATTTTTGAAACTGTCATATTTCAAAATTGGCTGAATATTTTTAAAAGATGAAACAATTGGTAATAGCTGAATGTCTTATGAACATTTTAAAATTTGAATGGTGTCTCTAGCTGAAAGTATGCTGAACTAGTTAAGATTTGAAAGATTTGAAAGGATTTGAAAGGATTTGAAGAGATTTGAAAATTTAACATTAGTTTCAATGGGAAAAAAGTTGAACAAAAAGCTTAATATCTTAAAAAGTTGAAAAGTTACAAACACCAAAAATACATTCCCATCAAGAGCTGAATGAGCTGAACATTTTGATACCAAATTTGTTGAAATAGCTCAAAGTATGCTGAAGTAGTTGAATGCCGAAAAACGGCGGAATAATATGGAATAATAATAATAACTAGAAAGAGCTGTTCCTGCGAAACAGCTGTGAGAATGCATGAGCTGAATTACCTTAATAAAGAAAAATCTTAAAAAGCTAAAAGATTTGAAGATTTTAAAATTTGAATGGTGTCTCTAGCTGAAAGTATGCAAAAGTAGTTTAGATTTGAAGGATTTGAAATGATCTGAAGAATTTGAAGGATTTGAAAGGATTGAAATTATCTGAAGAATTTGAAGGATTTGAAAGGATTAAAATTATCTGAAGAATTTGAAGGATTTGAAAGGATTGAAATGATCTGAAGAATTTGAAGGATTTGAAAGGATTGAAATTATCTGAAGGATTTGAAGGATTTGAAAGGATTAAAATTATCTGAAGAATTTGAAGGTTTTGAAAGGATTGAAATTATCTGAAGAATTTGAAGGATTTGAAAGGATTGAAATGATCTGAAGAATTTGAAGGATTTGAAAGGATTAAAATTATCTGAAGCATTTGAAGGATTTGAAGATAAAATTAAGCTAGAAAGAGTTGAAATGGCTGAAAGTATGCTTAAATAATTCTAAAATAAAAAATGATAAAGTGTGGTCTGACATGATGGGGATTGAACCCGAGCCACCTGCACGAAAGGCTGGTAGTGTTACCATTAAGCCATTTCGTTGTGTTAAACCGGAAGTGCATTTGACCTAGTTAAAGACTACACAGACAGACACAGAGCTAGCTGCTGCAGCCGCGGGCAAATCTGACTGTCTTCAAACACGTTTTGTGAGAAAAGTTGAATAGCTAGAAAGATAATTTTAACACCGTTAGAAGCAGAAGGCTTAGTGGAACTTAGCAAAGTAGTTTTACATCTGTGGAGTCAACTATATTTAAATCGAAGCAGGTTGAACACACACAACATATATGGAGAGATGAGACGGCCGCCCGCCGATCGCGGGAGAGAAATGACACCGAACACTGACTTCAAATGCATCTTGTGAGAAAAGTTGAGCAGCTAGAAAAATAATTTTAACACCATTAGAAGCAGAAGGCTTAGAGGAATTTAGCAAAGTAGTTTTACATCTGTGGAGTCAACTATATTTAAATCCAAGCAGTTTGAAACACTTGAAGCTGATTCAAAAATGGCAGATTTCCTCAAAATTTGACAAGTTGTTCAAGCTTAAAGGCTCATAGTTCAAAATCTGTCCATGTGAGCTCTTTAAGAGTTACATTGGCTGAAAGAGGACAAGTTTTCCTACATTTTAAGGTATAATTTGTTTCTCTCAGTTAAACTGTATGAAAGTTATAGTAATTTGTTTGAAAAGTTGAAACTTATCAGCACTGCTGAATGTCTCACTCTAAAATCCAAGAAGGAGCTTCATTTTTCTATTTTTTAAACTGTCATATTTCAAAATTGGCTGAATATTTTTAAAAGATGAAACAATTGGTAACAGCTGAATGTCTTATGAACATTTTAAAATTTGAATGGTGTCTCTAGGTTAAAGTATGCTGAAGCAGTTACGATTTGAATAGATTTGAAGATTTTGAAGGATTTGAAAGCATTTGAAGATAAGGATTTGGAGAACTTAATTTTCATATTTTTGAAACTGTCATATTTCAAAATTGGCTGAATATTTTTAAAAGATGAAACAATTGGTAATAGCTGAATGTCTTATGAACATTTTAAAATTTGAATGGTGTCTCTAGCTGAAAGTATGCTGAACTAGTTAAGATTTGAAAGATTTGAAAGGATTTGAAAGGATTTGAAGAGATTTGAAAATTTAACATTAGTTTCAATGGGAAAAAAGTTGAACAAAAAGCTTAATATCTTAAAAAGTTGAAAAGTTACAAACACCAAAAATACATTCCCATCAAGAGCTGAATGAGCTGAACATTTTGATACCAAATTTGTTGAAATAGCTCAAAGTATGCTGAAGTAGTTGAATGCCGAAAAACGGCGGAATAATAATAATAATAACTAGAAAGAGCTGTTCCTTTGAAACAGCTGTGAGAATGCATGAGCTGAATTACCTTAATAAAGAAAAATCTTAAAAAGCTAAAAGATTTGAAGATTTTAAAATTTGAATGGTGTCTCTAGCTGAAAGTATGCAAAAGTAGTTAAGATTTGAAGGATTTGAAATGATCTGAAGAATTTGAAGATAAAATTAAGCTAGAAACAGTTGAAAATGCTGAAAGTATGCTTAAATAATTATAAAATAAAAAAATTATAAAAAATTGTATGACATTATGGGGATTGAACCCGGGCCACCTGCACGAAAGGCTGGTAGTGTTACCATTATGCCATCTCATTGTGTTAAATAGGAAGTGCATTTGACCTAGTTAAAGACTACACAGAGAGACACAGAGCTAGCTGCTGCAGCCGCGGGACAAATCTGACTGTCTTCAAACACGTTTTGTGAGAAAAGTTGAATAGCTAGAAAGATAATTTTAACACCGTTAGAAGCAGAAGGCTTAGAGGAACTTAGCAAAGTAGTTTTACATCTGTGGAGTCAACTATATTTAAATCGAAGCAGGTTGAACACACACAACATATATGGAGAGATGAGACGGCCGCCCGCCGATCGCGGGAGAGAAATGACACCGAACACTGACTTCAAATACATCTTGTGAGAAAAGTTGAGCAGCTAGAAAAATAATTTTAACACCATTAGAAGCAGAAGGCTTAGAGGAACTTAGCAAAGTACTTTTACATCTGTGGAGTCAACTATATTTAAATCCAAGCAGTTTGAAACACTTGAAGCTGATTCAAAAATGGCAGATTTCCTCAAAATTTGACAAGTTGTTCAAGCTTAAAGGCTCATAGTTCAAAATCTGTCCATGTGAGCTCTTTAAGAGTTACATTGGCTGAAAGAGGACAAGTTTTCCTACATTTTAAGGTATAATTTGTTTCTCTCAGTTAAACTGTATGAAAGTTATAGTAATTTGTTTGAAAAGTTGAAACTTATCAGCACTGCTGAATGTCTCACTCTAAAATCCAAGAAGGAGCTTCATTTTCCTATTTTTTAAACTGTCATATTTCAAAATTGGCTGAATATTTTTAAAAGATGAAACAATTGGTAACAGCTGAATGTCTTATGAACATTTTAAAATTTGAATGGTGTCTCTAGGTTAAAGTATGCTGAAGCAGTTACGATTTGAATAGATTTGAAGATTTTGAAGGATTTGAAAGCATTTGAAGATAAGGATTTGGAGAACTTAATTTTCATATTTTTGAAACTGTCATATTTCAAAATTGGCTGAATATTTTTAAAAGATGAAACAATTGGTAATAGCTGAATGTCTTATGAACATTTTAAAATTTGAATGGTGTCTCTAGCTGAAAGTATGCTGAACTAGTTAAGATTTGAAAGATTTGAAAGGATTTGAAAGGATTTGAAGAGATTTGAAAATTTAACATTAGTTTCAATGGGAAAAAAGTTGAACAAAATGCTTAATATCTTAAAAAGTTGAAAAGTTACAAACACCAAAAATACATTCCCATCAAGAGCTGAATGAGCTGAACATTTTGATACCAAATTTGTTGAAATAGCTCAAAGTATGCTGAAGTAGTTGAATGCCGAAAAACGGCGGAAGAATAATAATAACTAGAAAGAGCTGTTCCTGCGAAACAGCTGTGAGAATGCATGAGCTGAATTACCTTAATAAAGAAAAATGTTAAAAAGCTAAAAGATTTGAAGATTTTAAAATTTGAATGGTGTCTCTAGCTGAAAGTATGCAAAAGTAGTTAAGATTTGAAGGATTTGAAATGATCTGAAGAATTTGAAGATAAAATTAAGCTAGAAACAGTTGAAAATGCTGAAAGTATGCTTAAATAATTATAAAATAAAAAAATTATAAAACGTGGTCTGACATTATGGTGATTGAACCCGGGCCACCTGCACGAAAGGCTGGTAGTGTTACCATTAAGCCATCTCGTTGTGTTACACCTGAAGTGCATTTGACCTACTTAAAGACTACACAGAGAGACACAGAGCTAGCTGCTGCAGCCGCGGGACAAATCTGACTGTCTTCAAACACGTTTTGTGAGAAAAGTTGAATAGCTAGAAAGATAATTTTAACACCGTTAGAAGCAGAAGGCTTAGAGGAACTTAGCAAAGTACTTTTACATCTGTGGAGTGAACTATATTTAAATCGAAGCAGGTTGAACACACACAACATATATGGAGAGATGAGACGGCCGCCCGCCGATCGCGGGAGAGAAATGACACCGAACACTGACTTCAAATACATCTTGTGAGAAAAGTTGAGCAGCTAGAAAAATAATTTTAACACCATTAGAAGCAGAAGGCTTAGAGGAACTTAGCAAAGTACTTTTACATCTGTGGAGTCAACTATATTTAAATCGAAGCAGTTTGAAACACTTGAAGCTGATTCAAAAATGGCAGATTTCCTCAAAATTTGACAAGTTCTTCAAGCTTAAAGGCTCATAGTTCAAAATCTGTCCATGTGAGCTCTTTAAGAGTTACATTGGCTGAAAGAGGACAAGTTTTCCTACATTTTAAGGTATAATTTGTTTCTCTCAGTTAAACTGTATGAAAGTTACAGTAATTTGTTTGAAAAGTTGAAACTTATCAGCACTGCTGAATGTCTCACTCTAAAATCCAAGAAGGAACTTCATTTTCATATTTTTTAAACTGTCATATTTCAAAATTGGCTGAATATTTTTAAAAGATGAGACATTTTGTAATAGCTGAATGTCTTATGAACATTTTAAAATTTGAATGGTGTCTCTAGCTGATAGTATGCTGAACTAGTTACGATTTGAAAAGATTTTAAGGTTTTGAAGGATTTGAAAGGATTTCAAGATAAGGATTTGAAGAACTTAATTTTCATATTTTTTAAACTGTCATATTTCAAAATTGGCCGAATATTTTTAAAAGATGAGACATTTTGTAATAGCTGAATGTCTTATGAACATTTTAAAATTTGAATGGTGTCTCTAGCTGAAAGTATGCTGAACTAGTTAAGATTTGAAGGATTTGAAAGGATTTGAAAGGATTTGAAGATTTAACATTAGTTTCAATGGGAAAAAAGTTGAACAAAAAGCTTAATATCTTAAAAAGTTGAAAAGTTACAAACACCAAAAAATATTTCCCATCGAGAGCTGAAAGAGCTGAACATTTTGATACCAAATTTGTTGAAATAGCTGAAAGTATGCTGAAGTATTTGAATGCCGAAAAACGGCGGAAGAATATGGAATACGGAATAATAATAAAGAGAAACAGGAACTTAATAGTGAGAATGCTTCATGCATTCTCACAATAAAGGGAAACAGAAACTTAATAGTGAGAATGCTTCATGCATTCTCACAATAATAAAGGGAAACAGGAACTTAATAGTGAGAATGCTTCATGCATTCTCACAATAATAATAAAGAGAAACAGAAACTTAATAGTGAGAATGCTTAATGCATTCTCACAATAATAATAATAAAGAGAAACAGAAACTTAATAGTGAGAATGCTTCATGCATTCTCACAATAACTAGAAAGAGCTGTTCCTGCGAAACAGCTGTGAGAATGCATGAGCTGAATTACCATGCTAAAATATCTTAAGAAGCTAAAAAAAAGCTAAAACAGCTGAAGAAGCTAAAGCTGAAGTAGCTGAAGAAGCTAAAGCTAAAGGAGCTGAAGAAGCTAAAGCTAAAGGAGCTGAAGAAGCTAAAGCTGAAGGAGCTGAAGAAGCTAAGAGCTAAAGGAGCTTAAGAAGCTAAAAGAAGCTAAAAGCTGAAGAAGCTAAAATAAGCTAAAACAGCTGAAGAAGCTAACAGCTGAAGGAGCTAAAGCTAAAACAGCTGAAGAAGCTAACAGCTGAAGGAGCTAAAGCTAAAACAGCTGAAGAAGCTAAAGCTAAAGGAGCTGAAGAAGCAAGCAGCTGAAGGAGCAAAAGAGTTAGAGTTAGAAGTTAGCTAAAGAAGCTAAAAAAGGCTAAAACAGCTAAAGAAGCTAAAAGAAGCTAAAAGCTGAAAGAGCTATGGAAGCTAAAAAAAGCTGAGAAGAAACAGGAGTTTGAAGTTGAAATGACATTTAAAAGATGAAAGTGTAATGATTTCGAGCTAGAAAGATTTGAAATGGCTGAAAGTATGCTTAAATAGTTACAAAAAAACTTTTTTTTTTTATTTTGAGCTGACATCCTGGGGATTGAACCCGGGCCACCTGCACGAAAGGCTGGTAGTGTTACCATTAAGCCATTTCGTTGTGTCAAACCGGAAGTGCATTTGACCTACTTAAAGACTACACAGACAGACACAGAGCTAGCTGCTGCAGCCGCGGGCAAATCTGACTGTCTTCAAACACGTTTTGTGAGAAAAGTTGAATAGCTAGAAAGATAATTTTAACACCGTTAGAAGCAGAAGGCTTAGAGGAACTTAGCAAAGTAGTTTTACATCTGTGGAGTGAACTATATTTAAATCGAAACAGGTTGAACACACACAACATATATGGAGAGATGAGACGGCCGCCCGCCGATCGCGGGAGAGAAATGACACCGAACACTGACTTCAAATACATCTTGTGAGAAAAGTTGAGCAGCTAGAAAAATAATTTTAACACCATTAGAAGCAGAAGGCTTAGAGGAACTTAGCAAAGTAGTTTTACATCTGTGGAGTCAACTATATTTAAATCCAAGCAGTTTGAAAATTTGAAGCTGATTCAAAAATGGCAGATTTCCTCAAAATTTGACAAGTTCTTCAAGCTTAAAGGCTCATAGTTCAAAATCTGTCCATGTGAGCTCTTTAAGAGTTACATTGGCTGAAAGAGGACAAGTTTTCCTACATTTTAAGGTATAATTTGTTTCTCTCAGTTAAACTGTATGAAAGTTATAGTAATTTGTTTGAAAAGTTGAAACTTATCAGCACTGCTGAATGTCTCACTCTAAAATCCAAGAAGGAGCTTCATTTTCCTATTTTTTAAACTGTCATATTTCAAAATTGGCTGAATATTTTTAAAAGATGAAACAATTGGTAACAGCTGAATGTCTTATGAACATTTTAAAATTTGAATGGTGTCTCTAGGTTAAAGTATGCTGAAGCAGTTACGATTTGAATAGATTTGAAGATTTTGAAGGATTTGAAAGCATTTGAAGATAAGGATTTGGAGAACTTAATTTTCATATTTTTGAAACTGTCATATTTCAAAATTGGCTGAATATTTTTAAAAGATGAAACAATTGGTAATAGCTGAATGTCTTATGAACATTTTAAAATTTGAATGGTGTCTCTAGCTGAAAGTATGCTGAACTAGTTAAGATTTGAAAGATTTGAAAGGATTTGAAAGGATTTGAAGAGATTTGAAAATTTAACATTAGTTTCAATGGGAAAAAAGTTGAACAAAAAGCTTAATATCTTAAAAAGTTGAAAAGTTACAAACACCAAAAATACATTCCCATCAAGAGCTTAATGAGCTGAACATTTTGATACCAAATTTGTTGAAATAGCTTAAAGTATGCTGAAGTAGTTGAATGCCGAAAAACGGCGGAAGAATATGGAATAATAATAACTAGAAAGAGCTGTTCCTGCGAAACAGCTGTGAGAATGCATGAGCTGAATTACCATGCTAAAATATCTTAAGAAGCTAAAAAAAAGCTAAAACAGCTGAAGAAGCTAAAGCTGAAGTAGCTGAAGAAGCTAAAGCTAAAGGAGCTGAAGAAGCTAAAGCTAAAGGAGCTGAAGAAGCTAAAGCTGAAGGAGCTGAAGAAGCTAAGAGCTAAAGGAGCTAAAGAAGCTAAAAGAAGCTAAAAGCTGAAGAAGCTAAAATAAGCTAAAACAGCTGAAGAAGCTAACAGCTGAAGGAGCTAAAGCTAAAACAGCTGAAGAAGCTAACAGCTGAAGGAGCTAAAGCTAAAACAGCTGAAGAAGCTAAAGCTAAAGGAGCTGAAGAAGCAAGGAGCTGAAGGAGCAAAAGAGTTAGAGTTAGAAGTTAGCTAAAGAAGCTAAAAAAGGCTAAAACAGCTAAAGAAGCTAAAAGAAGCTAAAAGCTGAAAGAGCTATGGAAGCTAAAAAAAGCTGAGAAGAAACAGGAGTTTGAAGTTGAAATGACATTTAAAAGATGAAAGTGTAATGATTTCGAGCTAGAAAGAGTTGAAATGGCTGAAAGTATGCTTAAATAGTTACAAAAAAACTCTTTTTTTTAATTTTGAGCTGACATCCTGGGGATTGAACCCGGGCCACTTGCACGAAAGGCTGATAGGGTTACCATTGAGCCATTTCGTTGTGTTACACCGGAAGTGCATTTGACCTAGTTAAAGACTACACAGACAGACACAGAGCTAGCTGCTGCAGCCGCGGGCAAATCTGACTGTCTTCAAACACGTTTTGTGAGAAAAGTTGAATAGCTAGAAAGATAATTTTAACACCGTTAGAAGCAGAAGGCTTAGAGGAACTTAGCAAAGTAGTTTTACATCTGTGGAGTGAACTATATTTAAATCGAAACAGGTTGAACACACACAACATATATGGAGAGATGAGACGGCCGCCCGCCGATCGCGGGAGAGAAATGACACCGAACACTGACTTCAAATACATCTTGTGAGAAAAGTTGAGCAGCTAGAAAAATAATTTTAACACCATTAGAAGCAGAAGGCTTAGAGGAACTTAGCAAAGTAGTTTTACATCTGTGGAGTCAACTATATTTAAATCCAAGCAGTTTGAAAAACTTGAAGCTGATTCAAAAATGGCAGATTTCCTCAAAATTTGACAAGTTCTTCAAGCTTAAAGGCTCATAGTTCAAAATCTGTCCATGTGAGCTCTTTAAGAGTTACATTGGCTGAAAGAGGACAAGTTTTCCTACATTTTAAGGTATAATTTGTTTCTCTCAGTTAAACTGTATGAAAGTTATAGTAATTTGTTTGAAAAGTTGAAACTTATCAGCACTGCTGAATGTCTCACTCTAAAATCCAAGAAGGAGCTTCATTTTCCTATTTTTTAAACTGTCATATTTCAAAATTGGCTGAATATTTTTAAAAGATGAAACAATTGGTAACAGCTGAATGTCTTATGAACATTTTAAAATTTGAATGGTGTCTCTAGGTTAAAGTATGCTGAAGCAGTTACGATTTGAATAGATTTGAAGATTTTGAAGGATTTGAAAGCATTTGAAGATAAGGATTTGGAGAACTTAATTTTCATATTTTTGAAACTGTCATATTTCAAAATTGGCTGAATATTTTTAAAAGATGAAACAATTGGTAATAGCTGAATGTCTTATGAACATTTTAAAATTTGAATGGTGTCTCTAGCTGAAAGTATGCTGAACTAGTTAAGATTTGAAAGATTTGAAAGGATTTGAAAGGATTTGAAGAGATTTGAAAATTTAACATTAGTTTCAATGGGAAAAAAGTTGAACAAAAAGCTTAATATCTTAAAAAGTTGAAAAGTTACAAACACCAAAAATACATTCCCATCAAGAGCTGAATGAGCTGAACATTTTGATACCAAATTTGTTGAAATAGCTCAAAGTATGCTGAAGTAGTTGAATGCCGAAAAACGGCGGAATAATATGGAATAATAATAATAAAGAGAAACAGGAACTTAATAGTGAGAATGCTTCATGCATTCTCACAATAAAGGGAAACAGAAACTTAATAGTGAGAATGCTTCATGCATTCTCACAATAATAACTAGAAAGAGCTGTTCCTGCGAAACAGCTGTGAGAATGCAAGAGCTGAACAACCATGCTAAAAAATCTTAAGAAGCTAAAAAAAAGCTAAAACAGCTGAAGAAGCTAAAGCTGAAGTAGCTTAAGAAGCTAAAGCTAAAGGAGCTGAAGAAGCTAAAGCTGAAGGAGCTGAAGAAGCTAAAGCTGAAGGAGCTGAAGGAGCTGAAGAAGCTAAAAGCTAAAGGAGCTAAAGAAGCTAAAAGAAGCTAACACAGCTGAAGAAGCTATAAATGCTGAATAAGCTAAAGAAGCTAAAAGAAGCTAAAAGAGCTGAAGAAGCTAAAATAAGCTAAAAGCTGAAGGAGCTATGGAAGCAAAAATAGGCTGAGAAGAAACAGGAGTTTGAAGTTGAAATGACATTTAAAAGACGAAAGTGTAATGATTACAAGTCCAGTAAGATTAATGATTGTTCAGTGTTTATGAAGGCGACACAGTACTTGTTTTTCAATGCATAGCAAACATTTAAATAGAATACAACAGATTTGTTCATTGATATGTTAATATGTAGCCTACATAATTACAAAACCTCAAGAACACTTAAATTACAAAAGCATGTTTTCATTTCTAAGTATTATGGATTGCAAATAATGTCAATTATCAGTAGGTAGATAGATAGATAGATAGATAGATAGATAGATAGATAGATAGATAGATAGATAGATAGATAGATAGATAGATAGATAGATAGATAGATAGATAGATAGATTGCAAAGAAAATTCAAAGTGATTTTATGTTCAAACAGTAATATTGTCAGACAAATATCTTATGTTAATATTTTTACAGAAAAGAAAACTTAAAAAACTACTAATATGAATATCTATTGTAACAAAAAATATTTCCCAAAACCAAAATACCAGCTGATACCCCGCACTAAGACAGGATTTACTCAATTGTGTGTTCATTTAAAAAGTTTGTCATTTCATCTATTTGCAATTTTTTGGGTCTTTAAAATGGCCAAATATAATTTTCTATCAACTGTTCTGCTATTATTGGTTTCCACATGGTGGAAAGTTGATCAGGTGGACATCATGGAGAGCATTCCCAAATATCAGGAATGCTCTCCATAATGACTCAGCACAGCCTGTGTGGGAGTCCTGTCTTATTCCTGCTATGAGTACGACTAAATCAGTTCTCTGGTGCTCATGAGCACATTTGCACGTGACATCTGAAGTAATCAAAGTTTCTGCTGAACAGTGACAGACATGAGGAAACATGATGGAGAAAAACACTGATACATTGTTCTGAAACATGAAAGGAACGTTCACATTTCCACAGATGGACAGGATAAAATGAGCGGTGTTACTCAGAGTCCTCCATTTTGTCCACAGTTCAGTTTGATGCGGTTGCTGTTTGTTGAAGCTGATGGTGCAAACTAAAGAGTCAGAGGAGCACAGAGTCAATGTGAAGATGGAAAGTGTTGTCACCATGTGACCTTCTTCATTTTCACTGGCTGCTGAGCTGCTGCTTCCATGTACCTGCTCAGTGTCCGCTGCAACACTGGAGAGATGGGTGCAGTCCTTCCAGAGGAAACAGAAGTATTTTTAGGAAGGAAGATGATGACATGCAGGCATGAAGATGGAACTGAACCTGAGGACACAACAGCAGACAAAAATATTGTCATGAACTTTAGTCTTTAAAGTATATTTGATTGATTTGATTTGAAAAACACAAGTAGAACGGTCACATGATGCATGATAAGGATATACCTGGAACAGTGCTGCAGAGCACAAAACATCTCCTGTCAGTGAGCTTTAACATGTGGATGTTTCACAAGTGTTGATGATAACTTTCTGCTCAGCTGTGAGGGTCTCAGCTGTGAGGGTCTCAGCTATGAAGGATTCACAGGAGAGGAAGGCCTACAGAAAAACAATGGAACAGTGAATTAGATACTGGGATCTGTAATATGAAACAATGGATTCATAAGAATGATATCAACAGATGAATAAACACAGCATACTCAGAGGAATGAAGTGAATGTTTGTCTTTCCAAAGAGAAGATCTCCACTCTACCTTCTGTCAGCTGAGAAGAACCCTGGTCACTGGCAGGAGGAAGACATGTCTCTGTATGAGGCAGCAGTTCCCTGTTGCTGGTGGTCTGGGGCAGCATGATGGGTGGATTTTCTCAGGGTCAGCCAGGTGGTCAGGTGAGGGTTAACAGGGGCCATTTTGTCCTCTGCTTTGCAGAAAGACTGGGATGGCAGGGTGCACATTTCTCTGTGATGGCTCTGGTTTAGGCTGACAGTTCATCAGGATGATGTAGAAGTGTGTGTTGTTGTGCTGGACTTGGTGCTGGAGGATACAGGAGAACAAGTCTCCTGTCTCGAGGAAACAGATCTGAACATCTAAACAGTTTTAGGTGTAGTAGAGTTACAATTCTTTAACCGCCCACCCCACCCCCAACCAACCTTTCCCCCCACCCCAGTGGGGTATCAGCTGGTATATGTTATTGGTACATCAGAAAGCACGAGTTCTAGGTGTAGCTCATGCTTTCTGATGTTGCATCTATGTTGTGGTAAATGTAGCAGCTTTTATAGAGCTGCTCAGACAGTTGTGGCCTGTGCATTTATCAATCCTGACCCAACCCACCCAGATAAATGCACAGACCACAACGTGTTCAATACCTAGAAAATCCTTGTCTTTATAAATAATTATGACCCATAATACCAAATCTTACCACATTGAAACCTACCATATTACATCTTACCGTGACATTATTAAACATACCGTTAGTGACCATACCAAATCTTACAACATTGAAACCTACCATAGTACATCTTACCGTGACATTATTAAACATACCGTTAGTGACCATACCAAATCTTACCACATTGAAACCTACCATAGTACATCTTACCGTGACATTATTAAACATACCGTTAGTGACCATACCAAATCTTACCACATTGAAACCTACCATAGTACATCTTACCGTGACATTATTAAACATACCGTTAGTGACCATACCAAATCTTACCACATTGAAACCTACCATATTACATCTTACCGTGACATTATTAAACATACCGTTAGTGACCATACCAAATCTTACCACATTGAAACCTACCATATTACATCTTACCGTGACATTATTAAACATACCGTTAGTGACCATACCAAATCTTACCACATTGAAACCTACCATAGTACATCTTACCGTGACATTATTAAACATACCGTTAGTGACCATACCAAATCTTACCACATTGAAACCTACCATAGTACATCTTACCGTGACATTATTAAACATACCGTTAGTGACAATACCAAATCTTACCACATTGAAACCTACCATATTACATCTTACCGTGACATTATTAAACATACCGTTAGTGACCATACCAAATCTTACAACATTGAAACCTACCATAGTACATCTTACCGTGACATTATTAAACATACCGTTAGTGACCATACCAAATCTTACCACATTGAAACCTACCATAGTACATCTTACCGTGACATTATTAAACATACCGTTAGTGACCATACCAAATCTTACCACATTGAAACCTACCATAGTACATCTTACCGTGACATTATTAAACATACCGTTAGTGACCATACCAAATCTTACCACATTGAAACCTACCATATTACATCTTACCGTGACATTATTAAACATACCGTTAGTGACCATACCAAATCTTACCACACTGAAACCTACCATAGTACATCTTACCGTGACATTATTAAACATACCGTTAGTGACCATACCAAATCTTACCACATTGAAACCTACCATAGTACATCTTACCGTGACATTATTAAACATACCGTTAGTGACCATACCAAATCTTACCACATTGAAACCTACCATATTACATCTTACCGTGACATTATTAAACATACCGTTAGTGACCATACCAAATCTTACCACATTGAAACTTACCATAGTACATCTTACCGTGACATTATTAAACATACCGTTAGTGACCATACCAAATCTTACCACATTGAAACCTACCATAGTACATCTTACCGTGACATTATTAAACATACCGTTAGTGACCATACCAAATCTTACCACATTGAAACCTACCATAGTACATCTTACCGTGACATTATTAAACATACCGTTAGTGACCATACCAAATCTTACCACATTGAAACCTACCATATTACATCTTACCGTGACATTAAACATACCGTTAGTGACCATACCAAATCTTACCACATTGAAACCTACCATAGTACATCTTACCGTGACATTATTAAACATACCGTTAGTGACCATACCAAATCTTACCACATTGAAACCTACCGTATTACATCTTACCGTGACATTATTAAACATACCGTTAGTGACCATACCAAATCTTACCACATTGAAACCTACCATATTACATCTTACCGTGACATTATTAAACATACCGTTAGTGACAATACCAAATCTTACCACATTGAAACCTACCATAGTACATCTTACCGTGACATTATTAAACATACCGTTAGTGACCATACCAAATCTTACCACATTGAAACCTACCGTATTACATCTTACCGTGACATTATTAAACATACCGTTAGTGACCATACCAAATCTTACCACATTGAAACCTACCGTATTACATCTTACCGTGACATTATTAAACATACCGTTTGTGACCATACCAAATCTTATCACATTGAAACCTACCATAGTACATCTTACCGTGACATTATTAAACATACCGTTAGTGACCATACCAAATCTTACCACATTGAAACCTACCATAGTACATCTTACCGTGACATTATTAAACATACCGTTAGTGACCATACCAAATCTTACCACATTGAAACCTACCATAGTACATCTTACCGTAACATTATTAAACATACCGTTAGTGACCATACCAAATCTTACC
This sequence comes from Odontesthes bonariensis, assembly GCF_027942865.1. NCBI lineage: Eukaryota > Metazoa > Chordata > Actinopteri > Atheriniformes > Atherinopsidae > Odontesthes > Odontesthes bonariensis. The sequence continues at coordinate 22,181,076 of NC_134513.1, read as the reverse complement.
ACATTGAAACCTACCATATTACATCTTACCGTGACATTATTAAACATACCGTTAGTGACAATATCAAATCTTACAACATTGAAACCTACCATAGTACATCTTACCGTGACATTATTAACCATACCGTTTGTGACCATACCAAATCTTACAATACAGAAATAGTTTAACAGGCACAAACCAAACCTTGAACTTGAAGACTCACCGACCACTTCATGGTTCCCTGGTGGACAGGACACAGAACACTGGGTTGTGATAGCTGTAATAGGTTCTCATGACACCTGAGTGGAGACATCGCTGTGGCTGGGAAATGAAAATAAGGTCAAGCAGTGTGTTCTTGTCTGTGGTGGCAGAGGTGATCAGCTGAACATATCCCTTAGACTGAAACAGATCTAGAATTGGCTTTGTTGACCTGAGTAGCTGATTCTCATTGAAGTCTCCACACACAATAACAGGGTGACAGTCCAATACCTCTAGTGCATCCAAAAGGCTTCCCAGGTTCTCCAGGAACGGTCTCAGACTGTAGTCAGGAGGTCTGTACACAGCTGCAATCACTGCACAGACTGGAGCCTCAACCTTCAAAGCCACAAACTCCAGATCAGTCACATTATGCAAATACTGTCTCTCACGCACCTGAATGTGGTTTCTCACATAGACAGCAACCCCGCCACCTGCTCTGCTGGCCATCTGAGGATACTTAGTGTAGGACGTGTGTCTGTTGCGCTTGAACATGTTGTAGCCGTCCAGATGCAGACTGTCTGCGACAAAGGAGCCCTGCAGGTGAGTTTCTGTCAGACACAGGACATCTGCCAGGCACAGCTCATGATGTCTCCTGATGTCACCGATGTGAGATGGCAGTCCCTCTGTGTTGTGGTGAACAAGAGTCAGAGTGTCGGGCCTGTTTACTGTTTCTCTCACCTGAAGAAGAGGCATCATGTGATCCACATCGGCTTGTCTCATGGTCTGGAGCGCTGCGGTCACTTCAGTATTGGCGTATATTTTCTTCTCATCCAAATCCAGTAAATACAGCCCACTGAGAGACGTCACCCTGCTGAGAGCTACATAAGCCATACCTGCTTCAAAGACTTTCTGCAGGGACACCACAGCTGCATGTGTTGTGAGGCCCTGGGTTTTATGGACAGTGCAGGAGAACGCCAGCCTCACAGGAAACTGTCTACGTACCACTCCGTTCTGTTTCAGCTTCTCCTCTGCTCTCTCGATGTAAACCAGATTGGCAGATTCTGGAGCTCCACTCTGGATTCTTGCCCCACCTGTCTGATTATCCATCCTCAGGCCCAGCTTAGTGATGTGTTGATCATCCTCAGAAGTCACTATGCACATCAGTGTGGCAAAAGCACCATTAACCAGACCGTTCTGAATGTCAAAGTTTCTGGTGAGCATGACACGAGCACCTTCAGCAACTTTCAGAGTGTCGGCTAACTCATTTCGGCCTCCCTTACATGGTGTGTCTTTACGGGCCATTCTGCCTGTTCGGGGATCTTTCTGGAAGTCATCTGCATCGATCGTGATAATGTTGGAATGGAACAAAGCCAGTGTTGCTGAGTTGTGTTCATCAACCAACTTATTGGTGGGGAAAATGTGCAGAACCTCAGTGGGACAAAGAGCTGGTTCAGTGATGGCCTGTGACAACAAATCTCTGTCAGCCTGAGACAGCTCGTCTGCCTTTGGTTTCACCCGAATCCTGTTCAGCACGTCTGCAAAGGCAACATCATCCTTCTGTCTCATGATCTCAGTCAGAGTGATCATCTGAAAATGTTCCTGCCACAGGTCAATATCTGCTGGATCGTGTACACACAGAGGTTTAGACTGGCGCACAGGCGGCAGCTGATAGAAATCTCCAACAGCTAAAACTGACATTCCACCAAACGCTCTCTGATTGCCTTTGATCTGTTTCAGTCGTGCGTCCACATAAGCAAAAAGAGGCTTTGAAACCATGGAGATCTCATCGATAATGAGGATTTGAGCATTAAAAAGTTCAGATCTGAGTTCATCCAGTTGGTTACCGAGTCCTTGGATTGGTGGTTTCAGACTGCGTGGAAGCTTCAGCAGAGAGTGCAGTGTTGTGCCACAGATGTTGAAAGCTGCAGTTCCAGTGAAAGAAGACAGTAAAACAGTTGGGTTTGATATGTCAAACTCCTCTGAATATAGCTGCAGTTTGCTCAGTATCTTAGATGCCTCTGAGTAAATGCATTTTATCAGGTGGGACTTTCCTGTTCCTGCACCACCGTTGACATAAAAGAAAAACTGCTCTGGATTTAGGCCACACACAAGTTTAATGCACCAGTCTCTGATAGCATGGAACACACAGGCCTGCTTCTGGTTCAGGTTCTGATACATCTGCCGCAGCACAGCTGGATCCACAGCGGGGGGTTCTCTGATGGCTCTCATTTCTGTCACAGCAGCAGACTCTGGACAATAGTCGGGCACATTTTCCTGTTCATCGTCTGGCTCTCTCTGCTGCAGATCATCATCACAGGGCAACCTCACAACTTCAGATTCAGGAGCCAGATTACACCATTCATCCATCACATGGTCTCTGCTCTCCTCAAACTCTACAAGTGCATTCTCAATCTCCTCAGTGTTTTTCTCATATTTGTCTCTGTTTGTTTGTATAATGCTTTTCACGCTCTCAGGACGGTTTGAGCCTGGCAGCTGGATCCAGCCAGAGTTGTAAAAAGACTCGTAGGTTGGAAGATCGGCACTCCGTATTTCATACTCGGATCGGTGAGGAAGGTACAGTCTCAGTAATCTGGCATAAAACTGCTCGGGGTGTTTCTCCTTGGAACATTGATAATATCTGATGACAGAGGGCTTATCATTCTTCCGCCTTTGGACAAATCCCAGCTCATTGAGAAGTGGTGAAACACCATCACGCTTTGAGTGGTCTGCACTGACAAACCTGCAGGTTGCAGCAAAATCAGCCAAGCACATCTCCTCATACTCTGGGGTCTCGGGTCTGGCTTTGTATTTGTCACTCAAACTCGTCATCCAGACATTACAAGACTCTGACGGGGTGTCCTCCAAGAATGACATGGGGCGACTCATTTTCACAGGATTGTCATCAGTGGGAATGAACACAACACTGCGTGAGCACTTCTTCATCTTTATTCCACACGCACGAGTCACACACTCCTGAGCACTGATCTCTCTCTTTTTGGAGTAAGCCTGCATGACAGCTCTCATCTCATCACACTCGTTAACTCTGTCCATGTTGGAATTCTCCATGACAGTTTTCAGGTACTCTGACAGACCACTTTCCTTCTTTGTGATGTATTTAGTCAGATACTGTATACACGAGTAAGCATTCAGAATGAAGGACACATCGATGTTACTGTCCCAGGCTTCAAGCAGATGTGGGTTGTACCCGTTTATCCAGCAGTCTTTGGGATCACGCTTCAGGTAGATTGCGGTCTTTCTGTTCAGACTCTGAAGGTACCTTTCATACTCGGCCAGTGTCAAGTTGCATCGAGAGAGGACCTGCTCTAGACTCAAGGAAGCCGCTTCAGGTTCATTCAGCAGCTGCAGCAGAGGTCTGAGTTTGCTCTTTGCAGTTCCAGTGTTCTCACCCTCATCAGGTCTTGTGATCATTGTGTTTGTGCAGGGCGGCTTTGGAAAACCAAACCGACAACCAGAGTTCACACTCTTGAAGCAACTCCTCGTGTGGTTCTTACTGTGCTTCTGAACTTCAGAGACTTTCTTGAACAGTTCAGGTTGTGTTTTTGGGTCAGGTAGTTGTGCTGAGATGTATCTGTCTACAAAATCACACACAGTCTGATCATCACAAACATCCAGTTCAGGTGCTCCATCAACCCAAAGCATTGCATGAATATGTGGGCTTCCTCTGTGCTGAAACTCAACTCTGTAGAAAAAGTCGATCACTTTCCCCAGTGGCTGAGCATCTGAGAGCAGCAGATCTCTGAACAGGGCCTCAACACGCTTATCAAACAAACGCATGCAGGTGACGGGGTTGGAGCGCAGAATCTCACACTTTGCAGTCCAGTCCAGAGATTCAAAATCAACCTCTTCACCCTGCTGTCTCTTTATTGCTTCAATCACCTCAGGCCATCTGAATTCAGCAGCTGAAAATGTGCAGAAGAACGTGGGAGTTCCCAACTGTCTGATCATGGCAAACAGATCTTTAGTGGTTCTCTCCCAGTATACTGGAGTCCCTCTGAGTGGCTGCATGAATCTGACTGCATCTTTATTTCTCACCAGTCTCTCAACCTCTCGTTTGTCTTGTAACATGCCTGAGGTTATACTGCGTCCATCTCTGGTCCTAGTTTTACCTTTTCTCAGCTGTATCGTCATGCTGTTATTAGCGATGTGTATCTCTATCACAAACTGTGCAAAGAACAAGTAGTTCGGGTCTCTGGCAAAACGGTCATCCACATTAAAAAGCCGTGACTTGAAATATCCACTTGGACTGACTTTAATGAGTCTCATTTGGTCCAGTGTGTTCTCACCCGTGGGAAATTGTACAGGGAATGACATTGATTCCAAATGTGGAGTCCTGAAGAAGCTAACTGGACTGTTTCTTTGTGCAGGAGCCACACAGTAAGTGTTATCACTGTAACAGAGGATCTCTTCTGATATGTCAAGAGGCTGAAGGCATGATTCTAAAGCAAACCCTCCATTTGGCAGATCACCTTCGTCTCCATCATCTCTCTGCCGCTGTGGTTGTTCACATTCACCGTCCTGATCATTTTCTGCCTCACACAGTGCATTTCTCTCACACATGTCAATTTGCATCAGATCTGCTTCATCATAGTCCTGCTCCCCCATGCTAACATCATCATCATCATCATCATCATCATCATCATCAGGAAGCGTTGGGTCACAGAGTTCAGCTTCATCTCTGATGGTAACGTCCTGATACTCTGGATGAACCTGCTTCAGCTTCATTAATGCAGAGACTAGTTTAGACCAGGTTACTGTCTGAAACAGCTGATGCCCTCTGTAAGACAAACGTCTTTTCAGTTTCACCCTCATCACCTGAGACTCGCTCCTCAGCCTGGGTAATGCATTGACTGTTTCCTGGACCTCAGATGGCACACACACAACATTTCCCCTGATCAGTCTTTGTCTGCCTCTTGGAAGAGGAATGATCTTTGCAAACGGAATACATTTAGCGATCAAATGTCTTTCCAGAATATTCAGACCTGACAATTCGCTGGGAATTTCAGACAACTCCAGTTTATTAGCTGCTGCGAGGTTGGGCATGCGTCCTTTTTTCAGATGAGCGTGGCAGGTGTGACAAATCCACTCTTTCCTTCTCTCATCAGGAACTGTGCAGGCTTCATTTCTGCAGCCTTCATCACAAACGTGAACATACTTTCCTGTCAGACATTGGGAAACCACGTGAGGATTTTTGTCATACTTTGACCTTGTGCAGGTTTGTACCTGGTTGGGAAACGAGGCCTTATGGCACACAGTGCAGACATAAGTGGGACCAGCCTTAATATTAGATTTGAACACAGCTATGGCTTCATTGATCAATCTATTCTCAACTGTCTCATGTTGCAGACTCTGTGTTTCACTCCGAGTGTTTCTGTTCATTCGTCTGTATTTTCTCTTTATGCTCGCAGCACGTCTGATGTTATCCATCATCCTGAATGAATGACTGTTCCTGTATCTGTTTCTCATGAGGTTTTTCATCACTTGTCTGTGTCTGATTCTGAATACTCTGTCATTTGCATAACGTTGAGTAACATAACATCTCTGCCTCTGTCGAAAGGTTTCACTCTGTCTGTAACGGTTTATTATGTACATCTTTTGTCTTTGTGAAAAGCCTTCTTTTTTTCTATAAGACCTCCTGATGTATGCCTTTTGTTTCTCTCTGAATCCTTTTTCTCTGTAAGACCTCCTGATGTATAACTTTTTTTTCTCTCTGATTTCTGCATTCTTTTGATATGACATTCTGAGGCGGGATCTTTTCTTTTCTCTCTGCATTTCATTAGACGCATACATTTCCCTTTCTCTCATTTTTTTATTCACTTTTCTCTGCTGAGGTGTGTTTCTTGCCATCATTCTCCTTTTCATTTTTCTCCTCCCCTGTTTACTAAGTTTGGACAGTTTACATGAGATTTCCTTCAAAACATGATCTGGAAGATCAGTGTGACAGATATTTGATCCACTGTGGGAAGCATCATTTGGAGGGCAAATGATTTCACTACATGGTTCATGTTCAATTTGGGCACAAGGAACTGTGTTCTGTTGTTGTCTCACAGATGCTGGAGAAGTGATATCAGTGGATAATTCCTGCAAAACATTGCAACAGAGATCATTAAGGACAGTGGTTAACACTGAGGCAGATACGTTTGGCTCATTATGAGGAAAATTCTGTGATGGGAACGTTGTCACTTCAACATTTGTGTCAGTTGATGGTGAAATGTTCTGAGACTGGTCAGATTCATTGACAGCTTCCTGTAACAGCGGAGGTGCATCAACAGCTGTGTGTCTGCAGTCTGTGTCTGAAACAGCGTTTCTCTGGTTGGATGTGTTCACACAGTGAAATGACAGAGGCTTGAGTTCATACATACAAGATGACTGGATGTCAAACATTGTGTAGCACAACTTGATCCTGTCAATCATGTCAGTCAGATGTGGGAATTTCAGCATCACAGCAGTACCAAAGCTCAACCGCCTGGAGGACATTGGCAGTCCATCTTTGTTCCTGGAGTGTGGGTCAAAGTATCCGTACAGACCAGATCTGCATCTGAAAACTGCGACACATAACCCTGCCATGATCAGCAGCCCGTACTGTACATCTGATGACAAAAAGCTCAGTCCGTGCTCAAGGCTGAGAAGCCTCTCTCCACCTCCAAATGTTCCATACACAGACAGCTGAGTCAGGTCCACCTGATACTTTGACCTGCGTGCACTAACTTCATCTGGAAGTTCATCCGATGCCAAATGGACACTGTTAGGAAACCTTTCTCTGGCCTGTCTGTACACAGCATCACCTTTATCCAGGACTAGGTCCAGATCTGCTCTGCTAATTCCTTCATGTTCATGAAGAAAGGACAGAAACACCAAACTGTTGGCCACACACTGACTGTTCCTGTATTTGCCGTATTTTAATGAGGCCTGACTGCGTGAGGCACAGACATGTGTCACTGACGGCTGAGGTTCCACAATCACACTGTGCTGCTGAGACGCTCCAGCTGCATCACGTCCTCTCTTCACCATGTCAGCATAAGATGCCTGAGGTACACTCTGCTTTACCTGCTGGAAAGCATTCATGCCGGTGTTCCCATCAGAAACTGCACTCTGACCTCTGCTGTCTACCTGCTGTCCATCAGAAGACTCTCCAACACACATACCATCACTGGGACGTCCTCTCTGTACAACCTCAGCATAAGAAAGCTGGTGTGACACCAGGTTGCTGCTCTGAGAACCCATACCTTCAGCTTGTTCACTCGGAGATTCTTTGTCCTTCTGCCACCTCAGCTTCTGAGCCCGAGAACGAATACCCTTCCTCGGCATTGTTGCTGTGCTTCAGAACCTCAAACTTACTTTGTCTGTACTGATGTCACCAACACACAGGGCTTCTACTCGGTTGTAATATTTCAAATGTAGCTCTGTGCAATTTATCAATGCTCGTTTCAGTTAGCAGATTGACACACTATCTATCTAGAAAAAGATTGACAGCAGAAACATTCTTGTCAAATAGAAAAAACAGAAGTTTATTATGACACAGAAAAGTTAGTTATATCTGAAGATTCCAACAGACCAAAACTTCAGTTACGGTACTTTTCTGATAGAAACAGAAAGTATCCAAATAAAAGTCTCAGTTCTATCTGATTTTAAAATGTCAGGTTAGAATAACGCTCAGTGGTCCTTGGGTATTTTCTTCCAAATTAGAACTATTATTTAGCAAAAACTACTGTTGTAACACTTAGATGTGGCAGAAAAGATCAACTATGAAAATGTTTTCAGTATATGCACCTCAAAATAATGTGCTACAGAACGGACAATTTTAAAGATTCAGCCCCAATCTGTCAACAGACTCTCACTATTCTTAGCTTCTGAATCACAGACAGTTTTAATGAGACCAAGCTGAATTCAAATCTCTTCTATATGAAGTGTTGTGATGCAGATCAGCAGCAGCAGCAGCGGGATGACAGATGCTTCTGGTAGCTGGATTCCACTTCTGGTCAGGTCAGAGCAGACGGCACGCAGACACTCCAGTCCTCCTTACAGATGTGTTTTATTCCAACACTTATGAACTAACCTGCAGCGAGTCCAGCAGCACAGGAACAGATGCAGTGCTTTTCTTTCAATTTATCAAATGTGTTTCTATATATCAATAACAAAACTTAACTGTTCAATTTATGGAAGCACTGTTTTCAAATGGGAATTTATAGATTCAAAGATCAATAATCTCTTGATAATAATTATCAAATAGTATCAAAATAGTTTTTCCAAAACAAGTTACTGTTTGGTCTTAGATTTATCTAGAAATCTGTCAAGATCAAGATTTATCTTTAAGAATCAAGTTTGTATGACAATATTTCAAACTTTAGCCAAATGTCAATGAAAATGTGCCAATTTTTCTCCAATTTCAAAGTTTATCAGACTATGTATGAGAGAGGTAGACAGGAAAGACAGAGCAGTGAGAGTAGAGTCTCAGATCCACAAAACAGTAAGACAAGGTTCCAATCAACCTTAGTTCTCAAAGCCAGTCATCAAATCCAGTCATCAAAGCCAGTCATCAAAACCAGTCATCAAAGCCAGTCATCAAAACCCATAGTTCTCAAAACGTGAGAATTCCAGGAATAGATAGAGCGGGGAAAGATGGACACAAGATAGAACTCCGGTAATTAGATAGAGCTTGGAGATGGGACAGGAGAGATAGAGCAGCCAATGTGATAGAGGAGAAGGAGATGGTGTGGACAGCAGGACACCTGGGAGACACAAAGAGATAACAGTTAGACACAGTTTGATGAAGCAAAGATAAAAACAGGTGAAATGTGTGGAAATGCTACTTAAACTGTGCTGCGATTCATGTCTTCAAATGACCTGATTATTATCTTTTTTTTTTTTAATAAAAACTTATTAGTCCAAAACATTTATAGAAGTTTCCAGATGTGTGTGGAAACAGCTGGTAGCATGAATCATGGACTTGGTTAGAAGAACGTCAGAGCCACTGACTTGTTCAACATGAAGCAGATCAGTACACAACATGTTCTGCTCACATTACAGTCCAACTGGATCCTGACACACCAGCAGATCAATCCAGATGTTCTCCACAGGAAACACCTGATGGGTGTTTATTGTTTAATGAGGTCTTTGGACCTTTCAAAATGTTCTTGGTTGATCACAGAGCGTAATATGATTGACAGTACAGCTCAAAAAGACTCAACAGGACATATGAGAGCTCCAGTCCTGGGTTGTTATTCTGCTGATTCATGTTTTCAGTCCCTGAAGATAGTCTGAGAGGGAGCGGTGAAGCAGCTGCTCACTGATGTGATGATGGACTTATTGAATAGATGAATGAACCAGGATGGAGCTGCAGCAGATTGATCAGCTCAGCTCACAGGGCTCTAACATGACTTCAGTCAGTCTGTTTTTACTACATTTACATTCATGTGTGAACTCCACAGAAACTCTGTGGTGAACATGTGAAACACTCCTGCTCTCAGTGATGGGATGGACTGAAGCTCACTGACTGGAAATCTGCTCACCAGCTAAGCAGGAGTTCTGGTCCGGTGGTCTCTGGGTCTGAGAAGAGAAACACTGTGTTAGTATCAGATCAGAAGACTCTAAACACACACACCATCTGATCTCACAGCTGATTGCTTCTGCTCTCCTCTCTACAGGATGAGCTTTGGGCCAGACTTTTGTGGACTTGAAGTAGTTAAACGTTGTTGGTTGATGATCAGTTCAGAGAGGCTGAATGTGTTCATGATCAGAAACATGGAAACTATCCAAAGCTTTGGGGATCAGATGGAAAACAGAGCAGTAACACATCAGCTGTGGGCCCTGTGATTGGCTGCCCACCGCTCCAGGTTGGCATCAGTCTCTCTGAGTGTGAGACCCTGTGCATGTGTGTGTGTATGCATGACCAATAAATGTGTTCTCTGACTAATGATCAATGTTTCACTTCATTCATGCAGTTTGAGAGGGAAAAGGTCTGCTGGGCCCTGACAGGAAGCTCCACTTCATATGACACAGAGCAGGTAGCAGGAACACAACCATCAAGGAAGTAAATGTTGGTCCTCACCAGTCAGAGCAGGAGCAGGGGTCAGAGTTCAGTTAGTCTAAAGAAAGGAGGAAAAGAGAGTAGTCAGTTAAATTCCTCCAGCTGAGGACACAGCAGCTAAATAAAACACCAGGTAATGACACTGCAACTTTGACTGTGTGTCACTGGGACATGGAGCTGCTGCTGTTGTGGGCTTTTCACACTCAGACCATGTAGAGAGCTCAGCTGTGCTGCCATTTCAGCTTTATTTCCACAGAAAATAACCGATGAGACAAAGTTAGAAGCAGCACAGAGTCTCATCTTCTGCCAGCTGCCCTGCAGTGGACATCATGTGCTGAGCTGCTGCTATTGGCTGCTTTATCTGTCAATCACTCAGCGGGGTCACATGGCTCTGAAAGGATCGGATTATTGGCTAAAGTACAATCAGACTGAGTTATTAAGTGCATGTAGACACCTTAATCTGACTAAGAATTGGATCGGATTCAGACCCCGAGATAACTGGGCTGAAAGTCACTCTAAACCTGCTTGTAGACGCTGAAGCTCGTGGTGAATCAGACTTTGCGTTCTGCGCATGCTCCAGATGTTTTCCCGGGGTCGTGACCCGGAAGTCAAAGGAGACGATATTCCTGTTGTTGTCGCCGTCAGAAAGAAACAAACAACGTGATGGAGAATGCTCCGTTGGGCATCGAGTTTGTGCAACAAGCAGCTCATCACAGACTAAATGTAGAGGGACGTAGCTTCATCTGGCTCTGCGTTCTCCATCTTTCTCCAATGCCTGAGTTTGTTGTTGTTGTTGGTGGTGGTGAAGAGGTCAACAGGAAGTGGCTCTATTAGCAACAGCTGGAATGGGTACAGCGCCACCTATCATACCGGGGTATGACACGCTTTGTGCCTCTGATCCCATTCATTCACCGCCACATATCCAAGGAGAATTACCCTTGCCCAAATAATGAGCAGAACCCAACTATAGCTGTAATAGAGTTCCTCTCATCATGTAGACCCACTGAGTGACACTGCCCACAGGAACAGGACAGTAAAATGGGGATTTGACAGAAATAAGGAAATACTTTCTGCTGACATGGGAGACTCGCTTTAACTGGAAACACTTGAGATATTTCAGTCTGAATGGAAGGTTTGGACTAAAACTGTCAGTAAAACATACATTAATGCACACAGTATAATCATCACCAGTCCACACATTCATTCAGTATTTCCAGGTGACAGTATCTGAATACAACAGTGGTGTCAGAAAATCTACCAACAAAGTGAAGATGTTTCCTAAAAGCTTCAGTAAGTGTGGACAGAATATTTCTGTGTTCAGGAGGAAATTCACTCACAAACTCTGATGCATCCCAAATAAAGTTCATCTGATCAGAGTTCAATTATCTTTAAATACAGAACATATTAACTCAGTCAGGTGTTGTTATCTACAGCCTGTTTAACTTTACAATAACTCTGTACTTACCAGCCAAAGCAAGGATCAATGTTCTCTCTCAGTCTGAGGAAAGACACAATCTGTTAGTTATCCGAGTGGAAACACTGAATCTACCTGAACCACTGAACACAGAGGGAGAATACTGCTCATTATCTGTCTCTCTGATCATTTACATTCAGGAATTTAAATAGATTTACTATCATGTCTCAGTTACAGAGACGTTAACATCATCTGGTGCATGTTATTTAATAGGACCAGTTTTTGAGCATTACTGGGTCTGTGTTTATTATTTTCTCACATGAACTTTCAATGACACAGACCTACTGCTGGGCGGTATGACCAAAAATACACATCACAGTATTTTTTCACGGTATCACTGTATTTTTTTTTTCATGCATAATTAGGTGTTCACAGCATTTTCTACAGATTGAGAACAGAATTACTGCAGTAGATTAACTTAGGATGGTCTATTTTACCGTCATAGAATAACGCCCCACAAAATGATGCTGTTTACTCAGAAGTGCTACTCATGATTGTAATGAAGTGAGGAATTGGAATGCAAACACAATTGCAGTCAAAATACAGGACTTTTACTGTGCAAATTGCAAACATCTTTTATGAAAATCAATACAAAAAAGTAGTGCAACTTGCAATAATTATATTTTTGCATCAATATGAGGAAATCACATTCAAATAAATGAGGTAGATTCACGTTCTAGCTCTGGCAAACGCGTCTTGAAGTGACATTTGGCTCGACTTTTCTTTTGCTTTCCCCGTGTTACCTGCTGATGTGGCGGGTGCTGACCTTAACTTCATGCAGTCTTGATATTCTAAGACATGCTTACGGCTAAGGTGATGGAGCAAATTGCTCGTGTTGCCACCTCCAGCGACAACTGCAGCCCGACAACACTTAAATAAAATGGTTGTTTGGTCGACGTAGGATTTTTTTAAACCAAAAAACTTCCAAACTACAGACACGGCTCCTTTTTTGACACAAGTTCTTCTATGTCAGCATGTTCTACTAGTTCTGCAGCTTAGATTTCGGAACTTTCCATGTCTATCCTATCCACCTTCACCTTCAAGTAAAGCAAGTGCTTATTACCTCCTCGCACCCATAGACAGTAAACATGCGTGTTTAGAAGCGCAACACTGAAAAGGGTCCCGTCTCAAACAATGTCGCGCGACCTAGCGTTCCCTCCATTGTGTAATCAAATACACCGGTATGGCGGTATATTAATAATTTCTATAATAACGAAATTATAAACCGGTATTCGGTGTGAACCGGTATACCGCCCAGCACTACACAGACCTCAATTCTACGTGAACACACCAGCTGAGAGACTCAGCTCGAACACACACACGGTCAACACTCAGAAACAGACATTAGCTCTAACATTATTCATTATTCCTTTAGTAACCTGAACATTGCCGGAAATTGTTGATTAAAACTAAGAAGAGCCCATATACATAGTTTCAAATCATATTGCTTGTTAAGACCTCTCAGACTTATCCGAGCGACCGTTGAACGTTAGCATTGATGCTAATGCTAACGGCGCTAACCGTAGCTAGCCAAAATGTTGTGTGGCTCACAGAACAAGATATTTAGCCGTTTTTGGCTTTATTTTCATTCAGTTGCTGTTAAAAACCACTAATGTCACCGATTTAAACAGCAAAAGTGTTTTAGAGTTCATAAATTCCTCATTTGGGAAAGACCGAGTTAGACAGCGTCAGACTTACCTTTGCAAACGAAGAAGAGTGGGCCGATGGGCTATCCAATGAGCCGTATAATGTTCAGAGACGTTCAGGGGCACTCAGACATTTCTTTCCAATGACGAGTATTCCAAATACAAAATGTAGATGTTTATTTTAATGAAATCATGTTACAGTTATTTATATTTCAATGTTCACCTTCAAAAATAATTTAGAAAGAATCATATTCTGACAAATCCTATCAGTTTAAACATTGTTACATATACAATCTGAAGTAATTGTACCTGTTGTACTCTATTCTAACATTCTGTGGATTGAATGTTTTTACACTAACACTGCATTTTATTTTCATTCAGTTACAGTTAAATACAACTTATGTCATTTATGTAAACAGCTAAACTTTCATAGTTTATCAAATTGACGACAGACGGGGTGGGGAGTGTCTTACCTTCAGGGAGAACGCGAATAAAAATCAGATGCGTTCTCAGGGCATTCGGGAAGGTCCAAGAAGTGATGACTATGTGGCGCAAATGTTTGTAAAAATCTTTAAACTGAAGATGTTTCACTAGCTTTAAGTATCATGTACAATTGTTTTTATAAATACATCAATTTGATATTTCATTCAATTAAATCATGTGACCGATCTGTATTACCATGTCCCCATGCACTGTGGAACTGCTCTTTGCTCATAGGCATATTTTCTTTCATATCGAAGACACTTTTTAAATGTTTTTAATTTGTTTTAATTTTTTAATCCTTTGACAGTCAAAGTTCATCTCTTTCAAAATGATAGTTTGTATATATATAAAATACATAATAATCCAATAATAATAAATAATCAGGTAGTGCAGCTCATCCAGGATGGCACAACAATGCAAGCTGTGGCCAGAAGATTTGCTATGACTCTCAGCACAGTGTCCAGAGCAGAAATACCAGGAGATGTGGAGGGCAACAACCCAGCAGCAGGACAGCTACCTCCTCTTTTGTGGAAGGAGGAACAGGAGGAGCGCTGCCTGCAGAATGACCTCCAGCAGGCCACTAACATGCATGTTCCTGCTCAAACTGTCAGAAAAAGACTCCATGAGGATGGTATGAGGGCCTGACCTCCACAGGTGGGGCTTGTGCTTACAGCCCAACACCATGTGCTTTTCAGGGATGAGAGTAGGTTCACACTGAGCACATGTGACAGTCGTCACAGAGTCTGTCACACGCCGTGGAGAACGTTCTGCTGGCTGCAGCATCCTCCAGCAGGACCGATTTGGCAGTGGGTCAGTAATGCTGTGGGGAGGTATTTCTTTGAAGGCCCACACAGCCCTCCATGTGCCAGCCAGAGGTAACCTGACTGCCATTAGTACCGGGATGAGATCCTCAGACCCATTGTGAGCCCATATGCTGGTACAGTGGGCCCTGGGTTCATTCTTGTTGAAGTGTGCCAGCAGTTCCTGCATGATGAAGGCATTGATGCTGTGGAACGGCCCGCCCGTTCCCCAGACCTGAATCCAATCCAGCACATCTGGGACATCGTGTCTGGTTCCATCTACCAACGCCATGTTGCACCACAGAATGATGTTGACTGATGCTTTAATCCAGCTCTGGGAGGAGATCCCTCAGGAGAACATCTGCCGCCTGATCAGGAGCCCAGGCGTTGTAGGGAGCTCATACAGGCAGGTGGAGGCCACACACACTACTGAGCCTAATTTTGACTTGTCTTGATGAATTTCCACTGAAATTAAATCAGCCTATAATGTGATTTTCAACTTTTATTTTGAGTATGATCCCAAATCCAGACCTCCATGGGATAACAAATTTAATTCACATTGATAATTTCTATGTTATTTTGTTAACACATTCCACTATTTAATGATAATGAATAACAATTTTCAACTGGAATAATTAATTCATTGATATCTATGAAGTGTTATTTTAGTGTTCCCTTTATTTTTTTGAGCAATCTATATAAAACTACATAATTGATTAAATTGCATGAAGGGTTAAAAATGGCATGTAAGTGAGAACATACAGAGAACAAATTGAATAAAGAGAACTTGTTGAAGTTGAAAAAGAAATATGTGAACAGATTTGAAAGGATTTGAAGGATTTGAAAGGATTTGAAGATAAACTTAATTTTCATATTTTTTAAACTGTCATATTTCAAAATTGGCCAAATATTTTTAAAAGCTGACACATTTGGTAATAGCTGAATGTCTTATGAACATTTTAAAATTTGAATGGTGTCTCTAGCTGAAACTATGCAAAAGTAGTTAAGATTTGAAGGATTTGAAATGATCTGAAGAATTCTAAGGATTTGAAGATAAAATTAAGCTAGAAACAGTTGAAATGGCTGAAAGTATGCTTAAATAATTATATATAAAAAATAAAATGAAAATGTGGTTTGACGTGGTGGGGATTGAACCCGGGCCACCTGCACGAAAGGCTGGCAGTGTTACCATTAAGCCATTTCGTTGTGTTAAACTGGAAGTGCCTTTGACTTACTTAAAGACTACACAGACAGACACAGAGCTAGCTGCTGCAGCCGCGGGACAAATCTGAGGCGCAGACTGTCTTCTAACGCGTCTTGTGAGAAAAGTTGAGCAGCTAGAAAAATAATTTTAACACCATTAGAAGCAGAAGGCTTAGAGGAACTTAGCAAAGTAGTTTTACATCTGTGGAGTCAACTATATTTAAATCCAAGCAGTTTGAAACACTTGAAGCTGATTCAAAAATGGCAGATTTCCTCAAAATGTGAGAAGTTGTTCAAGCTTAAAGGCTCATAGTTCAAAATCTGTCCATGTGAGCTCTTTAAGAGTTACATTGGCTGAAAGAGGACAAGTTTTCCTACATTTTAAGGTATAATTTGTTTCTCTCAGTTAAACTGTATGAAAGTTATAGTAATTTGTTTGAAAAGTTGAAACTTATCAGCACTGCTGAATGTCTCACTCTAAAATCCAAGAAGGAACTTCATTTTCATATTTTTTAAACTGTCATATTTCAAAATTGGCTGAATATTTTTAAAAGATGAAACAATTGGTAACAGCTGAATGTCTTATGAACATTTTAAAATTTGAATGGTGTCTCTAGGTTAAAGTATGCTGAAGCAGTTACGATTTGAATAGATTTGAAGATTTTGAAGGATTTGAAAGCATTTGAAGATAAGGATTTGAAGAACTTAATTTTCATATTTTTGAAACTGTCATATTTCAAAATTAGCTGAATATTTTTAAAAGATGAAACAATTGGTAATAGCTGAATGTCTTATGAACATTTTAAAATTTGAATGGTGTCTCTAGCTGAAAGTATGCTGAACTAGTTAAGATTTGAAAGATTTGAAAGGATTTGAAAGGATTTGAAAAGATTTGAAAATTTAACATTAGTTTCAATGGGAAAAAAGTTGAACAAAAAGCTTAATATCTTAAAAAGTTGAAAAGTTACAAACACCAAAAATACATTCCCATCAAGAGCTGAATGAGCTGAACATTTTGATACCAAATTTGTTGAAATAGCTCAAAGTATGCTGAAGTAGTTGAATGCCGAAAAACGGCGGAAGAATAATAATAACTAGAAAGAGCTGTTCCTGCGAAACAGCTGTGAGAATGCATGAGCTGAATTACCTTAATAAAGAAAAATCTTAAAAAGCTAAAAGATTTGAAGATTTTAAAATTTGAATGGTGTCTCTAGCTGAAAGTATGCACAAGTAGTTAAGATTTGAAGGATTTGAAATGATCTGAAGAATTTGAAGATAAAATTAAGCTAAAAACAGTTGAAAATGCTGAAAGTATGCTTAAATAATTATAAAATAAAAAAATTATAAAGGGTGGTCTGACATGATGGGGATTGAACCCGGGCCACCTGCACGAAAGGCTAGAAGTGTTACCATTAATCCATCTCGTTGCGTTACACCGGAAGTGCATTTGACCTAGTTAAAGACTACACAGAGAGACACAGAGCTAGCTGCTGCAGCCGCGGGACAAATCTGACTGTCTTCAAACACGTTTTGTGAGAAAAGTTGAATAGCTAGAAAGATAATTTTAACACCGTTAGAAGCAGAAGGCTTAGAGGAACTTAGCAAAGTAGTTTTACATCTGTGGAGTGAACTATATTTAAATCGAAGCAGGTTGAACACACACAACATATATGGAGAGATGAGACGGCCGCCCGCCGATCGCGGGAGAGAAATGACACCGAACACTGACTTCAAATACATCTTGTGAGAAAAGTTGAGCAGCTAGAAAAATAATTTTAACACCATTAGAAGCAGAAGGCTTAGAGGAACCTAGCAAAGTAGTTTTACATCTGTGGAGTCAACTATATTTAAATCCAAGCAGTTTGAAACACTTGAAGCTGATTCAAAAATGGCAGATTTCCTCAAAATTTGAGAAGTTGTTCAAGCTTAAAGGCTCATAGTTCAAAATCTGTCCATGTGAGCTCTTTAAGAGTTACATTGGCTGAAAGAGGACAAGTTTTCCTACATTTTAAGGTATAATTCGTTTCTCTCAGTTAAACTGTATGAAAGTTATAGTAATTTGTTTGAAAAGTTGAAACTTATCAGCACTGCTGAATGTCTCACTCTAAAATCCAAGAAGGAGCTTCATTTTCCTATTTTTTAAACTGTCATATTTCAAAATTGGCTGAATATTTTTAAAAGATGAAACAATTGGTAACAGCTGAATGTCTTATGAACATTTTAAAATTTGAATGGTGTCTCTAGGTTAAAGTATGCTGAAGCAGTTACGATTTGAATAGATTTGAAGATTTTGAAGGATTTGAAAGCATTTGAAGATAAGGATTTGGAGAACTTAATTTTCATATTTTTGAAACTGTCATATTTCAAAATTGGCTGAATATTTTTAAAAGATGAAACAATTGGTAATAGCTGAATGTCTTATGAACATTTTAAAATTTGAATGGTGTCTCTAGCTGAAAGTATGCTGAACTAGTTAAGATTTGAAAGATTTGAAAGGATTTCAAAGGATTTGAAGAGATTTGAAAATTTAACATTAGTTTCAATGGGAAAAAAGTTGAACAAAAAGCTTAATATCTTAAAAAGTTGAAAAGTTACAAACACCAAAAATACATTCCCATCAAGAGCTGAATGAGCTGAACATTTTGATACCAAATTTGTTGAAATAGCTCAAAGTATGCTGAAGTAGTTGAATGCCGAAAAACGGCGGAATAATAATAATAACTAGAAAGAGCTGTTCCTGCGAAACAGCTGTGAGAATGCATGAGCTGAATTACCATGCTAAAATATCTTAAGAAGCTAAAAAAAAGCTAAAACAGCTGAAGAAGCTAAAGCTGAAGTAGCTGAAGAAGCTAAAGCTAAAGGAGCTGAAGAAGCTAAAGCTAAAAGCTGAAGAAGCTAAAGCTGAAGGAGCTGAAGAAGCTAAGAGCTAAAGGAGCTAAAGAAGCTAAAAGAAGCTAAAAGCTGAAGAAGCTAAAATAAGCTAAAACAGCTGAAGAAGCTAACAGCTGAAGGAGCTAAAGCTAAAACAGCTGAAGAAGCTAACAGCTGAAGGAGCTAAAGCTAAAACAGCTGAAGAAGCTAAAGCTAAAGGAGCTGAAGAAGCAAGGAGCTGAAGGAGCAAAAGAGTTAGAGTTAGAAGTTAGCTAAAGAAGCTAAAAAAGGCTAAAACAGCTAAAGAAGCTAAAAGAAGCTAAAAGCTGAAAGAGCTATGGAAGCTAAAAAAAGCTGAGAAGAAACAGGAGTTTGAAGTTGAAATGACATTTAAAAGATGAAAGTGTAATGATTTCGAGCTAGAAAGAGTTGAAATGGCTGAAAGTATGCTTAAATAGTT
The DNA here is from genome assembly GCF_027942865.1 of Odontesthes bonariensis. Taxonomy (NCBI): domain Eukaryota; kingdom Metazoa; phylum Chordata; class Actinopteri; order Atheriniformes; family Atherinopsidae; genus Odontesthes; species Odontesthes bonariensis. The sequence continues at coordinate 22,161,917 of NC_134513.1, read as the reverse complement.
ACAAAAAAACTTTTTTTTTTAATTTTGAGCTGACATCCTGGGGATTGAACCCGGGCCACCTGCACGAAAGGCTGATAGGGTTACCATTGAGCCATTTCGTTGTGTTACACCGGAAGTGCATTTGACCTAGTTAAAGACTACACAGACAGACACAGAGCTAGCTGCTGCAGCCGCGGGCAAATCTGACTGTCTTCAAACACGTTTTGTGAGAAAAGTTGAATAGCTAGAAAGATAATTTTAACACCGTTAGAAGCAGAAGGCTTAGAGGAACTTAGCAAAGTAGTTTTACATCTGTGGAGTCAACTATATTTAAATCGAAACAGGTTGAACACACACAACATATATGGAGAGATGAGACGGCCGCCCGCCGATCGCGGGAGAGAAATGACACCGAACACTGACTTCAAATACATCTTGTGAGAAAAGTTGAGCAGCTAGAAAAATAATTTTAACACCATTAGAAGCAGAAGGCTTAGAGGAACTTAGCAAAGCAGTTTTACATCTGTGGAGTCAACTATATTTAAATCCAAGCAGTTTGAAAAACTTGAAGCTGATTCAAAAATGGCAGATTTCCTCAAAATTTGACAAGTTGTTCAAGCTTAAAGGCTCATAGTTCAAAATCTGTCCATGTGAGCTCTTTAAGAGTTACATTGGCTGAAAGAGGACAAGTTTTCCTACATTTTAAGGTATAATTTGTTTCTCTCAGTTAAACTGTATGAAAGTTATAGTAATTTGTTTGAAAAGTTGAAACTTATCAGCACTGCTGAATGTCTCACTCTAAAATCCAAGAAGGAGCTTCATTTTCCTATTTTTTAAACTGTCATATTTCAAAATTGGCTGAATATTTTTAAAAGATGAAACAATTGGTAACAGCTGAATGTCTTATGAACATTTTAAAATTTGAATGGTGTCTCTAGGTTAAAGTATGCTGAAGCAGTTACGATTTGAATAGATTTGAAGATTTTGAAGGATTTGAAAGCATTTGAAGATAAGGATTTGGAGAACTTAATTTTCATATTTTTGAAACTGTCATATTTCAAAATTGGCTGAATATTTTTAAAAGATGAAACAATTGGTAATAGCTGAATGTCTTATGAACATTTTAAAATTTGAATGGTGTCTCTAGCTGAAAGTATGCTGAACTAGTTAAGATTTGAAAGATTTGAAAGGATTTGAAAGGATTTGAAGAGATTTGAAAATTTAACATTAGTTTCAATGGGAAAAAAGTTGAACAAAAAGCTTAATATCTTAAAAAGTTGAAAAGTTACAAACACCAAAAATACATTCCCATCAAGAGCTGAATGAGCTGAACATTTTGATACCAAATTTGTTGAAATAGCTCAAAGTATGCTGAAGTAGTTGAATGCCGAAAAACGGCGGAATAATATGGAATAATAATAATAACTAGAAAGAGCTGTTCCTGCGAAACAGCTGTGAGAATGCATGAGCTGAATTACCTTAATAAAGAAAAATCTTAAAAAGCTAAAAGATTTGAAGATTTTAAAATTTGAATGGTGTCTCTAGCTGAAAGTATGCAAAAGTAGTTTAGATTTGAAGGATTTGAAATGATCTGAAGAATTTGAAGGATTTGAAAGGATTGAAATTATCTGAAGAATTTGAAGGATTTGAAAGGATTAAAATTATCTGAAGAATTTGAAGGATTTGAAAGGATTGAAATGATCTGAAGAATTTGAAGGATTTGAAAGGATTGAAATTATCTGAAGGATTTGAAGGATTTGAAAGGATTAAAATTATCTGAAGAATTTGAAGGTTTTGAAAGGATTGAAATTATCTGAAGAATTTGAAGGATTTGAAAGGATTGAAATGATCTGAAGAATTTGAAGGATTTGAAAGGATTAAAATTATCTGAAGCATTTGAAGGATTTGAAGATAAAATTAAGCTAGAAAGAGTTGAAATGGCTGAAAGTATGCTTAAATAATTCTAAAATAAAAAATGATAAAGTGTGGTCTGACATGATGGGGATTGAACCCGAGCCACCTGCACGAAAGGCTGGTAGTGTTACCATTAAGCCATTTCGTTGTGTTAAACCGGAAGTGCATTTGACCTAGTTAAAGACTACACAGACAGACACAGAGCTAGCTGCTGCAGCCGCGGGCAAATCTGACTGTCTTCAAACACGTTTTGTGAGAAAAGTTGAATAGCTAGAAAGATAATTTTAACACCGTTAGAAGCAGAAGGCTTAGTGGAACTTAGCAAAGTAGTTTTACATCTGTGGAGTCAACTATATTTAAATCGAAGCAGGTTGAACACACACAACATATATGGAGAGATGAGACGGCCGCCCGCCGATCGCGGGAGAGAAATGACACCGAACACTGACTTCAAATGCATCTTGTGAGAAAAGTTGAGCAGCTAGAAAAATAATTTTAACACCATTAGAAGCAGAAGGCTTAGAGGAATTTAGCAAAGTAGTTTTACATCTGTGGAGTCAACTATATTTAAATCGAAGCAGTTTGAAACACTTGAAGCTGATTCAAAAATGGCAGATTTCCTCAAAATTTGACAAGTTGTTCAAGCTTAAAGGCTCATAGTTCAAAATCTGTCCATGTGAGCTCTTTAAGAGTTACATTGGCTGAAAGAGGACAAGTTTTCCTACATTTTAAGGTATAATTTGTTTCTCTCAGTTAAACTGTATGAAAGTTATAGTAATTTGTTTGAAAAGTTGAAACTTATCAGCACTGCTGAATGTCTCACTCTAAAATCCAAGAAGGAGCTTCATTTTCATATTTTTTAAACTGTCATATTTCAAAATTGGCTGAATATTTTTAAAAGATGAAACAATTGGTAACAGCTGAATGTCTTATGAACATTTTAAAATTTGAATGGTGTCTCTAGGTTAAAGTATGCTGAAGCAGTTACGATTTGAATAGATTTGAAGATTTTGAAGGATTTGAAAGCATTTGAAGATAAGGATTTGGAGAACTTAATTTTCATATTTTTGAAACTGTCATATTTCAAAATTGGCTGAATATTTTTAAAAGATGAAACAATTGGTAATAGCTGAATGTCTTATGAACATTTTAAAATTTGAATGGTGTCTCTAGCTGAAAGTATGCTGAACTAGTTAAGATTTGAAAGATTTGAAAGGATTTGAAAGGATTTGAAAAGATTTGAAAATTTAACATTAGTTTCAATGGGAAAAAAGTTGAACAAAAAGCTTAATATCTTAAAAAGTTGAAAAGTTACAAACACCAAAAATACATTCCCATCAAGAGCTGAATGAGCTGAACATTTTGATACCAAATTTGTTGAAATAGCTCAAAGTATGCTGAAGTAGTTGAATGCCGAAAAACGGCGGAAGAATAATAATAACTAGAAAGAGCTGTTCCTGCGAAACAGCTGTGAGAATGCATGAGCTGAATTACCTTGCTAAAAAAATCTTAAGAAGCTAAAAGATTTGAACATTTTAAAATTTGAATGGTGTCTCTAGCTGAAAGTATGCTAAAGTAGTTAAGATTTGAAAGGATTTGAAGGATTTGAAAGGATTTGAAGATAAACTTAAGCTAGAAACAGTTGAAATGGCTGCAAGTATGCTTAAATAGTTATAAAAAAAAAATTAAAAAATTTTGATCTGACATATTGGGGATTGAACCCAGGCCACCTGCACGAAAAACTGATAGTGTTACCATTAGACCACGTCGTTTTGTGAAAATGGAAGTGCATATGACCTATTTAAAGACTACACAGACAGACACAGAGCACAGCTGCTGCAGCCGCGGGACAAATCTGAGGCGCAGACTGTCTTCTAACACGTCTTGTGACAAAAGTTGAACAGCTAGAAAAATAATTTTAACACCATTAGAAGCAGAAGGCTTAGAGGAACTTAGCAAAGTAGTTTTACATCTGTGGAGTCAACTATATTTAAATCGAAGCAGTTTCAACACACACAACATATATGGAGAGATGAGACGGCCGCCCGCCGATCGCGGGAGAGAAATGATGCCGAACACTGACTTCAAATACGTTTTGTGAGAAAAGTTGAGCAGCTAGAAAAATAATTTCAACATCGTTAGAAGCAGAAGGCTTAGAAGAAGTTAGCAAAGTAGTTTTACATCTGTGGAGTGAACTATATTTAAATGGAAGCAGTTTGAAACACTTGAAGCTGATTCAAAAATGGCAGATTTCGTCAGAATTTGAGAAGTTGTTCAAGCTTAAAGGCTCATAGTTCAAAATCTGTTCATGTGAGTTACATTGGCTGAAAGAGGACAAGTTTACCTACATTTTAAGGTATAATTTGTTTCTCTCAGTTAAACTGTATGAAAGTTATAGTAATTTGTTTGAAAAGTTGAAACTTATCAGCACTGCTGAATGTCTCACTCTAAAATCCAAGAAGGAACTTCATTTTCATATTTTTTAAACTGTCATATTTCAAAATTGGCTAAATATTTTTAAAAGATGAAACATTTTGTAATAGCTGAATGTCTTATGAACATTTTAAAATTTGAATGGTGTCTCTAGCTGAAAGTATGCTGAACTAGTTACGATTTGAAAGGATTTGAAGGATTTGAAAGGATTTGAAGATAAGGATTTGAAGAACTTAATTTTCATATTTTTGAAACTGTCATATTTAAAAATTGGCCGAATATTTTTAAAAGATGAAACATTTTGTAATAGCTGAATGTCTTATGAACATTTTAAAATTTGAATGGTGTCTCTAGCTGAAAGTATGCTGAACTAGTTAAGATTTGAAGGATTTGAAAGGATTTGAAAGGATTTGAAGATTTACCATTACTTTTAATGGGGAAAAAAGTTGAACAAAAAGCTTAATATCTTAAAAAGTTGAAAAGTTAGAAACACCAAAAAATATTTCCCATCGAGAGCTGAAAGAGCTGAACATTTTGATACCAAATTTGTTGAAATAGCTGAAAGTATGCTGAAGTATTTGAATGCCGAAAAACGGCGGAAGAATATGGAATACGGAATAATAATAAAGAGAAACAGGAACTTAATAGTGAGAATGCTTAATGCATTCTCACAACTAGAAAGAGCTGTTCCTGCGAAACAGCTGTGAGAATGCATGAGCTGAATTACCTTAATAAAGAAAAATCTTAAAAAGCTAAAAGATTTGAAGATTTTAAAATTTGAATGGTGTCTCTAGCTGAAAGTATGCACAAGTAGTTAAGATTTGAAGGATTTGAAATGATCTGAAGAATTTGAAGATAAAATTAAGCTAAAAACAGTTGAAAATGCTGAAAGTATGCTTAAATAATTATAAAATAAAAAAATTATAAAGGGTGGTCTGACATGATGGGGATTGAACCCGGGCCACCTGCACGAAAGGCTAGAAGTGTTACCATTAATCCATCTCGTTGCGTTACACCGGAAGTGCATTTGACCTAGTTAAAGACTACACAGAGAGACACAGAGCTAGCTGCTGCAGCCGCGGGACAAATCTGACTGTCTTCAAACACGTTTTGTGAGAAAAGTTGAATAGCTAGAAAGATAATTTTAACACCGTTAGAAGCAGAAGGCTTAGAGGAACTTAGCAAAGTAGTTTTACATCTGTGGAGTGAACTATATTTAAATCGAAGCAGGTTGAACACACACAACATATATGGAGAGATGAGACGGCCGCCCGCCGATCGCGGGAGAGAAATGACACCGAACACTGACTTCAAATACATCTTGTGAGAAAAGTTGAGCAGCTAGAAAAATAATTTTAACACCATTAGAAGCAGAAGGCTTAGAGGAACCTAGCAAAGTAGTTTTACATCTGTGGAGTCAACTATATTTAAATCCAAGCAGTTTGAAACACTTGAAGCTGATTCAAAAATGGCAGATTTCCTCAAAATTTGAGAAGTTGTTCAAGCTTAAAGGCTCATAGTTCAAAATCTGTCCATGTGAGCTCTTTAAGAGTTACATTGGCTGAAAGAGGACAAGTTTTCCTACATTTTAAGGTATAATTCGTTTCTCTCAGTTAAACTGTATGAAAGTTATAGTAATTTGTTTGAAAAGTTGAAACTTATCAGCACTGCTGAATGTCTCACTCTAAAATCCAAGAAGGAGCTTCATTTTCCTATTTTTTAAACTGTCATATTTCAAAATTGGCTGAATATTTTTAAAAGATGAAACAATTGGTAACAGCTGAATGTCTTATGAACATTTTAAAATTTGAATGGTGTCTCTAGGTTAAAGTATGCTGAAGCAGTTACGATTTGAATAGATTTGAAGATTTTGAAGGATTTGAAAGCATTTGAAGATAAGGATTTGGAGAACTTAATTTTCATATTTTTGAAACTGTCATATTTCAAAATTGGCTGAATATTTTTAAAAGATGAAACAATTGGTAATAGCTGAATGTCTTATGAACATTTTAAAATTTGAATGGTGTCTCTAGCTGAAAGTATGCTGAACTAGTTAAGATTTGAAAGATTTGAAAGGATTTGAAAGGATTTGAAGAGATTTGAAAATTTAACATTAGTTTCAATGGGAAAAAAGTTGAACAAAAAGCTTAATATCTTAAAAAGTTGAAAAGTTACAAACACCAAAAATACATTCCCATCAAGAGCTGAATGAGCTGAACATTTTGATACCAAATTTGTTGAAATAGCTCAAAGTATGCTGAAGTAGTTGAATGCCGAAAAACGGCGGAATAATAATAATAACTAGAAAGAGCTGTTCCTGCGAAACAGCTGTGAGAATGCATGAGCTGAATTACCATGCTAAAATATCTTAAGAAGCTAAAAAAAAGCTAAAACAGCTGAAGAAGCTAAAGCTGAAGTAGCTGAAGAAGCTAAAGCTAAAGGAGCTGAAGAAGCTAAAGCTAAAAGCTGAAGAAGCTAAAGCTGAAGGAGCTGAAGAAGCTAAGAGCTAAAGGAGCTAAAGAAGCTAAAAGAAGCTAAAAGCTGAAGAAGCTAAAATAAGCTAAAACAGCTGAAGAAGCTAACAGCTGAAGGAGCTAAAGCTAAAACAGCTGAAGAAGCTAACAGCTGAAGGAGCTAAAGCTAAAACAGCTGAAGAAGCTAAAGCTAAAGGAGCTGAAGAAGCAAGGAGCTGAAGGAGCAAAAGAGTTAGAGTTAGAAGTTAGCTAAAGAAGCTAAAAAAGGCTAAAACAGCTAAAGAAGCTAAAAGAAGCTAAAAGCTGAAAGAGCTATGGAAGCTAAAAAAAGCTGAGAAGAAACAGGAGTTTGAAGTTGAAATGACATTTAAAAGATGAAAGTGTAATGATTTCGAGCTAGAAAGAGTTGAAATGGCTGAAAGTATGCTTAAATAGTTACAAAAAAACTTTTTTTTTTAATTTTGAGCTGACATCCTGGGGATTGAACCCGGGCCACCTGCACGAAAGGCTGATAGGGTTACCATTGAGCCATTTCGTTGTGTTACACCGGAAGTGCATTTGACCTAGTTAAAGACTACACAGACAGACACAGAGCTAGCTGCTGCAGCCGCGGGCAAATCTGACTGTCTTCAAACACGTTTTGTGAGAAAAGTTGAATAGCTAGAAAGATAATTTTAACACCGTTAGAAGCAGAAGGCTTAGAGGAACTTAGCAAAGTAGTTTTACATCTGTGGAGTCAACTATATTTAAATCGAAACAGGTTGAACACACACAACATATATGGAGAGATGAGACGGCCGCCCGCCGATCGCGGGAGAGAAATGACACCGAACACTGACTTCAAATACATCTTGTGAGAAAAGTTGAGCAGCTAGAAAAATAATTTTAACACCATTAGAAGCAGAAGGCTTAGAGGAACTTAGCAAAGCAGTTTTACATCTGTGGAGTCAACTATATTTAAATCCAAGCAGTTTGAAAAACTTGAAGCTGATTCAAAAATGGCAGATTTCCTCAAAATTTGACAAGTTGTTCAAGCTTAAAGGCTCATAGTTCAAAATCTGTCCATGTGAGCTCTTTAAGAGTTACATTGGCTGAAAGAGGACAAGTTTTCCTACATTTTAAGGTATAATTTGTTTCTCTCAGTTAAACTGTATGAAAGTTATAGTAATTTGTTTGAAAAGTTGAAACTTATCAGCACTGCTGAATGTCTCACTCTAAAATCCAAGAAGGAGCTTCATTTTCCTATTTTTTAAACTGTCATATTTCAAAATTGGCTGAATATTTTTAAAAGATGAAACAATTGGTAACAGCTGAATGTCTTATGAACATTTTAAAATTTGAATGGTGTCTCTAGGTTAAAGTATGCTGAAGCAGTTACGATTTGAATAGATTTGAAGATTTTGAAGGATTTGAAAGCATTTGAAGATAAGGATTTGGAGAACTTAATTTTCATATTTTTGAAACTGTCATATTTCAAAATTGGCTGAATATTTTTAAAAGATGAAACAATTGGTAATAGCTGAATGTCTTATGAACATTTTAAAATTTGAATGGTGTCTCTAGCTGAAAGTATGCTGAACTAGTTAAGATTTGAAAGATTTGAAAGGATTTGAAAGGATTTGAAGAGATTTGAAAATTTAACATTAGTTTCAATGGGAAAAAAGTTGAACAAAAAGCTTAATATCTTAAAAAGTTGAAAAGTTACAAACACCAAAAATACATTCCCATCAAGAGCTGAATGAGCTGAACATTTTGATACCAAATTTGTTGAAATAGCTCAAAGTATGCTGAAGTAGTTGAATGCCGAAAAACGGCGGAATAATATGGAATAATAATAATAACTAGAAAGAGCTGTTCCTGCGAAACAGCTGTGAGAATGCATGAGCTGAATTACCTTAATAAAGAAAAATCTTAAAAAGCTAAAAGATTTGAAGATTTTAAAATTTGAATGGTGTCTCTAGCTGAAAGTATGCAAAAGTAGTTTAGATTTGAAGGATTTGAAATGATCTGAAGAATTTGAAGGATTTGAAAGGATTGAAATTATCTGAAGAATTTGAAGGATTTGAAAGGATTAAAATTATCTGAAGAATTTGAAGGATTTGAAAGGATTGAAATGATCTGAAGAATTTGAAGGATTTGAAAGGATTGAAATTATCTGAAGGATTTGAAGGATTTGAAAGGATTAAAATTATCTGAAGAATTTGAAGGTTTTGAAAGGATTGAAATTATCTGAAGAATTTGAAGGATTTGAAAGGATTGAAATGATCTGAAGAATTTGAAGGATTTGAAAGGATTAAAATTATCTGAAGCATTTGAAGGATTTGAAGATAAAATTAAGCTAGAAAGAGTTGAAATGGCTGAAAGTATGCTTAAATAATTCTAAAATAAAAAATGATAAAGTGTGGTCTGACATGATGGGGATTGAACCCGAGCCACCTGCACGAAAGGCTGGTAGTGTTACCATTAAGCCATTTCGTTGTGTTAAACCGGAAGTGCATTTGACCTAGTTAAAGACTACACAGACAGACACAGAGCTAGCTGCTGCAGCCGCGGGCAAATCTGACTGTCTTCAAACACGTTTTGTGAGAAAAGTTGAATAGCTAGAAAGATAATTTTAACACCGTTAGAAGCAGAAGGCTTAGTGGAACTTAGCAAAGTAGTTTTACATCTGTGGAGTCAACTATATTTAAATCGAAGCAGGTTGAACACACACAACATATATGGAGAGATGAGACGGCCGCCCGCCGATCGCGGGAGAGAAATGACACCGAACACTGACTTCAAATGCATCTTGTGAGAAAAGTTGAGCAGCTAGAAAAATAATTTTAACACCATTAGAAGCAGAAGGCTTAGAGGAATTTAGCAAAGTAGTTTTACATCTGTGGAGTCAACTATATTTAAATCGAAGCAGTTTGAAACACTTGAAGCTGATTCAAAAATGGCAGATTTCCTCAAAATTTGACAAGTTGTTCAAGCTTAAAGGCTCATAGTTCAAAATCTGTCCATGTGAGCTCTTTAAGAGTTACATTGGCTGAAAGAGGACAAGTTTTCCTACATTTTAAGGTATAATTTGTTTCTCTCAGTTAAACTGTATGAAAGTTATAGTAATTTGTTTGAAAAGTTGAAACTTATCAGCACTGCTGAATGTCTCACTCTAAAATCCAAGAAGGAGCTTCATTTTCATATTTTTTAAACTGTCATATTTCAAAATTGGCTGAATATTTTTAAAAGATGAAACAATTGGTAACAGCTGAATGTCTTATGAACATTTTAAAATTTGAATGGTGTCTCTAGGTTAAAGTATGCTGAAGCAGTTACGATTTGAATAGATTTGAAGATTTTGAAGGATTTGAAAGCATTTGAAGATAAGGATTTGGAGAACTTAATTTTCATATTTTTGAAACTGTCATATTTCAAAATTGGCTGAATATTTTTAAAAGATGAAACAATTGGTAATAGCTGAATGTCTTATGAACATTTTAAAATTTGAATGGTGTCTCTAGCTGAAAGTATGCTGAACTAGTTAAGATTTGAAAGATTTGAAAGGATTTGAAAGGATTTGAAAAGATTTGAAAATTTAACATTAGTTTCAATGGGAAAAAAGTTGAACAAAAAGCTTAATATCTTAAAAAGTTGAAAAGTTACAAACACCAAAAATACATTCCCATCAAGAGCTGAATGAGCTGAACATTTTGATACCAAATTTGTTGAAATAGCTCAAAGTATGCTGAAGTAGTTGAATGCCGAAAAACGGCGGAAGAATAATAATAACTAGAAAGAGCTGTTCCTGCGAAACAGCTGTGAGAATGCATGAGCTGAATTACCTTAATAAAGAAAAATCTTAAAAAGCTAAAAGATTTGAAGATTTTAAAATTTGAATGGTGTCTCTAGCTGAAAGTATGCACAAGTAGTTAAGATTTGAAGGATTTGAAATGATCTGAAGAATTTGAAGATAAAATTAAGCTAAAAACAGTTGAAAATGCTGAAAGTATGCTTAAATAATTATAAAATAAAAAAATTATAAAGGGTGGTCTGACATGATGGGGATTGAACCCGGGCCACCTGCACGAAAGGCTAGAAGTGTTACCATTAATCCATCTCGTTGCGTTACACCGGAAGTGCATTTGACCTAGTTAAAGACTACACAGAGAGACACAGAGCTAGCTGCTGCAGCCGCGGGACAAATCTGACTGTCTTCAAACACGTTTTGTGAGAAAAGTTGAATAGCTAGAAAGATAATTTTAACACCGTTAGAAGCAGAAGGCTTAGAGGAACTTAGCAAAGTAGTTTTACATCTGTGGAGTGAACTATATTTAAATCGAAGCAGGTTGAACACACACAACATATATGGAGAGATGAGACGGCCGCCCGCCGATCGCGGGAGAGAAATGACACCGAACACTGACTTCAAATACATCTTGTGAGAAAAGTTGAGCAGCTAGAAAAATAATTTTAACACCATTAGAAGCAGAAGGCTTAGAGGAACCTAGCAAAGTAGTTTTACATCTGTGGAGTCAACTATATTTAAATCCAAGCAGTTTGAAACACTTGAAGCTGATTCAAAAATGGCAGATTTCCTCAAAATTTGAGAAGTTGTTCAAGCTTAAAGGCTCATAGTTCAAAATCTGTCCATGTGAGCTCTTTAAGAGTTACATTGGCTGAAAGAGGACAAGTTTTCCTACATTTTAAGGTATAATTCGTTTCTCTCAGTTAAACTGTATGAAAGTTATAGTAATTTGTTTGAAAAGTTGAAACTTATCAGCACTGCTGAATGTCTCACTCTAAAATCCAAGAAGGAGCTTCATTTTCCTATTTTTTAAACTGTCATATTTCAAAATTGGCTGAATATTTTTAAAAGATGAAACAATTGGTAACAGCTGAATGTCTTATGAACATTTTAAAATTTGAATGGTGTCTCTAGGTTAAAGTATGCTGAAGCAGTTACGATTTGAATAGATTTGAAGATTTTGAAGGATTTGAAAGCATTTGAAGATAAGGATTTGGAGAACTTAATTTTCATATTTTTGAAACTGTCATATTTCAAAATTGGCTGAATATTTTTAAAAGATGAAACAATTGGTAATAGCTGAATGTCTTATGAACATTTTAAAATTTGAATGGTGTCTCTAGCTGAAAGTATGCTGAACTAGTTAAGATTTGAAAGATTTGAAAGGATTTCAAAGGATTTGAAGAGATTTGAAAATTTAACATTAGTTTCAATGGGAAAAAAGTTGAACAAAAAGCTTAATATCTTAAAAAGTTGAAAAGTTACAAACACCAAAAATACATTCCCATCAAGAGCTGAATGAGCTGAACATTTTGATACCAAATTTGTTGAAATAGCTCAAAGTATGCTGAAGTAGTTGAATGCCGAAAAACGGCGGAATAATAATAATAACTAGAAAGAGCTGTTCCTGCGAAACAGCTGTGAGAATGCATGAGCTGAATTACCATGCTAAAATATCTTAAGAAGCTAAAAAAAAGCTAAAACAGCTGAAGAAGCTAAAGCTGAAGTAGCTGAAGAAGCTAAAGCTAAAGGAGCTGAAGAAGCTAAAGCTAAAAGCTGAAGAAGCTAAAGCTGAAGGAGCTGAAGAAGCTAAGAGCTAAAGGAGCTAAAGAAGCTAAAAGAAGCTAAAAGCTGAAGAAGCTAAAATAAGCTAAAACAGCTGAAGAAGCTAACAGCTGAAGGAGCTAAAGCTAAAACAGCTGAAGAAGCTAACAGCTGAAGGAGCTAAAGCTAAAACAGCTGAAGAAGCTAAAGCTAAAGGAGCTGAAGAAGCAAGGAGCTGAAGGAGCAAAAGAGTTAGAGTTAGAAGTTAGCTAAAGAAGCTAAAAAAGGCTAAAACAGCTAAAGAAGCTAAAAGAAGCTAAAAGCTGAAAGAGCTATGGAAGCTAAAAAAAGCTGAGAAGAAACAGGAGTTTGAAGTTGAAATGACATTTAAAAGATGAAAGTGTAATGATTTCGAGCTAGAAAGAGTTGAAATGGCTGAAAGTATGCTTAAATAGTTACAAAAAAACTTTTTTTTTTAATTTTGAGCTGACATCCTGGGGATTGAACCCGGGCCACCTGCACGAAAGGCTGATAGGGTTACCATTGAGCCATTTCGTTGTGTTACACCGGAAGTGCATTTGACCTAGTTAAAGACTACACAGACAGACACAGAGCTAGCTGCTGCAGCCGCGGGCAAATCTGACTGTCTTCAAACACGTTTTGTGAGAAAAGTTGAATAGCTAGAAAGATAATTTTAACACCGTTAGAAGCAGAAGGCTTAGAGGAACTTAGCAAAGTAGTTTTACATCTGTGGAGTCAACTATATTTAAATCGAAACAGGTTGAACACACACAACATATATGGAGAGATGAGACGGCCGCCCGCCGATCGCGGGAGAGAAATGACACCGAACACTGACTTCAAATACATCTTGTGAGAAAAGTTGAGCAGCTAGAAAAATAATTTTAACACCATTAGAAGCAGAAGGCTTAGAGGAACTTAGCAAAGCAGTTTTACATCTGTGGAGTCAACTATATTTAAATCCAAGCAGTTTGAAAAACTTGAAGCTGATTCAAAAATGGCAGATTTCCTCAAAATTTGACAAGTTGTTCAAGCTTAAAGGCTCATAGTTCAAAATCTGTCCATGTGAGCTCTTTAAGAGTTACATTGGCTGAAAGAGGACAAGTTTTCCTACATTTTAAGGTATAATTTGTTTCTCTCAGTTAAACTGTATGAAAGTTATAGTAATTTGTTTGAAAAGTTGAAACTTATCAGCACTGCTGAATGTCTCACTCTAAAATCCAAGAAGGAGCTTCATTTTCCTATTTTTTAAACTGTCATATTTCAAAATTGGCTGAATATTTTTAAAAGATGAAACAATTGGTAACAGCTGAATGTCTTATGAACATTTTAAAATTTGAATGGTGTCTCTAGGTTAAAGTATGCTGAAGCAGTTACGATTTGAATAGATTTGAAGATTTTGAAGGATTTGAAAGCATTTGAAGATAAGGATTTGGAGAACTTAATTTTCATATTTTTGAAACTGTCATATTTCAAAATTGGCTGAATATTTTTAAAAGATGAAACAATTGGTAATAGCTGAATGTCTTATGAACATTTTAAAATTTGAATGGTGTCTCTAGCTGAAAGTATGCTGAACTAGTTAAGATTTGAAAGATTTGAAAGGATTTGAAAGGATTTGAAGAGATTTGAAAATTTAACATTAGTTTCAATGGGAAAAAAGTTGAACAAAAAGCTTAATATCTTAAAAAGTTGAAAAGTTACAAACACCAAAAATACATTCCCATCAAGAGCTGAATGAGCTGAACATTTTGATACCAAATTTGTTGAAATAGCTCAAAGTATGCTGAAGTAGTTGAATGCCGAAAAACGGCGGAATAATATGGAATAATAATAATAACTAGAAAGAGCTGTTCCTGCGAAACAGCTGTGAGAATGCATGAGCTGAATTACCTTAATAAAGAAAAATCTTAAAAAGCTAAAAGATTTGAAGATTTTAAAATTTGAATGGTGTCTCTAGCTGAAAGTATGCAAAAGTAGTTTAGATTTGAAGGATTTGAAATGATCTGAAGAATTTGAAGGATTTGAAAGGATTGAAATTATCTGAAGAATTTGAAGGATTTGAAAGGATTAAAATTATCTGAAGAATTTGAAGGATTTGAAAGGATTGAAATGATCTGAAGAATTTGAAGGATTTGAAAGGATTGAAATTATCTGAAGGATTTGAAGGATTTGAAAGGATTAAAATTATCTGAAGAATTTGAAGGTTTTGAAAGGATTGAAATTATCTGAAGAATTTGAAGGATTTGAAAGGATTGAAATGATCTGAAGAATTTGAAGGATTTGAAAGGATTAAAATTATCTGAAGCATTTGAAGGATTTGAAGATAAAATTAAGCTAGAAAGAGTTGAAATGGCTGAAAGTATGCTTAAATAATTCTAAAATAAAAAATGATAAAGTGTGGTCTGACATGATGGGGATTGAACCCGAGCCACCTGCACGAAAGGCTGGTAGTGTTACCATTAAGCCATTTCGTTGTGTTAAACCGGAAGTGCATTTGACCTAGTTAAAGACTACACAGACAGACACAGAGCTAGCTGCTGCAGCCGCGGGCAAATCTGACTGTCTTCAAACACGTTTTGTGAGAAAAGTTGAATAGCTAGAAAGATAATTTTAACACCGTTAGAAGCAGAAGGCTTAGTGGAACTTAGCAAAGTAGTTTTACATCTGTGGAGTCAACTATATTTAAATCGAAGCAGGTTGAACACACACAACATATATGGAGAGATGAGACGGCCGCCCGCCGATCGCGGGAGAGAAATGACACCGAACACTGACTTCAAATGCATCTTGTGAGAAAAGTTGAGCAGCTAGAAAAATAATTTTAACACCATTAGAAGCAGAAGGCTTAGAGGAATTTAGCAAAGTAGTTTTACATCTGTGGAGTCAACTATATTTAAATCGAAGCAGTTTGAAACACTTGAAGCTGATTCAAAAATGGCAGATTTCCTCAAAATTTGACAAGTTGTTCAAGCTTAAAGGCTCATAGTTCAAAATCTGTCCATGTGAGCTCTTTAAGAGTTACATTGGCTGAAAGAGGACAAGTTTTCCTACATTTTAAGGTATAATTTGTTTCTCTCAGTTAAACTGTATGAAAGTTATAGTAATTTGTTTGAAAAGTTGAAACTTATCAGCACTGCTGAATGTCTCACTCTAAAATCCAAGAAGGAGCTTCATTTTCATATTTTTTAAACTGTCATATTTCAAAATTGGCTGAATATTTTTAAAAGATGAAACAATTGGTAACAGCTGAATGTCTTATGAACATTTTAAAATTTGAATGGTGTCTCTAGGTTAAAGTATGCTGAAGCAGTTACGATTTGAATAGATTTGAAGATTTTGAAGGATTTGAAAGCATTTGAAGATAAGGATTTGGAGAACTTAATTTTCATATTTTTGAAACTGTCATATTTCAAAATTGGCTGAATATTTTTAAAAGATGAAACAATTGGTAATAGCTGAATGTCTTATGAACATTTTAAAATTTGAATGGTGTCTCTAGCTGAAAGTATGCTGAACTAGTTAAGATTTGAAAGATTTGAAAGGATTTGAAAGGATTTGAAAAGATTTGAAAATTTAACATTAGTTTCAATGGGAAAAAAGTTGAACAAAAAGCTTAATATCTTAAAAAGTTGAAAAGTTACAAACACCAAAAATACATTCCCATCAAGAGCTGAATGAGCTGAACATTTTGATACCAAATTTGTTGAAATAGCTCAAAGTATGCTGAAGTAGTTGAATGCCGAAAAACGGCGGAAGAATAATAATAACTAGAAAGAGCTGTTCCTGCGAAACAGCTGTGAGAATGCATGAGCTGAATTACCTTAATAAAGAAAAATCTTAAAAAGCTAAAAGATTTGAAGATTTTAAAATTTGAATGGTGTCTCTAGCTGAAAGTATGCACAAGTAGTTAAGATTTGAAGGATTTGAAATGATCTGAAGAATTTGAAGATAAAATTAAGCTAAAAACAGTTGAAAATGCTGAAAGTATGCTTAAATAATTATAAAATAAAAAAATTATAAAGGGTGGTCTGACATGATGGGGATTGAACCCGGGCCACCTGCACGAAAGGCTAGAAGTGTTACCATTAATCCATCTCGTTGCGTTACACCGGAAGTGCATTTGACCTAGTTAAAGACTACACAGAGAGACACAGAGCTAGCTGCTGCAGCCGCGGGACAAATCTGACTGTCTTCAAACACGTTTTGTGAGAAAAGTTGAATAGCTAGAAAGATAATTTTAACACCGTTAGAAGCAGAAGGCTTAGAGGAACTTAGCAAAGTAGTTTTACATCTGTGGAGTGAACTATATTTAAATCGAAGCAGGTTGAACACACACAACATATATGGAGAGATGAGACGGCCGCCCGCCGATCGCGGGAGAGAAATGACACCGAACACTGACTTCAAATACATCTTGTGAGAAAAGTTGAGCAGCTAGAAAAATAATTTTAACACCATTAGAAGCAGAAGGCTTAGAGGAACCTAGCAAAGTAGTTTTACATCTGTGGAGTCAACTATATTTAAATCCAAGCAGTTTGAAACACTTGAAGCTGATTCAAAAATGGCAGATTTCCTCAAAATTTGAGAAGTTGTTCAAGCTTAAAGGCTCATAGTTCAAAATCTGTCCATGTGAGCTCTTTAAGAGTTACATTGGCTGAAAGAGGACAAGTTTTCCTACATTTTAAGGTATAATTCGTTTCTCTCAGTTAAACTGTATGAAAGTTATAGTAATTTGTTTGAAAAGTTGAAACTTATCAGCACTGCTGAATGTCTCACTCTAAAATCCAAGAAGGAGCTTCATTTTCCTATTTTTTAAACTGTCATATTTCAAAATTGGCTGAATATTTTTAAAAGATGAAACAATTGGTAACAGCTGAATGTCTTATGAACATTTTAAAATTTGAATGGTGTCTCTAGGTTAAAGTATGCTGAAGCAGTTACGATTTGAATAGATTTGAAGATTTTGAAGGATTTGAAAGCATTTGAAGATAAGGATTTGGAGAACTTAATTTTCATATTTTTGAAACTGTCATATTTCAAAATTGGCTGAATATTTTTAAAAGATGAAACAATTGGTAATAGCTGAATGTCTTATGAACATTTTAAAATTTGAATGGTGTCTCTAGCTGAAAGTATGCTGAACTAGTTAAGATTTGAAAGATTTGAAAGGATTTCAAAGGATTTGAAGAGATTTGAAAATTTAACATTAGTTTCAATGGGAAAAAAGTTGAACAAAAAGCTTAATATCTTAAAAAGTTGAAAAGTTACAAACACCAAAAATACATTCCCATCAAGAGCTGAATGAGCTGAACATTTTGATACCAAATTTGTTGAAATAGCTCAAAGTATGCTGAAGTAGTTGAATGCCGAAAAACGGCGGAATAATAATAATAACTAGAAAGAGCTGTTCCTGCGAAACAGCTGTGAGAATGCATGAGCTGAATTACCATGCTAAAATATCTTAAGAAGCTAAAAAAAAGCTAAAACAGCTGAAGAAGCTAAAGCTGAAGTAGCTGAAGAAGCTAAAGCTAAAGGAGCTGAAGAAGCTAAAGCTAAAAGCTGAAGAAGCTAAAGCTGAAGGAGCTGAAGAAGCTAAGAGCTAAAGGAGCTAAAGAAGCTAAAAGAAGCTAAAAGCTGAAGAAGCTAAAATAAGCTAAAACAGCTGAAGAAGCTAACAGCTGAAGGAGCTAAAGCTAAAACAGCTGAAGAAGCTAACAGCTGAAGGAGCTAAAGCTAAAACAGCTGAAGAAGCTAAAGCTAAAGGAGCTGAAGAAGCAAGGAGCTGAAGGAGCAAAAGAGTTAGAGTTAGAAGTTAGCTAAAGAAGCTAAAAAAGGCTAAAACAGCTAAAGAAGCTAAAAGAAGCTAAAAGCTGAAAGAGCTATGGAAGCTAAAAAAAGCTGAGAAGAAACAGGAGTTTGAAGTTGAAATGACATTTAAAAGATGAAAGTGTAATGATTTCGAGCTAGAAAGAGTTGAAATGGCTGAAAGTATGCTTAAATAGTTACAAAAAAACTTTTTTTTTTAATTTTGAGCTGACATCCTGGGGATTGAACCCGGGCCACCTGCACGAAAGGCTGATAGGGTTACCATTGAGCCATTTCGTTGTGTTACACCGGAAGTGCATTTGACCTAGTTAAAGACTACACAGACAGACACAGAGCTAGCTGCTGCAGCCGCGGGCAAATCTGACTGTCTTCAAACACGTTTTGTGAGAAAAGTTGAATAGCTAGAAAGATAATTTTAACACCGTTAGAAGCAGAAGGCTTAGAGGAACTTAGCAAAGTAGTTTTACATCTGTGGAGTCAACTATATTTAAATCGAAACAGGTTGAACACACACAACATATATGGAGAGATGAGACGGCCGCCCGCCGATCGCGGGAGAGAAATGACACCGAACACTGACTTCAAATACATCTTGTGAGAAAAGTTGAGCAGCTAGAAAAATAATTTTAACACCATTAGAAGCAGAAGGCTTAGAGGAACTTAGCAAAGCAGTTTTACATCTGTGGAGTCAACTATATTTAAATCCAAGCAGTTTGAAAAACTTGAAGCTGATTCAAAAATGGCAGATTTCCTCAAAATTTGACAAGTTGTTCAAGCTTAAAGGCTCATAGTTCAAAATCTGTCCATGTGAGCTCTTTAAGAGTTACATTGGCTGAAAGAGGACAAGTTTTCCTACATTTTAAGGTATAATTTGTTTCTCTCAGTTAAACTGTATGAAAGTTATAGTAATTTGTTTGAAAAGTTGAAACTTATCAGCACTGCTGAATGTCTCACTCTAAAATCCAAGAAGGAGCTTCATTTTCCTATTTTTTAAACTGTCATATTTCAAAATTGGCTGAATATTTTTAAAAGATGAAACAATTGGTAACAGCTGAATGTCTTATGAACATTTTAAAATTTGAATGGTGTCTCTAGGTTAAAGTATGCTGAAGCAGTTACGATTTGAATAGATTTGAAGATTTTGAAGGATTTGAAAGCATTTGAAGATAAGGATTTGGAGAACTTAATTTTCATATTTTTGAAACTGTCATATTTCAAAATTGGCTGAATATTTTTAAAAGATGAAACAATTGGTAATAGCTGAATGTCTTATGAACATTTTAAAATTTGAATGGTGTCTCTAGCTGAAAGTATGCTGAACTAGTTAAGATTTGAAAGATTTGAAAGGATTTGAAAGGATTTGAAGAGATTTGAAAATTTAACATTAGTTTCAATGGGAAAAAAGTTGAACAAAAAGCTTAATATCTTAAAAAGTTGAAAAGTTACAAACACCAAAAATACATTCCCATCAAGAGCTGAATGAGCTGAACATTTTGATACCAAATTTGTTGAAATAGCTCAAAGTATGCTGAAGTAGTTGAATGCCGAAAAACGGCGGAATAATATGGAATAATAATAATAACTAGAAAGAGCTGTTCCTGCGAAACAGCTGTGAGAATGCATGAGCTGAATTACCTTAATAAAGAAAAATCTTAAAAAGCTAAAAGATTTGAAGATTTTAAAATTTGAATGGTGTCTCTAGCTGAAAGTATGCAAAAGTAGTTTAGATTTGAAGGATTTGAAATGATCTGAAGAATTTGAAGGATTTGAAAGGATTGAAATTATCTGAAGAATTTGAAGGATTTGAAAGGATTAAAATTATCTGAAGAATTTGAAGGATTTGAAAGGATTGAAATGATCTGAAGAATTTGAAGGATTTGAAAGGATTGAAATTATCTGAAGGATTTGAAGGATTTGAAAGGATTAAAATTATCTGAAGAATTTGAAGGTTTTGAAAGGATTGAAATTATCTGAAGAATTTGAAGGATTTGAAAGGATTGAAATGATCTGAAGAATTTGAAGGATTTGAAAGGATTAAAATTATCTGAAGCATTTGAAGGATTTGAAGATAAAATTAAGCTAGAAAGAGTTGAAATGGCTGAAAGTATGCTTAAATAATTCTAAAATAAAAAATGATAAAGTGTGGTCTGACATGATGGGGATTGAACCCGAGCCACCTGCACGAAAGGCTGGTAGTGTTACCATTAAGCCATTTCGTTGTGTTAAACCGGAAGTGCATTTGACCTAGTTAAAGACTACACAGACAGACACAGAGCTAGCTGCTGCAGCCGCGGGCAAATCTGACTGTCTTCAAACACGTTTTGTGAGAAAAGTTGAATAGCTAGAAAGATAATTTTAACACCGTTAGAAGCAGAAGGCTTAGTGGAACTTAGCAAAGTAGTTTTACATCTGTGGAGTCAACTATATTTAAATCGAAGCAGGTTGAACACACACAACATATATGGAGAGATGAGACGGCCGCCCGCCGATCGCGGGAGAGAAATGACACCGAACACTGACTTCAAATGCATCTTGTGAGAAAAGTTGAGCAGCTAGAAAAATAATTTTAACACCATTAGAAGCAGAAGGCTTAGAGGAATTTAGCAAAGTAGTTTTACATCTGTGGAGTCAACTATATTTAAATCCAAGCAGTTTGAAACACTTGAAGCTGATTCAAAAATGGCAGATTTCCTCAAAATTTGACAAGTTGTTCAAGCTTAAAGGCTCATAGTTCAAAATCTGTCCATGTGAGCTCTTTAAGAGTTACATTGGCTGAAAGAGGACAAGTTTTCCTACATTTTAAGGTATAATTTGTTTCTCTCAGTTAAACTGTATGAAAGTTATAGTAATTTGTTTGAAAAGTTGAAACTTATCAGCACTGCTGAATGTCTCACTCTAAAATCCAAGAAGGAGCTTCATTTTTCTATTTTTTAAACTGTCATATTTCAAAATTGGCTGAATATTTTTAAAAGATGAAACAATTGGTAACAGCTGAATGTCTTATGAACATTTTAAAATTTGAATGGTGTCTCTAGGTTAAAGTATGCTGAAGCAGTTACGATTTGAATAGATTTGAAGATTTTGAAGGATTTGAAAGCATTTGAAGATAAGGATTTGGAGAACTTAATTTTCATATTTTTGAAACTGTCATATTTCAAAATTGGCTGAATATTTTTAAAAGATGAAACAATTGGTAATAGCTGAATGTCTTATGAACATTTTAAAATTTGAATGGTGTCTCTAGCTGAAAGTATGCTGAACTAGTTAAGATTTGAAAGATTTGAAAGGATTTGAAAGGATTTGAAGAGATTTGAAAATTTAACATTAGTTTCAATGGGAAAAAAGTTGAACAAAAAGCTTAATATCTTAAAAAGTTGAAAAGTTACAAACACCAAAAATACATTCCCATCAAGAGCTGAATGAGCTGAACATTTTGATACCAAATTTGTTGAAATAGCTCAAAGTATGCTGAAGTAGTTGAATGCCGAAAAACGGCGGAATAATAATAATAATAACTAGAAAGAGCTGTTCCTTTGAAACAGCTGTGAGAATGCATGAGCTGAATTACCTTAATAAAGAAAAATCTTAAAAAGCTAAAAGATTTGAAGATTTTAAAATTTGAATGGTGTCTCTAGCTGAAAGTATGCAAAAGTAGTTAAGATTTGAAGGATTTGAAATGATCTGAAGAATTTGAAGATAAAATTAAGCTAGAAACAGTTGAAAATGCTGAAAGTATGCTTAAATAATTATAAAATAAAAAAATTATAAAAAATTGTATGACATTATGGGGATTGAACCCGGGCCACCTGCACGAAAGGCTGGTAGTGTTACCATTATGCCATCTCATTGTGTTAAATCGGAAGTGCATTTGACCTAGTTAAAGACTACACAGAGAGACACAGAGCTAGCTGCTGCAGCCGCGGGACAAATCTGACTGTCTTCAAACACGTTTTGTGAGAAAAGTTGAATAGCTAGAAAGATAATTTTAACACCGTTAGAAGCAGAAGGCTTAGAGGAACTTAGCAAAGTAGTTTTACATCTGTGGAGTGAACTATATTTAAATCGAAGCAGGTTGAACACACACAACATATATGGAGAGATGAGACGGCCGCCCGCCGATCGCGGGAGAGAAATGACACCGAACACTGACTTCAAATACATCTTGTGAGAAAAGTTGAGCAGCTAGAAAAATAATTTTAACACCATTAGAAGCAGAAGGCTTAGAGGAACTTAGCAAAGTACTTTTACATCTGTGGAGTCAACTATATTTAAATCCAAGCAGTTTGAAACACTTGAAGCTGATTCAAAAATGGCAGATTTCCTCAAAATTTGACAAGTTGTTCAAGCTTAAAGGCTCATAGTTCAAAATCTGTCCATGTGAGCTCTTTAAGAGTTACATTGGCTGAAAGAGGACAAGTTTTCCTACATTTTAAGGTATAATTTGTTTCTCTCAGTTAAACTGTATGAAAGTTATAGTAATTTGTTTGAAAAGTTGAAACTTATCAGCACTGCTGAATGTCTCACTCTAAAATCCAAGAAGGAGCTTCATTTTCCTATTTTTTAAACTGTCATATTTCAAAATTGGCTGAATATTTTTAAAAGATGAAACAATTGGTAACAGCTGAATGTCTTATGAACATTTTAAAATTTGAATGGTGTCTCTAGGTTAAAGTATGCTGAAGCAGTTACGATTTGAATAGATTTGAAGATTTTGAAGGATTTGAAAGCATTTGAAGATAAGGATTTGGAGAACTTAATTTTCATATTTTTGAAACTGTCATATTTCAAAATTGGCTGAATATTTTTAAAAGATGAAACAATTGGTAATAGCTGAATGTCTTATGAACATTTTAAAATTTGAATGGTGTCTCTAGCTGAAAGTATGCTGAACTAGTTAAGATTTGAAAGATTTGAAAGGATTTGAAAGGATTTGAAGAGATTTGAAAATTTAACATTAGTTTCAATGGGAAAAAAGTTGAACAAAATGCTTAATATCTTAAAAAGTTGAAAAGTTACAAACACCAAAAATACATTCCCATCAAGAGCTGAATGAGCTGAACATTTTGATACCAAATTTGTTGAAATAGCTCAAAGTATGCTGAAGTAGTTGAATGCCGAAAAACGGCGGAATAATAATAATAACTAGAAAGAGCTGTTCCTGCGAAACAGCTGTGAGAATGCATGAGCTGAATTACCTTAATAAAGAAAAATCTTAAAAAGCTAAAAGATTTGAAGATTTTAAAATTTGAATGGTGTCTCTCGCTGAAAGTATGCAAAAGTAGTTAAGATTTGAAGGATTTGAAATGATCTGAAGAATTTGAAGATAAAATTAAGCTAGAAACAGTTGAAAATGCTGAAAGTATGCTTAAATAATTATAAAATAAAAAAATTATAAAAAATTGTATGACATTATGGGGATTGAACCCGGGCCACCTGCACGAAAGGCTGGTAGTGTTACCATTATGCCATCTCATTGTGTTAAATCGGAAGTGCATTTGACCTAGTTAAAGACTACACAGAGAGACACAGAGCTAGCTGCTGCAGCCGCGGGACAAATCTGACTGTCTTCAAACACGTTTTGTGAGAAAAGTTGAATAGCTAGAAAGATAATTTTAACACCGTTAGAAGCAGAAGGCTTAGAGGAACTTAGCAAAGTAGTTTTACATCTGTGGAGTGAACTATATTTAAATCGAAGCAGGTTGAACACACACAACATATATGGAGAGATGAGACGGCCGCCCGCCGATCGCGGGAGAGAAATGACACCGAACACTGACTTCAAATACATCTTGTGAGAAAAGTTGAGCAGCTAGAAAAATAATTTTAACACCATTAGAAGCAGAAGGCTTAGAGGAACCTAGCAAAGTAGTTTTACATCTGTGGAGTCAACTATATTTAAATCCAAGCAGTTTGAAACACTTGAAGCTGATTCAAAAATGGCAGATTTCCTCAAAATTTGAGAAGTTGTTCAAGCTTAAAGGCTCATAGTTCAAAATCTGTCCATGTGAGCTCTTTAAGAGTTACATTGGCTGAAAGAGGACAAGTTTTCCTACATTTTAAGGTATAATTCGTTTCTCTCAGTTAAACTGTATGAAAGTTATAGTAATTTGTTTGAAAAGTTGAAACTTATCAGCACTGCTGAATGTCTCACTCTAAAATCCAAGAAGGAGCTTCATTTTCCTATTTTTTAAACTGTCATATTTCAAAATTGGCTGAATATTTTTAAAAGATGAAACAATTGGTAACAGCTGAATGTCTTATGAACATTTTAAAATTTGAATGGTGTCTCTAGGTTAAAGTATGCTGAAGCAGTTACGATTTGAATAGATTTGAAGATTTTGAAGGATTTGAAAGCATTTGAAGATAAGGATTTGGAGAACTTAATTTTCATATTTTTGAAACTGTCATATTTCAAAATTGGCTGAATATTTTTAAAAGATGAAACAATTGGTAATAGCTGAATGTCTTATGAACATTTTAAAATTTGAATGGTGTCTCTAGCTGAAAGTATGCTGAACTAGTTAAGATTTGAAAGATTTGAAAGGATTTCAAAGGATTTGAAGAGATTTGAAAATTTAACATTAGTTTCAATGGGAAAAAAGTTGAACAAAAAGCTTAATATCTTAAAAAGTTGAAAAGTTACAAACACCAAAAATACATTCCCATCAAGAGCTGAATGAGCTGAACATTTTGATACCAAATTTGTTGAAATAGCTCAAAGTATGCTGAAGTAGTTGAATGCCGAAAAACGGCGGAATAATAATAATAACTAGAAAGAGCTGTTCCTGCGAAACAGCTGTGAGAATGCATGAGCTGAATTACCATGCTAAAATATCTTAAGAAGCTAAAAAAAAGCTAAAACAGCTGAAGAAGCTAAAGCTGAAGTAGCTGAAGAAGCTAAAGCTAAAGGAGCTGAAGAAGCTAAAGCTAAAAGCTGAAGAAGCTAAAGCTGAAGGAGCTGAAGAAGCTAAGAGCTAAAGGAGCTAAAGAAGCTAAAAGAAGCTAAAAGCTGAAGAAGCTAAAATAAGCTAAAACAGCTGAAGAAGCTAACAGCTGAAGGAGCTAAAGCTAAAACAGCTGAAGAAGCTAACAGCTGAAGGAGCTAAAGCTAAAACAGCTGAAGAAGCTAAAGCTAAAGGAGCTGAAGAAGCAAGGAGCTGAAGGAGCAAAAGAGTTAGAGTTAGAAGTTAGCTAAAGAAGCTAAAAAAGGCTAAAACAGCTAAAGAAGCTAAAAGAAGCTAAAAGCTGAAAGAGCTATGGAAGCTAAAAAAAGCTGAGAAGAAACAGGAGTTTGAAGTTGAAATGACATTTAAAAGATGAAAGTGTAATGATTTCGAGCTAGAAAGAGTTGAAATGGCTGAAAGTATGCTTAAATAGTTACAAAAAAACTTTTTTTTTTAATTTTGAGCTGACATCCTGGGGATTGAACCCGGGCCACCTGCACGAAAGGCTGATAGGGTTACCATTGAGCCATTTCGTTGTGTTACACCGGAAGTGCATTTGACCTAGTTAAAGACTACACAGACAGACACAGAGCTAGCTGCTGCAGCCGCGGGCAAATCTGACTGTCTTCAAACACGTTTTGTGAGAAAAGTTGAATAGCTAGAAAGATAATTTTAACACCGTTAGAAGCAGAAGGCTTAGAGGAACTTAGCAAAGTAGTTTTACATCTGTGGAGTCAACTATATTTAAATCGAAACAGGTTGAACACACACAACATATATGGAGAGATGAGACGGCCGCCCGCCGATCGCGGGAGAGAAATGACACCGAACACTGACTTCAAATACATCTTGTGAGAAAAGTTGAGCAGCTAGAAAAATAATTTTAACACCATTAGAAGCAGAAGGCTTAGAGGAACTTAGCAAAGCAGTTTTACATCTGTGGAGTCAACTATATTTAAATCCAAGCAGTTTGAAAAACTTGAAGCTGATTCAAAAATGGCAGATTTCCTCAAAATTTGACAAGTTGTTCAAGCTTAAAGGCTCATAGTTCAAAATCTGTCCATGTGAGCTCTTTAAGAGTTACATTGGCTGAAAGAGGACAAGTTTTCCTACATTTTAAGGTATAATTTGTTTCTCTCAGTTAAACTGTATGAAAGTTATAGTAATTTGTTTGAAAAGTTGAAACTTATCAGCACTGCTGAATGTCTCACTCTAAAATCCAAGAAGGAGCTTCATTTTCCTATTTTTTAAACTGTCATATTTCAAAATTGGCTGAATATTTTTAAAAGATGAAACAATTGGTAACAGCTGAATGTCTTATGAACATTTTAAAATTTGAATGGTGTCTCTAGGTTAAAGTATGCTGAAGCAGTTACGATTTGAATAGATTTGAAGATTTTGAAGGATTTGAAAGCATTTGAAGATAAGGATTTGGAGAACTTAATTTTCATATTTTTGAAACTGTCATATTTCAAAATTGGCTGAATATTTTTAAAAGATGAAACAATTGGTAATAGCTGAATGTCTTATGAACATTTTAAAATTTGAATGGTGTCTCTAGCTGAAAGTATGCTGAACTAGTTAAGATTTGAAAGATTTGAAAGGATTTGAAAGGATTTGAAGAGATTTGAAAATTTAACATTAGTTTCAATGGGAAAAAAGTTGAACAAAAAGCTTAATATCTTAAAAAGTTGAAAAGTTACAAACACCAAAAATACATTCCCATCAAGAGCTGAATGAGCTGAACATTTTGATACCAAATTTGTTGAAATAGCTCAAAGTATGCTGAAGTAGTTGAATGCCGAAAAACGGCGGAATAATATGGAATAATAATAATAACTAGAAAGAGCTGTTCCTGCGAAACAGCTGTGAGAATGCATGAGCTGAATTACCTTAATAAAGAAAAATCTTAAAAAGCTAAAAGATTTGAAGATTTTAAAATTTGAATGGTGTCTCTAGCTGAAAGTATGCAAAAGTAGTTTAGATTTGAAGGATTTGAAATGATCTGAAGAATTTGAAGGATTTGAAAGGATTGAAATTATCTGAAGAATTTGAAGGATTTGAAAGGATTAAAATTATCTGAAGAATTTGAAGGATTTGAAAGGATTGAAATGATCTGAAGAATTTGAAGGATTTGAAAGGATTGAAATTATCTGAAGGATTTGAAGGATTTGAAAGGATTAAAATTATCTGAAGAATTTGAAGGTTTTGAAAGGATTGAAATTATCTGAAGAATTTGAAGGATTTGAAAGGATTGAAATGATCTGAAGAATTTGAAGGATTTGAAAGGATTAAAATTATCTGAAGCATTTGAAGGATTTGAAGATAAAATTAAGCTAGAAAGAGTTGAAATGGCTGAAAGTATGCTTAAATAATTCTAAAATAAAAAATGATAAAGTGTGGTCTGACATGATGGGGATTGAACCCGAGCCACCTGCACGAAAGGCTGGTAGTGTTACCATTAAGCCATTTCGTTGTGTTAAACCGGAAGTGCATTTGACCTAGTTAAAGACTACACAGACAGACACAGAGCTAGCTGCTGCAGCCGCGGGCAAATCTGACTGTCTTCAAACACGTTTTGTGAGAAAAGTTGAATAGCTAGAAAGATAATTTTAACACCGTTAGAAGCAGAAGGCTTAGTGGAACTTAGCAAAGTAGTTTTACATCTGTGGAGTCAACTATATTTAAATCGAAGCAGGTTGAACACACACAACATATATGGAGAGATGAGACGGCCGCCCGCCGATCGCGGGAGAGAAATGACACCGAACACTGACTTCAAATGCATCTTGTGAGAAAAGTTGAGCAGCTAGAAAAATAATTTTAACACCATTAGAAGCAGAAGGCTTAGAGGAATTTAGCAAAGTAGTTTTACATCTGTGGAGTCAACTATATTTAAATCCAAGCAGTTTGAAACACTTGAAGCTGATTCAAAAATGGCAGATTTCCTCAAAATTTGACAAGTTGTTCAAGCTTAAAGGCTCATAGTTCAAAATCTGTCCATGTGAGCTCTTTAAGAGTTACATTGGCTGAAAGAGGACAAGTTTTCCTACATTTTAAGGTATAATTTGTTTCTCTCAGTTAAACTGTATGAAAGTTATAGTAATTTGTTTGAAAAGTTGAAACTTATCAGCACTGCTGAATGTCTCACTCTAAAATCCAAGAAGGAGCTTCATTTTTCTATTTTTTAAACTGTCATATTTCAAAATTGGCTGAATATTTTTAAAAGATGAAACAATTGGTAACAGCTGAATGTCTTATGAACATTTTAAAATTTGAATGGTGTCTCTAGGTTAAAGTATGCTGAAGCAGTTACGATTTGAATAGATTTGAAGATTTTGAAGGATTTGAAAGCATTTGAAGATAAGGATTTGGAGAACTTAATTTTCATATTTTTGAAACTGTCATATTTCAAAATTGGCTGAATATTTTTAAAAGATGAAACAATTGGTAATAGCTGAATGTCTTATGAACATTTTAAAATTTGAATGGTGTCTCTAGCTGAAAGTATGCTGAACTAGTTAAGATTTGAAAGATTTGAAAGGATTTGAAAGGATTTGAAGAGATTTGAAAATTTAACATTAGTTTCAATGGGAAAAAAGTTGAACAAAAAGCTTAATATCTTAAAAAGTTGAAAAGTTACAAACACCAAAAATACATTCCCATCAAGAGCTGAATGAGCTGAACATTTTGATACCAAATTTGTTGAAATAGCTCAAAGTATGCTGAAGTAGTTGAATGCCGAAAAACGGCGGAATAATAATAATAATAACTAGAAAGAGCTGTTCCTTTGAAACAGCTGTGAGAATGCATGAGCTGAATTACCTTAATAAAGAAAAATCTTAAAAAGCTAAAAGATTTGAAGATTTTAAAATTTGAATGGTGTCTCTAGCTGAAAGTATGCAAAAGTAGTTAAGATTTGAAGGATTTGAAATGATCTGAAGAATTTGAAGATAAAATTAAGCTAGAAACAGTTGAAAATGCTGAAAGTATGCTTAAATAATTATAAAATAAAAAAATTATAAAAAATTGTATGACATTATGGGGATTGAACCCGGGCCACCTGCACGAAAGGCTGGTAGTGTTACCATTATGCCATCTCATTGTGTTAAATCGGAAGTGCATTTGACCTAGTTAAAGACTACACAGAGAGACACAGAGCTAGCTGCTGCAGCCGCGGGACAAATCTGACTGTCTTCAAACACGTTTTGTGAGAAAAGTTGAATAGCTAGAAAGATAATTTTAACACCGTTAGAAGCAGAAGGCTTAGAGGAACTTAGCAAAGTAGTTTTACATCTGTGGAGTGAACTATATTTAAATCGAAGCAGGTTGAACACACACAACATATATGGAGAGATGAGACGGCCGCCCGCCGATCGCGGGAGAGAAATGACACCGAACACTGACTTCAAATACATCTTGTGAGAAAAGTTGAGCAGCTAGAAAAATAATTTTAACACCATTAGAAGCAGAAGGCTTAGAGGAACTTAGCAAAGTACTTTTACATCTGTGGAGTCAACTATATTTAAATCCAAGCAGTTTGAAACACTTGAAGCTGATTCAAAAATGGCAGATTTCCTCAAAATTTGACAAGTTGTTCAAGCTTAAAGGCTCATAGTTCAAAATCTGTCCATGTGAGCTCTTTAAGAGTTACATTGGCTGAAAGAGGACAAGTTTTCCTACATTTTAAGGTATAATTTGTTTCTCTCAGTTAAACTGTATGAAAGTTATAGTAATTTGTTTGAAAAGTTGAAACTTATCAGCACTGCTGAATGTCTCACTCTAAAATCCAAGAAGGAGCTTCATTTTCCTATTTTTTAAACTGTCATATTTCAAAATTGGCTGAATATTTTTAAAAGATGAAACAATTGGTAACAGCTGAATGTCTTATGAACATTTTAAAATTTGAATGGTGTCTCTAGGTTAAAGTATGCTGAAGCAGTTACGATTTGAATAGATTTGAAGATTTTGAAGGATTTGAAAGCATTTGAAGATAAGGATTTGGAGAACTTAATTTTCATATTTTTGAAACTGTCATATTTCAAAATTGGCTGAATATTTTTAAAAGATGAAACAATTGGTAATAGCTGAATGTCTTATGAACATTTTAAAATTTGAATGGTGTCTCTAGCTGAAAGTATGCTGAACTAGTTAAGATTTGAAAGATTTGAAAGGATTTGAAAGGATTTGAAGAGATTTGAAAATTTAACATTAGTTTCAATGGGAAAAAAGTTGAACAAAATGCTTAATATCTTAAAAAGTTGAAAAGTTACAAACACCAAAAATACATTCCCATCAAGAGCTGAATGAGCTGAACATTTTGATACCAAATTTGTTGAAATAGCTCAAAGTATGCTGAAGTAGTTGAATGCCGAAAAACGGCGGAATAATAATAATAACTAGAAAGAGCTGTTCCTGCGAAACAGCTGTGAGAATGCATGAGCTGAATTACCTTAATAAAGAAAAATCTTAAAAAGCTAAAAGATTTGAAGATTTTAAAATTTGAATGGTGTCTCTCGCTGAAAGTATGCAAAAGTAGTTAAGATTTGAAGGATTTGAAATTATCTGAAGAATTTGAAGATAAAATTAAGCTAGAAACAGTTGAAAATGCTGAAAGTATGCTTAAATAATTATAAAATAAAAAATTATAAAAGGGTGTTCTGACATGATGGGGATTGAACCCGGGCCACCTGCACGAAAGGCTAGAAATGTTACCATTAAGCCATCTCATTGCGTTAAACCGGAAGTGCATTTGACCTAATAAAACACTGCACAGAGAGACACAGAGCTAGCTGCTGCAGCCGCGGGACAAATCTGACTGTCTTCAAACACATTTTGTGAGAAAAGTTCAATAGCTAGAAAGATAATTTTAACACCGTTAGAAGCAGAAGGCTTCGAGGAACTTAGCAAAGTAGTTTTACATCTGTGGAGTCAACTATATTTAAATCGAAGCAGGTTGAACACACACAACATATATGGAGAGATGAGACGGCCGCCCGCCGATCGCGGGAGAGAAATGACACCGAACACTGACTTCAAATACATCTTGTGAGAAAAGTTGAGCAGCTAGAAAAATAATTTGAACACCATTAGAAGCAGAAGGCTTAGAGGAACTTAGCAAAGTAGTTTTACATCTGTGGAGTCAACTATATTTAAATCCAAGCAGTTTGAAAAACTTGAAGCTGATTCAAAAATGGCAGATTTCCTCAAAATTTGACAAGTTGTTCAAGCTTAAAGGCTCATAGTTCAAAATCTGTCCATGTGAGCTCTTTAAGAGTTACATTGGCTGAAAGAGGACAAGTTTTCCTACATTTTAAGGTATAATTTGTTTCTCTCAGTTAAACTGTATGAAAGTTATAGTAATTTGTTTGAAAAGTTGAAACTTATCAGCACTGCTGAATGTCTCACTCTAAAATCCAAGAAGGAGCTTCATTTTCCTATTTTTTAAACTGTCATATTTCAAAATTGGCTGAATATTTTTAAAAGATGAAACAATTGGTAACAGCTGAATGTCTTATGAACATTTTAAAATTTGAATGGTGTCTCTAGGTTAAAGTATGCTGAAGCAGTTACGATTTGAATAGATTTGAAGATTTTGAAGGATTTGAAAGCATTTGAAGATGAGGATTTGGAGAACTTAATTTTCATATTTTTGAAACTGTCATATTTCAAAATTGGCTGAATATTTTTAAAAGATGAAACAATTGGTAATAGCTGAATGTCTTATGATCATTTTAAAATTTGAATGGTGTCTCTAGCTGAAAGTATGCTGAACTAGTTAAGATTTGAAAGATTTGAAAGGATTTGAAAGGATTTGAAAGGATTTGAAGAGATTTGAAAATTTAACATTAGTTTCAATGGGAAAAAAGTTGAACAAAAAGCTTAATATCTTAAAAAGTTGAAAAGTTACAAACACCAAAAATACATTCCCATCAAGAGCTGAATGAGCTGAACATTTTGATACCAAATTTGTTGAAATAGCTCAAAGTATGCTGAAGTAGTTGAATGCCAAAAAACGGCGGAAGAATAATAATAATAATAAAGGGAAACAGAAACTTAATAGTGAGAATGCTTTATGCATTCTCACAATAAAGAGAAACAGAAACTTAATAGTGAGAATGCTTCATGCATTCTCACAATAACTAGAAAGAGCTGTTCCTGCGAAACAGCTGTGAGAATGCATGAGCTGAATTACCATGCTAAAATATCTTAAGAAGCTAAAAAAAAGCTAAAACAGCTGAAGAAGCTAAAGCTGAAGTAGCTGAAGAAGCTAAAGCTAAAGGAGCTGAAGAAGCTAAAGCTAAAGGAGCTGAAGAAGCTAAAGCTGAAGGAGCTGAAGAAGCTAAGAGCTAAAGGAGCTAAAGAAGCTAAAAGAAGCTAAAAGCTGAAGAAGCTAAAATAAGCTAAAACAGCTGAAGAAGCTAACAGCTGAAGGAGCTAAAGCTAAAACAGCTGAAGAAGCTAAAGCTAAAACAGCTGAAGAAGCTAAAGCTAAAGGAGCTGAAGAAGCAAGCAGCTGAAGGAGCAAAAGAGTTAGAGTTAGAAGTTAGCTAAAGAAGCTAAAAAAGGCTAAAACAGCTAAAGAAGCTAAAAGAAGCTAAAAGCTGAAAGAGCTATGGAAGCTAAAATAAGCTGAGAAGAAACAGGAGTTTGAAGTTGAAATGACATTTAAAAGATGAAAGTGTAATGATTTCGAGCTAGAAAGAGTTGAAATGGCTGAAAGTATGCTTAAATAGTTACAAAAAAACTTTTTTTTTTAATTTTGAGCTGACATCCTGGGGATTGAACCCGGGCCACCTGCACGAAAGGACTGTAGTGTTACCATTAAGCCATTTCGTTGTGTTACACCGGAAGTGCATTTGACCTAGTTAAAGACTACACAGACAGACACAGAGCTAGCTGCTGCAGCCGCGGGCAAATCTGACTGTCTTCAAACACGTTTTGTGAGAAAAGTTGAATAGCTAGAAAGATAATTTTAACACCGTTAGAAGCAGAAGGCTTAGAGGAACTTAGCAAAGTAGTTTTACATCTGTGGAGTCAACTATATTTAAATCGAAGCAGGTTGAACACACACAACATATATGGAGAGATGAGACGGCCGCCCGCCGATCGCGGGAGAGAAATGACACCGAACACTGACTTCAAATACATCTTGTGAGAAAAGTTGAGCAGCTAGAAAAATAATTTGAACACCATTAGAAGCAGAAGGCTTAGAGGAACTTAGCAAAGTAGTTTTACATCTGTGGAGTCAACTATATTTAAATCCAAGCAGTTTGAAAAACTTGAAGCTGATTCAAAAATGGCAGATTTCCTCAAAATTTGACAAGTTGTTCAAGCTTAAAGGCTCATAGTTCAAAATCTGTCCATGTGAGCTCTTTAAGAGTTACATTGGCTGAAAGAGGACAAGTTTTCCTACATTTTAAGGTATAATTTGTTTCTCTCAGTTAAACTGTATGAAAGTTATAGTAATTTGTTTGAAAAGTTGAAACTTATCAGCACTGCTGAATGTCTCACTCTAAAATCCAAGAAGGAGCTTCATTTTCCTATTTTTTAAACTGTCATATTTCAAAATTGGCTGAATATTTTTAAAAGATGAAACAATTGGTAACAGCTGAATGTCTTATGAACATTTTAAAATTTGAATGGTGTCTCTAGGTTAAAGTATGCTGAAGCAGTTACGATTTGAATAGATTTGAAGATTTTGAAGGATTTGAAAGCATTTGAAGATGAGGATTTGGAGAACTTAATTTTCATATTTTTGAAACTGTCATATTTCAAAATTGGCTGAATATTTTTAAAAGATGAAACAATTGGTAATAGCTGAATGTCTTATGATCATTTTAAAATTTGAATGGTGTCTCTAGCTGAAAGTATGCTGAACTAGTTAAGATTTGAAAGATTTGAAAGGATTTGAAAGGATTTGAAAGGATTTGAAGAGATTTGAAAATTTAACATTAGTTTCAATGGGAAAAAAGTTGAACAAAAAGCTTAATATCTTAAAAAGTTGAAAAGTTACAAACACCAAAAATACATTCCCATCAAGAGCTGAATGAGCTGAACATTTTGATACCAAATTTGTTGAAATAGCTCAAAGTATGCTGAAGTAGTTGAATGCCAAAAAACGGCGGAAGAATAATAATAATAACTAGAAAGAGCTGTTCCTGCGAAACAGCTGTGAGAATGCATGAGCTGAATTACCATGCTAAAATATCTTAAGAAGCTAAAAAAAAGCTAAAACAGCTGAAGAAGCTAAAGCTGAAGTAGCTGAAGAAGCTAAAGCTAAAGTAGCTGAAGAAGCTAAAGCTAAAGGAGCTGAAGAAGCTAAAGCTGAAGGAGCTGAAGAAGCTAAGAGCTAAAGGAGCTAAAGAAGCTAAAAGAAGCTAAAAGCTGAAGAAGCTAAAATAAGCTAAAACAGCTGAAGAAGCTAACAGCTGAAGGAGCTAAAGCTAAAACAGCTGAAGAAGCTAACAGCTGAAGGAGCTAAAGCTAAAACAGCTGAAGAAGCTAAAGCTAAAGGAGCTGAAGAAGCAAGCAGCTGAAGGAGCAAAAGAGTTAGAGTTAGAAGTTAGCTAAAGAAGCTAAAAAAGGCTAAAACAGCTAAAGAAGCTAAAAGAAGCTAAAAGCTGAAAGAGCTATGGAAGCTAAAAAAAGCTGAGAAGAAACAGGAGTTTGAAGTTGAAATGACATTTAAAATATGAAAGTGTAATGATTTCGAGCTAGAAAGAGTTGAAATGGCTGAAAGTATGCTT
The DNA here is from genome assembly GCF_027942865.1 of Odontesthes bonariensis. Classification (NCBI taxonomy): domain Eukaryota; kingdom Metazoa; phylum Chordata; class Actinopteri; order Atheriniformes; family Atherinopsidae; genus Odontesthes; species Odontesthes bonariensis. The sequence continues at coordinate 22,127,023 of NC_134513.1, read as the reverse complement.
AAATAGTTACAAAAAAACTTTTTTTTTTAATTTTGAGCTGACATCCTGGGGATTGAACCCGGGCCACCTGCACGAAAGGCTGGTAGGGTTACCATTAAGCCATTTCGTTGTGTTACACCGGAAGTGCATTTGACCTACTTAAAGACTACACAGACAGACATAGAGCTAGCTGCTGCAGCCGCGGGCAAATCTGACTGTCTTCAAACACGTTTTGTGAGAAAAGTTGAATAGCTAGAAAGATAATTTTAACACCGTTAGAAGCAGAAGGCTTAGAGGAACTTAGCAAAGTAGTTTTACATCTGTGGAGTGAACTATATTTAAATCGAAGCAGGTTGAACACACACAACATATATGGAGAGATGAGACGGCCGCCCGCCGATCGCGGGAGAGAAATGACACCGAACACTGACTTCAAATACATCTTGTGAGAAAAGTTGAGCAGCTAGAAAAATAATTTTAACACCATTAGAAGCAGAAGGCTTAGAGGAACTTAGCAAAGTAGTTTTACATCTGTGGAGTCAACTATATTTAAATCCAAGCAGTTTGAAACACTTGAAGCTGATTCAAAAATGGCAGATTTCCTCAAAATTTGACAAGTTGTTCAAGCTTAAAGGCTCATAGTTCAAAATCTGTCCATGTGAGCTCTTTAAGAGTTACATTGGCTGAAAGAGGACAAGTTTTCCTACATTTTAAGGTATAATTCGTTTTTCTCAGTTAAACTGTATGAAAGTTATAGTAATTTGTTTGAAAAGTTGAAACTTATCAGCACTGCTGAATGTCTCACTCTAAAATCCAAGAAGGAGCTTCATTTTCCTATTTTTTAAACTGTCATATTTCAAAATTGGCTGAATATTTTTAAAAGATGAAACAATTGGTAACAGCTGAATGTCTTATGAACATTTTAAAATTTGAATGGTGTCTCTAGGTTAAAGTATGCTGAAGCAGTTACGATTTGAATAGATTTGAAGATTTTGAAGGATTTGAAAGCATTTGAAGATAAGGATTTGGAGAACTTAATTTTCATATTTTTGAAACTGTCATATTTCAAAATTGGCTGAATATTTTTAAAAGATGAAACAATTGGTAATAGCTGAATGTCTTATGAACATTTTAAAATTTGAATGGTGTCTCTAGCTGAAAGTATGCTGAACTAGTTAAGATTTGAAAGATTTGAAAGGATTTTAAAGGATTTGAAGAGATTTGAAAATTTAACATTAGTTTCAATGGGAAAAAAGTTGAACAAAAAGCTTAATATCTTAAAAAGTTGAAAAGTTACAAACACCAAAAATACATTCCCATCAAGAGCTGAATGAGCTGAACATTTTGATACCAAATTTGTTGAAATAGCTCAAAGTATGCTGAAGTAGTTAAATGCCGAAAAACGGCGGAAGAATAATAATAATAAAGGGAAACAGAAACTTAATAGTGAGAATGCTTCATGCATTCTCACAATAATAAAGGGAAACAGAAACTTAATAGTGAGAATGCTTCATGCATTCTCACAATAATAAAGAGAAACAGGAACTTAATAGTGAGAATGCTTCATGCATTCTCACAATAATAAAGAGAAACAGGAACTTAATAGTGAGAATGCTTCATGCATTCTCACAATAAAGGGAAACAGAAACTTAATAGTGAGAATGCTTAATGCATTCTCACAATAATAATAATAAAGAGAAACAGAAACTTAATAGTGAGAATGCTTCATGCATTCTCACAATAACTAGAAAGAGCTGTTCCTGCGAAACAGCTGTGAGAATGCATGAGCTGAATTACCATGCTAAAATATCTTAAGAAGCTAAAAAAAAGCTAAAACAGCTGAAGAAGCTAAAGCTGAAGTAGCTGAAGAAGCTAAAGCTAAAGGAGCTGAAGAAGCTAAAGCTAAAGGAGCTGAAGAAGCTAAAGCTGAAGGAGCTGAAGAAGCTAAGAGCTAAAGGAGCTAAAGAAGCTAAAAGAAGCTAAAAGCTGAAGAAGCTAAAATAAGCTAAAACAGCTGAAGAAGCTAACAGCTGAAGGAGCTAAAGCTAAAACAGCTGAAGAAGCTAACAGCTGAAGGAGCTAAAGCTAAAACAGCTGAAGAAGCTAAAGCTAAAGGAGCTGAAGAAGCAAGCAGCTGAAGGAGCAAAAGAGTTAGTTAGAAGTTAGCTAAAGAAGCTAAAAAAGGCTAAAACAGCTAAAGAAGCTAAAAGAAGCTAAAAGCTGAAAGAGCTATGGAAGCTAAAAAAAGCTGAGAAGAAACAGGAGTTTGAAGTTGAAATGACATTTAAAAGATGAAAGTGTAATGATTTCGAGCTAGAAAGAGTTGAAATGGCTGAAAGTATGCTTAAATAGTTACAAAAAATCTTTTTTTTTTAATTTTGAGCTGACATCCTGGGGATTGAACCCGGGCCACCTGCACGAAAGGCTGGTAGTGTTACCATTAAGCCATTTTGTTGTGTCAAACCGGAAGTGCATTTGACCTAGTTAAAGACTACACAGACAGACACAGAGCTAGCTGTTGCAGCCGCGGGCAAATCTGACTGTCTTCAAACACGTTTTGTGAGAAAAGTTGAATAGCTAGAAAGATAATTTTAACACCGTTAGAAGCAGAAGGCTTAGAGGAACTTAGCAAAGTAGTTTTACATCTGTGGAGTGAACTATATTTAAATCGAAACAGGTTGAACACACACAACATATATGGAGAGATGAGACGGCCGCCCGCCGATCGCGGGAGAGAAATGACACCGAACACTGACTTCAAATACATCTTGTGAGAAAAGTTGAGCAGCTAGAAAAATAATTTTAACACCATTAGAAGCAGAAGGCTTAGAGGAACTTAGCAAAGTAGTTTTACATCTGTGGAGTCAACTATATTTAAATCCAAGCAGTTTGAAACACTTGAAGCTGATTCAAAAATGGCAGATTTCCTCAAAATTTGACAAGTTCTTCAAGCTTAAAGGCTCATAGTTCAAAATCTGTCCATGTGAGCTCTTTAAGAGTTACATTGGCTGAAAGAGGACAAGTTTTCCTACATTTTAAGGTATAATTTGTTTCTCTCAGTTAAACTGTATGAAAGTTATAGTAATTTGTTTGAAAAGTTGAAACTTATCAGCACTGCTGAATGTCTCACTCTAAAATCCAAGAAGGAGCTTCATTTTCCTATTTTTTAAACTGTCATATTTCAAAATTGGCTGAATATTTTTAAAAGATGAAACAATTGGTAACAGCTGAATGTCTTATGAACATTTTAAAATTTGAATGGTGTCTCTAGGTTAAAGTATGCTGAAGCAGTTACGATTTGAATAGATTTGAAGATTTTGAAGGATTTGAAAGCATTTGAAGATAAGGATTTGGAGAACTTAATTTTCATATTTTTGAAACTGTCATATTTCAAAATTGGCTGAATATTTTTAAAAGATGAAACAATTGGTAATAGCTGAATGTCTTATGAACATTTTAAAATTTGAATGGTGTCTCTAGCTGAAAGTATGCTGAACTAGTTAAGATTTGAAAGATTTGAAAGGATTTGAAAGGATTTGAAAAGATTTGAAAATTTAACATTAGTTTCAATGGGAAAAAAGTTGAACAAAAAGCTTAATATCTTAAAAAGTTGAAAAGTTACAAACACCAAAAATACATTCCCATCAAGAGCTGAATGAGCTGAACATTTTGATACCAAATTTGTTGAAATAGCTCAAAGTATGCTGAAGTAGTTGAATGCCGAAAAACGGCGGAAGAATAATAATAATAACTAGAAAGAGCTGTTCCTGCGAAACAGCTGTGAGAATGCATGAGCTGAATTACCATGCTAAAATATCTTAAGAAGCTAAAAAAAAGCTAAAACAGCTGAAGAAGCTAAAGCTGAAGTAGCTGAAGAAGCTAAAGCTAAAGGAGCTGAAGAAGCTAAAGCTAAAGGAGCTGAAGAAGCTAAAGCTGAAGGAGCTGAAGAAGCTAAGAGCTAAAGAAGCTAAAAGAAGCTAAAAGCTGAAGAAGCTAAAATAAGCTAAAACAGCTGAAGAAGCTAACAGCTGAAGGAGCTAAAGCTAAAACAGCTGAAGAAGCTAACAGCTGAAGGAGCTAAAGCTAAAACAGCTGAAGAAGCTAACAGCTGAAGAAGCTAAAGCTAAAGGAGCTGAAGAAGCAAGCAGCTGAAGGAGCAAAAGAGTTAGAGTTAGAAGTTAGCTAAAGAAGCTAAAAAAGGCTAAAACAGCTAAAGAAGCTAAAAGAAGCTAAAAGCTGAAAGAGCTATGGAAGCTAAAAAAAGCTGAGAAGAAACAGGAGTTTGAAGTTGAAATGACATTTAAAAGATGAAAGTGTAATGATTTCGAGCTAGAAACAGTTGAAATGGCTGAAAGTATGCTTAAATAGTTACAAAAAAACTTTTTTTTTTAATTTTGAGCTGACATGCTGAGGATTGAACCCGGGCCACCTGCACGAAAGGCTGGTAGTGTTACCATTAAGCCATTTCGTTGTGATACACCGGAAGTGCATTTGACCTACTTAAAGACTACACAGACACACACAGAGCTAGCTGCTGCAGCCGCGGGACAAATCTGAGGCGCAGACTGTCTTCTATCGCGTCTTGTGAGAAAAGTTGAGCAGCTAGAAAAACAATTTTAACACCATTAGAAGCAGAAGGCTTAGAGGAACTTAGCAAAGTAGTTTTACATCTGTGGAGTCAACTATATTTAAATCCAAGCAGTTTGAAACACTTGAAACTGATTCAAAAATGGCAGATTTCCTCAAAATTTGACAAGTTGTTCAAGCTTAAAGGCTCATAGTTCAAAATCTGTCCATGTGAGCTCTTTAAGAGTTACATTGGCTGAAAGAGGACAAGTTTTCCTACATTTTAAGGTATAATTTGTTTCTCTCAGTTAAACTGTATGAAAGTTATAGTAATTTGTTTGAAAAGTTGAAACTTATCAGCACTGCTGAATGCCTCACTCTAAAATCCAAGAAGGAGCTTCATTTTCATATTTTTTAAACTGTCATATTTCAAAATTGGCTGAATATTTTTAAAAGATGAAACAATTGGTAACAGCTGAATGTCTTATGAACATTTTAAAATTTGAATGGTGTCTCTAGGTTAAAGTATGCTGAAGCAGTTACGATTTGAATAGATTTGAAGATTTTGAAGGATTTGAAAGCATTTGAAGATAAGGATTTGGAGAACTTAATTTTCATATTTTTGAAACTGTCATATTTCAAAATTGGCTGAATATTTTTAAAAGATGAAACAATTGGTAATAGCTGAATGTCTTATGAACATTTTAAAATTTGAATGGTGTCTCTAGCTGAAAGTATGCTGAACTAGTTAAGATTTGAAAGATTTGAAAGGATTTTAAAGGATTTGAAGAGATTTGAAAATTTAACATTAGTTTCAATGGGAAAAAAGTTGAACAAAAAGCTTAATATCTTAAAAAGTTGAAAAGTTACAAACACCAAAAATACATTCCCATCAAGAGCTGAATGAGCTGAACATTTTGATACCAAATTTGTTGAAATAGCTCAAAGTATGCTGAAGTAGTTGAATGCCAAAAAACGGCGGAAGAATAATAATAACTAGAAAGAGCTGTTCCTGCGAAACAGCTGTGAGAATGCATGAGCTGAATTACCATGCTAAAATATCTTAAGAAGCTAAAAAAAAGCTAAAACAGCTGAAGAAGCTAAAGCTGAAGTAGCTGAAGAAGCTAAAGCTAAAGGAGCTGAAGAAGCTAAAGCTAAAGGAGCTGAAGAAGCTAAAGCTGAAGGAGCTGAAGAAGCTAAGAGCTAAAGGAGCTAAAGAAGCTAAAAGAAGCTAAAAGCTGAAGAAGCTAAAATAAGCTAAAACAGCTGAAGAAGCTAACAGCTGAAGGAGCTAAAGCTAAAACAGCTGAAGAAGCTAACAGCTGAAGGAGCTAAAGCTAAAACAGCTGAAGAAGCTAAAGCTAAAGGAGCTGAAGAAGCAAGGAGCTGAAGGAGCAAAAGAGTTAGAGTTAGAAGTTAGCTAAAGAAGCTAAAAAAGGCTAAAACAGCTAAAGAAGCTAAAAGAAGCTAAAAGCTGAAAGAGCTATGGAAGCTAAAAAAAGCTGAGAAGAAACAGGAGTTTGAAGTTGAAATGACATTTAAAAGATGAAAGTGTAATGATTTCGAGCTAGAAAGAGTTGAAATGGCTGAAAGTATGCTTAAATAGTTACAAAAAAACTTTTTTTTTTTTAATTTTGAGCTGACATCCTGGGGATTGAACCCGGGCCACCTGCACGAAAGGCAGGTAGTGTTACCATTAAGCCATTTCGTTGTGTCAAACCGGAAGTGCATTTGACCTAGTTAAAGACTACACAGACAGACACAGAGCTAGCTGCTGCAGCCGCGGGCAAATCTGACTGTCTTCAAACACGTTTTGTGAGAAAAGTTGAATAGCTAGAAAGATAATTTTAACACCGTTAGAAGCAGAAGGCTTAGAGGAACTTAGCAAAGTAGTTTTACATCTGTGGAGTGAACTATATTTAAATCGAAACAGGTTGAACACACACAACATATATGGAGAGATGAGACGGCCGCCCGCCGATCGCGGGAGAGAAATGACACCGAACACTGACTTCAAATACATCTTGTGAGAAAAGTTGAGCAGCTAGAAAAATAATTTTAACACCATTAGAAGCAGAAGGCTTAGAGGAACTTAGCAAAGTAGTTTTACATCTGTGGAGTCAACTATATTTAAATCCAAGCAGTTTGAAACACTTGAAGCTGATTCAAAAATGGCAGATTTCCTCAAAATTTGACAAGTTCTTCAAGCTTAAAGGCTCATAGTTCAAAATCTGTCCATGTGAGCTCTTTAAGAGTTACATTGGCTGAAAGAGGACAAGTTTTCCTACATTTTAAGGTATAATTTGTTTCTCTCAGTTAAACTGTATGAAAGTTATAGTAATTTGTTTGAAAAGTTGAAACTTATCAGCACTGCTGAATGTCTCACTCTAAAATCCAAGAAGGAGCTTCATTTTCCTATTTTTTAAACTGTCATATTTCAAAATTGGCTGAATATTTTTAAAAGATGAAACAATTGGTAACAGCTGAATGTCTTATGAACATTTTAAAATTTGAATGGTGTCTCTAGGTTAAAGTATGCTGAAGCAGTTACGATTTGAATAGATTTGAAGATTTTGAAGGATTTGAAAGCATTTGAAGATAAGGATTTGGAGAACTTAATTTTCATATTTTTGAAACTGTCATATTTCAAAATTGGCTGAATATTTTTAAAAGATGAAACAATTGGTAATAGCTGAATGTCTTATGAACATTTTAAAATTTGAATGGTGTCTCTAGCTGAAAGTATGCTGAACTAGTTAAGATTTGAAAGATTTGAAAGGATTTGAAAGGATTTGAAAAGATTTGAAAATTTAACATTAGTTTCAATGGGAAAAAAGTTGAACAAAAAGCTTAATATCTTAAAAAGTTGAAAAGTTACAAACACCAAAAATACATTCCCATCAAGAGCTGAATGAGCTGAACATTTTGATACCAAATTTGTTGAAATAGCTCAAAGTATGCTGAAGTAGTTGAATGCCGAAAAACGGCGGAAGAATAATAATAATAACTAGAAAGAGCTGTTCCTGCGAAACAGCTGTGAGAATGCATGAGCTGAATTACCATGCTAAAATATCTTAAGAAGCTAAAAAAAAGCTAAAACAGCTGAAGAAGCTAAAGCTGAAGTAGCTGAAGAAGCTAAAGCTAAAGGAGCTGAAGAAGCTAAAGCTAAAGGAGCTGAAGAAGCTAAAGCTGAAGGAGCTGAAGAAGCTAAGAGCTAAAGAAGCTAAAAGAAGCTAAAAGCTGAAGAAGCTAAAATAAGCTAAAACAGCTGAAGAAGCTAACAGCTGAAGGAGCTAAAGCTAAAACAGCTGAAGAAGCTAACAGCTGAAGGAGCTAAAGCTAAAACAGCTGAAGAAGCTAACAGCTGAAGAAGCTAAAGCTAAAGGAGCTGAAGAAGCAAGCAGCTGAAGGAGCAAAAGAGTTAGAGTTAGAAGTTAGCTAAAGAAGCTAAAAAAGGCTAAAACAGCTAAAGAAGCTAAAAGAAGCTAAAAGCTGAAAGAGCTATGGAAGCTAAAAAAAGCTGAGAAGAAACAGGAGTTTGAAGTTGAAATGACATTTAAAAGATGAAAGTGTAATGATTTCGAGCTAGAAACAGTTGAAATGGCTGAAAGTATGCTTAAATAGTTACAAAAAAACTTTTTTTTTTAATTTTGAGCTGACATGCTGAGGATTGAACCCGGGCCACCTGCACGAAAGGCTGGTAGTGTTACCATTAAGCCATTTCGTTGTGATACACCGGAAGTGCATTTGACCTACTTAAAGACTACACAGACACACACAGAGCTAGCTGCTGCAGCCGCGGGACAAATCTGAGGCGCAGACTGTCTTCTATCGCGTCTTGTGAGAAAAGTTGAGCAGCTAGAAAAACAATTTTAACACCATTAGAAGCAGAAGGCTTAGAGGAACTTAGCAAAGTAGTTTTACATCTGTGGAGTCAACTATATTTAAATCCAAGCAGTTTGAAACACTTGAAACTGATTCAAAAATGGCAGATTTCCTCAAAATTTGACAAGTTGTTCAAGCTTAAAGGCTCATAGTTCAAAATCTGTCCATGTGAGCTCTTTAAGAGTTACATTGGCTGAAAGAGGACAAGTTTTCCTACATTTTAAGGTATAATTTGTTTCTCTCAGTTAAACTGTATGAAAGTTATAGTAATTTGTTTGAAAAGTTGAAACTTATCAGCACTGCTGAATGCCTCACTCTAAAATCCAAGAAGGAGCTTCATTTTCATATTTTTTAAACTGTCATATTTCAAAATTGGCTGAATATTTTTAAAAGATGAAACAATTGGTAACAGCTGAATGTCTTATGAACATTTTAAAATTTGAATGGTGTCTCTAGGTTAAAGTATGCTGAAGCAGTTACGATTTGAATAGATTTGAAGATTTTGAAGGATTTGAAAGCATTTGAAGATAAGGATTTGGAGAACTTAATTTTCATATTTTTGAAACTGTCATATTTCAAAATTGGCTGAATATTTTTAAAAGATGAAACAATTGGTAATAGCTGAATGTCTTATGAACATTTTAAAATTTGAATGGTGTCTCTAGCTGAAAGTATGCTGAACTAGTTAAGATTTGAAAGATTTGAAAGGATTTTAAAGGATTTGAAGAGATTTGAAAATTTAACATTAGTTTCAATGGGAAAAAAGTTGAACAAAAAGCTTAATATCTTAAAAAGTTGAAAAGTTACAAACACCAAAAATACATTCCCATCAAGAGCTGAATGAGCTGAACATTTTGATACCAAATTTGTTGAAATAGCTCAAAGTATGCTGAAGTAGTTGAATGCCAAAAAACGGCGGAAGAATAATAATAACTAGAAAGAGCTGTTCCTGCGAAACAGCTGTGAGAATGCATGAGCTGAATTACCATGCTAAAATATCTTAAGAAGCTAAAAAAAAGCTAAAACAGCTGAAGAAGCTAAAGCTGAAGTAGCTGAAGAAGCTAAAGCTAAAGGAGCTGAAGAAGCTAAAGCTAAAGGAGCTGAAGAAGCTAAAGCTGAAGGAGCTGAAGAAGCTAAGAGCTAAAGGAGCTAAAGAAGCTAAAAGAAGCTAAAAGCTGAAGAAGCTAAAATAAGCTAAAACAGCTGAAGAAGCTAACAGCTGAAGGAGCTAAAGCTAAAACAGCTGAAGAAGCTAACAGCTGAAGGAGCTAAAGCTAAAACAGCTGAAGAAGCTAAAGCTAAAGGAGCTGAAGAAGCAAGGAGCTGAAGGAGCAAAAGAGTTAGAGTTAGAAGTTAGCTAAAGAAGCTAAAAAAGGCTAAAACAGCTAAAGAAGCTAAAAGAAGCTAAAAGCTGAAAGAGCTATGGAAGCTAAAAAAAGCTGAGAAGAAACAGGAGTTTGAAGTTGAAATGACATTTAAAAGATGAAAGTGTAATGATTTCGAGCTAGAAAGAGTTGAAATGGCTGAAAGTATGCTTAAATAGTTACAAAAAAACTTTTTTTTTTTTAATTTTGAGCTGACATCCTGGGGATTGAACCCGGGCCACCTGCACGAAAGGCAGGTAGTGTTACCATTAAGCCATTTCGTTGTGTCAAACCGGAAGTGCATTTGACCTAGTTAAAGACTACACAGACAGACACAGAGCTAGCTGCTGCAGCCGCGGGCAAATCTGACTGTCTTCAAACACGTTTTGTGAGAAAAGTTGAATAGCTAGAAAGATAATTTTAACACCGTTAGAAGCAGAAGGCTTAGAGGAACTTAGCAAAGTAGTTTTACATCTGTGGAGTCAACTATATTTAAATCGAAACAGGTTGAACACACACAACATATATGGAGAGATGAGACGGCCGCCCGCCGATCGCGGGAGAGAAATGACACCGAACACTGACTTCAAATACATCTTGTGAGAAAAGTTGAGCAGCTAGAAAAATAATTTTAACACCGTTAGAAGCAGAAGGCTTAGAGGAACTTAGCAAAGTAGTTTTACATCTGTGGAGTCAACTATATTTAAATCCAAGCAGTTTGAAACACTTGAAGCTGATTCAAAAATGGCAGATTTCCTCAAAATTTGACAAGTTCTTCAAGCTTAAAGGCTCATAGTTCAAAATCTGTCCATGTGAGCTCTTTAAGAGTTACATTGGCTGAAAGAGGACAAGTTTTCCTACATTTTAAGGTATAATTCGTTTCTCTCAGTTAAACTGTATGAAAGTTATAGTAATTAGTTTGAAAAGTTGAAACTTATCAGCACTGCTGAATGTCTCACTCTAAAATCCAAGAAGGAGCTTCATTTTCCTATTTTTTAAACTGTCATATTTCAAAATTGGCTGAATATTTTTAAAAGATGAAACAATTGGTAACAGCTGAATGTCTTATGAACATTTTAAAATTTGAATGGTGTCTCTAGGTTAAAGTATGCTGAAGCAGTTACGATTTGAATAAATTTGAAGATTTTGAAGGATTTGAAAGCATTTGAAGATAAGGATTTGGAGAACTTAATTTTCATATTTTTGAAACTGTCATATTTCAAAATTGGCTGAATATTTTTAAAAGATGAAACAATTGGTAATAGCTGAATGTCTTATGAACATTTTAAAATTTGAATGGTGTCTCTAGCTGAAAGTATGCTGAACTAGTTAAGATTTGAAAGATTTGAAAGGATTTGAAAGGATTTGAAGAGATTTGAAAATTTAACATTAGTTTCAATGGGAAAAAAGTTGAACAAAAAGCTTAATATCTTAAAAAGTTGAAAAGTTACAAACACCAAAAATACATTCCCATCAAGAGCTGAATGAGCTGAACATTTTGATACCAAATTTGTTGAAATAGCTCAAAGTATGCTGAAGTAGTTGAATGCCGAAAAACGGCGGAATAATATGGAATAATAATAATAAAGAGAAACAGGAACTTAATAGTGAGAATGCTTCATGCATTCTCACAATAAAGGGAAACAGAAACTTAATAGTGAGAATGCTTTATGCATTCTCACAACTAGAAAGAGCTGTTCCTGCGAAACAGCTGTGAGAATGCATGAGCTGAATTACCATGCTAAAATATCTTAAGTAGCTAAAAAAAAGCTAAAACAGCTGAAGAAGCTAAAGCTGAAGTAGCTGAAGAAGCTAAAGCTAAAGGAGCTGAAGAAGCTAAAGCTGAAGGAGCTGAAGAAGCTAAGAGCTAAAGGAGCTAAAGAAGCTAAAAGAAGCTAAAAGCTGAAGAAGCTAAAATAAGCTAAAACAGCTGAAGAAGCTAACAGCTGAAGGAGCTAAAGCTAAAACAGCTGAAGAAGCTAACAGCTGAAGGAGCTAAAGCTAAAACAGCTGAAGAAGCTAAAGCTAAAGGAGCTGAAGAAGCAAGCAGCTGAAGGAGCAAAAGAGTTAGAGTTAGAAGTTAGCTAAAGAAGCTAAAAAAGGCTAAAACAGCTAAAGAAGCTAAAAGCTGAAAGAGCTATGGAAGCTAAAAAAAGCTGAGAAGAAACAGGAGTTTGAAGTTGAAATGACATTTAAAAGATGAAAGTGTAATGATTTCGAGCTAGAAAGAGTTGAAATGGCTGAAAGTATGCTTAAATAGTTACAAAAAAACTTTTTTTTTTAATTTTGAGCTGACATCCTGGGGATTGAACCCGGGCCACCTGCACTAAAGGCTGGTAGGGTTACCATTAAGCCATTTCGTTGTATTACACCGGAAGTGCATTTGACCTACTTAAAGACTACACAGACAGACACAGAGCTAGCTGCTGCAGCCGCGGGCAAATCTGACTGTCTTCAAACACGTTTTGTGAGAAAAGTTGAATAGCTAGAAAGATAATTTTAACACCGTTAGAAGCAGAAGGCTTAGAGGAACTTAGCAAAGTAGTTTTACATCTGTGGAGTCAACTATATTTAAATCGGAGCAGGTTGAACACACACAACATATATGGAGAGATGAGACGGCCGCCCGCCGATCGCGGGAGAGAAATGACACCGAACACTGACTTCAAATACATCTTGTGAGAAAAGTTGAGCAGCTAGAAAAATAATTTTAACACCATTAGAAGCAGAAGGCTTAGAGGAACTTAGCAAAGTAGTTTTACATCTGTGGAGTCAACTATATTTAAATCCAAGCAGTTTGAAACACTTGAAGCTGATTCAAAAATGGCAGATTTCCTCAAAATTTGACAAGTTGTTCAAGCTTAAAGGCTCATAGTTCAAAATCTGTCCGTGTGAGCTCTTTAAGAGTTACATTGGCTGAAAGAGGACAAGTTTTCCTACATTTTAAGGTATAATTTGTTTCTCTCAGTTAAACTGTATGAAAGTTATAGTAATTTGTTTGAAAAGTTGAAACTTATCAGCACTGCTGAATGTCTCACTCTAAAATCCAAGAAGGAGCTTCATTTTCCTATTTTTTAAACTGTCATATTTCAAAATTGGCTGAATATTTTTAAAAGATGAAACAATTGGTAACAGCTGAATGTCTTATGAACATTTTAAAATTTGAATGGTGTCTCTAGGTTAAAGTATGCTGAAGCAGTTACGATTTGAATAGATTTGAAGATTTTGAAGGATTTGAAAGCATTTGAAGATAAGGATTTGGAGAACTTAATTTTCATATTTTTGAAACTGTCATATTTCAAAATTGGCTGAATATTTTTAAAAGATGAAACAATTGGTAATAGCTGAATGTCTTATGAACATTTTAAAATTTGAATGGTGTCTCTAGCTGAAAGTATGCTGAACTAGTTAAGATTTGAAAGATTTGAAAGGATTTGAAAGGATTTGAAGAGATTTGAAAATTTAACATTAGTTTCAATGGGAAAAAAGTTGAACAAAAAGCTTAATATCTTAAAAAGTTGAAAAGTTACAAACACCAAAAGATATTCCCATCAAGAGCTGAATGAGCTGAACATTTTGATACCAAATTTGTTGAAATAGCTCAAAGTATGCTGAAGTAGTTGAATGCCGAAAAACGGCGGGTTAATATGGAATAATAATAAAGAGAAACAGGAACTTAATAGTGAGAATGCTTAATGCATTCTCACAATAAAGGGAAACAGGAACTTAATAGTGAGAATGCTTAATGCATTCTCACAACTAGAAAGAGCTGTTCCTTTGAAACAGCTGTGAGAATGCATGAGCTGAATTACCTTAATAAAGAAAAATCTTAAAAAGCTAAAAGATTTGAACATTTTAAAATTTGAATGGCGTCTCTAGCTGAAAGTATGCAAAAGTAGTTAAGATTTGAAGGATTTGAAATGATTTGAAGAATTCTAAGGATTTGAAGATAAAATTAAGCTAGAAACAGTCGAAATGGCTGAAAGTATGCTTAAATAATTATATATAAAAAAAAAATGTTAAAGTGTGGTCTGACATGATGGGGATTGAACCCGGGCCACCTGCACGAAAGGCTGGTAGTGTTACCATTAAGCCATTCTGTTGTGTTATACCCAAAGTGCATTTGACGTAGTTAAAGACTACACAGACAGACACAGAGCTAGCTGCTGCAGCCGCGGGACAAATCTGAGGCGCAGACTGTCTTCTATCGCGTCTTGTGAGAAAAGTTGAGCAGCTAGAAAAATAATTTGAACACCATTAGAAGCAGAAGGCTTAGAGGAACTTAGCAAAGTACTTTTACATCTGTGGAGTCAACTATATTTAAATCGAAGCAGTTTGAAACACTTGAAGCTGATTGAAAAAGGGCAGATTTCCTCAGAATTTGACAAGTTGTTCAAGCTTAAAGGCTCATAGTTCAAAATCTGTCCATGTGAGCTCTTTAAGAGTTACATTGGCTGAAAGAGGACAAGTTTTCCTACATTTTAAGGTATAATTTGTTTCTCTCAGTTAAACTGTATGAAAGTTATAGTAATTTGTTTGGAAAGTTGAAACTTATCAGCACTGCTGAATGTCTCACTCTAAAATCCAAGAAGGAACTTCATTTTCATATTTTTTAAACTGTCATATTTCAAAATTGGCTGAATATTTTTAAAAGATGAAACAATTGGTAACAGCTGAATGTCTTATGAACATTTTAAAATTTGAATGGTGTCTCTAGGTTAAAGTATGCTGAAGCAGTTACGATTTGAATAGATTTGAAGATTTTGAAGGATTTGAAAGCATTTGAAGATAAGGATTTGGAGAACTTAATTTTCATATTTTTGAAACTGTCATATTTCAAAATTGGCTGAATATTTTTAAAAGATGAAACAATTGGTAATAGCTGAATGTCTTATGAACATTTTAAAATTTGAATGGTGTCTCTAGCTGAAAGTATGCTGAACTAGTTAAGATTTGAAAGATTTGAAAGGATTTGAAAGGATTTGAAAAGATTTGAAAATTTAACATTAGTTTCAATGGGAAAAAAGTTGAACAAAAAGCTTAATATCTTAAAAAGTTGAAAAGTTACAAACACCAAAAATACATTCCCATCAAGAGCTGAATGAGCTGAACATTTTGATACCAAATTTGTTGAAATAGCTCAAAGTATGCTGAAGTAGTTGAATGCCGAAAAACGGCGGAAGAATAATAATAATAATAATAATAATAATAATAAAGAGAAACAGAAACTTAATAGTGAGAATGCTTAATGCATTCTCACAATAATAAAGAGAAACAGAAACTTAATAGTGAGAATGCTTAATGCATTCTCACAATAACTAGAAAGAGCTGTTCCTTTGAAACAGCTGTGAGAATGCATGAGCTGAATTACCTTAATAAAGAAAAATCTTAAAAAGCTAAAAGATTTGAACATTTTAAAATTTGAATGGCGTCTCTAGCTGAAAGTATGCAAAAGTAGTTAAGATTTGAAGGATTTGAAATGATTTGAAGAATTCTAAGGATTTGAAGATAAAATTAAGCTAGAAACAGTCGAAATGGCTGAAAGTATGCTTAAATAATTATATATTAAAAAAAAATGTTAAAGTGTGGTCTGACATGATGGGGATTGAACCCGGGCCACCTGCACGAAAGGCTGGTAGTGTTACCATTAAGCCATTCTGTTGTGTTATAACCAAAGTGCATTTGACGTAGTTAAAGACTACACAGACAGACACAGAGCTAGCTGCTGCAGCCGCGGGACAAATCTGAGGCGCAGACTGTCTTCTATCGCGTCTTGTGAGAAAAGTTGAGCAGCTAGAAAAATAATTTTAACACCATTAGAAGCAGAAGGCTTAGAGGAACTTAGCAAAGTACTTTTACATCTGTGGAGTCAACTATATTTAAATCGAAGCAGTTTGAAACACTTGAAGCTGATTGAAAAAGGGCAGATTTCCTCAGAATTTGACAAGTTGTTCAAGCTTAAAGGCTCATAGTTCAAAATCTGTCCATGTGAGCTCTTTAAGAGTTACATTGGCTGAAAGAGGACAAGTTTTCCTACATTTTAAGGTATAATTTGTTTCTCTCAGTTAAACTGTATGAAAGTTATAGTAATTTGTTTGGAAAGTTGAAACTTATCAGCACTGCTGAATGTCTCACTCTAAAATCCAAGAAGGAACTTCATTTTCATATTTTTTAAACTGTCATATTTCAAAATTGGCTGAATATTTTTAAAAGATGAAACAATTGGTAACAGCTGAATGTCTTATGAACATTTTAAAATTTGAATGGTGTCTCTAGGTTAAAGTATGCTGAAGCAGTTACGATTTGAATAGATTTGAAGATTTTGAAGGATTTGAAAGCATTTGAAGATAAGGATTTGGAGAACTTAATTTTCATATTTTTGAAACTGTCATATTTCAAAATTGGCTGAATATTTTTAAAAGATGAAACAATTGGTAATAGCTGAATGTCTTATGAACATTTTAAAATTTGAATGGTGTCTCTAGCTGAAAGTATGCTGAACTAGTTAAGATTTGAAAGATTTGAAAGGATTTGAAAGGATTTGAAAGGATTTGAAAATATTTGAAAATTTAACATTAGTTTCAATGGGAAAAAAGTTGAACAAAAAGCTTAATATCTTAAAAAGTTGAAAAGTTACAAACACCAAAAGATATTCCCATCAAGAGCTGAATGAGCTGAACATTTTGATACCAAATTTGTTGAAATAGCTCAAAGTATGCTGAAGTAGTTGAATGCCGAAAAACGGCGGGTTAATATGGAATAATAATAAAGAGAAACAGGAACTTAATAGTGAGAATGCTTAATGCATTCTCACAATAAAGGGAAACAGGAACTTAATAGTGAGAATGCTTAATGCATTCTCACAACTAGAAAGAGCTGTTCCTTTGAAACAGCTGTGAGAATGCATGAGCTGAATTACCTTAATAAAGAAAAATCTTAAAAAGCTAAAAGATTTGAACATTTTAAAATTTGAATGGTGTCTCTAGCTGAAAGTATGCAAAAGTAGTTCAGATTTGAAGGATTTGAAATGATTTGAAGAATTCTAAGGATTTGAAGATAAAATTAAGCTAGAAACAGTTGAAATGGCTGAAAGTATGCTTAAATAATTATATATAAAAAAAAAATGAAAAGCATGGACTGACATAATGGGGATTGAACCCGGGCCACATGCACGAAAGGCTGGTAGTGTTACCATTAAGCCATTCTGTTGTGTTATACCCAAAGTGCATTTGACCTAGTTAAAGACTACACAGACAGACACAGAGCTAGCTGCTGCAGCCGCGGGACAAATCTGAGGCGCAGACTGTCTTCTATCGCGTCTTGTGACAAAAGTTGAGCAGCTAGAAAAATAATTTGAACACCATTAGAAGCAGAAGGCTTAGAGGAACTTAGCAAAGCAGTTTTACATCTGTGGAGTCAACTATATTTAAATCGAAGCAGTTTGAAACACTTGAAGCTGGTTGAAAAAGGGCAGATTTCGTCAGAATTTGACAAGTTGTTCAAGCTTAAAGGCTCATAGTTCAAAATCTGTCCATGTGAGGTCTTTAAGAGTTACATTGGCTGAAAGAGGACAAGTTTTCCTACATTTTGAGGTATAATTTGTTTCTCTCAGTTAAACTGTATGAAAGTTATAGTAATTTGTTTGAAAAGTTGAAACTTATCAGCACTGCTGAATGTCTCACTCTAAAATCCAAGAAGGAACTTCATTTTCATATTTTTGAAACTGTCATATTTCAAAATTGGCTGAATATTTTTAAAAGATGAAACAATTGGTAATAGCTGAATGTCTTATGAACATTTTAAAATTTGAATGGTGTCTCTAGCTGAAAGTATGCTGAAGCAGTTAAGATTTGAAAGGATTTGAAAGGATTTGAAAGGATTTGAAGAATTTGAAAGGATTTGAAGATTTACCATTACTTTTAATGGGGAAAAAAGTTGAACAAAAAGCTTAATATCTTAAAAAGTTGAAAAGTTAGAAACACCAAAAGTAATAGCAGAAAAGAGCTGAAAGAGCTGAAAATTTTGATACCAAATTTGTTGAAATAGCTCAAAGTATGCTGAAGTAGTTGAATGCCGAAAAACGGCGGAAGAATAATAACTAGAAAGAGCTGTTCCTGCGAAACAGCTGTGAGAATGCATGAGCTGAATTACCTTAATAAAGAAAAATCTTAAAAAGCTAAAAGATTTGAACATTTTAAAATTTGAATGGTGTGAAGGATCTGAAATGATCTGAAGGATTTGAAAGGATTTGAAAGGATTTGAAAAATTTGAAAGGATTTGAAGATAAACTTAAGCTAGAAACAATTGAAATGGCTGAAAGTATGCTTAAATAGTTATATAAAAAAAAAAAAATTAAAAAGGTGGTTTCACATGATGGGGATTGAACCTGGGCCACCTGCACGAAACGCTGTTGGTGTTACCATTAGGCCATTTCGTTCTGTGAAACCGGAAGTGCATATAATCTATTTACAGACTACACAGACAGACACAGAGCTAGCTGCTGCAGCCGC
Source organism: Odontesthes bonariensis (assembly GCF_027942865.1). Classification (NCBI taxonomy): domain Eukaryota; kingdom Metazoa; phylum Chordata; class Actinopteri; order Atheriniformes; family Atherinopsidae; genus Odontesthes; species Odontesthes bonariensis. The sequence continues at coordinate 22,108,719 of NC_134513.1, read as the reverse complement.
GGGACAAATCTGAGGCGCAGACTGTCTTCTAACACGTCTTGTGACAAAAGTTGAACAGCTAGAAAAATAATTTTAACACCATTAGAAGCAGAAGGCTTAGAGGAACTTAGCAAAGTAGTTTTACATCTGTGGAGTCAACTATATTGAAATCGAAGCAGTTTGAACACACACAACATATATGGAGAGATGAGACGGCCGCCCGCCGATCGCGGGAGAGAAATGACGCCGAACACTGACTTCAAATACATCTTGTAAGAAAAGTTGAGCAGCTAGAAAAATAATTTTAACACCATTAGAAGCAGAAGGCTTAGAGGAACTTAGCAAAGTAGGTTTACATCTGTGGAGTCAACTATATTTAAATCGAAGCAGTTTGAAACACTTGAAGCTGATTCAAAAATGGCAGATTTCCTCAGAATTTGACAAGTTGTTCAAGCTTAAAGGCTCATAGTTCAAAATCTGTCCATGTGAGCTCTTTAAGAGTTACATTGGCTGAAAGAGGACAAGTTTTCCTACATTTTAAGGTATAATTTGTTTCTCTCAGTTAAACTGTATGAAAGTTATAGTAATTTGTTTGAAAAGTTGAAACTGCTGAATGTCTCACTCTAAAATCCAAGAAGGAACTTCATTTTCATATTTTTGAAACTGTCATATTTCAAAATTGGCTGAATATTTTTAAAAGATGAAACAATTGGTAACAGCTGAATGTCTTATGAACATTTTAAAATTTGAATGGTGTCTCTAGGTTAAAGTATGCTGAAGCAGTTACGATTTGAAAAGATTTGAAGATTTTGAAGGATTTGAAAGGATTTAAAGATAAGGATTTGGAGAACTTAATTTTCATATTTTTGAAACTGTCATATTTCAAAATTGGCTGAATATTTTTAAAAGATGAAACAATTGGTAATAGCTGAATGTCTTATGAACATTTTAAAATTTGAATGGTGTCTCTAGCTGAAAGTATGCTGAACTAGTTAAGATTTGAAGGATTTGAAAGGATTTGAAAGGATTTGAAAGGATTTGAAGATTTAACATTAGTTTCAATGGGAAAAAAGTTGAACAAAAAGCTTAATATCTTAAAAAGTTGAAAAGTTACAAACACCAAAAATAATAGCAGGAAAGAGCTGAAAGAGCTGAACATTTTGATACCAAATTTGTTGAAATAGCTTAAAGTATGCTGAAGTAGTTGAATGCCGAAAAACGGCGGAAGAATACGGAATAATAACTAGAAAGAGCTGTTCCTGCGAAACAGCTGTGAGAATGCATGAGCTGAATTACCTTAATAAAGAAAAATCTTAAAAAGCTAAAAGATTTGAACATTTTAAAATTTGAATGGTGTGAAGGATCTGAAATGATCTGAAGGATTTGAAAGGATTTGAAAGGATTTGAAAGGATTTGAAAAATTTGAAAGGATTTGAAGATAAACTTAAGCTAGAAACAATTGAAATGGCTGAAAGTATGCTTAAATAGTTATATAAAAAAAAAAAATTAAAAAGGTGGTTTCACATGATGGGGATTGAACCTGGGCCACCTGCACGAAACGCTGTTGGTGTTACCATTAGGCCATTTCGTTCTTTGAAACCGGAAGTGCATATAACCTATTTACAGACTACACAGACAGACACAGCGCTAGCTGCTGCAGCCGCGGGACAAATCTGAGGCGCAGACTGTCTTCTAACACGTCTTGTGACAAAAGTTGAACAGCTAGAAAAATAATTTTAACACCATTAGAAGCAGAAGGCTTAGAGGAACTTAGCAAAGTAGTTTTACATCTGTGGAGTCAACTATATTGAAATCGAAGCAGTTTGAACACACACAACATATATGGAGAGATGAGACGGCCGCCCGCCGATCGCGGGAGAGAAATGACGCCGAACACTGACTTCAAATACATCTTGTAAGAAAAGTTGAGCAGCTAGAAAAATAATTTTAACACCATTAGAAGCAGAAGGCTTAGAGGAACTTAGCAAAGTAGTTTTACATCTGTGGAGTGAACTATATTTAAATCGAAGCAGTTTGAAACACTTGAAGCTGATTCAAAAATGGCAGATTTCCTCAGAATTTGACAAGTTGTTCAAGCTTAAAGGCTCATAGTTCAAAATCTGTCCATGTGAGCTCTTTAGGAGTTACATTGGCTGAAAGAGGACAAGTTTTCCTACATTTTAAGGTATAATTTGTTTCTCTCAGTTAAACTGTATGAAAGTTATAGTAATTTGTTTGAAAAGTTGAAACTTATCAGCACTGCTGAATGTCTCACTCTAAAATCCAAGAAGGAACTTCATTTTCATAATTTTTAAACTGTCATATTTCAAAATTGGCTGAATATTTTTAAAAGATGAAACAATTGGTAACAGCTGAATGTCTTATGAACATTTTAAAATTTGAATGGTGTCTCTAGGTTAAAGTATGCTGAAGCAGTTACGATTTGAAAAGATTTGAAGATTTTGAAGGATTTGAAAGAATTTGAAGATAAGGATTTGGAGAACTTAATTTTCATATTTTTGAAACTGTCATATTTCAAAATTGGCTGAATATTTTTAAAAGATGAAACAATTGGTAATAGCTGAATGTCTTATGAACATTTTAAAATTTGAATGGTGTCTCTAGCTGAAAGTATGCTGAAGCAGTTACACAGGGCCGTTTCTAGCTTTGTGGGGGCCCTAAGCAAGATGCTGTTTGGGGGCCCCTAGTTTGTCAAACTACAATGAAGAGATTCCTAACCATTTAGATGGAACACTAAGATCTATTACACTTTATGAGCAAAACAGGCTAGAGTTTAAATGAAACATCTTAAGTTGAACCAGTCAGGCAAGTGAAACTAATAAGAATATATAATACAAAGAAAACAATAAATAAAAGATTTTGAGTTTTTTTAAAATATTAAACTGTAATGCACAGCGTCCCTTTAAAAATTGTACCCAATTACAAAGTAGATAGATACTTTATTGATCCCGAAGGAAATTCAAGCATCCAGTAGCAGACATAAAGCAATAAAAAATGTTTATACAATTATAAACACTTTAAAAACAATCTAAGAATTTAAAAAACTATTTAAAAAAAACAGTTTAAAAATCTAAAGTGACCAGTGAAATAAGACCAAAGTGAAATCTAAAGTGACCAGTGAAATAAGACCAAAGTGAAATATAAAGTGACCAGGGAAATACAGACGCGCCATCACTTAAAGCTGTTGTACATCCTGATGGCCAGAGGAACAAAAGAGTTTTGGAAGTTGTCACTTTTAAGAAGTTTCTGCATTTATCTACACATTGTACTAGTTAAAGTAATAAAACTAAGAAAAATGATCCACTGGCAGTGGATCACTGCCACAATATTCTAAAATAATCAACAGGATGCCTAATATTTGTATATCACTTAAAAAACTAACAGTAGAACACTTCTAATTAGAGCCCTATAAATAACACACCAAACTTAGTAAATGAATCCTAAGTAATGCCAAAATCGTGTCACATACCTGAGAGACAACTTCCACTGAACAATGACAGAGCAGGACAACAACATGCCTCCCTCCCTGCTAGAATCTGAATAAACAGGTCTGCAGTCAGTCAGTCATTCCTGTGGCAGGACTGACTGTTCATTCACGTGTGACATACTCATCTTATATAAGCAAACTTTCACGAGGCAAACACTGAAGCCGAGTTTATAACGAACAAATCCCAGCCAGCTACACAACATTTATCCGAGACTAGCTAGCAGGACAAATAAACACAAAAAACGTCCCACCTCCAGCTATCCAGCCCACATCACCCAACACATGCCTTACCTTTATTCTCGGGCCGTTTTTCTTCCTCCATTTTTCCGCGCCACTAATATAACTTCTTTATGATGCCATTACGGCGTTTGTCTTGTTAACTTTTCTCGCTTTTTAGGGGAATGATGGGTAGATGTCAATCATTTCCCGTCACACCTGTTGGCGGCCTGCTACGCCACTCAACGTGTGACAGTGCTGTACTTTACACAAACTCTACACACGGTCGCCAGCATTCGTAGATTTTGTTCATAACTCCAAACTTTTCGTCAAATCCAAACGCTAACCAAGCCTAGGTTGCTGACGTTAGCTGAGGTTAGCTGGCAGCAATATCACTGAACGTTGGGTTAGCAAAACAATTACACCAAAAACACGAACTTACCAGCAAGGGATGCACGAGCGTCATCTCTTCGTTTTCTTTTCTTTCTTTTGTCAGCGCCAGAATCATGTGGCCTTTTACTTGACATTCTAAATCTTCTTCACTGTTAACGGGCATAACTCGGAAAACGTCAGGTAGGAGGATGCTCCACCACCTCCGATGCAGTAACTTTGAAGACTGTACCATTTCAGGAAGGGGGGGGGGGGGGGTTATGGATAAGGTAAACACATCTAATTTGCCCGAATTGAGTAATAGGGCACACAATTAAGAAAAACGCTGGGCCTGTTCATGACTAATTTATATAATTTCTTTCATGTAATAATATAATAACTATCATGACATTTTTTTTACAACCTTAATTTTGGGGGCCCTGGTACTTGGGGCCCTACGCGCTCTGCGTACTCTGCGTATGCGGAGCGGCGGGCCTGCAGTTACAATTTGAAAGGATTTGAAAGGATTTGAAGAATTTGAAAGGATTTGAAGATTTACCATTACTTTTAATGGGGAAAAAAGTTGAACAAAAAGCTTAATATCTTAAAAAGTTGAAAAGTTAGAAATACCAGAAATAATAGCAGTCATGTGCTGAATGAGCTGAACATTTTGATACCAAATTTGTTGAAATAGCTCAAAGTATGCTGAAGTAGTTGAAGGACGAAAAACGGCGGAAGAATACGGAATAATAACTAGAAAGAGCTGTTCCTTTGAAACAGCTGTGAGAATGCATGAGCTGAATTACCTTAATAAAGAAAAATCTTAAAAAGCTAAAAGATTTGAACATTTTAAAATTTGAATGGTGTCTCTAGCTGAAAGTATGCAAAAGTAGTTCAGATTTGAAGGATTTGAAATGATTTGAAGAATTCTAAGGATTTGAAGATAAAATTAAGCTAGAAACAGTTGAAATGGCTGAAAGTATGCTTAAATAATTATATATAAAAAAAAAATGAAAAGCATGGACTGACATAATGGGGATTGAACCCGGGCCACCTGCACGAAAGGCTGGTAGTGTTACCATTAAGCCATTCTGTTGTGTTATACCCAAAGTGCATTTGACCTAGTTAAAGACTACACAGACAGACACAGAGCTAGCTGCTGCAGCCGCGGGACAAATCTGAGGCGCAGACTGTCTTCTATCGCGTCTTGTGACAAAAGTTGAGCAGCTAGAAAAATAATTTGAACACCATTAGAAGCAGAAGGCTTAGAGGAACTTAGCAAAGCAGTTTTACATCTGTGGAGTCAACTATATTTAAATCGAAGCAGTTTGAAACACTTGAAGCTGGTTGAAAAAGGGCAGATTTCGTCAGAATTTGACAAGTTGTTCAAGCTTAAAGGCTCATAGTTCAAAATCTGTCCATGTGAGGTCTTTAAGAGTTACATTGGCTGAAAGAGGACAAGTTTTCCTACATTTTGAGGTATAATTTGTTTCTCTCAGTTAAACTGTATGAAAGTTATAGTAATTTGTTTGAAAAGTTGAAACTTATCAGCACTGCTGAATGTCTCACTCTAAAATCCAAGAAGGAACTTCATTTTCATATTTTTTAAACTGTCATATTTCAAAATTGGCTGAATATTTTTAAAAGATGAAACAATTGGTAACAGCTGAATGTCTTATGAACATTTTAAAATTTGAATGGTGTCTCTAGGTTAAAGTATGCTGAAGCAGTTACGATTTGAATAGATTTGAAGATTTTGAAGGATTTGAAAGCATTTGAAGATAAGGATTTGATGACACCAATTAATGCATTGCTATCAAACGCTATCACGAAGAATCATATGACTGCGCAGACAGTTTTGGAACTGGCTTTCAGATCGCTGAAATTCCTCGGACGTGAGGGGCTACCTACAAGAGGACAGCACCATCGTGATGGGGTGTTTTGGCAGCTGATGCTGGAGAGGACGTACTCCGAACCAGCAGCACGCGACTGGCTCCTCAGGCGAGACAACTGGATGGGGTGCGAGTGCCAAAATGAGATTCTGGAGCTTCTGGCTCATGCTGTGCAGAGGAAGATAGTGGCAGAGGCGCAAAGCTCCCCATACTATGGCTTGATTGCAGACGGAACAACGGACATCACATCGTGTGAACAGTTTTCCTGTCATTTGTTCTACACTGACCAACAGTTCAACCAGAAGGGCCAGTTTTTGGGATTCTACAACGCAGCTGACAGTACATCTGAGACTTTGTTCCGGTGTATCAAGGATTTCTTTTTGCGCTTGAACCTACCTCTAAACCTATCCAAGCAGCTATGGCAAGCAGCTATTCTCCCCACTATACCACCAATGCCCTGACAGACCCTTATTTAGTCATCTATCAACTGTTTTTCTTGCAGGGCTATGACACACTCACTCTTACTCAGGAATCTTTCTATTTCTCCCTGAAATAAGAGAGAAGTCTAAAGCGTGAAACTTGTGCTTGCTTGGATTCATTCTCCAGATGCGCACAATTGCTTTCATCTAAGGCTAAAATGTTCACAACTTCAGTACAATGCACTATGCCAATTAATTTGCCAGTCAGGAATGAGTTTACCACAGTCTTGCAACCTGTACCGTGTGCACTGCTTTCGGGTCCCTGATGGTCTAGTGGCTAGGATTCGGCGGTCTCACCGCCGCGGCCAGGGTTTGATTCCCGGTCAGGGAATGAGGGAACCAAGTTTTGGCACTGTGAGTAGCGTAAACCAAAGACATTTCTGCTGTTGTTTTCCAATGACATGACTAGAATGTCAATTTAATCGAGCCCTGTCACAAATACAATAGGACGTTGGTTTTGTAAGGAGTCATCCTATGCGCACCACTTGATTTGAAATAACACTTTACAGCCAGCAGATTTACTACTTCTCTTTAGAGAAGGGCTCACTTAACTCTTTCCAGCAGCTCTAGGACCATTGTGGCTTTTAAAAACTAAAAGAATGATCAAGTTTTTCTGATACTTTGATGTGTAACATGGTGCTTAATAACATTTTGAGCAGCAAAGACAAATGCTATTTGTCATTAAATGACATGGGCATCCACGAATGATACGGAAAAAGAGAAATTTCATGGTCTATTGTCGGACAAAATGTTTTTGTCCGCGGACTTGGAGCATTTGGTGATCTGGCAGGTGCTGGCCGTCCATCCTCCGTCCGTCTTGGATCGAGTTTGAGGGAGGCCCGTTTTTTTGTGTCGTACGGCACTGTGGAATCTAATCTTTCCCACTTGCTTTGTAGAGGAGGAACTTAGAATGCACATGAGAAAACAGACCATCACTTTAACTGAAGAGTCATAGCAAAAAATGCTTCCTCGGTTGAAGAGTTGCTAGAGTGCATTAGCTTGAGACTGTGTTTTCCCTACAAGCCACCCATATTCTGAACAGAGGTAGAGGTAGCAAGGTACATTTGAATGCTGATTATACGAGGAACAGAGTATGCATTGGCCGGGAATCGAACCCGGGTCAACTGCTTGGCAAGCAGCTATTCTCTCCACTATACCACCAATGCCCTGACAGACCCTTATTTAGTCATCTATCAACTGTTTTTCTTGCAGGGCTATGACACACTCACTCTTACTCAGGAATCTTTCTATTTCTCCCTGAAATAAGAGAGAAGTCTAAAGCGTGAAACTTGTGCTTGCTTGGATTCATTCTCCAGATGCGCACAATTGCTTTCATCTAAGGCTAAAATGTTCACAACTTCAGTACAATGCACTATGCCAATTAATTTGCCAGTCAGGAATGAGTTTACCACAGTCTTGCAACCTGTACCGTGTGCACTGCTTTCGGATCCCTGATGGTCTAGTGGCTAGGATTCGGCACTCTCACCGCAGTGGCCTGGGTTCGATTCCCGGTCAGGGAATGAGGGAGCTAGGTTTTGGCACTGTTAGTAGCGTAAACCAAAGACATTTCTGCTGTTGTTTTCAAATGACATGACAAGAATGTCAATTTAATCGAGCCCTGTCACAAATACAATAGGACGTTGGTTTGTAAGGAGTCATCTTATGCGCACCACGTGATTTGAAATAACACTTTACAGCCAGCAGATTTACTACTTCTCTTTAGAGAAGGGCTCGCTTAACTCTTTCCAGCAGCTCTAGGACCATTGTGGCTTTTAAAAACTAAAAGAATGATCAAGTTTTTCTGATACCTTGATGTGTAACACGGTGCTTAATAACATCTTGAGCAGCAAAGAGAAATGCTATTTGTCATTAAATGACATGGGCATCCACGAATGATACGGAAAAAGAGAAATTTCATGGTCTATTGTCGGACAAAATGTTTTTGTCCGCGGACTTGGAGCATTTGGTGATCTGGCAGGTGCTGGCAGTCCATCCGTCCTTCCGTCTTGGATCGAGTTTGAGGGAGGCCCGTTTTTTTGTGTCGTACGGCACTGTGGAATCTAATCTTTCCCACTTGCTTTGTAGAGGAGGAACTTAGAATGCACATGAGAAAACAGACCATCACTTTAACTGAAGAGTCATAGCAAAAAATGCTTCCTCGGTTGAAGAGTTGCTAGAATGCATTAGCTTGAGACTGTGTTTTCCCTACAAGCCACCCATATTCTGAGCAGAGGTAGCGATAGCAAGGTACATTTTAATGCTAATTGTACAAGGAGCAGAGAATGCATTGGCCTGGAATTGAACCCAGGTCAACTTCTTGTCAAGCAGCTATTCTCTCCACTATACCACCAATGCCCTGACAGACCCTTATTTAGTCATCTATCAACTGTTTTTCATACAGGGCTATGACACACTCACTCTTACTCAGGAATCTTTCTATTTCTCCCTGAAATAAGAGAGAAGTCTAAAGTGCAAAACTTGTGCTTGCTTGGATTCATTCTCCAGATGCGCACAATTGCTTTCATCTAAGGCTAAAATGTTCACAACTTCAGTACAATGCACTATGCCAATTAATTTGCCAGTCAGGAATGAGTTTACCACAGTCTTGCAACCTGTACCGCGTGCACAGCTTTCGGGTCCCTGATGGTCTAGTGGCTAGGATTGGGCACTCTCACCGCAGCGACCGGGGTTCGATTCCTGGTCAGAGAATAAGGGAACCAGGTTTTGGCACTGTTAGTAGCGTAAACCAAAGACATTTCTGCTGTTGTTTTCCAATGACATGACAAGAATGTCAATTTAATCGAGCCCTGTCACAAATACAATAGGACGTTGGTTTGTAAGGAGTCATCCTATGCGCACCACTTGATTTGAAATAACACTTTACAGCCAGCAGATTTACTACTTCTCTTTAGAGAAGGGCTCGCTTAACTCTTTCCAGCAGCTCTAGGACCATTGTGGCTTTTAAAAACTAAAAGAATGATCAAGTTTTTCTGATACTTTGATGTGTAACATGGTGCTTAATAACATTTTGAGCAGCAAAGACAAATGCTATTTGTCATTAAATGACATGGGCATCCACGAATGATACGGAAAAAGAGAAATTTCATGGTCTATTGTCGGACAAAATGTTTTTGTCCGCGGACTTGGAGCATTTGGTGATCTGGCATGTGGGAAATTTTGGGTAAAAAAACTTATATAAATATGAATGAATTTATAAATGTATATAGCCTGGGAATTCCCATGCTGCTTTGCGCTCGATTTCATTCTCACTGCAAAGTCAGCCTTGAAACCACCGCCCTTATTTTTGCCAGAGTTTGGGAACCAATCATAGAACGGGGGGGGCAGCGGCAGCAAGCCGATGACGACGTCCATGCGCTACACCGAAGCTTGTAGAGTGTTAATTCAACATGACAGCGGACACAACGTTACCGTTCAATGCAGCCTTAGAAAGTGTTTCGGAGTAGATTCACCCTAGGGTCATTTGAACCGTGACATCCAGCCAAGTAGCCCACCCGAAGTTTTTCCGATATTGGCTGAACATCAGCTGAGTTACCGAGTTATCCCGAATAGCTTAGTACAAGCGCTAACGGACCCTGGCAGTATCTCCAAAATTACCACACTAAAATCACGTCATGACACCAAACTTCTACAGTTGTACAAATATGGTCTGTACTGACAAAACGATGCATTTGGAAGTTTGTACATAGTCCAGGAGTTTATTATTATCATCAACATGAGCCTGATAGCTTTTCTGCTGCTAAAGCTACGTCGACGTCACTTCTGGGAGCTTCAAAGTAAGATGAGGGTTGATCTACTACTGTACACAACAAAGCAAGGCTGCTCAATTTCTCCATTATTAAAATAAATTCACAACTCTACAACATAAAAATGCATGTAGAATATAGCATATAGGCCTACTTTGTTGTCAATTTAAGTAGCTTAGAGCGCAAGTTTACTTTTATTTTCATTTTTTTTCTTCTTCCTCGTCAAATTTCTGTCGTCATCTGGTATAAGTGATACAATTGGCTCTGAATCGCGCGCAAAGCAGCATGGGAAGAACCTGACGTCATTTGATAGACATTCGTAGCGCCCAATAAACGGCTCTAGGCATTCGTAAACCACGCCTCAAATACGAGAAAATGCACACCTGGTTCCCAGACCACCATCTCATCGAGATTGTGGACGCGTCAGCCAGGCTAAATTGTATATATAATTAATATAAATATAAAAAAATCTTTCCTTACGCATTATACACGCTCCTTGGCAAAATATTTTTCCAAGGGTGACAACAACATTACTGGGCATGTATTGTTGTAATGTTTTAAATACTTGAACGCAGTTTTTCTAGAGAAGATAATTGCTTTGTATTTGGGAGTATCGTCCATTGACTCTTTTGGGCTTTCACATGCGCGAGCATACAAACAACAGGTAAGTGACATGCTCTTTATAAAGTTGTTTTGTAACGTCCCCATGCCAGTAATGTGAGAACCATGCATATGGTTTTGATGGTAAGGCTTGTGACTTTATTGTCGGATGGTTTATAAAGTGGTGTGACGTTTCTGCAGTGTGCAAATTGTTGTTTTATGTGGAAGGGTTAGCACTTGCCCCTTAGCCACCACGTATTAGCCTCACATGACAGGCTGTGCAAACAGCGCAATATCCGCACAGGGAGCGCAGATTTGCACCTGTCTGTGTCCTACTATCAGTATTTGACAACCTCTAATAATGCGATTGCGCTTCAAATGCCCCGGAGTTCCCCTTTAAGTGCAGTGTAATGCATGACTCAACCTGGAGGCTCCTCTGTCTTTTGTCAAAATTGCACAAGCAAAGTTAAAAAAGAATCTTTTTGTCATATTGCTATGAAAGTCACACACAAAACAAAAAAATTTCAAAAAGGCTGAGAGACCTAATGAGGGAACCTGGGAAAAAATTTAACATCAAACCTCTTTCTTTAACAAGTCAGACCAGGAAGTTATTGACTACTTGTTGTGTGCTACTTTACTTGTTACCTACACAGCAGATATCAACCTTATGAAAAACATAAATAAATCGAACACATACTCTAATGAAGGGATGAGAGGTGGTAATGATCGAGGCAACGCCCACAGACAGCTACAGCAATTCTCTGTGGCGCAATCGGCCAGCAGGTTTGGCTGTTAACTGAAAGGTTGGTGGTTCGAGCACACCCAGGGGCGAGTGTGTGCACCAACAAATCTACCGGTGAGCTACAGGTTGTAGGTTGGGTAGCAAATCAAAAGATGTACTGGTCAATACCATCGCTCTTTTACGCTAGTCGTCCATTGTTCCGTCAACTCAAGCCGTATCCAACGTATTCAGTTAATTTTCAATGAAATCCGGCCGATCGTTGTCGCCGTGCTCGCAAAGCATGCTGGGATTCTGACACGGCGAGCTGGGGACCTGCGGCACGACAAAAAGTTGGGCTCGCTCGAAGTTTATGCAAATTTGCCACGGCAGACGTAGTGCGTTACCCAATGACAGTAGATCATGTATTTTTTTTCCCTTTGTTTATTCACCACTGAACATTTCGGGTATTGCTCATGTCATTTCTATTGCGGGCAAAATGAACAGCAGCAGTGGCCAGAGTGGCTGTGCTAAAACGATTGTAGGCGAATAAACACACCTAAAACATCAGGCAATTGTGAGCATCTCCACTTTTGCAGTAAAGTAATGACCATCAAGGAATAGAGGTTCAATCCAGTGCATCAAATTCTTTCATGGGTAGAGGTGGAGTAGTGGATTAAACGTTATCAATAATTGTGATAGGCATTCATTTCAACAAAAGAACCAATTCACACCCATGGCCATGTTTTCACAACATGTCTTGTTCATGTTTCATTTTCAAATCAGAGAAAAGGTGCAGGGACAGGTGATGCAGCGAGAAGGAGATCTCCTGTGTCGCATCAGCAGCACAATAGCAGCTCTCCTCTCCTCGCAGATCCACATCCATGGTGCAATATGAAATAATGTTCCATTGCTGACGATTTATACACATTAATTTCCCTCCGAAACTCCGAAACTTTGGTTGATTAAAATCACAAGTTATTTACTTTCCCCCGGAGCCGTTCTACCGTATGTTCTATCTACAACTTCGTATACACGCCCACTGTAGTAGCAACACGGCGACACTAGGCATCCAATCCGGCGAGTTAAGTTGACGTGACGGAACAATGGACAACTAGCGTTAGAGATGCCTTGCAATCAGATATTTGTCGTCTTTCAGTTTCTCCTTCCTTTATTATCTACTTAAACTTGTCATGTCAGACACATTTTTCTTCGGTTTTGCCGTTCTCGCCCCCCATAGATGTCACAGGTGGCTGCAGATTAGAATATCTTATTTCCTACCATCCACTTATTTGATTGCCATGCAATCCATGTGAGCTGGGCAAGTGGGCTATCCCATACCTTTAGCAAAGTCTGCAGGACCAATGAATGAGTGTGGGAAAGTGAGCCTAGGCTGACAATGCATGCATATTTATGTTTTGCAGGCCTCGTTGGCGCTACCTCGCTCACGTTAGTCTGCATCTCCCCTCCAATAGGCTTCGCCCTTCTCCATTCTCACATTGAACGGTTTAGCCAATGTCTCACCGACTCACAATGGACCGAGCCTATCAGCGCCCGAGCTCACAATGGAGCTCGGCCAATCACCGTGACGATATACTAGCTTATCAGCGCCCGAGCTCACAATGGAGCTCGGCCAATCACCGTGACGATGTACTAGCTTATCAGCGCCCGAGCTCACAATGGAGCTCGGCCAATCACCGTGACGATATACTAGCTTATCAGCGCCCGAGCTCACAATGGAGCTCGGCCAATCACCGTGACTATATACGAGCCTAGCAACGCCGGAGCTCATAATGGAAATTGGCCAATCAAGGTGAAGCCCTAACTTGGAGTTGACCTCCCCTCCCCTCCCGCTCCCCCTCCTCCAACAAAACCAACAAAAAAACAAATTAAAGATTTTGTCTTCGTTAGGTTAGAGGATTATAAAAGTTAGCCGTTACAGAAGAGGGATTTTTCATCGAGCCGTTGTCTCTGCCGACTTAAAAAAAAGTCTTACAGTAAGTATCAAGTTATATTGTTTCTTATATATCCTTCCATTCAAACAAACGTCGTATTAATATAGCTAAACAGCTAAAAATAATATACCATAGATTAAATAAAATAGTGTTATTATGATGTCGCGTTCTGTGAGCAAAGTATAATGACACATTTAACTTTATAGCATAGTAGTAACCTTAAAATGTCAATAGATAGATAGATAGATAGATAGATAGATAGATAGATAGATAGATAGATAAGTAATTGACTGTAATTGTTGTTGGTATAGAAATATTATTGATATGGATTTTTTTTAATGCTTTTATGTCATACCAATTGTTAACTGTATAAAGTGCATAAATACTTTGTTATGTTTGATTCTCCTCATTTCTAATGTTTTCTTCAGATGAGCTCCAAGCCAAAGAGCCATAAAGGTATGGGATATGAGGAGTGGATGGCAAGGCTTAGGGCATTTGCCAGCAATGGGGTTTGGCCTTCAAACGCCGGAAATAGACCAGCCCCGAGGCAAAAGAAATGGCATGATCTCTATCAGAAGGTAAAGTAAAGCCACTACAAAAAAGAAGAGACATGAGTAATTGTCATTAATGAGATGATGCTGTAATGTTTCAGATAGAAAAATGCCCCATGCAAACACGAGGTCAGACCACCCTTTTTGGAGGGTCTATGACCTGTGACTGTGGCTTTCACTCTGCTAAGGTAAACTGGTTTAAAATTAAATCTGATTACAATGAGTCATTTTTACAGCTATGTCATATCTTTTACAATTCTGGTGAATGATGGCTTTTAACTTAGAATATATATGTTTTTGTAGCCTGCACTGCAGCCTCCTCCTCCTCCTCCTCCTCCACCTCCACCTCCTCCTCCTGTGACCCAACACTCTATGGCTTCACCATCTTCTTCTGCTGATACAGCTCCAGCCCAACGGTCCTTTTTGAGGTCCCCTCCATCTTTGTCAATGGTAAATGTTTTTGTTTCCCTGCTAAATACTTTGTATGATTAATTTAGCCTTGTGCAACAAACTGTAATAACAGTTTTCGAAGGACACATTTTTATGCTTATTTTGAAGCTGGGATTCATATTGGATTTACTTTACATGAGTGTACATTTGTAATTTCAGTTCACTAAATCCCATTTTGGTGGGTCTTTTTCGGATTCACTGAAGCCCAACTTGGTAGCCCGGAAAACACCTAGCCCATCTCCATCCTCTGTGAGGACCTCCAGCCCATCTCCGTCCTCTGTGAGGACCCCTATCCCATCTCCGTCCACTGTGAGGACCCCTATCCCATCTCCATCCTCTGTGAGGACCTCCAGCCCATCTCCGTCCTCTGTGAGGACCCCTATCCCATCTCCATCCTCTGTGAGGACCTCCAGCCCATCTCCGTCCTCTGTGAGGACCCCTATCCCATCTCCGTCCACTGTGAGGACCCCTATCCCATCTCCATCCTCTGTGAGGACCTCCAGCCCATCTCCGTCCTCTGTGAGGACCCCTATCCCATCTCCATCCTCTGTGAGGACCTCCAGCCCATCTCCGTCCTCTGTGAGGACCTCCAGCCCATCTCCGTCCTCTGTGAGGACCTCCAGCCCTTCTCCGTCCTCTGTGAGGAGCCCTAGCATTGCTCCATCTTCCCCGGCACACACCTGCGAGACTGTTTCATCTGTGAGTACAGTAGTATGTCTTCATTAAAGTAATGGAGTTCTAAGTCTTCTTTAATGAGACATATTTATGTACATTTCCAAATCTCTTGTGTTGTTTTCAGGGGGAGCCTGGAACGTCACTGTTACAGCCAGCAGCAGCCGGGGATGCAGCTTCTTTCTGGTTGCCGAGTGAAATGAGGAAAACCATCCCTGTGCAGGACCAAAGATGGATTTCAAATACCCTCTTTCGCTCTGGCAAACTGCGCCCAGATTTGAAGCTCTGGTATGAGCCTCCTGTGCCAGCCCTGATCTACCACCAGGTACCAACACCCGACCGTTTTTTTTCCCATCGGCTTCTGGTGTGGATGCCCTATCATCAGTGGAAGGTAAGGGTGTTCTGCCAAGCCTGTGGGAAGCATCTTACAGGTGCTGGTATCCACAAAAGGGCTCGGAAGGTCCTGGATATTGATAGGTTTTACCTGCTGGTGACGGAGACACTCAAGTGCAGTGGGTGCAATCTCACATACCTATCAACGTCCCAGACCATCCGGGATCAGCTGGACTTGCCGCACCAAAAGCTGTTCCGGCTTATCCTGACCCAGAAGTGAGTAAAACATTTTGTAAAATGGTAACTTGAGGCATAGAAAATAAATTGATCTGCAAATGTAATACAAACTAAATACTTTATAATCTGAATTCCAGGTATGCCTGTGACATACGTGTCATCCGCCTGATGCGGGATCGGACTCAGGGCAACAGCTCTGCACGGCTGTTAAAACAGCTGAAAGAAAACCACGGGGAGGAATGGCTGGATAGGTTGGGGCACTATTTTGAAGAGTGCTCTAACTTTGTTAATCGGCCCAGCCTGTTCCCAGTTGTGTGCCAGGAGCCCCCAGAGCCCGCTGACGTCCCCACTGCTCGCTGGTTGCTGTCTGTGTATGGCAGAGACATCCTGTCACGCATAGACCACATCAAGGCCAGCCTCACATCCACCTTGGGCACCATCTTAAAGTTGGACTCCACCAAAAAGGTGAGTAATAATGTAATGATAATAACAATTATAATTATCATCATCATTATTATTATCATATGCTCCTAGAAAAACTACTTTGTAATGTGAGAGTATTAAATACACTAATTTAAAAAGGTTTGGTAGATCACACTCATTTTTTCTAATTTCACAAACAACTAAACTTGTTTAATTCTAATTATTTGTGAAATGTTTATTGTATAAAGTGAATAAAAAATGCAATGAAATCTATGGCATACAGTGGTTTCTAATGACAAGACAAACTGTGAGATTTTTAATCTTTTTTTTAATTGTAGATCACAAAGAAGCTGGCAGGACACAGCAAAGGAACGGCCTTGTGGGTGTCTTCTGTGGGCAACGAGCTGGGCCAAATCTTAAATAGTGTCCTGACTGTGCAGGAGGGTCCAGGACTGGACAGGATGGCTGCTGGCCTGATGGAGCGGTACCGCCAGGCTGGGGTTGCACCTCCCAAGGTGCTTTATGTGGATTGTGGCTGCTGTATAACCGACGGGCTGAGCAAGCTGCAGGCCAGGTTTGGGGAGTGGCCAGATCTCCACATACGACTTGACATTTGGCATTTCATGCGGCGGCTGGCTGTGGGATGTACGACAGATGCTCATCCCCTGTATCCTGCTTTCATGAGGGCCCTGTCCTCGTGCATCTTTGAGTGGGATGCAGGGGACCTCGACCTCCTCCGGAGATCTAAAACAAACCAGCTCCAGCAAGAACAGAGACCTGGTATAACCAGATCCATGGTGGACAGCCAAATATCTAAAAAAGAGTTGAGTACTTTCTGCCGTAGGAGGACTCGGGGAGAGGAATCAACTCTTGTACAACTAGAACGGCTGCTGGAGGAGCTAAGGGGTCCAAAAGGGAGAGACCTGATGGGTGTTCCTCTGCTGGATGAAGTGAGGATGGATCACATCTGGCGTGTGCAAAAACGGCACATAAAATGCATCCAGGATGTTCCAGGGATTCAGTTGTACACTGAAGTAGGCAGCATGAACAAGAGTGGCATCAAGCTCACCAGCTACCGCTGTGCCCGAGGATCAACATCGCTCGAGTCGTTTCACTGCCATTTGAACAGGTTTATTCCTGGTAAGTCACTCTCTACATGATTACACCTCTTAGCTGTATTTGATATCAAAACTGGATTGACAAGCAATTTTTCTAGCATAAATATGTTTTTTTGCTTGTTTTTTTTCAGGAACCAGTGCAAATCTGCTGAATTTCCAGCTCTATCTCCTCGAAGGCCTTAACAGGTGGAATCAGGATCGGGGCGCTGCAGCAGTGAGCGGCAAGCCGTCGTGTCTTCTCACATATGCTGGAGACATGACACGATGTATTAATAACAACAGCCTGAAGGTGCTCGGCCGAGAATACGTCCCCAACTTCACACCTCCAGCAAAATACACAGGTATTACAAAATTATATCTGTGAAGGTAAAAAAACTGTTTGTATGACTGAGTCACTAATATGTATGAAGAGTAAAGAACTGTTTTACTATCTGTGTGTGTGTTTGTTATGTTTCCGTAGGTGAGCTGCTGGGTGTTGACTACCTGTTAAGTCAAACGGGCGAGCCTCTGAAAGCACAGCCTGACTCGGAAGAGACTGACGGGCTTCTGGAAGATGTGGACGCAAGTGAAGGAGAGGAAGATGAAGGCTTCATGGATGAAGATGCTCTGGACTTACTGGTGTCAGGACTTCAAGGTGAGACGCTTTCCTCTGCAACCTCACAGCTCCAAGCCTCCACCCAGCCTGCTGCCTCCACCCAGCCTGCTCCCTCCATCCAGCCTGCTCCCTCCACCCAGCCTGCTCCCTCCATCCTGCCTGCTTCCTCCATCCTGCCTGCTTCCTCCATCCTGCCTGCTCCCTCCACCCAGCCTGCTCCCTCCACCCAGCCTGCTCCCTCCACCCTGCCTGCTCCCTCCATCCAGCCTGCTCCCTCCACCCAGCCTGCTCCCTCCACCCAGCCTGCTCCCTCCACCCAGCCTGCTCCCTCCATCCAGCCTGCTTCCTCCATCCAGCCTGCTCCCTCCGCCCTGCCTGCTTCCTCCGCCCTGCCTGCTCCCTCCGCCCTGCCTGCTCCCTCCATCCAGGCTGCTCCCTCCATCCAGCCTGCTCCCTCCATCCAGCCTGCTCCCTCCATCCAGCCTGCTTCCTCCATCCAGCCTGCTCCCTCCGCCCTGCCTGCTTCCTCCGCCCTGCCTGCTCCCTCCGCCCTGCCTGCTCCCTCCATCCAGGCTGCTCCCTCCATCCAGCCTGCTCCCTCCATCCTGCCTGCTCCCTCCATCCTGCCTGCTCCCTCCATCCAGCCTGCTCCCTCCATCCTGCCTGCTCCCTCCATCCAGCCTGCTCCCTCCACCCAACCTGGTCCCTCCGCCCTGCCTGCTCCCTCCATCCAGCCTGCTCCCTACATCCAGCCTGCTCCCTACATCCAGCCTGGGCCCTCCACCCAGCCTGGTCCCTCCACCCAGCCTACTTTCTCCACCCAGCCTGCTTTCTCCACCCAGCCTGCTTTCTCCACCCAGTCTGCTTTCTCCACCCAGTCTGCTTTCTCTACCCAGCCTGCTCCCTCCACCCAGCCTGCTCCCTCCACCCAACCTGGTCCCTCCACCCAGCCTGCCATAGCTGGCCATATGTCTGAGGTGTGAAATATATCGTAAACTGTAGAATAGTAGATAGATAAAAGAAAACTTGAACAAAATGTCCTTTAACTAATATCTGTTCTGTTGGTTGTGTTGTCTTAGGGTTTAGATGAGTCAGGCGTACCAGGCCTGGACAAAGTGGACAGCTTGGCTGAGTATCTGGTGGAGCTGAGGAACAAAACCTCTCTGACGCTGAGCAACCAGGAGGTCAGTAACGTGTTGTTGCTTGCTGCATACATGCACTATGCACACTCCTCAGCTCACTTGAACATTGCTGTGTCCTCATGTACAATTGTGTTATTTCCCTGTTTAGGTGAGCAGCATTGTTGCTCTGTGGCAGAGCCTGCTGGACTTTGACAAGCAGAGGGTGGTATTTGCTGCAAGGCACCAGGACAAGCTGAACACTGGGAGGTTTAGGTCCCCCAAAAAGAGGCAGGAATTTACCCCTGGGGTGGAAAGTGTGAAGCGTCATGCCTTAACCACCACAGCCCCATCTGCCCAATGGCCAGACTGCTGCCGCCTAGTGGAGACCATCTTTGTTCGCCTCTGCAGGATCCATCGTAGTCCAAAAAAAAGAGGGACAGGCACATTCTCACGATGGGACCTGATCCTTCAGGACTACAAAAAGATCAGGCAGCTCATTTTGGCAAACGGAGCTATCATGCAGCAGACCACCTTGCAGCTGGTGGATGTGAGCTACACCACCCTGGTTCAGTGGCATAACCAAAGGGTGAAAAGGCAGGAAACGGCTGTGGTGCAACAAGGGCTAAACCTTCCTAGCCGGTTTTCCGTAGCTGCTGACCCACTTCTCCCCGCCAATATACGTCCCCATTATGCCATACCACATTCAGAACCAACACATATTTACAGTTTACCCCCTAACACTGTGGGACAGGCCAAATTAAAAAGAAAGCTAAAATTTACCGATGATACAAATCCACCAGGACAGCGGCAGCTTCTCCCTGCTCCACCCAAAAGGCCTCAGGTTCATGTTGTCCCCACTACTTTACAGACACAGAGTTTTTGGACGTTCTCTGCCACTCCTCCACATGCTCCTGCTCTGGCTCCTGCTCTGGCTCCTGCTCTGGCCCCTGCTCTGGCCCCTGCTCTGGCTCCTGCTCTGGCCCCTGCTCTGGCTCCTGCTCTGGCCCCTGCTCTGGCCCCTGCTCTGGCCCCTGCTCTGGCTCCTGCTCTGGCTCCTGCTCTGGCTCCTGCTCTGGCTCCTGCTCTGGCTCCTGCTCTGGCTCCTGCTCTGGCTCCTGTTTTGGTCCCTCCTCTGGCCCCTGCTCCGGCTCCCATAGCAGGCTCCACTCACCCTAATAGAGCACCCCGGAAACTGACCCGCAAAGTTTTGCACAACACGTGCAAAAAATGCGGGCAGTTCAGAATTGCTGCAACAGGACACAGCCAATATAGAGGGCAAATTTACTGTCCCTCTAGTGAAACTCTAACTAAAGAGCAGTGGCTGGAAGAAATTAAAAAGAAGCCATAAGTGTCTACTCAGTTATACTTTTTTACCATTTACAAACTTTTTTTATTGTATATAGTTACTGCTGTTTCAGACCTCTCAATCTTTTAATTTATTTCACAGAGGGTTATTTATTTTATTTAGTGATGATACTACATGTTTTTTGTTATTGTGATTGTGTACAAAGTCCAACTGTTTAAAATTTGTAAATTTGTAAAGTAAATGCTAAGATTGTTCACAGTTTTTAGTGTTTTTTAGGTTAAAAAATTGTTTAATTCACTGTTTTTGTTGTTGACAAATAAATATTTGGTTCTTTAAAAACAGATATGGTCTATGATCTTTCACTGTGAATAAATATGAGCAGCTATTGATTCTGAAATATTAGTAATAATTTTATGCATAAACTAGGAACAATTCATCACTCACTTCACTCAGAAAATGCTTTAGGAAATATACATACTTTATATACTTTATACATACTTTAAAACAATACTATAGTTTGAGCCATTTCATTAAAACATAATATGCGACTGGTGGGATCGAACTCGCGACTCTGGGATCAGCCGCTTTCTTCTTCCTCTTTCTTTCCCCCTCCCTTCTTCCCCCTTCTTCCCCCTTCTCTCCTTTCTTCCCCCCCCTTAACAGACTATTGTTCCCCAGCTTTGGCGCAGTAGGCAGCGCATCAGTCTCATAATCTGGAGGTGGTGAGTTCGACCCTCACACGGGGCAGTTGTTTTGACGTGGTGTTTATAGCACTTCACCTCAGTTACAGCTGGAAACTTGCTGGGCACAAGTGGCTCCGATTATTCTCTGTTGGAGCTGCAGAAAGCCCACTCGGAAGCTCAGTCACTCCAAAGTGTGGAAGGTGTCAAACGCAACTTATGGGGTTTCGAACCATCTTCTTTTTTTTTTTTAAAGCATTGCAATCAGATCTTTGTCGCCTTGTGTCAAACCCAAGTTATGGGGATTCGAACCATGTCTCTTTCAGAAAAGCAAGTAGCACCCTGGCCAAGACCCATGACAAAGGATAGGAAGTTCATCACGCTAACATAATAGAATACGCTGTGTGACAAAAGCACCTTTGCAGACTCTCCTTCTCTTGACATAGACTGACATGGGACACATTTTTCTTCGGTTTTGCCGTTCTCTCCCCCCATAGGTTAGAAGATCTTATTTCCTACCATCCACTTATTTGATTGCCATGCAATCCTTGTGAGCTGGGCAAATGACTATCACATACCTTTAGCAAAGTCTGCAGGACCAATGAATGGGTGTGGGAAAGTGAGCCTAGGCTGACAATACATGCATGTTTATGATTTTTAAGCCTCGTTGGCGCTACCTCGCTCACGTTAGTCTAAATCTCACCTCCAATAGGCTTCGCACTTCTCCATTCTCACATTGAACGGTTTAGCCAATGTCACACCGACTCACAATGAACCGAGCCTATCAACGCCCGAGCTCACAATGGAACTCGGCCAATCAAGGTGAAGCCCTAACTTGGAGTTAACCTCCCTCCCCTCCCGCTCCCGCTCCCCCTCCTCCAACAAAACCAACAAAAAAACAAATTAAAGATTTTGTTTTCGTTAGGTTAGAGGATTATAAAAGTTAGCCGTTACAGAAGAGGGATTTTTCATCGAGCCGTTGTCTCTGCCAACTTAAAAAAACAATCTTACAGTAAGTATCAAGTTATATTGTTTCGTATATATCCTTCCATTCAAACAAACGTCGTACTACAGTTTTTCTCTATTGGTTTGGCTCATTTCTTGAAAAAGAAATTACATTCTCAAAACTCTAAGATCATTTGGCATAACACTCTTATAGTTCAGCACAACACCATAGCTAACCTGCAAAAGCACATATCTCTCCCAAAACTGTTCACCCATGCTTCAGACCTGATTTCTTTCCCATGAAAAGAGTCAGTGCCATCCAAATTGCAAAGATCTTTCTCAGTTGCCTAGGCTCATTTCTTGAAACAGACCGATCGTTTTAAACACTCTTTAGTACTTTTTGCAAACCTAAACTGAATGGTTCAGCAAAACACCATGGTTCACCAGCAAAAGCTCATATCTCCCCCTAAACAGCTCAGCCATGTGTCAAAATGAAGTTTCTTTCTCATTCAAATAGTCAGTGCCCCCAAAATGCATTGTCCTTTTGGCATTGTGTGAGCACTACAAGTCAAACTGTTTAGATGTTTTGTCACTATGGCATAGGACTACCTAACAGAATACAATAGTGTATAAAACTGAAGGAAAAAAGTTTCACAGTAAGAGTAGCCTCAAAGCACACACAATACACTCATACCAACCATTTTTATTCACACAAATACTGTGAAGTACGTAACTTCCATACAGTATAGTATTGTAGAAGGAAAAGAAAAATATACATAGCACACATATACTGTAATATAAACACAAACAAAAAACAAGCAAAATTATGTGGCTATGAATGATGACATGATCTATAATTATGGCCCGAATTTCATCTGGGACAGCACGGTGTCTTCGTGCTCCTCGGCCTCTTCCCTCTATTCCACCACTGCGCATCCTCACTCCTCCTTTTCTTCTTCTTCTTCTTCTTCTGCTGGTGAGAGGAGTGTGAGTGGAAGAGCTGAGAGAAAGGCAAAGTGTAAAGGTGGTTTTTCTACCCTTTATTCGCTATCCTTGTTTTCTCTGTTAAATTTTTCATTAGTTGTGTTAGTTCTGCGTACTTTGTGTGGTCTTGTGAGGTTAATTTCGAGGTTTTTTTCGCATTTGTTTGGTGCGCTTCCCGGCCGCAATGGCGTCTGGCGGCTTCTCCATGCTGTCCCGGAAGCACGGCATCAGAGTCGGTGCCGGCTCTCCGTGCAGCGTGGAGGAAGTGGCGCTGGCCGTGGGGCAGGTGATCGGGCACGGTTCGGTAAAGTCCGCTGCCCGCATGAACAGTGCGGTGGTTTTATTTTTAGCGAAGGTGGAGCAGGTGCACAGCCTGGTGGAGGCGGGCATCACCAGGGGCGCCGCCAGGCGGGGAAAGGTGGTAACGTTTCTAAGGGCCCAGCGGCCTGGGGGGCCCTCAGAGGTAGTGATAATATAATATTAATATTGTTGCCCATTCTTAGAATTTTCTAATGAATTACAACATTTTTAATGGGAAATAGACTAATTAAACACAATTTTCGATTTCAATAACTTTTCTTTAGTTCTTTGGCATATTGACATTTACTCGGCCCTCCCCCTCTTGCAAAATGGTGCGGTCCAGTTCTGATCGAATTGTAGTTGAACGCATCCGAAATGCAGGCAGGTGTATGGAGCGGCTGTCTGAAACACATGATGGACGGTGAGCTGACTGAAATAATCTAGAATGAAGTCGGGTTATCAGAAGCGGAAGGAAAGACGGGAGAAAGACGAGAGGGCCAGTAGAGGCAGGCAACTGGTCACTCAGTTTTTCTCAAAGAAAGGTAAGTTCACTCACTGACTTTGAGCTTTCAAACACTAGATGTTAGCGAATGGTAGGCTAACATATTAATATACATCTAACTTGGATGTATAACTGAAACCTGCATGCTTTAACCTTTTCCTGTATTAACTTATCTTGCATTCATCACTGAGACAGAGCCAGGCTCCACATCAGGCAATGTTGCAGCGGCCAGTGACACCACCACTGCTGAAGTGCAGCAGGACAGGAGGAGGACCAGCAGTGAAGATGGTGAGAAAGTAGCAAAGAGTACCATGTCACTTTCAAATTGATTCACAATAAGATGTTTCCCTTCTTTTAAGGGTTACACTTTTACAGCTAAGTATGGAGTCAATTTGATTGCATGCATAACTGTAACTTGCATGCATTTAACTTTTCTAGGCATTAACGTCCGTGGATCACTAACCTTCATGCTTTAACTAAACTCCATTTGAATCCATGATACAGAACCAAGCCCCTCATCAGGCCATGATGACGACAACAGGGCCAGTACCAGCAGTGCAGATGACAGCGCAGCACAGAGTAAGGAGCAAGAGCAGGAGGGGGCAGGGTTAATGGACATTTGCCAGTCTGAAAGTGAGGATCTACTTTTAAATGATCCAGGGCTGTGGCCAGTAAAGCTCATGGACAGTGACATAACTGGTATTGTCAGGAAATTGGCTACTACAGAGTCAAAGCAATTCTGAAGGGAAATCTTTTCCAGAGTACTTGAGGTACACAAAGGCAGCAAATGGCAGGGAAAGAATGTTTTTTATTCATATTGTGCATTTCAGGAGGTTTGTGATCATTCAAAGAGGCACCACTGAGAACGCTGTGATGGTGGTAACAGGGCTGAACTTTGACTTTAAGTGCTGGATCAAACATCTGTTGATTATTAAAACTGCTGCGACTTTTGGACCTCCTTGCTATAACGACCCCACCCACATTGAGGTGGTTGTGAGTAAGTACGAGTGGAAAAGAGCTTAATGTAGCAGGAGAACTGCCTCATCGCACATATGAATTGTGTATGTTAATGGGAGGAATTGAAGGCCCGTCTTCAGAGATAAATGCCCTTTTTCACCATGGCCTGACATGGCTTTCTTCACGGTCTTCTAATAAGAAAGTAAGATTTAAGCAATAAATTAGTGTCAGGTGTGGGATTTGAACCCACACCTCCTTTTGGAGACCAGAAGTCCCTGTGCTAAGGAAGGAATGAAGCCTTGAGTCTGGCGCCTTAGACCGCTCGGCCATCTTGACACCATTACTTCCCTGACTGTGTAAAATATGACAAACGTGAACCAAAATGCAAAACGCTACTCCACTTGACTAAATTTGACTCGGGTTTTAGGGTTTTCCATGAGGTAGTAACAGCTGGTAGCAGCTACATTTTTAGCACCTACACGGCAGGGATTCGAGTTGAGTCCAGCCAAAAATGTGACGTCTACAGACTGCAGGCCACTGATTGGCCAGGGAGTGATGTCACTGGATGAGTAATGAAAGCAAGAGAGGGCCAGAGGCCATGGGTTGTTATTCAGATTTTCCTTCTTTTGTTTTAAAGTGAATGATCGTACTTGAGCAAACGGGGAATACAGAAATGACATGAGCCCAAAGAAAGGTGAAAGTAATGCTCTTGCACAAGTTTGAATGTTTTTTACTCATATTGTGGATTTCAGGAGGTTTGTGATCATTCAAAGAGGCACCACTGAGGATGCTGTGATGGTGGTAACAGACCTGAACTTTGACTTTAAAGGATAAGACCGGTTTTTTGACATTGGGCCCTTGATTTCACATTATAACATGATGTTCTACTCACCCCTGCTTGTTGTTGAACATTTGGAGCTGTTTCGAAGATATTCGAGAGGCGTCTGGCTGCTCTCTTGAGATATTCGGCCATGAAACGTGGAGGTGCGTCGCTTACTTAAAAAAATCCGGGTTACTGTAATTTTGATTTTTGTTGTCGTAAAGTGAGTGTTACTGACGTTCTCGTCGTGCTACTGCCACAGACAGCCCACAGACCTGCTGCCTTTTTATTCATTCGGCTAAAATTCAAAATTAGTAACCCGGATTTTTTTAAGTAAGCGACGCACCTCCACGTTATCAGTGCTAGTGTCCAGTAATTAATAAATTATTAACAGCATAGTTTGTGCCTGTATAAGCTTGCCCATAGGAAACCGTTTCATGGCCGAATATCTCAAGAGAGCAGCCAGACGCCTCGCGAATATCTTCGAAACAGCTCCAAATGACCAACAACAAGCAGGGGTGAGTAGAACATCCTGTTATAATGTGAAATCAAGGGCCCAATGTCAAAAAACCGGTCTTATCCTTTAAGTGCTGGATCAAACATCTGTTGGCTGTACCTCCTCACGCCATATCCTGATCCAGGAACAAGGGCATGTGCACATGCACATGCACATGCACATGCACATGCTAAAACAAGGGCACGGATAGAAATGACCTTTGGCCAAATTAAATACAAGTTCATTGCTTAAAATTCTCAAGCACCATAGCTGACTTCTGACAGAGCCATCTTAAATTTTATAGTATACTTCATATTTTATACATTTTGTCTTGTGGACAACTTTTCAGGCTGAAGTCTTTTCTTCGTTGTGTTCCAGTGGCTGAAAGGACTCAGTTTCTCCTGACACAGTGAGGGACCTATACAGGGACACATATTTCCTTTGATCCTTATTGTTGTGACCTTTGACTTAGAACTTCTTTTCATAATTTAGCATTGACACAGTAGCAGTTTAAGTCAGAGCAAGTGTAAGAAGACTAAATGGATAGAGATGATTTACAACTTTCCACACGTTTAGCTCATGGCACCCCACTGTGAATATAAATGTAAAAAACACATTTCTAACACTTTGCATGAACCGTACAATAATGACAAGTTTGAGTTCAAGTTGTGTTGAATTGTTTAATTATTATTACATGTTTCTCAAGCTGTGGAGAGAAAACAGAATTAAATACAGTTCACAACACGAAATTCTCCTTTATCTGAATTTATACTAACATCCCTCTCCAGTTTCATAATCTCTAGCTTGATCTTTTTTATTTTCAGTTTCTTGTGTTCCATATCTAGTTTTCTGCTCTCTTTATTGGACAAACACATTTCTTCAAAGGCTACTTACCACTCTGAAATATTTTCCTGTACTTTACCTTTACCTGCTGCCAGGTACACTTTTGGCTGTTAAGATAGCTCCTGTTGAGATGTAACAGTGAAAAAATAATATGTGGGTCACACACTCACGATAATATAGTCACAAAGTATGATGATGCGTGTCGATTATTGAGTTATTAATAAAGTGAGCAGGGCCAGTATATTTGTGGTGTACATCACATACAGAGACAATTCAGCATGCTTTATGTAAACACATTATAACACAAAGAGGAGAGCATAAATACATGAGGACAGTAAAATAAATGTCTAACAATTGAAACTTTCAGAACATAGGCGTTTAGTCTGTCTGCAGTTGTTAGTCATGCCGTTTCTTCGCTTTTTTGATCGCAGCTGTATTATCATTTCTGGTGATGACACTTTTAAAATCCTCATACAGCTCTATAAGCATTCTAAGTTCAGCTGCCGAAAAAATAACAGCGCTTGTCTTGCTCTCCTTTTCTGCCATCTCCGTTTTTCCACCATCCACTTGTCAGGGCTTCTTACGTTCCTCGAGCACTCACACTTAGCTAGGCTATGTAAGCCTCGCTTGGATTAGCCTCGCTGAGATGCAGCTGAAATGTCTTTGTGGAGTAACTTGAGGCTTAATTGGGAGATGGTGCTAGTTCAAGCGATGATTTCTGGCTATAGCCTGGCTTTCTTTAGCTACTTTTGAGGAATACCCCCCTGGTTGTTGACCAGTGGATTTGTTGGTATACACACTCGTCCCTGGGTGGGCTTGACCACAAACCTTTCTGTTAACAGCCGAACGCGCTGGCCGATTGCGCCACAGAGACTTGCTGTAGTTGTCTGTGGGCGTGGCCTCGATCATTACCACCTCTCATCCCTTCATTAGAGTATGTGTTCGATTTATTTATGTTTTTCATAAGGTTGATATCTGCTGTGTAGGTAACAAGTAAAGTAGCACACAACAAGTAGTCAATAACTTCCTGGTCTGACTTGTTAAAGAAAGAGATTTAATGTCAAATTGTTTCCCAAGTGCCCTCATTTGGTCTCTCAACCTTTTTGAATTTTTTCTTGTTTGTGTGTGACTTTCATAGCAATATGACAAAAAGGTTGTTTTTTCACTTTGCTTGTGCAATTTTGACAGAAGACAGAGGAGCCTCAAGGTTGAGTCATGCATTACACTGCACTTAACAGGTCACCCTTGGAGAAATATTTTGCCAAGGAGCGTGTATAATGCGTAAGGAGAGCATTTTGGCAGCAGAATGTTTACTTTAACTCACGTAATACACATAAGTCAGAACGTCCCTGGGTGGGCTTGAACCACCAACCTTTCGGTTAACAGCCGAACGCGCTAACCTATTGCGCCACAGAGACTCTGCCTGGCTTTTGTTGGCAGTGGGCGTGGCTTCGAGCTTGACTGCCCCCTCATGGCGGTAGATGCAAGTGTTCTGTATTTTTACGTGATGAGACTCGAGTGAACTGCTGCTTATCTATGTCAAACTTGAACCGAAAAGTAGGAGGTGCTATACAGCAAGATTACCAGTTACAATACAATTGTAATGTCTCTCATCAAAAAGCTCAGAATGCTTTGGCACCTTAACTCTTGTCAACCAAATGACTTATAGGATAATTTGTGGGTTCAGAGGGACAAGTTAACCATTACAGCTATCGATTTGCTACCAAACCTACAACTGGTTGCTGACTGGTAGATTTGTTGGTACACACACTCGTCCCTGGGTGGGCTTGAACCACCAACCTTTCGGTTAACAGCCGAACGCACTGGCCTATTGCACCACAGAGACTTGCTGTAGCTGTCTGTGGGCGTGGCATCGATCACTACCACCTCTCATCCCTTCATTAGAGTATGTGTTCGATTTATTTATGTTTCGGTTAACAGCCACACACGCTGAACGATTGCGCCACAGACACTCTGCCTGTCTTTTTTTGGCAGTGAGCGTGGCTTCGAGCTGCCCCCTCATGGCGGTAGATGCAAGAGTTCTGTTTTTTTGCGTGATGAGACTTGAGTGAACATTTGACTGCTGACTAAATCTATGTCAAACTTGAACTGAAAAGTAGGAGGTGCTATACAGCAAGATTACCAGTTACAATACAATTGTAATCTCTCTCATCAAACAGCTCAGCATGCTTTGGCACTAGAGCTGGGTCAAATAGTCGACGTATTCGACTTTTTCGACGTCATAAATTCGTCGACAGGAATAATTTGCGTTTTATGCGTCACTAATTTTTATTTTTTTTTTGGTTGAAGTCCCCGTTTCAAACGACCTACTAGATGAACCCTCACTCCAGTCCAGCGGTGGCAGCAAATATGCACCAGAGTCGCCAATCGGTGTAGATGCCTTAGTTTAAAACGGAAGAAGAAGAATTCATAACGATGGCGGCGGCAAGCAGTAGTTGGAGCACTGAAGAGCATATAGCTAAAAAATCACGCACACGGTCTTCCAAAGTCTGGGAATTTTTCACCCTTAATGCTGCTAACAATGTGGTTGTTTGCAGACTATGCAAATTTAATTTGGCGTACCACAGCAGTACATCAGCGATGCACGAACACTTAAAACGAAAGCACCCTGGAGCTCGTCAGGATGGCAGCAAAACACCGTAAGTCCTGTTAATTTCAAGATCCTCTCTGAATAAATGCTACGTTAGACTGTTGAGTTGTTGTCTCGTTATATTCCCGGCGTAAAATTTACGTCTTTTAATTACGACTAGAACAGGTCCCATGTTTGCCTAGTTTAAAGCTGTTAGCGCTACCAGTCCCGACATGTTTCTTCTGTGTTATCTATTTGCTAACACCGGACGGTGCATTTTATACTCTGCCATTATGTAGTTCTAGTCTATCTGTTGACTGTTGAAATTCCACGATCTAGTAGCAACCAGATCCAAGTAGTAAACACGCATTACAAGTTGACAATTTAAATTACATAAATAATTTTTTAAGTTGAGCCTCTGAGATGGCTGTAGTATAGCCTACTGTTAGCTAAATGTATCATAATAACAGCAAAGATGTGGACGATGCTATATTTTTGATTTGCTGCTGTGAATATTCATGTACTTTATGTTTTTTGCCTTTACAGGAGTAAGCAAAGCAGTGTGGCGGACCTTTTTCATAAAAAGAACCAGGCACCTTGCACACCCCAGGAGGCTAGTGTGTACACAAACAGGATCGTCTCTATGATTGTGAAGGACATGAGGCCCCTTGCGATTGTTGAAGGTGAAGGCTTCCGTGAAATGATAAACACTTTCCATTCAGGATACACCCTTCCATCCAGGCGCCACTTCACTGACTTAATGGAGAAGAAGTATATGGTTACTATGGACAAAGTGAAAAGTGAACTAAAAAAAAAGCATTTCCAAACTATCCCTAACAACTGATGCTTGGACCAGTCTGGCCACTGAGGCATATTTAGGTGTCACCTGTCATTTCATTCATGAAAATTGGGAGCTGACCTCATTTAGCTTAACTACAATGCCGCTTGAGGAGCACCAAACTGCTGAAAATATTGCCTCTTGGGTTGAGATGGTGGCAGATAAATTTGATTTCTCCCTTCGAGATGATGTACTGGCGATTGTACATGATAACGCAGCAAATGTTGTTGCAGCTCTTCACATCCTAGAGGAGAAACATGGGGTGG
This sequence comes from Odontesthes bonariensis, assembly GCF_027942865.1. Taxonomy (NCBI): domain Eukaryota; kingdom Metazoa; phylum Chordata; class Actinopteri; order Atheriniformes; family Atherinopsidae; genus Odontesthes; species Odontesthes bonariensis. Next base: position 22,078,212 of record NC_134513.1, on the reverse strand, counting down.
CATCACATCGTTGTGCCGGCCATACGCTTCAGTTGGTGGTAAATCATGCCTTGAAGAACAACCCCATGATCGACAGGACACTCGGGGCTGCATGGTCTCTTGTGAAGCATTTCAAGAAAAGTGAGCCGGCTAGCAGCAAGCTGAAACAGAAACAAAAACAGTGGGGTACAGCTGAGCATACCCTGCTCCAGGATGTGTCTGTAAGATGGAACAGGTCATACTACATGGTGAGTCGCCTTTTGGAACAACGGTGGCCGGTGGTCTTAACACTTTCTGACCCAGACATTACACAGCGTGGGAAGCAATACATGGATTTGAGGAATGATCAGTGGATCTTACTAGAGGAACTGGAGCAGGTCCTCAAGCCTTTCGAACAGGCCACTGTTTTTCTCAGTGGAGAGTCCTATGTCACAATATCTGTTTTACCTCCACTGCTGAAGGGTCTCCATAAGACTACAAAGAAAACCACATACGAGTCTGCTTCTGTGAACTCTTTTCAGATTGCTGCAGACCAAGAGATGAAGGCAAGGTGGGAGTCTGAGTCTGCTTTCAAAGAGAATGGACAAAATGTGGCCATCATTGCGGCTGCCCTTGACCCCCGCTTTCGTAGGATGAAGTTCCTGTCACCCGAGGATGCTTTGAAGGTACAAGTACAAATTCAGGCTCTGATCATTTATATCAAAAGAGCCAAGCAACAACTGGAAACGATTGAGCAGGAGCACTCGGCCAGTCCCCAGCAAAAGAACACCTCTTTGCTGGACATTCTGCTTGGCTCGGACTCTGAGGGGGAGGGCAGCACTGAGGATATTGGCCAGGAGGACAGTGGTGAGGGTGAATCTGTGAGAAATTAGGTTCTTTTGTATTTTGGGGAGAATTGCAATCCAAGGGATACTAGCCCACTTCAATGGTGGAAGGAAAATGCAGGAAGGTTCCCCAACCTGGCAGTTCTAGCCAAATCCTACTTGTCTGTGCCTGCAACCTCCACTCCATCAGAACGTCTCTTTTCAGATGCTGGACATATTGTAACCAAAAAAAGGGCAAGTCTGACGCCGGATCATGTTGACATGTTAACATTCCTCCACTCCAACCGTCAAACTATATATCTTGAATTCAACACACACACACACACACACACAAACACACACACACAAACACACACACACACACACACGACAAACACACACACACACACAAACAAACACACACACACATGCACACACGCACACACACTCACACGCACACACGCACACACACACACACACACACGCACACACACGCACACATACACTCACACACACACACTCACACGCACACACGCACACGCACACGCACACACACACACACACACACACACACACACACACACACACACACACACACAAACACACACCCACACACGCACACACGCACACACGCACACACGCACATCCACTGGTCAAGTGGCACAACAGCTGTCTGTGGGCAGTAAATGTGGCCATAATACTGGCTGTGGCCAGGGGCTGGTGGCACAGACTACACTTGTTTTTCTCCACAGTGCGGACATAGGGCTTACGAGCAAGTGGTGGAGAGGGAATGGGTCCAGCAGGAGCAATCTGCCGGACAGCAGGAACTGGAGTTGGACACACAAAAACAAATGGGGCAGAGGAAGGACTGGGGTTGGGGATGACCGGTGAAGGAGAAGAAAGGTGTGAAGGTGTTTGGACCATGGTGGGAAATGCAGGACTGGGGTTGTGGACAACAGGTACGGGAGCGGGATCAGCAGGGAACAGCTGCCTTGGGCTTGGGCCTGTTTATCAGTTAAATAAACACAAAAAGTGATGACAAAGCATCAGTTTCAGATGCATTTAAGATCAATTCAGCCCCAGTTTCTATCATGCATTTAGTCCTTACAAAAACATATCTAGCATCTATCTGGGAAAGTCTCCACATCGTCCAACACAGGTGTTGATCCTCAATATACCCTCACATTGTCCAGCGCAAAAGTCCAGCCTTTTTGTTTTGGTTCTTTTTTTGTCAGGTCTATCCATCCATTCATTTGGCACACGATTTTCATCTTCTGTTGTTAGGATGTTTATACTTTGGGTGTGGCGGTGTGTGAAAACCCTCCCTTTAGAAGAGCTAAAAAACACAGAACATATGCGGCCTTGGCGACTCATTAAAAAGGCACTATTTCTCATTGGGGCCTGTTTGATTCTTTGACCCCTTTTATGCTCTTTAAATGGGCAGACCTTCTGCATTTGTGCTGCTTGATTCTTTCAGACCTTTGATACGGGACAGAGGCCTGTAGACAAAATAATTTTTTTAAAAGTTTAAGAAATCTAAGTTGAAAGTGGGATCTTTTTTCATTCATGCAAACAAATTCTGTCTGGGGGTTGCCATGACCCGGATTCGAACCGGGGTTTCTGCGACCACAACGCAGAGTACTAACCTCTATACGATCACGGCCGGCTGTGGATTGTTGTCGTGTGTGGCTTTGATGTGATCCCAAACAACTTCGTATCCCAAGGATAGCATATGTAGCTCTGCGGCATGTGGCTGGCAGGCATGTTTTTTTTTGTGTTTGGAGCAAAATCATTGACAGCAGAGATAAAGAGGAAGACGAGCTTTCCTTACGGTGTGGGGTCAGCCACATGTGTTGCAAGACGACACACTGTGAGGTATCTTTGGGGAGTAAGTGAGCTGGGATACCCAGGGAGTAGAAGGTTTAAAGCGATCCTGTTCTATAGCAGTGGGAGAAGTGAGAGACTAAAACCAGCGTGCCGAGCTAGCCAGGAGTTGAACCTAGAATCTTCTGATCCGTAGTCAGACGCGTTATCCATTGCGCCACTAGCCCTTAGCAAGTTTGATAGAGAGTGGAACAGTCTTTCGTAAAACAGCATATTCCAAAAGCTTTGAAAGGATTGACGGAGTTGGCAGAAAGAGCCTCTGTATACAAAATGTTGGCACATCCTTCGAGCCAGAATTGAACCAGCGACCTAAGGATAACTGTTGTTGGGCACCTACAGTCCTCCGCTCTATCAACTGCTCACATTGCTTCCCCTGTGATCCGTTCCAGGACAAGCAGCATCAAATATATAGATATATCTTTAAAAGCCATGTGTTATGGAAGGGCACCTACACATGTGCTGTTGTTGCTGATGTTCGTGGCCAGTATGGGGATTGAACCCATGATCTTGGCGTTATTAGCACCACGCTCTGAATTTTTGTGAGAATAAGTGCTCTCAGTGTTTTCTCTGTTACCTATTTAAGTCACACAAACATTCTATACAGCTTGCCTTTGGTATTGGGGATTTGGATGTTATCAGCAGGTGAGATGAAAGACTTTTAGTTCTTCAAAAAGTTGCTTTCAAAGCAATTATTTTATCATTTGTTATATGCTACAATGACTCGACGTGATAGAACTTACTCATTCAAGTCTCTCATCTTTTTGTATAACTTGAGTGTAAGCAGTATGGGGAAGCCAAGATCATTGCACAACATCAGCTTAACTTTGGATTTTTTTACCAGTAACAGACTGGTAAAATCCTCCGACTTTAATGGCATGCCATTCAGAGGATTTCTGACATGGAGTATAACTAGCAAAGTACTTAGCAGCTTTCACCATGTGTTTATTTGGTTAGTACTCAGTACAGTGCTCTTGATTTCTGTACATATATGACAGCATACAACTAAACAAGACAACCACGAAGGGACTCGAACCCTCAATCTTCTGATTCGAAGGCAGACACCTTGTCCGTTAGGCCACATGGTCTCACCTGAGTCATCCGGCCGGTACAGGGGTGGTCTGCTGCCAAGTCTGAAACAGCAAGGAATAAAATTGTGCCTCCAAGTCTGAGGCTCTGATCCTCAGTTGGAAAAGGGTTGAGGGCCCTCTTCTTGCTTAGAACCAGTTGCTACCTCAAGTGGAAGAGTTTAGGGATCAGACCATTTTGACCACGACTGGAGGATCTCGTTCTACCAGTCGATCTTCCTTCCAACGCTCACCTCTGGTCACTCCTTATGAGTGGTGACTAAATGAATGGATTTGGGTATATACTGAAGAGATTGTAATAACCCCAACCCTAAATTTGACTTGTCTTAAGTGTAATTGCTTTTGTTTCGCCCAATTTTAAATCAAACATCCCTACATGAAACCACATTTAGATAATAATGATTCTATTTTTGTGAAAGGGGGATGAATTCATACCCTCTGCACGCAAGGCCAGTGTATCTAATGAGGCTTCAATTTGAGATCGAAATTATACCAGCTGTAGTTTAAGACGGAATTTTTATGGTCAAACTTACAAGCGAGAGGACGAGGTGGCCGTACCCTCTGCCAACTGGCCGTCAAACAAGTTCCTAACAAATTCCTAACACATTCCTAACAGTCCTAACAAAGTCCTAACAAATCCTAACAAGTCCTAACATTTGACGTGTTTCGTCATTACGTAAGTCATGCGCAGTGGTGGTCGATGGGAAAAACAAAAACAAGTTTCCCGCTACTGTCTCCCAACTTTTGACTCCCGTTTAAAATCGAGATAAAATTGGTATGTATGGTGAATAGATTATTTAATCCGTTTAATATAGTTTAACCTGACTCTGTCCGTATCTGTGCGTCGTTCTGTTGGTTTAAAATATCCTTTCAAGCGGTATTGTCTTATTTTAACGCTCCTTCCTGGCGTTTTTTTTTTACTATCATTCGGCTAAAATTTTAGTTTTTTGGGATGACGAAGACAGGGAAGCCCGATTCGTATTGGGCTGGTGTTATGCAGCTGTATGCTCAGGGAAAGTTCAAGTTTTCCACTGGGAAGAGACCTGGAACCAGAAGATGGAGGGCTGTCATTGAGCGGATAGACGCTTGTCCACTGACTCCTGTCTTCAACCAGAAAGTCCGGACAACCGACATATTTGGAAAAGAAATCCCCTGCAATTGTGGTTATCATAAGGTGAGTTAAACTTTTTTATTTATTTACAATAGATGGAAAAAAAAAGCTATGTTTCACATTGCAATATGCGACTGTTAAAAGTTGTGAGTGTTTCACAGATTTTTACCTTTCTGAATATATAAGCCACAAAATCTAATTAGAAATTGTTCTAAAATTGATTGTTCTAAAACACTGGAAAGAATTTAATGTTTTATTACAAAAGTTTTTCAAGCTTTAGCAACAAATTCAATGTTGTTTTTCCACAGTCAGGTGAGCAGGCAGGTTCAACAAGGGTTCAATCCGAAAAAGTGTCAGGTGCAGGGACAGCGTCAGATTTCCAGGCCAACCAGAGCAGCCAAGGTGTACCTAGGGCCCCAGCAGATCCAGCTGCACAGAGCATTTCAAATGTAAACCCGACCATGCACAGGAGCTCAAGTGTAGCCGCAGCTGCAGCAGATCCTGCTGCACAGAGCAGTTTAAATGTAAACCCGACCATGCACAGGAGCTCAAGTGTAGCCGCAGCTGCAGCAGATCCAGCCGCACAGAGCAGTTCAAATGTAGGCAAAGTTCCAGCTGACCCCACAGCCCAGAGGAGCTCAAATTCAGGAAGATGTCAACCTCAAAGCATCTCAGTCAGTCAAACCCCAGAGCAGATACAGTGTGCATTATGTAGTGCAAACATCAACGTGGAACATTTTAATGAACACTTGTCTGACTTTCATGCAGAACAATGTTGTGAGCAATGTGGGAAAAAGGTCAAGGGTGCAGTTGGGCCCCTGGTCTACTTCAGGCAGCGGAGTCCCATCTGAGGTGTGTAGCAGAGTGGCGCAGCGGAAGCGTGCTGGGCCCATAACCCAGAGGTCGATGGACCGAAATCATCCTCTGCTATGTATAAATTTTGAAATCAAACTCAACATCTCTCATTAAAAAAACCTGTTAAAGATGATGTAACATTCAGCAACATCACAATTGGCAGTTGACCAACTCTGAAACCCTTTCCACACACTCTTAACTCAAACTGGTTTGCTGTGCACATGAGTGTCCTCCAATGTCCACTTTTCTGATATAAGTAAGAAAAAAGAATTATTGTGTCAAAAGACTGAAATCTTTCACTTTTGTTAAATTGATTAGAGGATCATTTACCCGATTTCTTTAAGTTGTGTTTTTTACTTTGAACAGTCACGTGGATAAGGCACTGGCCTCCTAAGCCAGGGATCGTGGGTTCGAGTCCCATCAGAAGTGTGTAGCAGAGTGGTGCAGCGGAAGCGTGCTGGGCCCATAACCCAGAGATCAATGGACCGAAGCCATCCTCTGCTATGTAAAAATTTTCAAATCAAACTCATCATCTCTCATTAAAAAAGAACCTGGAAAACATTATGTGACATTCATAGCATCAAAATTGACACTTGACAGACTAAGAAACCCTTTCTACACACTCTTAATTCAAACTTGTTTGGTGTGCTCACAAGTGTTCTCCAATGTCCACTTTTCTGATTTAAGTAAGACAAAAGAATTATTGTGTCAAAAGACTGAAATCTTTCACTTTTTTTAAATGGATTAGAGGATCGTTTACCCGATTTTTCTAAGCTGTGTTTTTTATTTTGAATACTCACGTGTATCTATTTGATACATTCAACCACTCTGAAAGACAATCTGAGAAAAAAAAACAAGCTTCTGTTGTGAGATCTATTTCTTTTTGATGTATCAAGGAATGGATCGTTTGGTCACAAATGGTTGTTAATTTGGAAGCGCTAAGAATGTAGCAAAACAAAGGGGAATTAGCTCAAATGGTAGAGCGCTTGCTTTGCATGTGAGAAGTAGTGGGATCGACGCCTGCGTTCTCCAGTCATCTTTCCTTTGTTCTTGTGCTCTGTGGAGGAAATGATTAACAGCTGGATGTGGCAAACGTGGGTGTAAACTGAAAGAAAGACAGCTCTTTCACATTAGCCTGAAGTCAGACTCAAAATTCTTCACTATAGATTCAATCGCCCAAATGAACTTAGTGTAAGCAAATAAAAATATTGCGACAAAAGCATTGTTTGAAAAGCCTGCTTGTAAAAAGTCGAATCAGAAATATTAACAAACTAACAACTTAAAATTCAAAGCCAACGAGAATGGAATTTGACCCCATGCGTGCAAAGCACAATGGATTAGCAGTCCATCGCCTTAACCGCTCGGCCAAAGATGGGGCAAAAGGGACTGCTACAGAGGGGGAAAAGGGGAAAAGAGGGGGGAGAAAAGACGAAAGGAAAAATAGATCATTATCACACTTCTACACCAATTAAACATGTTTCAACCACATTAGTGTCTTTGTGGTAATATCTTTTAATTTTTAATTAAACTGATTTATCCTTTACTTAATACTTTTTACATTTTAAATTTATGTTAAATTTAGAAGAGAATCAGAATTATGACTATTTTGGTTGTTTTCTGTTTATACTATTACTATTGAGGTCCAACAGAATTTATATGATACAACACAAACAAATTATGATCAGTGACATTTATTTAGTCTTACACAGCTGCATACACTGATCTGTCATTTCTTCTGGACATGTGTAAAGGCTGACTAAAACAAAACAACTGGGAGAATATTCCAGATCGAACGTTTTTCTTCAGACTGATCACATCAAGTGCAAACCAGTGTTAAATCAAAACAATGTCAATCATATTCTTCAAAAAAGTTTTACATTAAAACAACAGAGTAACAAACAAACTGTAACAAAGAAAATCATTTCTTTGCAAGAGATTCTCTCCATTCCAAAATGGTCTCTCCAGAGGCTGGACAATACCATTTCCCTTTAGTCTGTGTATGGCCAGTGCTGTTATTTTTGGCCTGACCACAAACTGAACATTGATAGTGGTAGTCCGGTTTCCACTGCCGCTTTTTGGGAGGTTCCCCTCTTGCCAGGCGTTCCTGCTCTTCTTGTTCTGCCCTATTCTGTCTCCACCTCCTGTAGCGATTCGTGTTTGCTGAAAGCAGATCTGATGATGATGCAGCTGCAGCTGCAGCTGCTGGAGCTGATGCATGAAGTGGTGGTGTATGGTGCTGATACCATGGAGCCAGAGGAGATGGCAGGGGTGGGAACTGTCCTTGTCTAAATGGGGGCAAGACTGGGGCTGATGGACTGTAGCAGAAACCCGAAGAAGTGGGCAGAGTTTGTGGCATCTGATTCTGCTCATAGTAGGACCAAGCAGGTGATGGTGGCTGCTGACTCTGTGCATACAAAGAGCAGTCAGGAGCTGGGGCTTGAAAAAAGTGACCTGACTGGTGTGAGGATGATGAAACAGTGTTAGAATAAGGAGGATAATGCTGTGCAGAGCCAGTTCTACCACCAACGCGTGGACGGATCAGTGCCTCGCCTTCTCTGTTCTCAGGTTCCTGAAACTCCATGCGTTTATGTCCATGTTCCACAGGAATGGAGGGAAGCTGTCTTGCTTCTGGCAGGAAAGATTCAGCCACGGAGACCTTCTGAGGAAGCTGCACACCTTGGAGTAGAGTGTCCCGGTCTGTTCTTTTCTGTCGCTCATGTAACCTGAAAAATAGTACAATAGAAACATTTTTACTTTTCAAAGTGAAGTGAAGTGTAAAGTGCAAAATCTATTCAAAATAAAAAAGGCATCTTACCAACCACACACAGTGGTGTTGTTGATGGTGACTAACAACAAGTTGGTCTGGTCTTGTATGGGCTGGGAGTCTTCAAGCAGCTGTTTGACATGACAGTAAGTTTGCACGATTGACTGTGGAATGGGCAGAACTTTTCCCTTGCAGTCTTTTGGTCGGTTTCTCGCTTGTTGGTATTCTTTTAACAGCTTGAGGCAAATGCACTCAGAGATTCTGTTGGTGTCAGGTCTCTGGGCAGCCTGGCCATGGGTCATAAACAGTCTGTGTGAAAAACAGGTCATTAAAAGTGCAGAAAAATGCAAGTTCCTTTAAACTAATTTGAATGGAGCAGCCATGAAATGCAATAGTATTAATTATTATTACTGTATTAATCTCCTAATCTTAAAACTTTAAAATGCTAAGACATAAAAATAGAAATTGCAAAACTTGACTTGGCTTTTACTAGTCAGTAGGTAAACAAATTATGCATTGTGTCAAATATCAGACAGGTTACCTTTCAGCTGCTTGCTGACCAGGTGCAGACCCACTGCGTTTCCCAGAAGCTCTCCATGGTCCTGGCAACGTGCACTTCTTACTTTTTAGGGTGTATTTGGAGGGTTGCTTGTCCATGGTGTGTAAAGCAGAATACAGCTGCATCATTTCTTCTACCTCTGTGGTTGACAGCGCAGTTATTGTGCGATTGAGGTTCAAAAGATACTCTGCCAAGTTGTCAACAGCCTCCCATCCAGGAAAACCTCTGGAGTCACACCGGGTCTCCTTTAAGGAAAATTAATTTATATACAGATACACATGCACACACTAAATGCATAAAAATACTGATTTTTAATGTTACCTGAAACAATTTCCTGGGACTGCTGAACAGTCATCTTCTGTGAATGCACCACTGGTATCGGACTGGATAATCCATATTTGTAGCAAAGAAAAAAAAGAGAAATATCTTGTTCAATAAAAATAAAGTAAATCAAAGCGTAACATCAAGTGCTGTCCGTGGTGTGCATGAATGAAGTATGCAGGTGTAGGTGCTGAGAATAGCAAGCAAGCCAACCAACACTAACCCAAATAATAAAAGTGGAAAAGAACCTGTAGATCAAGCTGAGGCAAAGCCTGATTTCAAAACAAGACTAACTACGTCCCCAAATTGTCCATATAACATAAACCAGCTACGAAACAAAGTGGTTCATACTCTAACCAAACACAATGGACACATAAGGGTCTCACTATACCTGGGATGAACTGCTGCTTGGTCCACAAAAGGAGTTGTCATCAGTAAGCAGATCTCTGACTGGATCAACAGTGCGAGTGGGAGAAGCAGGGCTTGCATCGAGACTAGTTTCCTGAAAACATACAGAAAAGACAGCAAAGATTCCTTATATCCTTGGACTGCAAAAAAAACCCCATTTTCTCTGTATTCATGATATCCATTTCAGATTTTAGATTTTCAGATTTTCAGCATGCAACACGTGATGCTTATTGGTTCTGTTAATGAGACAAATTATTCACAATACATGCAAGTGAATATTTGTAATTAAAAATAAATCAAATCATTCTAATGAAATGATCACATTACCTGAGATGACATGGGAGATGACCCTTCCTGGAGAAAAGGAATATTAGGGGCTGATATCTCCAACTGCTCATACTGCAGCACCCTGGAGGGGCTCTCCAAGACGATGTCAGTGACGTCACTGATGGTACCATCAGCACTGTCCTCCTCCTGAACATCGGCTTGCATCTCTGGCAAAACAACTCCCAGTTCGCTGTCCTGCTGGGGACCTAACAGGTCTCCCCTGTCTGACTGAGCAAGAAGATACTCCGCAGCAATCCGCTCACCTAATCATCAAATCAAATCAAATTTATTTGTATAGCACATTTCATGTACAAACAGTTCAAAGTGCTTTACATAAAATAAAAGCATTGCAGCAGGGAGTGCAAGAAGCATTAAATATACATAAAATAATATAAAGAGAAACAAATAAAATCATTTAAATGAATTTAAAATCAGGCAACAGTCTAGATAAGTTAAAAGATATTTCATGCATAGACACATGAGAAAAGAAATGTTTTTAACCTGGATTTAAAAATGTCTACATTTGGTGAAAGTTTAATCTCCACTGGCAGTTTGTTCCACTTGTTCGCAGCATAACAGCTAAATGCTGCTTCTCCATGTTTAGTCTGGACTCTGGACTGGACCAGCTGACCTGAGTCCTTGGATCTAAGAGCTCTGCTGGGTTTATATTCTCTGAACATATCACAGATGTATTTTGGGCCTAAACCCTTCTGGGATTTGTAAACCATCAGCAGACTTTTAAAATCTATTCTGTGACTGACTGGAAGCCAGTGTAAAGATTTTAAAACTGGTGTGATGTGTTCAGATCTCTTAGTCCGGGTTAAAACTCTGGCAGCAGCGTTCTGGATGAGCTGCAGATGTTTAATGCTCTTTTTGGGAAGTCCAGTTAAAAGAGCATTACAGTAATCGAGTCTACTGGAGATGAATGCATGGATGAGTTTCTCCTGGTCTTTTTGGGAGAGGAAACCTTTAATTCTGTTGATGTTTCTGAGGTGGTAAAAAGCTGCCTTGGTGATAGCTTTGATGTGGCTGCTGAAAGTCAGATCTGAGTCTATCAACACTCCGAGGTTACGAACTTGGTCAGTGATTGTAAGGTCCCGAGTCTCAAGATATGTACCAACGCTGACCCTCTTCTCTTTGCTACCAAACAGAATGATCTCAGTTTTGTCTTCATTTGATTGTAGAAAATTCTCTCTCATCCAGGTGTTTACTTCCTCCAGACACTGACACAGTACGTCTGCTGGGCTGCAGTCGTCCGGTGACAGAGACACATAAAGTTGTGTATCGTCGGCATAACTGTGATAATTGATGTTAAAATTCTGCAATATCTGACCCAAAGGGAGCATATACAAGTTAAACAGAAGAGGTCCAAGAATTAACCCCTGGGGGACTCCACAAGTCATGGCCACTCGCTCAGATTCATAGCTGCCAATAGTAACAAAATAACTCCGGCCTTCTAAGTAGGACCTGAACCAGTTAAGGACCGCTCCAGAAAGTCCAACCCAGTTTTCCAGCCTGTGGAACAGGATTCTATGATCTACAGTATCAAACGCAGCGCTGAGGTCCAACAGAACCAGGACTGAAACATTACCCGAATCAGTATTCAACCTAATATCGTTTAACACTTTGACCAGAGCTGTTTCAGTGCTGTGATGACATCTGAAGCCTGATTGAAACTTATCAAGACTTCCACTTTCATTCAGAAAGTCGTTGAGCTGGTTAAATACAACTTTCTCAATAATCTTGGATATAAAAGAGAGGTTAGAGACAGGTCTGTAGTTGTTCATCATAGAGGCGTCTAAAGTTCTCTTCTTTAGGAGTGGCTTAATGGCAGCTGTCTTTAGTGACTTGGGAAAAATGCCTGATGCCAGTGAGCTGTTAACTATTCGTAGGAGATCACTTTCTACTGAAGTAAAAACAGTTTTTAAAAAGTCAGATGGTATTATGTCCAGAGAACAAGTTGTTGATTTCAGCTGCCGAACTGTTTCCTCTAGGATTTTTAAATTAACAACATTAAATTGTGACATAACATCAGAGTTATTTCTAGGTTTTAGACACAGATTAGTTTTCTTTTTTGTCTGTGTTGCGTTAATGTTTTGTCTAATTGTTTTGATTTTTTGGCTAAAAAAGTGGGCAAATTCGTTGCATTTCTCAGTGGAGAGGAGGTCGGGGTTTGACTGTTTAGGAGGATTTGTGAGTTTTTCAACCATAGCAAACAGAATTCGAGAATTGTTGACATTCTTATTAATCATTTCAGATAAATGCAGCTGTCTGGCCTTGCACAGCTCATTGTTATAACTACGCAGGCTTTCTTTGTATAGCTCATAGTGAATCTGAAGCTTTGTTTTCCTCCATTTCCGTTCTGCTTTCCTGCATTCTCTTTTCAGGTTTTTGACTGTAGTGCTGTTTCTACATGGGGTTTTCTGTTTGATCAAGGTGCTCTTGATTCTTATCGGTGCAACAGCTTCCATTACATTAAAAATTTTCAAGTTAAAATAATCCAGCATTCCTTCAACCGACTCTGCGCTCATTGTTGGTAACATAGCTATGGCCTCCCTAAACTGAGCACTTGTTTTCTCATTGATATACCTCTTCTTAACTGAGAAGCTGGTTGTTTGAACATTCTGAGTAATATGTAAATCAAATAAAATACAAAAATGGTCAGACAAGGCCAAATCAGTAACAACAACAGAAGAAATATCAACACCTTTAGAAATGAGCAGGTCCAGAATGTGACCTCGAAGGTGGGTAGGTTCTGTTACATGGTGCCACAAACCAAACATGTCCAGCACAGAAGAAAATTCTGTGGCATTACCATCCGTCATATTATCCATGTGAATGTTAAAATCCCCGGTCAAGATAAAATGGTTAAAATCAGTCGAAATAACAGACAATAATTCAGAAAAATCATCAATAAAACTTGCACAGTATCCTGGAGATCTGTAAATGATTAAGAACAGGATTTTAGGAACAGCCTTTAAAATAAAACTCAGATATTCAAAAGAAGTGAAATCACCAAATGAGATCTCTTTACACTGGAATGTATCTTTAAATAAGGCAGCCTCCCCCCCACCTTTCCTCCCATTTCGGCATTTATCCAACTAAAGTTTGGGGGGGCTGCTTCATTAAGAACAGCAGCACTTGTGCTCTCTGTTAACCATGTTTCTGTCAGAAAAAGAAAATCTAAATTGTGTGAAATTATGAAGTCATTAACTAACAGTGACTTATTGGACAGAGATCTAATATTAAGTAAGGCTAGCTTTGTGGAGTTTACACTGGTCTCTGTTGTATTCTGAGTTGTACGTGGTACCGATAACAGATTAGATAAATTCACCCAGCAGGTTGACTGTTTTCGATTCCTTCTTTTACCAACTAATACAGGAATCCTGTTGGGCCCCAGCTTGTTCTCAGAACAGCTGTCAGAAGTCGGACTTCTATAGCAGGGACCCTGAACACATCATGGCATGGTATCTTTGGTTTGAACAGTGCTATCTTTGTTTTGAACTCTGGGTGTTGTGCTGCTCCTTGAACACCCTGCACATCCCCTCGTGTCCTGCTCTGCCAGGACAGATGATGTAAGAGGAGGAGGGGGTGCCCTGCGTTTCTCGGTTGATGGTGGTCGCTGGAGTCCTGGCTGGGATAGAGACATCCTTTTGAGACCTTGGGTGATGTGGAGTAAAGGGTCTGGTGAGGGGGGAGGGCTGGGGGTTGTTAGCCTCGCTGCTGTGTCCTTCAGTCTAATCTGTACAGTCATGTTTGGGTTTGCCGTCCCAACAGCATGACGTAAATGTGCACCAAGTAATCTGCATCCAGTTCGATTGGGATGCACGCCATCAGGTCTGAAACGCTCCTTACAGTTCCAAAAGATATTAAAGTTATCAATGAACTTAATCCCATGGGCGATGCATGCATTTGACAACCATGTGTTCAGGCCAAGAAGTCTGCTGAAAAGTTCAATTCCTTTATCCACAGTAGGAATGGGGCCAGAAATGGAGACCCGGTGTGCTCCATAGTGACACAGTCTCTCCAACAACAGAGAAAAATCCTTCTTCAGGATCTCAGAGCCAGTCTTCCTTCTCAGAATATCAAAAGACCCTGTGTGGACGGCAAAATATCTATCAGTTCCCTGACTGATGGATCAGAAAAAGTTATATTTTCCATCTTTGCCATTCTGACATGCTGTGTTATAGAGTCCCCGATTAGAATGGTGTCTATTGCTTTTTGTGTGGAGGTGTCGATCACTTCTGTAGTCCTCACCTTGGTTGTGGGATTTGGACTTCTCCTTATGATCTGGTTAGCCCTAGGCTGAGGTTTGGGGCCATTTATTTTGTTTGTCTTCATGTTTGGGTTACATTCATCATCACACACTCTATTTTGAGTCAATGGATCGTATCTATTATGCAATAGAACTTCAGGTGGCGGAGTGAGTGCTGGAGATTTAGGTTTGGTGCTGGATTTACCTCTGCGACGGACAACATGAGACCAGATCCTGGCTGGGGTTGATGATTTGGCCTACAAAGTCAATCATAAAGTACACAAACAACCACATTTTAAGTTTACAAATTTGCTGTACGAAAATTAGTATTTTTGTGGAATTTGTGAGATAAAGATCCAATACCAGTTGGACAGCCTGGGGGAATGAACTCTGGCAAGAGGGCATGACCCAGCACTCTGATGCTCAGGGTGTTGATGTTGGACATCAGACGAACATCGTAGAGTTTAGTGTAAGATCTGCGACTCGCATCTAAAGCTTCTTGGGCTCTTTTCATGTTCCATCTGGATCCACCCTCAAGCATATACATCTGAGTGTGCATGGCATTGCTTCTCCATCCTTAAAAAAAAACAACGTGGCAAAGATTAGCTGCATTTATGAAATGACAAATATTCTTTGCATTTTCTTTTCAGAAATTATGCTGATTTAACCATTTTAGATGTACAGATAAAAATCTGGAAGGTGTGACAGCAATGAATGACATCAAATATAGCAATTTACTGTTTACCTGGGATGAAGGAGCACTGATGTCGATGATGCCTTTCAACTGAAGACGACCCCTGCCACATCTGAAGGTTTGAACTTCTTTGTCTCCCTTTTGTCTTGAGCCAAGCTTAGTATATAGTTCAACACCAGGTGGGTCTTGGATGTATGGTAGGTGCTTCTGCTGCACTTGCCACACACGAGTCATGCTCTCAGGGTTGATTAGGCGTAAACCTGTGGTGTCAGTCAGTTCCCACATGGACTTTAATAATCCCTGAATGAGTTTCCGGGTTTCTTCTACTCCTCTGGTTCTTCTTCTACAATGTTTAGCAAGCCCACTGGAGCTAATGTTGGCCAAAACTTGTGCTTCTGTGGGAGGTTGACCAGGATACTTTTTCCTCAGCTCTGAGCTCTTTGCTTCTTTAAGGCGGCTGACATCATCTTGATCCCATTCGAAAATGCAGGAGGACAACTTGGAGCAGAATGTGCCATAAAGAGGATGATGCTCTGTGGTGAGACCGGTTGGGAATCGTCTCATGTAGTGAAAGATGTCCAGTCTCACTGTAATCTTCCACGGCCGAAACCACTCAAACACTGGAGGCGCACCTGCTTAGACAAAAAATAAGCAAAATAAAACACAAATACATTCTACAGTATTTCTTTATTCCTTTTTCATGATGACTCAGGGCTTATGGTATTAAAGTTGTGACATAAAACATAACTGTTGCCAGATTATACCTTGTTAAAAACACATTTCTTTCTTTTGAATCAGGTTTTCAATTTAAAGTTTAAAATGTTTTAAACTTTGAACTGTAAACTAATGTTACAATGAAGTGCAACAAAGTCTGAAGATCACAAACCTGATGCACTGCAGCAGTCTCTGTCAACGTAAAGGATCTTTGGCTCTGGTTCTCCAGCATTCTGGTAGCACAGGACAATCCCTTGGCACAGTTCCTCCAAACCTGCTCCCTCACCTGTGGTCAGCACACAGTTCAGAGCTTGGCCATGTTCGTTGGTGATGTTCGTCATCCACGTAGCCGTCTCAGAAATGCCACCAGCAAGCTTTTTGGTGATCTGTTTGGTGTAAAGAAAATGAAAAGCAAGAACATCAGAATGCAAATAATAATTAGAATTGACAAAATTTTAGAGGTGTTTTACTGTACCTTTTTGGTAGAGTCAAGCTTTAAAATCCTGCCGTATGTTGAGGTGATGACTCCCTTCATCTCAGACAAGTGACTCAGTATTTCATTGGCATGCACAGTCTGAAACCACTGTGCAAGAGGAAGAGGGCAAAACCGTGGCGGATTCTGGTAGGCAACTTCATGTCTCCTGGCTAAGACACTCTTTTTTTTGTGACGCTCACAGTCAGACATATACTCAATGGTGCGCTTTGCCCACTCCTCACTGTGCAGCTCTTCTAAAGCTTGCTGCACATAACTGGAGCTATTTCCAACAGTCCGCAGTTTCAGCAAAGTCACGCACCTTTTGTCCAGAGCCAGCTGTGTGGTGAGAGTAGCTGGAAACTTGTTTCTGTTGGCTGGATCTAATTGGCTTAAAACCTCAGTGCTCCACGGACAGACAGGAATCATGCATTTACTGCATCGTGGATAATCTCCTCCAATCAAATAGTACCTTGAATCCAGGTCAACGACTTCTCTGACCTTTGTGTAGATCCCAGAGTGGTGCATCTTGGTGTTGCACTGTTGACATTTCAGTGAAATACCCCACATCCGCATAGGTGCCCACAGAAACATCCGCTGCCTGAAGTAGACCAGGGGATCCGGAGGTGCAGTCACTACCTTTGGTGGACTGGGTGGATGAAACCAGTTTTGGGAGAACCGTTGTCTAAACTGGCCTGTGGGGTGGTAAAGGCACTGTGCAATCCACTCCTGGTCTGCCGGCTTGATGACCCGCACAAACTGCTTGGGAAGAAAACTCACCCAATTCACCTCTGGAGGCCTAAGGTGGACAACAGGAGAAGAAGCAGCTGGAGGAATTGGCGGCAGGCGTTGCACTGGTGGAAGGCACTGCTGTGGCTGAAGTGGTGGTTGTTGGGGTGGTGTTGCTGGTTTCCCATGTTGTGGTGGTTTGAATGCTGGTAGTTGGTGTGGTTGAGATGCTGATGTTTGGTGTGGTGGGTCATGACCTTCTTCAATATGTTGAAGCAGCCCAACTGCACCCTTGACCTTTTTCCCACATTGCTCACAACATCGTTCTGCATGAAAGTCAGACAAGTGTTCATTAAAATGTTCCACGTTGATGTTTGCACTACATAATGCACACTGTATCTGCTCTGGGGTTTGACTGACTGAGATGCTTTGAGGTTGACATCTTCCTGAATTTGAGCTCCTCTGGGCTGTGGGGTCAGCTGGAACTTTGCCTACATTTGAACTGCTCTGTGCGGCTGGATCTGCTGCAGCTGCGGCTACACTTGAGCTCCTGTGCATGGTCGGGTTTACATTTAAACTGCTCTGTGCAGCAGGATCTGCTGCAGCTGCGGCTACACTTGAGCTCCTGTGCATGGTCGGGTTTACATTTGAAATGCTCTGTGCAGCTGGATCTGCTGGGGCCCTAGGTACACCTTGGCTGCTCTGGTTGGCCTGGAAATCTGACGCTGTCCCTGTACCTGACACGTTTTCGGATTGAACCCTTGTTGAACCTGCCTGCTCACCTGACTGTGGAAAAACAACATTGAATTTGTTGCTAAAGCTTGAAAAACTTTTGTAATAAAACATTAAATTCTTTCCAGTGTTTTAGAACAATCAATTTTAGAACAATTTCTAATTAGATTTTGTGGCTTATATATTCAGAAAGGTAAAAATCTGTGAAACACTCACAACTTTTAACAGTCGCATATTGCAGTGTGAAACATAGCTTTTTTTTTCCATCTATTGTAAATAAATAAAAAAGTTTAACTCACCTTATGATAACCACAATTGCAGGGGATTTCTTTTCCAAATATGTCGGTTGTCCGGACTTTCTGGTTGAAGACAGGAGTCAGTGGACAAGCGTCTATCCGCTCAATGACAGCCCTCCATCTTCTGGTTCCAGGTCTCTTCCCAGTGGAAAACTTGAACTTTCCCTGAGCATACAGCTGCATAACACCAGCCCAATACGAATCGGGCTTCCCTGTCTTCGTCATCCCAAAAAACTAAAATTTTAGCCGAATGATAGTAAAAAAAAAAAACGCCAGGAAGGAGCGTTAAAATAAGACAATAACGCTTGAAAGGATATTTTAAACCAACAGAACGACGCACAGATACGGACAGAGTCAGGTTAAACTATATTAAACGGATTAAATAATCTATTCACCATACATACCAATTTTATCTCGATTTTAAACGGGAGTCAAAAGTTGGGAGACAGTAGCGGGAAACTTGTTTTTGTTTTTCCCATCGACCACCACTGCGCATGACTTACGTGATGACGAAACACGTCAAATGTTAGGACTTGTTAGGATTTGTTAGGACTTTGTTAGGACTGTTAGGAATGTGTTAGGAATTTGTTAGGACTGTTAGGAATTTGTTAGGAACTTGTTTGACGGCCAGTTGGCAGAGGGTACGGCCACCTCGTCCTCTCGCTTGTAAGTTTGACCATAAAAATTTCCGTCTTAAACTACAGCTGGTATAATTTCGATCTCAAATTGAAGCCTCATTAGATACACTGGCCTTGCGTGCAGAGGGTATGAATTCATCCCCCTTTCACAAAAATAGAATCATTATTATCTAAATGTGGTTTCATGTAGGGATGTTTGATTTAAAATTGGGCGAAACAAAAGCAATTACACTTAGGACAAGTCAAATTTAGGGTTGGGGTTATTACAATCTCTTCAGTATATACCCAAATCCATTCATTTAGTCACCACTCATAAGGAGTTACCAGAGGTAAGCGCTGGAAGGAAGATCGACTGATAGAACGAGATCCTCCAGTCGTGGTCAAAATGGTCTGATCCCTAAACTCTTCCACTTGAGGTAGCAACTGGTTCTAAGCAAGAAGAGGGCCCTCAACCCTTTTCCAACTAAGGATCAAAGCCTCAGACTTGGAGGTACAATTTTATTCCTGGCTGTTTCAGACTTGGCAGCAGACCACCCCTGTACCGGCCTGATGACTCAGGTGAGACCATGTGGCCTAACGGACATGGCGTCTGACTTCGGATCAGAAGATTGAGGGTTCGAGTCCCTTCGTGGTTGTCTTGTTTAGTTGTATGCTGTCAATTCTGTACAGAAATCAAGAGCACTGTACTGAGTACTAACCAAATAAACACATGGTGAAAGCTGGTAAGTACTTTGCCAGTTGTACTCCATGTCAGAAATCCTCTGAATGGCATGCCATTAAAGTCGGAGGCTTTTACCAGTCTGTTACTGGTAAAAAAAAATCCAAAGTTAAGCTGATGTTGCGCAATGATCTTGGCTTTCCCATACTGCCTACACTCAAGCAATACAAAAAGATGAGAGACTTGAATGAGTAAGTTCTATCACGTCGAGTCATTGTAGCATATAACAAATGATAAAATAATTGCATTCAAAGCATTTTTTGAAGAACTAAAAGTCTTTCAACTCACCTGCTGATAACATCCAAATCCGCAATACCAAAGGCAAGCTGTATAGAATGTTTGTGTGACTTAAATAGGTAACAGAGAAAACACTGAGAGCACTTATTCTCGCACAAATTTGCTCCTTGGGCAACTCAAAATCAGGCCGGTTAGCTCAGCTGGTCAGAGCGTGGTGCTAATAACGCCAAGGTCATGGTTTCAGTCCCCATACTGGCCAAAGTTTCACAGACATCAGCGACAATGCCACATGTGTAGGCGCCCTTCCATAACACATGACTTTTAAAGATATATCAATATATTTGATGCTGCTTGTCCTGGAACGGATCACAGGGGAAGCAATGTGAGCAGACATCCCTAGCCCCGCTTCTCACAGGACATAATCTACACCTCTTCTCGGGTGGACACACAGAAATACCAATATAAGACCAGCAATGTATTATTTCTTATGAGTCCTGGACCTTCCCTCAGGCCTCCTCACCGTGCAACTGATCCAAAATATCTCCCCTGGGGGGAATCTACATGATATTCTGACCAGATGCCCATACCGCCTGATCTGGCTTCATTCAAAGAAGAGCGGCAGAGACTGTATTCTCAGCGTATTCCAGATGACTACGCTTATCACCCTGATCCAAGAGGGTGAGCCTAATCACCACAGAGTGGAAGATGATTTCAGCCCTTATGCATTCGCAATCTCATTCATTTTGTCACCACTCATAAGGAGTGACCAGAGGTGAGCGTTGGAAGGAAGATCGACTGGTAGAATGAAATCCTCCAGTCGTGGTCAAAATGGTCTGATCCCTAAACTTTTCCACTTGAGGCAGCAACTGGTTCTAAGCAAGAAGAGGGCCCTCGAACTTTTTCCAACAGACGATCAGAGCCTCAGACTTGGAGGCACAATTTTATTCCTGGCTGTGTCACACTTGGCAGCAGACCACCCCTGTACCAGCCACATGACTCAGGTGAGACCATGTGGCCTAACGGACAAGGCGTCTGACTTCGGATCAGAAGATTGAGGGTTCGAGTCCCTTCGTGGTGGTCTTGTTTAGTTGTATGCTGTCATATATGTACAGAAATCAAGAGCACTGTACTGAGTACTAACCAAATAAACACATGGTGAAAGCTGGTAAGTACTTTGCTAGTTGTACTCCGTGTCAGAAATCCTCTGAATGGCATGCCATTAAAGTCGGAGCATTTTACCAGTCTGTTACTGGTAAAAAAAATCCAAAGTTAAGCTGATGTTGCGCACTGATCTTGGCTTCCCCATACTGCCTACGTTAAAGCTATAAAAAAAGATGAGAGACTTGAATGAGTAAGTTCTATCACGTCGAGTCATTGTAGCATATAACAAATGATAAAATAATTGCTTTGAAAGCAATTTTTTGAAGAACTAAAAGTCTTTCAACTCACCTGCTGATAACATCCAAATCCGCAATACCAAAGGCAAGCTGTATAGAATGTTTGTGTGACTTAAAGAGGTAACAGAGTAAACACTGAGAGCACTTATTCTCTCAAAACTTTGCTCATAGGGCAACTCAAAATCAGGCCGGTTAGTTCAGCTGATCAGAGTGTGGTGCTAATAACGCCAAGATCATGGGTTCAATCCCCATACTGGCCACGAACATCAGCAACAACAGCACATGTGTAGGTGCCCTTCCATAACACATGGCTTTTAAAGATATATCTATATATTTGATGCTGCTTGTCCTGGAACGGATCACAGGGGAAGCAATGTGAGCAGTTGATAGAGCGGAGGACTGTAGGTGCCCAACAACAGTTATCCTTAGGTCGCTGGTTCAATTCTGGCTCGAAGGATGTGCCAACATTTTGTATACAGAGGCTCAAGTGAGATTTACAGAACATGCGTACCACACCAATCCCATCGTAAAACGGAGCGGCTGTTGATAAATTCGGTGGCTGAAATCCATCGTAATGATCCTAACCACGCCTTCTACAAAAGGCCGCACCTCTAGAATTTGCGACATGGAAAGACGAAAAGCGGCAAAGAAACGCTGCCAACAGCGTTGACAGCTGGGACGGCTGTCAACAGCGTTGGTGATGTAAATCGCAGACCGGACGAGTTATGTATTTTCCCCTACTGTGATGGTCAATAAAATGTGATAAACTCCAGATTAAATTAAATCTAAAATTGAACGATGTTTTACTTTTACTCCAATAAGATCAGGAAGAAGTGGTCCGATATGAAATTGGCCAAAAAAAGGTCGCAGCTCTCCGACGCAGCATGTCACAAACGGGGGGGGGGGGGGGGGGGGGGAGATCCAGGTTTGGATTTGAGTGCCTTGGAGGAGAGGGTGGCTGGCGTGATTGGAGCTACGTCCTCATCAGGCGTGCCAGGGAAACTTGACACTGATGCGCCCATGCTAGAGCTCGAGAATGGTAAGAATGACTGCACACCCAAGACGTTTAAATAAAACCGTTGCTTTAATTTTCAACACAAATGAGGTTCCTAATCAAACTAATATTTTTCATTCACAGATGAATCCGAAGTGGCATCCGGGCAACCTGACCCGCGCAACGAATACGCGCCCCCGTCAACATCCGAAGCCTCTGCCTCTCAGTGGCGGCTCCTGACATTTTTTTTAGGTAGTGCAATTTCCAGTCTGTGAAAGCTGCATCAGAGTGTGCTGTGCGAAGCTGAACCGATTGCACTGATGCAAACCTGTTATGTTCCCACACATGAAATAAAATGTCCAATCGTCCAGAAACTCCTTGTCTTCCTTAAATAAACACAACGCAGAGTCGAGGGGTTATTTGGTCTGCCAAATAACCAAAGTGACTGCAATTTCCCCCGTTATGTCCATAAGTACCATAAAAGGCCATAGGACTGAGGTATATTTGTCTAGGTAGCATAATTTATTGTAATAATAATTTTTAGTTATTTTTTGCATAATTTGCCAATCAGTTAATATTACACCTTAACCATTATTTATTTATTTTCCTCATATTGTTCCAGGATTCTATGAGATAAGTAAACACATAAGCTCTTAATGATAAGATTCATTCAATTTTCATTCTAAAGAATGTAATTAAAATGACAGCATATAAATCCAAGTCAAGTGTTTATGGAAGTTTTGGAAAATATGACTTAGAAAAGTATAACCAGTTGTCAAACATGGTTAAGTGCAGCTTACTTATGTGAGATTTCTCTCTTTTTTTAAATATAATACTGCACCATTAACAATGAATGTGTCATTATACATTCTGCTATCATTGTCAACATTATATAAAAGATTTAAATCATTACAAGTCAATGATTGAGCACAAAAGGGTAAGTTATTTAGCTACATCAAATACTACCTGGAAAAATAGCAGGGTTGGTGGAGCCCTGGGTTTCATCTTTGCTCGAACATCCCGCAAAATTCTTCCAAACTTCCTTCTCCGCATCAGTACGACGACTAAAGGGTACTTCTGTCAGAAACACTAACGTATTGTTGCACTCGACACTCGCCATCTTCTTCATAGAATGTTTTTTTTTTTCTTTATTGAAAACCACAATGTTACAACAACAAGTAGAATGTTCATGGTCCCGCGCAACAGACATATGACGAAAGCACGTTGTGCGTCGTTTGTGCGAGCACATAAACTCTCATAGAAAATGCATTGGGAGCAGGATTTTTGAAAAAAACGGAGCTCCCATTCATGTCAATGGGAACTTCCGTGTGCAAATTCGACCCTGACCGAAATCGCACAAAATGGGCGTAGCAACACCAGGCGCGACCTTAATCTGATTGGACAATGACATATACAACCAGTTTGCCTACAGCAGATTAGTCCCACTTTAGCAACTAGATTAAAAAAAAAAAAGAAAAAACTCCGTGTTTGGTAGTGCGTCGCACAAATCGCCCCTATGGAGGAGCCGCCACTGCTGCCTCTTGCTCTGGCCCCCGGTCTGCAGCGTCACACCGGCCAGCCGCGTTAACCACAGAGGTCCTAGAAAGACAAACAGAGATCGTGAAGTGGATGATGGCTTTAACACACACCATGCAATCTATCGACAGTACATTGAAAGACATAAATGAAACACTGAAGTCACAGAATAAATGCTGAAAGAAATCGTTGTTCTCCTTTCTTTTTTCCTTGAATAACAGAATGCTTACCGAAAGTCAGAATCGCTGAATAAGTTCCTCTCTCCTCCTGAGCGCTCTTGGCTGTGCAGGCTGGTGGTAGGGATCTCTGGGTGCGGGGTCCTTTGGATGTACATCTGGAAATGGCACTCCATTTTTTTGGGCAATGTTATGGAAATCCCCGCATGCAATAATAATATTGCATACCTTTTCGGGCGGATAGGGTTCCCCCCGCAGCCGAGAGACAGATCCAGCTTTAGGAGCCCTATACACCTCTCCACAGTGGCACGCGTGCGCTTATGCGCAGTGTTAAAGCGCCTCTCCTGTTCGGTGTGAGGGTGCACGGTTGAATAATGAGCCATCATTCTTCCAATTACGGAGTTGTACTTGTTTAATTTATTTAATTTGCGTTTATGTTTATATTTATGTTGAAGTCAAATAAAACATGGGCCTTCTTTAAAGTGATAAGTCTGTAATTTTAACCAAGGGATTTGTTGCGACTCCTGAGCACGCACTAGTGACGCTGCTGTATTGCAGTCACCGCAAGTCAAAATGGAAAAGTGCGTACACGGCCTCAGACCTGTCGTGGCGATTTCATCTTTCCTGCGCTCACGATGGATTTGATAAATGCCAACCTTTGCGCAGAAAAGAACGTACACACGACCTACGCACGTTTTTTGTCTTACGTAAGTTTGATAAATGAGGGCCAGTGTGTCGTCTTGCAACACATGTGGCTGACCCCACACCGTAAGGAAAGCTCGTCTTCCTCTTTATCTCTGCTGTCAATGATTTTGCTCCAAACACAAAAAAAAAACATGCCTGCCAGCCACATGCCGCAGAGCTACATATGCTATCCTTGGGATACGAAGTTGTTTGGGATCACATCAAAGCCACACACGACAACAACCCACAGCTGGCCGTGATCTATTAGTGGTTAGTACTCTGCGTTGTGGTCGCAGCAACCCAGGTTGGAATCCGGGTCATGGCAACCCCCAGACCGAATTTGTTTGTATGGCTGAAAAAAGATCCCACTTTCAACTTAGATTTCTTAAACTTTAAAAAAAAATATTTTTTCTACAGGCCTCTGTCCCGTATCAAAGGTCTCAAAGAATCAAACAGCACAAATGCAGAAGGTCTGCCCATTTAAAGAGCATAAAAGGGGTCAAAGTATCAAACAGGCCCCAATGAGAAATAGGGCCTTTTTAACGAGTTGCCAAGGCCGCATATGTTCTGTGTTTTTTAGCTCTTCTAAAGGGAGGGTTTTCACACACCGCCACACCCAAAGTATAAACATCCTAACAACAGAAGATGAAAATCATGTGCCAAAAGAATGGATGGATAGACCTGACAAAAAAGAACCAAAACAAAAAGGATGGACTTTTGCGCTGGACAATGTGAGGGTATATTGAGCATCAACATCTGTGTTGGACGATGTGGAGACTTTCCCAGATAGATGCCAGATATGTTTCTGTAACGACTAAATGCACAATAGAAACTGGGGCTGATTTGATCTGAAACGCATCTGAAACTGATGGTTTCTCATCACTTTTTGTGTTTATTTAACTGATAAACAGGCCCAAGCCCCTGGCTCCCTTCCATAACTCATTTGGTACAGCAGAGAACTGCAGGTGTCCCATGATACGCAGCGTAAGCCTGGTTACATGCATTCATACAGGATTCATGAAAAGGATGTGGGCTTTGCTCCCTTCGATAGCTCAGTTGGTAGAGCGGAGGACTGTAGGTGCCCATCAACAGTTATCCTTAGGTCGCTGGTTAAATTCCGGCTCGAAGAATGTGCCAAGCTTTTGTATACAGAGGCTCTTTTGGCCAACTCCGTTAATCCTTTCAAAGCTTTTGGAATATGCTGTTTTACGAAAGACTGTTCCACTCTTTATCTAAGTTGCTAAGGGCTAGTGGCGCAATGGATAACGCGTCTGAGTACGGATCAGAAGATTCTAGGTTCAACTCCTGGCTAGCTCGGCACGCTGGTTTTAGTCTCTCACTTCTCCCACTGCTATAGAACAGGATCGCTTTAAAGCTTCTACTCCCTGGGTATCCCAGCTCACTTACGCCCCAAAGATACCTCACAGTGTGTCATCTTGCAACACATGTGGCTGACCCCACACCGTAAGGAAAGCTCGTCTTCCTCTTTATCTCTGCTGTCAATGATTTTGCTCCAAACACAAAAAAAAATCATGCCTGCCAGCCACATGCCGCAGAGCTACATATGCTATCCTTGGGATACGAAGGTGTTTCGGATCACATCAAAGCCACACACGACAAAAACCCACAGCCGGCCGTGATCGTATAGTGGTTAGTACTCTGCGTTTTGGTCGCATAAACCCCGGATCAAATCGGGGTCATGGCAACCCCCACACCGAATTTATTTGCATGGCTGAAAAAAGATCCCACTTTCAACTTAGATTTCTTAAACTTTTAAAAAAATTATTTTGTCTACACGCCTCTGTCCCGTATCAAAGGTCTGAAAGAATCAAACAGCACAAATGCAGATGGTCTGCCCATTTAAAGAGCATAAAAAGGGTCAAAGTATCAAACAGGCCCCAATGAGAAATAGTGCCTATTTAACGAGTCGCCAAGGCCGCATATGTTCTGTGTTTTTTAGCTCTTCTAAAGGGAGGGTTTTCACACACCGCCACACCCAAAGTATAAACATCCTAACAACAGAAGATGAAAATCATGTGCCAAAAGAATGGATGGATAGACCTGACAAAAAAGAACCAAAACAAAAAGGCTGGACTTTTACGCTGGACAATGTGAGGGTATATTGAGGATCAACATCTGTGTTGGACGATATGGAGACTTTCCCAGATAGATACCAGATATGTTGTTGTAACGACTAAATGCATGATAGAAACTGGGGCTGATTTGATCTGAAACGCATCTGAAACTGATGGTTTCTCATCACTTTTTGTGTTTATTTAACTGATAAACAGGCCCAAGCCCCTGGCTCCCTTCCATAACTCATTTGGTACAGCAGAGAACTGCAGGTGTCCCAAGATACGCATCTTAAGCCTGGTTACATGCATTCATGCAGGATTCATGAAAAGGATGTTGGCTTTGCTCCCTTCGAAAGCTCAGTTGGTAGAGCGGAGGACTATAGGTGCACAACAACAGTTATCCTTAGGTCGCTGGTTCAATTCCGGCTCGAAGGATGTGCCAAGCTTTCGTATACAGAGGCTCTTTTGGCCAACTCCGTCAATCCTTTCAAAGCTTTTGGAATATGCTGTTTTACGAAAGACTGTTCTACTCTTTATCGAACTTGCTAAGGGCTAGTGGCGCAATGGATAACGCGTCTGACTACGGATCAGAAGATTCTAGGTTCAACTCCTGGCTAGCTAGGCACGCTGGTTTTAGTCTCTCACTTCTCCCACTGCTATAGAACAGGATCGCTTTAAACCTTCTACTCCCTGGGTATCCCAGCTCACTTACGCCCCAAAGATACCTCACAGTGTGTCGTCTTGCAACACATGTGGCTGACCCCACACCGTAAGGAAAGCTCGTCTTCCTCTTTATCTCTGCTGTCAATGATTTTGCTCCAAACACAAAAAAAAAAACATGGCTGCCAGCCACATGCCGCAGAGCTACATATGCTATCCTTGGGATACGAAGTTGTTTGGAATCACATCAAAGCCACACACGACCACAACCCACAGCCGGGTGTGATCGTATATTGGTTAGTACTCTGCGTTGTGGTCGCAGAAACCCCGGTTCGAATCCGGGTCACGGCAATCTGCAGACCGAATTTGTTTGCATGGCTGAAAAAAGATCCCACTTTCAACTTAGATTTCTTAAACTTTTAAAAAATATATTTTTTCTACAGGCCTCTGTCCCGTATCAAAGGTCTCAAAGAATCAAATAGCACAAATGCAGAAGGTCTGCCCATTTAAAGAGCATAAAAAGGGTCAAAGTATCAAACAGGCCCCAATGAGAAATAGTGCCTTTTTAATGAGTCGCCAAGGCCGCATATGTTCTGTGTTTTTTAGCTCTTCTAAAGGGAGGGTTTTCACACACCGCCACACCCAAAGTATAAACATCCTAACAACAGAAGATGAAAATCATGTGCCAAATGAATGGATGGATAGACCTGACAAAAAAGAACCAAAACAAAAAGGCTGGACTTTTGCGCTGGACAATGTGAGGGTATAATGAGCATCAACATCTGTGTTGGACGATGTGGAGACTTTCCCAGATAGATGCCAGATATGTTTTTGTAAGGACTAAATGCATGATAGAAACTGTGGCTGATTTGATCTGAAACGCATCTGAAACTGATTGTTTGTCATCACTCTTTGTGTTTATTTAACTGATAAACAGGCCCAAGCCCCTGGCTCCCTTCCATAACTCATTTGGTACAGCAGAGAACTGCAGGTGTCCCATGATACGCAGCGTAAGCCTGGTTACATGCATTCATACAGGATTCATGAAAAGGATGTGGGCTTTGCTCCCTTCGATAGCTCAGTTGGTAGAGCGGAGGACTATAGGTGCACATCAACAGTTATCCTTAGGTCGCTGGTTCAATTCCGGCTCGAAGGTTGTGCCAAGCTTTCGTATACAGAGGCTCTTTTGGCCAACTCCGTCAATCCTTTCAAAGCTTTTGGAATATGCTGTTTTACAAAGGACTGTTCTACTCCTTATAGAACTTGCTAAGGGCTAGTGGCGCAATGGATAACGCGTCTGACTACGGATCAGAAGATTCTAGGTTCAACTCCTGGCTAGCTCGGCACGCTGGTTTTAGTCTCTCACTTCTCCCACTGCTATAGAACAGGATCGCTTTAAACCTTCTACTCCCTGGGTATCCCAGCTCACTTACGCCCCAAAGATACCTCACAGTGTGTCGTCTTGCAACACATGTGGCTGACCCCACACCGTAAGGAAAGCTCGTCTTCCTCGTTATCTCTGCTTTCAATGATTTTGCTCCAAACACAAAAAAAAATCATGCCTGCCAGCCACATGCCGCAGAGCTACATATGCTATCCTTGGGATACGAAGGTGTTTCGGATCACATCAAAGCCACACACGACAAAAACCCACAGCCGGCCGTGATCGTATAGTGGTTAGTACTCTGAGTTGTGGTCGCAGCAACCCCGGTTCGAATCGGGGTCACGACAACCCCCAGACCGAATTTGTTTGCATGGCTGAAAAAAGATCCCACTTTCAACTTAGATTTCTTAAACTTTTAAAAAAAATATTTTGTCTACAGGCCTCTGTCCCGTATCAAAGGTCTGAAAGAATCAAACAGCACAAATGCAGAAGGTCTGCCCATTTAAAGAGCATAAAAAGGGTCAAAGTATCAAACAGGCCCCAATGAGAAATAGGGCCTTTTTAACGAGTTGCCAAGGCCGCATATGTTCTGTGTTTTTTAGCTCTTCTAAAGGGAGGGTTTTCACACACCACCACACCTAAAGTATAAACATCCTAACAACAGAAGATGAAAATCATGTGCCAAAAGAATGGATGGATAGACCTGACAAAAAAGAACCAAAACAAAAAGGCTGGACTTTTGCGCTGGACAATGTGAGGGTATATTGAGGATCAACATCTGTGTTGGACGATATGGAGACTTTCCCAGATAGATACCAGATATGTTGTTGTAACGACTAAATGCATGATAGAAACTGGGGCTGATTTGATCTGAAACGCATCTGAAACTGATGGTTTCTCATCATTTTTTGTGTTTATTTAACTGATAAACAGGCCCAAGCCCCTGGCTCCCTTCCATAACTCATTTGGTACAGCAGAGAACTGCAGGTGTCCCATGATACGCAGCGTAAGCCTGGTTACATGCATTCATACAGGATTCATGAAAAGGATGTTGGCTTTGCTCCCTTCGATAGCTCAGTTGGTAGAGCGGAGGACTGTAGGTGCCCATCAACAGTTATCCTTAGGTCGCTGGTTCAATTCCGGCTCGAAGAATGTGCAAAACTTTTGTATACAGAGGCTCTTTTGGCCAACTCCGTTAATCCTTTCAAAACTTTTGGAATATGCTGTTTTACGAAAGACTGTTCCACTCTTTATCTAAGTTGCTAAGGGCTAGTGGCGCAATGGATAACGCGTCTGACTACGGATCAGAAGATTCTAGGTTCAACTCCTGGCTAGCTCGGCACGTTGGTTTTAGTCTCTCACTTCTCCCACTGCTATAGAACAGGATCGCTTTAAACCTTCTACTCCCTGGGTATCCCAGCTCACTTACGCCCCAAAGATACCTCACAGTGTGTCGTCTTGCAACACATGTGGCTGACCCCACACCGTAAGGAAAGCTCGTCTTCCTCTTTATCTCTGCTGTCAATGATTTTGCTCCAAACACAAAAAAAAAACATGCCTGCCAGCCACATGCCGCAGAGCTACATATGCTATCCTTGGGATACGAAGGTGTTTCGGATCACATCAAAGCCACACACGACAAAAACCCACAACCAGCCGTGATCGTATAGTGGTTAGTACTCTGCGTTGTGGTCGCAGCAACCCCGGTTCGAATCGGGGTCACAACAACCCCCAGACCGAATTTGTTTGCATGGCTGAAAAAAGATCCCACTTTCAACTTAGATTTCTTAAACTTTTAAAAAAAATATTTTGTCTACAGGCCTCTGTCCCGTATCAAAGGTCTGAAAGAATCAAACAGCACAAATGCAGAAGGTCTGCCCATTTAAAGAGCATAAAAAGGGTCAAAGTATCAAACAGGCCCCAATGAGAAATAGGGCCTTCTTAACGAGTTGCCAAGGCCGCATATGTTCTGTGTTTTTTAGCTCTTCTAAAGGGAGGGTTTTCACACACCGCCACACCCAAAGTATAAACATCCTAACAACAGAAGATGAAAATCATGTGCCAAAAGAATGGATGGATAGACCTGACAAAAAAGAACCAAAACAAAAAGGCTGGACTTTTGCGCTGGACAATGTGAGGGTATATTGAGCATCAACATCTGTGTTGGACGATGTGGAGACTTTCCCAGATAGATGCCAGATATGTTTTTGTAAGGACTAAATGCATGATAGAAACTGGGGCTGATTTGATCTGAAACGCATCTGAAACTGATGGTTTGTCATCACTTTTTGTGTTTATTTAACTGATAAACAGGCCAAAGCCCCTGGCTCCCTTCCATAACTCATTTGGTACAGCAGAGAACTGCAGGTGTCCCATGATACGCATCATAAGCCTGGTTACATTTATTCATACAGGATTCATGAAGAGAATTTTGGCTTTGCTCCCTTCGATAGCTCAGTTGGTAGAGCGGAGGACTGTAGGTGCCCAACAAAAGTTATCCTTAGGTCGCTGGTTCAATTCCGGCTCGAAGGATGTGCCAAGCTTTTGTATACAGAGGCTCTTTTGGCCAACTCCGTCAATCCTTTCAAAGCTTTTGGAATATGCTGTTTTACGAAAGACTGTTCTAC
Source organism: Odontesthes bonariensis (assembly GCF_027942865.1). Lineage (NCBI taxonomy): Eukaryota > Metazoa > Chordata > Actinopteri > Atheriniformes > Atherinopsidae > Odontesthes > Odontesthes bonariensis. Next base: position 22,047,098 of record NC_134513.1, on the reverse strand, counting down.
TCTTTATCGAACTTGCTAAGGGCTAGTGGCGCAATGGATAACGCGTCTGACTACGGATCAGAAGATTCTAGGTTCAACTCCTGGCTAGCTCGGCACGCTGGTTTTAGTCTCTCACTTCTCCTACTGCTGTAGAACAGGATCGCTTTAAACCTTCTACTCCCTGGGTATCCCAGCTCACTTACGCCCCAAAGATACCTCACAGTGTGTCGTCTTGCAACACATGTGGCTGACCCCACACCGTAAGGAAAGCTCGTCTTCCTCCTTATCTCTGCTGTCAATGATTTTGCTCCAAACACAAAAATAATCATGCCTGCCAGCCACATGCCGCAGAGCTACATATGCTATCCTTGGGATTCGAAGTTGTTTGGGATCACATCAAAGCCACACACGACAAAAACCCACAGCCGGCCGTGATCGTATAGTGGTTAGTACTCTGCGTTGTGGTTGCAGCAACCCCGGTTCGAATCCGGGTCACGGCAACCCCCCGACCGAATCTGTTAGCATGGCTGAAAAAAGATCCCACTTTCAACTTAGATTTCTTAAACTTTAAAAGAAATAATTTTGTCTACAGGCCTCTGTCCCGTATCAAAGGTCTCAAAGAATCGAACAGCACAAATGCAGAAGGTCTGCCCATTTAAAGAGCATAAAAAGGGTCAAAGTATCAAACAGGCCCCAATGAGAAATAGTACCTTTTTAATGAGTCGCCAAGGCCGCATATGTTCTGTGTTTCTTAGCTCTTCTAAAGGGAGGGTTTTCACACACCGCCACACCCAAAGTATAAACATCCTAACAACAGAAGATGAAAATCATGTGCCAAAAGAATGGATGGATAGACCTGACAAAAAAGAACCAAAACAAAAAGGCTGGACTTTTGCGCTGGACAATGTGAGGATATATTGAGCATCAACATCTGAGTTGGACGATGTGGCGACTTTCCCAGATAGATGCCAGATATGTTTTTGTAAGGACTAAATGCATGATAGAAACTGTGGCTGATTTGATCTGAAACGCATCTGAAACTGATGGTTTGTCATCACTTTTTGTGTTTATTTAACTGATAAACAGGCCCAAGCCCCTGGCTCCCTTCCATAACTCATTTGGTACAGCAGAGAACTGCAGGTGTCCCATGATACGCAGCGTAAGCCTGGTTACATGCATTCATACAGGATTCATGAAAAGGATGTGGGCTTTGCTCCCTTCGATAGCTCAGTTGGTAGAGCGGAGGACTATAGGTGCACATCAACAGTTATCCTTAGGTCGCTGGTTCAATTCCGGCTCGAAGGTTGTGCCAAGCTTTCGTATACAGAGGCTCTTTTGGCCAACTCCGTCAATCCTTTCAAAGCTTTTGGAATATGCTGTTTTACGAAAGACTGTTCTACTCTTTATCGAACTTGCTAAGGGCTAGTGGCACAATGGATAACGCGTCTGACTACGGATCAGAAGATTCTAGGTTCAACTGCTGGCTAGCTCGGCACGCTGGTTTTTAGTCTCTCACTTCTCCCACTGCTTTAGAACAGGATCGCTTTAAACCTTCTACTCCCTGGGTATCCCAGCTCACTTACGCCCCAAAGATACCTCACAGTGTGTCGTCTTTTAACACATGTGGCTGACCCCACACCGTAAGGAAAGCTCGTCTTCCTCTTTATCTCTGCTGTCAATGATTTTGCTCCAAACACAAAAAAAAAACATGCCTGCCAGCCACATGCCGCAGAGCTACATATGCTATCCTTGGGATACGAAGTTGTTTGGAATCACATCAAAGCCACACACGACAACAACCCACAGCCGGCCGTGATCTTATAGTGGTTAGTACTCTGCGTTGTGGTCGCAGCCTCCTTGGTTCGAAGCCGGGTCACGGCAACCACCTGACCGAAATTGTTTGCATCGCTGAAAAAAGATCCCACTTTCAACTTAGATTTCTTAAACTTTAAAAAAAAAAATTTGTCTACAGGCCTCTGTCCCGTATCAAAGGTCTGAAAGAATCAAACAGCACAAATGCAGAAGATCTGCCCATTTAAAGAGCATAAAAGGGGACAAAGTATCAAACAGGCCCCAATGAGAAATAGTGCCTTTTTAATGAGTCGCCAAGGCTGCATATGTTCTGTGTTTTTTAGCTCTTCTAAAGGGAGGGTTTTCACACACCGCCACACCCAAAGTATAAACATCCTAACAACAGAAGATGAAAATCGTGTGCCAAATGAATGGATGGTTTTTCATCACTTTTTGTGTTTATTTAACTGATAAACAGGCCCAAGCCCAAGGCAGCTGTTCCCTGCTGATCCCGCTCCCGTACCTGTTGTCCACAACCCCAGTCCTGCATGTCCCACCATGGTCCAAACACCTTCACACCTTTCTGCTCCTTCACCTGTCATCCCCAACCCCAGTCCTTCCTCTGGCCCATTTGTTTTTGTGTTTCCAACTCCAGTTCCTGCTGTCCATCAGATTGCTCCTGCTGGACCCATTCCCTCTCCACCACTTGCTCGTAAGCCCTATGTCCGTACTGTGGAGAAAAACAAGTGTAGTCTGTGCCACCAGCCCCTGGCCACAGCCGGTATTATGGCCACATTTACTGCCCACAGACAGCTGTTGTGCCACTTGACCAGTGGATGGAGGAGATGAAGAGGAAGAGGGCAGAAAAAAAATGTACTCATTCTTTTCATTGACTGTTATTGTGTGTGTGTGTGTGTTTGTGTGTGTGTGTGTGTGTGTGTGTGTGTGTGTGTGTGCGTGTGTGCGTGTGTGCGTGTGTATGTGTGAGTGTGTGTGTGTGTGTGTTTGTGTGTGCGTGTGTGCATGTGTGTGTGTGTGTGTGTTTGTCGTGTGTGTGTGTGTGTGTGTGTGTGCGTGTGTGCGTGTGTGCGTGCGTGTGAGTGTATGTGTGTGCGTGTCTGTGCGTGTGTGCGTGTGAGTGTATGTGCTTGTGTGTGTGTGTGCGTGTGAGTGTATGTGTGTGTGTGTGTGTCTGTGCGTGTTTGCATGCGTGTCTGTGTGTGTGTGTATGTTTGTCAGTGTTTTTGTAAATATAAATAAAAATAACTTTATTTCTACACCAGTATTCTTTGTTTTTTCCTAGCACACCTATGGAAAACCTTTGTAAACTCACACAAATTTACAAGAAAGGGAAATAATGGTATTGCTGATAGATCCACAGGCTGTGAGAACTGAATCTCAGAAACATTACTTTGATATGTGGCACTCGTGTTTCCCTGTTCCAACAGATATCCTTTGAATGGTGTTACACCCCCCCCCTCCCTTCTGTCTTCTCAAACCCCAGCTGGTGGAGGCGGATGGCCACCCTTCCTGAGTCTGGTTCTGCCAGAGGTTTCTTCCTGTTAAAAGGGAGTCGTTTCTCTCCACAGTCGCCTCAGGCACCTTCAGGACGGTAGATTGGACCGAAAACAAAGTTTCAGTGCAATCTGTTGGTTTCCTTAGCAAGGGAAATGATTTTTGAATTGGCTCTATATGAACGAATTGGATTATTTTTTGAATAATTATGATTACAATTAATTGAATTCTAATTGGCTTGAATATGACTTTATTATCTAAGTGCCTTGAGATGACATTTGTTGTATTTGGAGCTATATAAATAAAAATGTATTGAATTGAATTGAAGAGTCAGAGGAGGATGAATAGAGAGAGTCGCTGTGCCCTGGTCCACTTTTTGGGCAACACTGAATTTTTGTGCCATGCCTTCCAACCTTCCTTCTCTGAGGTGAATCAGGAGAATGAGAAATGTGCTCAGCTTTTTATGTATTCTCATGCTGGTGCTGTCGTTGACAAACGAGGGTGCTTTCATGTTACCTCAAAGACACCTAAATTATTTTATTATGTTACATCAAATACACCCAAACTATTTCTCAGTCTAACGACCTCATAACATGACTGGCGTCACACAGGTGTCCGTGTGTGTGTGCGTGTTTGTCTGTGTGTGTGTGTGTGTGTGCGTGTGTGTGCGTGTGTGTGTGTGTGTGCGTGTTTGTCTGTGTGTGTGCGCGTGTGTGTGCGTGTGTGTGTGTGTGTGTGTGTGTGTGTGTGTGTGTGTGTGTGTGTGTGTGTGTTGAATTCAAGATATATAGTTTGACGGTTGGAGTGGAGGAATGTTAACATGTCAACATGATCCGGCGTCAGACTTGCCCTTTTTTTGGTTACAATATGTCCAGCATCTGAAAAGAGACGTTCTGATGGAGTGGAGGTTGCAGGCACAGACAAGTAGGATTTGGCTAGAACTGCCAGGTTGGGGAACCTTCCTGCATTTTCCTTCCACCATTGAAGTGAGCTAGGATCCCTTGGAATGCAATTCTCCCCAAAATACAAAAGAACCTCATTTCTCACAGATTCACCCTCACCACTGTCCTCCTGGCCAATATCCTCAGTGCTGCCCTCCCCCTCAGAGTCCGAGCCAAGCAGAATGTCCAGCAAAGAGGTCTTCTTTTGCTGGGGACTGGCCGAGTGCTCCTGCTCAATCGTTTCCAGTTGTTGCTTGGCTCTTTTGATATAAATTATCAGAGCCTGAATTTGTACTTGTACCTTCAAAGCATCCTCGGGTGACAGGAACTTCATCCTACGAAAGCGGGGGTCACGGGCAGCAGCAATGATGGCCACATTTTGTCCATTCTCTTTGAAAGCAGACTCAGACTCCCACCTTGCCTTCATCTCTTGGTCTGCAGCAATCTGAAAAGAGTTCACAGAAGCAGACTTGTATGTGGTTTTCTTTGTAGACTCATCAGAATCAGAATCAGAATCGCTTTTTATTGCCAGGTATGTGGACACACACGAGGAATTTGACTCCGGTTACACCTCACTCTCTTTAGTGCGACAATTACAAAAAAATAGACAAAAAATAGACATAGAACAAGATTAAATCAGAAGTGCAAATTGGTGCATGGTGCAAGGATGAAACACTGAAGTCCGGTTTTAGCTGTTTAACACAGAAACAGCCTGAGGGAAGAAACTGTTCCTGTGTCTTGTTGTTTTGGCGTACAGAGTTCTGTAGCGCCTTGCAGAAGGGAGGAGTTTAAACAGTTTGTGTCCAGGGTGTGATGGGTCTGCAGAGATGTAACCTGCCCGTTTCCTGACTCTGGACAGGTACAGATCCTGGATGGAGGGCAGGCTGACACCAATAATCTTCTCTGCAGACCTTATTGTCCGTTGCAGTCTGTTTTTTTCCTGTTTGGTGGTTGATCCGAACCAAACGGTGATGGATGAACAGAGAACAGACTGAACAATGGTGGTGTAAAACTGGATCAGCAGCTCCTTAGGTAGGTTGAGCTTCCTGAGCTGCCGCAGGAAGTACAACCTCTGCTGGGCCTTTTTGATGGTAGTGACTGTGTTGGTCTCCCACTTCAGGTCCTGAGAGATTGTGGGGCCCAGAAACCTGAAGGATTCCACAGCAGACACTGCGTTGTTGGTGATGGTGATGGGTGGCAGAGTGGGGGGGCTTCTCCTAAAGTCCACTGTCATCTCCACTGTTTTTAGCGTGTTCAGCTCCAGATTGTTCTGACCACACCAGCAGACCAGCCGTTCAACCTCCCGTCTGTATGCAGACTCATCACCGTCCCGGATGAGGCCGATGACTGTTGTGTCATCTGCAAACTTCAGGAGTTTAACAGACGGGTCTCTTGAGGTGCAGTCGTTGGTGTAAAGGGAGAAGAGCAGTGGGGAGAGTACACACCCCTGGGGGGCACCTGTGCTGATGGTCCGGGTGCTGGATGTGATGCTCCTCAGCCTCACCTGCTGCTTCCTGTCAGTCAGGAAGTTTGTAATCCACTGACAGGTGGAGGAGGGCACAGTGAGCTGGGTGAGTTTGGTGCTGAGGATGGCTGGGACGATGGTGTTGAACGCCGAACTGAAGTCGACAAACAGGATCCTGGCATACGTCCCTGCAGAGTCGAGGTGTTGCAGGATGTAGTGCAGTCCCATGTTAACGGCATCATCCGCTGACCTGTTCGCTCGGTAGGCGAACTGCAGGGGGTCCAGCAGGGGGTCTGTAATGTCCTTCAGGTACCCCAACACCAGTCTCTCGAAGGACTTCATGACTACAGATGTGAGGGCAACAGGCCTGTAGTCGTTCAGTCCTGTGATGGTGGGTTTCTTGGGGACCGGGATTATTGTGGAGAGTTTGAAGCATGAGGGGACTTCGCACAGCTCCAGGGATCTGTTGAAGATCCGGGTGAAGCTGGGGGCCAGTTGGTCAGCGCAGACCTTCAGGCAGGAAGGTGACACACCGTCTGGGCCGGGTGCCTTCCTGATCTTTTGTCTGTGAAAGACTGACAGAACATCCTCTTCACAGATCGTGAGTGCTGGTGGGGGGTCAGAGGGGAGAGGTGGCAGAGTGGCAGGTGATGTCAATGGGGGGGGGTGGGTGGAGAGGTGTGAATGTGTCAAAACTGCAGTAGAACACATTCAGCTCGTCAGCCAGTTGATGATTCGCTGCAGTGTTTGGGGATGGTCTCCTGTAGTTGGTGATGGACTGCAGGCCTCTCCACACCAGGGTTGGGGAGTAACGGATTACATGTAACGCCGTTACGGTAAAAGGATACAAAATAAAAGCAACTGTAATCCGTTACAGTACAAGCAAAAACGATGTACTCAGATTACAGTTACATTCAGTGAGAATGGGGGTTACTTAACAGGATTACAATTTGTGCGAGGTTGCAGTGACAGAAGTACAGAGCGGCAGGGTCGGACTGGGGGAAAAAAAAAATCGGCCCTGGCAATTTTTCCCGGGACCAGCCCCCCCTCAGTAATAATTAGTATCTCCAATCTAATTAAATAAAAATAAAAAAAAAAGAGCACAGACCGCTCATACAGTCAATGGCATGTACCCATAGAAAAAATACACACCCACACACACATCACACAACCTGACTATCGCCTGCTAACAACCATGATCAGTAACCTACACAAACCCAGACACATAATGGCTCGGCGGCCAGCAATCGGATAAACCAATGAAGTGAATCAATCCTGTGAAAGAATGAAAACAAGTGAATAAAACCTGCACTCACCCATTATGAAGTTAACTCTGCCAGCCCCCATAATCTTGCCCCTGCTCAGCCAACTCCTTGACGTCGGGTATGGTTGTAACGTTACGGCGACTAGCATTAGCAACGAGGCTGCTAGGCTTGCTAAATCGGTAAGTATTAAGCATCAAGGCTACTGAAGAAAGCTAGTCTTTTTAGCTACGTTATATTATCATCTTTCTTCTCGGCTATAAGTTAACCTTTGTTTACGGCCACTGGCCCTAACCTGACGCGCTAGCTGTCAAATCACCGGAAGTTTTCACCGGAAGTACTGGCGCACACACACAAGCAAGGGTGTGCAAAGAAAAATAAAATGTGATGTAAAAGTCTTACTTTGCTTATTTATTACTAAAGTAGAGCACTTCATTGTCATTGCACATGTATTAATGAAATGCAGTTTGGCATCTTATCAAGTGTAACGCGTGCAGATTGTATAGCATGCAGTATTTAGAGATAAAATGCAGTTATTTACAGCTAGTGTAAGGAAAGATGGTTAATAGATATGTGCAGAATAGATCAATTACCTAGGGAAATGCATGTATGTGCAGAGAATGTATAATGTAATTATGGCAGTACAATGAAAAGAAAAATAGCATGGTATAAATAAATGTGATAAATACAGATGGAATCATACAGATAATATACAGATTATCCTATACCATAAATAGGTAAAAGTAATCCAAAAGTAATCCAAAAGTAATTAGTTACATTACTTTTTTTAAGTAATCCAAAAAGTTACATTACAATTACATTTTAAACAAGGTAACTTGTAACTGTAACGGATTACATTTTTAAAGTAACTTACCCAACACTGCTCCACACTGACGCTGGATTGTTGGCTGAAAGGCTGTTTTTAATCTTTTCAGCGTAGCTCCTCTTGGCTGCTTTCACCTCCATTGTCAGCGTGTTTCTGGCCTGGTTGTACAGGACTCTGTCCCCACTTCTGTAGGCCTCCTCCTTGGCCTGACGAAGTTGCCTGAGTTTTGCAGTGAACCAGGGTTTGTTGTTGCTGTATGTGCGGAAGGTTTTGGTGGGCACCCACATGTCCTCACAAAAGCTGATGTAAGATGTCACGGTATCAATCAGTTCATGCAGGTCTGAGGCTGCAGTCTCAAAAACACTCCAATCAGTGCAGTCAAAGCAGGCTTGTAATTCCACTTTGGCGTTGTTGGTCCATCTCCTCACCGTCTTGACCACAGGCTTAGCAGATTTCAGCTTCTGCCTGTAGGTCGGGATAAGATGAACCATGCAGTGGTCAGAGAGTCCCAGGGCTGCACGGGGGACAGAGTTATATGAGTTCTTAAAAACAGTGTAACAGTGGTCCAGAGTGTTTGTGTCCCTGGTGGGACACTTAATATGCTGTTTATATTTTGGCAGTTTGTGGCTGAGGTTTGCTCTGTTAAAGTCCCCCAAAACAATGAGCAGAGAGTTCGGGTGTTTTTTCTCCACGTTATTAATCTGGTCGGCCAGGTGTTGTAACGCCTCAGTAACACAGGCCTGAGGAGGGATGTAGACTCCGACCAGAACAAACGAGGAAAACTCCCGCGGCGAATAGAACGGTTTACAGTTGATGAAGAGTGTTTCTAGTTGAGGACTGCATGATTTGTTTAGGACCGTGACATCAGTACACCAACCTTCGTTGATGTAAAAGCAGATTCCGCCTCCCCTCTTTTTCCCCGTAAGCTCCGTTATCCGGTCCGCTCGGTGCAGGTGAAATCCAGGCAGGTAGAGAGCAGTGTCCGGGATGTGCTCACCGAGCCAGGTTTCGGTGAAGCACAAGGCAGCAGATCTGTTGAAGTCCGTGTTGGTTGTATTGAGGAGCTGCAGTTCGTCCACCTTGTTCGCCAGAGAGCGGACGTTGGCCAGGTGAATAGACGGGAGCGCAGTGCGAAACCTTATGACTTATGGAGAGCCTTCAGCAGTGGAGGTAAAACAGATATTGTGACATAGGACTCTCCACTGAGAAAAACAGTGGCCTGTTCGAAAGGCTTGAGGACCTGCTCCAGTTCCTCTAGTAAGATCCACTGATCATTCCTCAAATCCATGTATTGCTTCCCACGCTGTGTAACGTCTGGGTCAGAAAGTGTTGGAACCACCGGCCACCGTTGTTCCAAAAGGCGACTCACCATGTAGTATGAGCTGTTCCATCTTACAGACACATCCTGGAGCAGGGTATGCTCAGCTGTACCCCACTGTTTTTGTTTCTGTTTCAGCTTGCTGCTAGCCGGCTCACTTTTCTTGAAATGCTTAACAAGAGACCGTGCAGTCCCGAGTGTCCTGTCGATCATGGGGTTGTTCTTCAAGGCATGATTTACCACCAACTGAAGCGTATGGCCGGCACAATGATGTGATGCTACCCCATGTTTCTCCTCTAGGATGCGAAGAGCTGCAACAACATTTGCTGCGTTATCATGTACAATCGCCAGTACATCATCTCGAAGGGAGAAATCAAATTTATCTGCCACCATCTCAACCCAAGAGGCAATATTTTCAGCAGTGTGGCGCTCCTCAAGCGGCATTGTAGTTAAGCTAAACGAGGTCAGCTCCTAATTTTCATTAATGAAATGACAGGTGACACCTAAATATGTCTCAGTGGCCAGACTGGTCCAAGCATCAGTTGTTAGGGATAGTTTGGAAATGCTTTTTTTTAGTTCACTTTTCACTTTGTCCATGGTAACCATATACTTCTTCTCCATTAAGTCAGGAAGTGGCGCCTGGATGGAAGGGTGTATCCTGAGTGGAAAGTGTTTATCATTTCACGGAAGCCTTCGCCTTCAACAATCGCAAGGGGCCTCATGTCCTTCACAATCATAGAGACGATCCTGTTTGTGTACACACTAGCCTCCTGGGGTGTGCAAGGTGCCTGGTTCTTTTTATGAAAAAAGTCCGCCACACTGCTTTGCTTACTCCTGTAAAGGCAAAAAACATAAAGTACATGAATATTCACAGCAGCAAATCAAAAATATAGCATCGTCCACATCATTGCTGTTATTATGATACATTTAGCTAACAGTAGGCTATACTACAGCCATCTCAGAGGCTCAACTTAAAAAATTATTTATGTAATTTAAATTGTCAACTTGTAATGCGTGTTTACTACTTGGATCTGGTTGCTACTAGATCATGGAATTTCGACAGTCAACAGGTAGACTAGAACTACATAATGGCAGAGTATAAAATCCACCGTCCGGTGTTAGCAAATAGATAACACAGAAGAAACATGTCGGGACTGGTAGCGCTAACAGCTTTAAATTAGGCAAACATGGGACCTGTTCTAGTCATAATTAAAAGATGTAAATTTTACGCCGGGAATATAACTAGACAACAACTCAACAGTCTAACGTAGCGTTTATTCAGAGAGGATCTTGAAATTAACAGGACTTACGGTGTTTTGCTGCCATCCTGACGAGCTCCAGGGTGCTTTCGTTTTAAGTGTTCGTGCATCGCTGATGTACTGCTGTGGTACGCCAAATTAAATTTGCATAGTCTGCAAACAACCACATTGTTAGCAGCATTACGGGTGAAAAATTCCCAGACTTTGGAAGACCGTGTGTGTGAATTTTTAGCTATATGCTCTTCAGTGCTCCAACTACTGCTTGCCGCCGCCATCGTTATGAATTCTTCTTCTTCCGTTTTAAACTAAGGCATCTACACCGATTGGCGACTCTGGTGCATATTTACTGCCACCACTGGACTGGAGTGAGAGTTCATCTAGTAGGTCGTTTGGAACGGGGACTTCAACCAAAAAAAAATAAAAATTAGCAACGTATAAAACGCAAATTATTCCTGTCGACGAATTTATGACGTCGAATAAGTCGAATACGTCGACTATTTGACCCAGCTCTAGTGCCAAAGCATGCTGAGCTGTTTGATGAGAGATATTACAATTGTATTGTAACTGGTAATCTTGCTGTATAGCACCTCCTACTTTTCAGTTCAAGTTTGACATAGATTTAGTCAGCAGTCAAATGTTCACTCAAGTCTCATCACGCAAAAATACAGAACTCTTGCATCTACCGCCATGAGGGAGCAGTCAAGCTCGAAGCCACGCCCACTGCTAACAAAGCCAGGCAGAGTGTCTGTGGCGCAATGGTTTAGTGTGTGTGGCTGTTAACTGAAAGGTTGGTGGTTCGAGCCCACCCAGCGACAATTGTTTATACCAAAAAATCCACTGGTCAGCAACCAGTTGAATGTTTGGTAGCAAATCAAAAGAGTCACGGGGTTCCTTGTCCCACTGAACCCAGAAGTTATCCTTTAAGTCATTTGTTTGACCTTTTTGTCATTTGGTTGACATGTTTGCAAAATTCAAAAAGGGTGAGAGACCAAATGAGGGCAGTTGGGAAAAATTTTGACATTAAATCTCTTTCTTTAAAGCTGCAGTCGGCAGGTTTTCAAAATTACGAGTCTAAAGTCGGAAAATTCGAACTGATACAACTTTCAGGTCCCTCCCCCAACCTCTAAAAAGCTCCGAATCGCCCCCCAAACCCCTCCCCCTCTGTGGACGAGGTTGAGCACGTAAGTTCACACCAGTGTGAGCGCACAAAAGCTGTGTGCAGACTCATGCTCAGCAGCGTGTGCACAAGCTGTGATTGACAGGTAGGATTCCTCCACCCTAACTTGATTGGTTAAAAACAGTCGGGAGCGCTCGGTTTTTGCAAGCATGATTACAGGCTTCAGAGGGAGGTACAGATTTCGTTATTTTTCCTAAACAGACTATTTAATATTCTACTTCCAGAATCCCATGACAGTTCAAGCTAATATAACTAAAAAAAAGTTGCCAACCGCAGCTTTAACAATGTTCTGACTTCGTATTACGTGAGTTCAAGTAAACATTCTGCCGCCAAAACGCTCTCCTTACGCATTATACACGCTCCTTGGCAAAATATTTCTCCAAGGGTGACCTGTTAAGTGCAGTGTAATGCATGACTCAACCTTGAGGCTCCTCTGTCTTTTGTCAAAATTGCACAAGCAAAGTAAAAAAACAACCTTTTTGTCATATTACTATGAAAGTCACACACAAACAAGAAAAATTCAAAAAGGCTGAGAGACCAAATGAGGGCACTTGGGAAAAGATTTGACATTAAATCTCTTTCTTTAATAAGTCGCACCAGGAAGTTATTGACTACTTGTTTTGTGCTACTTTACTTGTTACCTACACAGCAGATATCAACCTTATGACAAACATAAATAAATGGAACACATACTCTAATGAAGGGATGAGAGGTGGTAATGATAGAGGCCACGCCCACAGACAGCTACAGCAAGTCTCTGTGGCGCAATCGGCCAGCGCGTTCGGCTGTTAACCGAAAGGTTGGTGGTTCGAGCCCACCCAGGGACGAGTGTGTGTACCAACGAATCTACCGGTCAGCAACCAGTTGTAGATTTGGTAGCAAATCGATAGCTTTAATGGGTAACTTGTCCCACTGAACCTGGAAGTTATCCTTTAAGTCATTTGGTTGACAAGAGTTAAGGTGCCAAAGCATGCTGAGCTGTTTGATGAGAGATATTACAATTGTATTGTAACTGGTAATCTTGCTGTATAGCACCTACTACTTTTCGGTTCAAGTTTGACATAGATCAGCAGCAGTTAACTCAAGTCTCATCACGCAAAAATACAGAACGCTTGCATCTACCGCCATGAGGGGGCAGTCAAGCTCGAAGCCACGCCCACTGCCGAAAAAAGCCAGGCAGAGTCTCTGTGGCGCTACCTCGCTCACGTTAGTCTGCATCTCCCCTCCAATAGGCTTCGCCCTTCTCCATTCTCACATTGAATGGTTTAGCCAATGTCTCACCGACTCACAATGGACCGAGCCTATCAACGCCCGAGCTCACAATGCAGCTCGACCAATCACCGTGACGATATACTAGCTTATCAGCGCCCGAGCTCACAATGGAGCTCGGCCAATCACCGTGACGATATACTAGCTTATCAGCGCCCGAGCTCACAATGGAGCTCGGCCAATCAAGGTGAAGCCCTAAGTTGGAGTTGACCTCCCCTCCCCTCCCGCTCCCCCTCCTCCAACAAAACCAACAAAAAAACAAATTAAAGATTTTGTTATCGTTAGGTTAGAGGATTATAAAATTTAGCCGTTATAGAAGAGGGATTTTTCATTGAACCGTTGTCTCTGCCGACCTAAACAGTCTTACAGTAAGTATCAAGTTATATTGTTTCTTATATATCCTTCCATTCAAACAAACGTTGTATTAATATAGCTAAACAGCTACCTTTTAATTTAAAATGTCAATAGATAGATAGATAGATAGATAGATAGATATAGAAATATTATTGATATTGATTTTTGTTTTAATGCTTTCATGTCCTTGCAGCTGGTGGATGTGAGCTACACCACCCTGGTTAAGTGGCATAATCAAAGGGTGAAAAGACATTTCTTTTCTCATGTTTCTATGCATGAAATCTGCACGCTATCTTTTAACTTATCTAGACTCTTGCTTGTTTTTAAATTCATTTAAATGATTTTATTTGTTTCTCTTTATATTCTTTGTATTTGTAATGCTTCTTGCATTCCCTGCTGCAATGCTTTTATTTTATGTAAAGCACTTTGAACTGTTTGTACATGAAATGTGCTATACAAATAAATTTGATTTGATTTTGATTTGATGAAAAGGCAGGAAACGGCTGTGGTGCAACAAGGGCTAAACCTTCCTAGCCGGTTTTCTGTAGCTGCTGACCCACTTCTCCCCGCCAATATATGTCCCCATTATGCCATACCACATTCAGAACCAACACATATGTACAGTTTACCACCTAACACTGTGGGACAGGCCGAATTAAAAAGAAAGCTAAAATTTACAGATGATACAAATCCACCAGGACAGCGGCAGCTTCTCCCTGCTCCACCCAAAAGGCCTCAGGTAATGACAATTGCTCCAGTGGCCTCACAGGTTCGTGTTATCCCCACTACTCTACAGTCACAGAGTTTTTGGACGTTCTCTGCCACTCCTCCACATGCTCCTGCTCTGGCTCCTGCTCTGGCTCCTGTTTTGGTTCCTCCTCTGGCTCCTGCTCCTGCTCCCATAGCAGGCTCCACTCACCCTAATAGAGCACCCCGAAAACTGACCCGCAAAGTTTTGCACAACACGTGCAAAAAATGCGGGCAGTTCAGAATTGCTGCAACAGGACACAAACAATATAGAGGGCAAATTTACTGTCCCTCTGGTGAAACTCTAACTAAAGAGCAGTGGCTGGAAGAAATTAAAAAGAAGACATAAGTGTGTACTCATTTATACTTTTTTAACATTTAAAAACTTTTTTAAATTGTATATAGTTACTGCTGTTTCAGACCTCTCAATCTTTTAATTTATTTCACAGAGGGTTATTTTTTTTAGTGATGATACTACATGTGTTTTATATACTACAATCCAACTTTAAAATTTATAAATTTGTGGAGTAAATGCTAAGATTGTTCACAGTTTTTAGTTTTTTTGGGTTAAAAAATTGTTTAATTCACTGTTTTTGTTGTTGACAAATAAATATTTGGTTCTTTAAAAACAGATAAGGTCTATGATCTTTCACTGTGAATAAATATGAGCTGCTATTGATTCTGAAATATTAGTAAAAATTTTATGCATAAACTAGGAACAATTCATCACTCACTTCACTCAGAAAATGCTTTAGGAAATATACATACTTTATATACTTTATACATACTTTAAAACAATACTATAGTTTGAGCCGTTTCATTAAAACATAATATGCGACTGGTGGGATCGAACTCGTGACTCTGGGATCAGCCGCTGTCTTCTTCCTCTTTCTTTCCCTCCCTTCTTCCCCCTTCTTCCCCCTTCTCTCCTTTCTTCCCCCCCCTTAACAGACTATTGTTCTCCAGCTTTGGCGCAATCGGATAGCGCGTTCGGCTGTTAACCGAAAGGTTGGTGGTTCAAGCCCACCCAGGGACATCCTGACTTTTGGGATTTACGTGAGTTAAAGTAAACATTCTGCTGCCAAAACGCTCTCCTTACGTATTATACACGCTCCTTGGCAAAATATTTCTCCAAGGGTGACCTGTAAAGTGCAGTGTAATGCATGACTCAACCTTGAGGCTCCTCTGTCTTTTGTAAAAATTGCACAAGCAAAGTAAAAAAACAATCTTTTTGTCATATTGCTATGAAAGTCACACACAAACAAGAAAAATTCAAAAAGGCTGAGAGACCAAATGAGGGCACTTGGGAAAAAAATTGACATTAAATCTCTTTCTTTAATAAGTCGCACCAGGAAGTTATTGACTACTTGTTTTGTGCTACTTTACTTGTTACCTACACAGCAGATATCAATCTTATGACAAACATAAATAAATCGAACACATACTCTAATGAAGGGATGCGAGGTGGTAATGATTGAGGCCACGCCCACAGACAGCTACAGCAAGTCTCTGTGGCGCAATCGGCCAGCGAGTTCGGCTGTTAACCAAAAGGTTTGTGGATCGAGCCCACCCAGGGACGAGTGTGTGTACCAACAAATCTACCGGTCAGCAACCAGTTGTAGGTTTGGTAGCAAATTGATAGCTGTAATAGGTGACTTGTCCCACTGAACACACAAGTTATCCTTTAAGTCATTTGGTTGACAAGAGTTAAGGTGCCAAAGCATGCTGAGCTGTTTGATGAGAGATATTACAATTGTATTGTGACTGGTAATCTTGCTGTATAGCACCTCCTACTTTTCGGTTCAAGTTTGACATAGATCAGCAGCAGTTCACTCAAGTCTCATCACGCAAAAATACAGAACGCTTGCATCTACCGCCATGAGGGGGCAGTCAAGCTCGAAGCCACGCCCACTGCCAACAAAAGCCAGGCAGAGTCTCTGTGGCGCAATCGGTTGGCGTGTTCGGCTGTTAACCGAAAGGTTGGTGTTTCAAGCCCACCTAGGGATGTTCTGACTTATGCGTATTACGTGAGTTCAAGTAAACATTCTGCCGCCAAAACGCTCTCCTTACGCATTATACACGCTCCTTGGCAAAATATTTCTCCAAGGGTGACCTGTTAAGTGCAGTGTAATACATGACTCAACCTGGAGGCTCCTCTGTCTTTTGTCAAAATTGCACAAGCAAAGGGAAAAAACAACCTTTTTGTCATATTGCTATGAAAGTTACACACAAACAAGAAAAATTCAAAAAGGCTGAGAGACCAAATGAGGGCACTTGGGAAAAAATTTGACATTAAATCTCTTTCTTTAATAAGTCGCACCAGGAAGTTATTGACTACTTGTTTTGTGCTACTTTACTTGTTACCTACACAGCAGATATCAACCTTATGACAAACATAAATAAATGGAACACATACTCTAATGAAGGGATGAGAGGTGGTAGTGATCGAGGCCACGCCCACAGACATCTACAGCAAGTATCTGTGGCGCAATCGGCCAGCACGTTCGGCTGTTAACCGAAAGGTTGGTGGTTCGAGCCCACCCAGGGACGAGTGTGTATACCAACAAATCCACTGGTCAGCAACCAGAGGTAGCGAAAGATAGCCTTGCTATAGCCAGAAATCGTCGCTTGAACTAGCACCATCTCCCAATTAAGCCTCAAGTTGCTCCACGAAGACATTTCAGCTGCATCTCGGTGAGGCTAATCCAAGCGAGGCTTACATAGCACCAGTGTTGTATAAAGTACTGAAATCTCACACTCAAGTAAAAGTATAGGTACCCCTCCAAAATATGACTTTGGTAAAAGTCCACGTCACTGACTGAAATGTTACTTGAGTTAAAGGGATAGTTCGCGTCTTTTGACATGAAACTGTATGACATCCCATATAGCAATATCATTTATGAACATTGACTTACCCCCCGCTGCGTCCTGTGAGCCGAATTCCAGCTGAGTTTTGCGTTCCACGAAGGTAGTCCGGCTAGTTAGCTGGGGTCAAAAAAATAAAGCGTTTTGCTTCTCAAAAAAATATCCGTTCAAAAGAGTAATACATTTGCATCACAAAATGTTGTCCAGGAAAAAGTCAGACCTCGCTTCGCTTGGCGCTATTTTTGCCTCCCTTGATATCAATGCGTCCAATGTAAAACTGTGCAGACCGAAGAGCAGACCCAGCAGTCCCCTTCTTCCGAGCAGTAAACACCGTAACAGGTGCAGCTATCGCTAGGTGGCTAGGGAGTGCTCGGTCTGCTCTTCGGTCTGCACTGTTTTACATTGGACGCATTGATATCAAGGGAGGCAAAAATAGCGCCAAGCGAAGTGAGGTCTGACTTTTTCCTGGACAACATTTTGTGATGCAAATGTATTACTCTTTTGAACGGATATTTTTTTGAGAAGCAAAACGCTTTATTTTTTTGACCCCAGCCAACTAGCCGGACTACCTTCGTGGAACGTAAAACTCAGCTGGAATTCGGCTCACAGGACGCAGCGGGGGGTAAGTCAATGTTCATAAATGATATTGCTATATGGGATGTCATACAGCTTCATGTCAAAAGAGACGAACTATCCCTTTAAAGTCTTAAAGTATCCGAAATGTCTTGTACTTAAGTATGAGAATTACTGTAAAAATAGATATACTTAAGTAATGTAATGAAAAGCAAAAAGTAAACAAGGCAAATGCAGTTTGAATGACATTTTTTATATTTTGGTAAACTTTGAAGGTCAAATACACTTAAAATCTACACAAAACCAAGTCCAGGCAAAATTTACACCAGGTTTAGTCAGAAAATACAAACTTTGTGAACCTTTAAGTTTTTCTTCTTAAAGTAAGGTCAGTGCTGAAAATGAGGCGTACATTACACCATTAAGAAAAAAATTAAACAAAAGAGGCTGCTACTGTTATTGCCATCATTATAAACAAAATTTAAAGAAAAAAATAGGAGAAAACTGAAGCTTATCTGGCATCTGAAGAGGGAGTCCAGTTTGAAACCCCTTTTGAAAACCTTTCTAAAAAATAAATAAAATAACTCAGTACAGAAAATGCAGCCAACATCCCCAAGAAAAAAAGCTGTTACGATTACTGTACTTCACAAGCTATAGGAGGTGCACACACAACCGGTCATTATACAAAAGAAAAAAAGAATTGGGAGGGAACTGCAGCTTATCTGGCATCTGAAGAGGAAGACGTTTTTTGTAAAAACTACCTTAAAACCTAAAAAAGGGAGTTCTGTAAGATAGAATTTCCACGTCTTTGGGCAGGCATAACATGCATGGGGTCAAAACACTGTTGCGTTTTTTTTCTCTCTCTCTCTCTCTCTCTCTCTCTCTTTTTTTTGTAACGAGTAACTAAACCGAACAATGAAAATGTATTGGAGTAAAAGTATGCAATTAAGTTCGGAAATGTAGTGAAGTAAAAGGGAAAGTTGTCAAAAAATTTTAAACTCGAGGAAAGTACAAAGTATCCCAAAATATACTTAAGTACAGTAGTGAAGTATTTTTACTTCGTTACTATACAACACTGCATAGCACTGGCTAAGTGCAAGTGCACGATGAACGTAAGAAGCCCTGACGAGTGGATGGTGGAAAAATGGAGATGGCAGAAAAGGAGAGCAAGACAACAGCTCTAATTTTTTCGGCAGCTGAACAAATAATGCTGATGGAGCTGTATGAGGATTTTAAAAGTGTCATCACCAGAAATGGTAATACAGCTGCAATCAATAAAGCGAAGAATACGGCATGACTAACAACTGCAGACAGACTAAATGCGTAAGTTATGAAAGTTTCATACCATTGTCAATTGTTAGACATTTATTTTACTGTCCTCATGTCTTTATGCTCTCCTCTTTGTGTTATAATCTGTTTACATAAAGCATGCTGAATTGTCTCTGTATGAGATGTACAGCATAACTATACTGGCCCTGCTCACTTTATTAATAACCCAATAATCGACACGCATCATCATACTTTGTGACTATATTATCGTGAGTGTGTGACCCACATATTATTTTTTCACTGTTACATCTCAACAGGAGCAATCTTAACAGCCAAAAGCGTACCTGGCAGCAGGTGAAGGTAAAGTACAGGAACATATTTCAGAGTGGTAAGTAGCCTTTGAAGAAATGTGTTTGTCCAATAAAGAGAGCACCAAACTAGATATGGAACACAAGAAACTGAAAATAAAAAAGATCAAGCTAGAGATTATGAAACTGGAGAGGGATGTTAGTATAAATTCAGATAAAGGAGAATTTTGTGTTGTGAACTGTATTTAATTCTGTTTTCTCTCCACAGCTTGAGAAACATTTAATAATAATTAAACAATTCAACACAACTTGAACTCAAACTTGTCATTATTGTACGATTCATGCAAAGTGTTAGAAATGAGCTAAACGTGTGGAAAGTTATAAATCATCTCTGTCCATTTAGCCTTCTTACACTTGCTCTGACTTAAACTGCTACTGTGTCAATTCTAAATTATGAAAAGAAGTTCTAACTCAAAAGTCACAACAATAAGGATCAAAGGAAATATGTGTCCCTGTATTGATCCCTCACTGTGTCAGGAGAAACTGAGTCCTTTCAGGCACTAGAACCTCCAGGAACTCAACGAAGAAAAGACTTGAGCCTGAAAAGTTGTCCACAAGACAAAATGTATAAAATATGAAGTATACTATAAAATTTAAGATGGCTCTGTCAGAAGTCAGCCATGGTGCCTGAGAATTTTAAGCAATGAACCTGTATTTAATTTGGCCAAAGGTCATTTCTATCCATGCCCTTGTTTTAGCATGTGCATGTGCATGTGCATGTGCGTGTGCGTGTGCGTGTGCATGTGCATGTGCATGTGCATGCCCTTGTTCCTGGATCAGGATATGGCGTGAGGAGGTACGGCCAGCATGCATAGCCTCTGTCCCAAAGCAGGACACCATTGAACTCTCCTGCAGAATAAGAGAAATGTTGGATGGATATACATGTGTTAAGACTTGGCAATTTGATGCCATATGTGCCTTATATGGCTATCTATAATAAAGTATGACGAGCACTATGAATTCCTTAAGATGACCTCTACACCTGACCTCTCATTAGATTACCAAAATTCTGCCTATGCTACACCTTACTTCAAAAGTACACTCCTTCGGGTAAGTAAAATTCTTGCGCCTTGTGCAAACCTCTGTGCCAGTGAGGATCCTCGGAAGATCCTAGAATCATGAACTGATCCCGGCCATTTAGCCTCAATGTTGGAAATTAAATGACCTCCATCACAGATCATCTGTATGCACGGAGGATAGGAGTCAATGATGAGCTTTCACAGGGCATAAATGTAACATTGCTCAGCATTACTCAAAGGGGTTGATGTGGTATTTTTCAAAATGAGAAATCCAGTTCAGAGTCTATGGACAATTATCCCCAAGTGTACCTGTACATTTAGGATATGGAAAAAACGTTCGGTTTACATAGTCAGCCTCCACGGGTCCAGCAGGGGCCTGGACAATGTGACAATGTTTAAATCAAGACTGAAAGTTCTATTTAGATGTGCATATGACACCTGAAAGTATTTTATCTGCACTCTTCATTTTTAAATTAATTAATGAAGGATTTTTTTTGTTTTTTGGAATGATTTTATTGCCTTCTTGTGATTTTATGTAGCTGTAAAGCACTTTGAATTGCCTTGTGTACGAATTGTGCTCTACAAATTGCCTTGCCTTGGATGCGTACATGGGTACAGTGTAGTGCACCGATGACATTAGGGAAGCCTGAGGGAGATGATGAACTTAATGCAAATACTTCAGCCAGTAGGTTGTTTTACATTATCGGCTACTGTAAATGTGGAGCAGCAGCCTGAGAGGACAGAGCCCCCGACCCCGACATTCGCAATACTGACACTCTCCCTCTGTTCAAGTCTTAACTCCGTTTAACTTTGTTTACCTCCATTTATTGCTCCGATCTGTGTATTTTTAATATGGTATGATGTTTTAATTCCTGCGTTTTATCTAATACAGTGGAAACCGCTTATAGTGGTCACGGATATAGTAATCAACCGCTTATATAGATCAAAAGGCTTGGGACGGAATCATTTCTATACAAATGCTGTTTAAATAATTCGTTTATAGTGATCAAGAAATCCGCTTATAATGTTCATTTTTGGCCATTTTATGAATGTAAATTAAATGTAAATTAATTAATTTTAAAACTACGTGTAGCTATTTTATTTTTTACTGCCTTGATTCCTTTCTGGACCCGCCATATCCATGACCTGCATTTACAAAACCCCAAAGAGTAACGGCCAAAAACAAACATGAGCCTTGGAAAAGATAGCTTGCCAGCCAGCTGCCAATGTCACAGTGGTAACATCCATTTTTTTTATGAGCTGTTTCACTGTTTATTCTTTGACCCTGAAGGGACTCTTTAGTTTTGTGTGACATTAACGTATAAGCTTTATTAAGGACTCTCTGTAGTTCCACATATAAAAATGATTTCTGACCAAGGTCCCCTTTATCTCTGGCAGTAGAAGAAACTGAAGTTCTTCAAAATGTCAGTAACAGGTTAGACTGGGTAAAATGAGCTTTCTTTCTGCTGTCACACATTAAGACTGAAAGGGGCACCTAAAAAGATTTGGGATTCATGTTTGAACCTTATCAGAGGATGAAAGTGGAAGTGGACTTGACATATGGGTTACCTCCCCAAAGGACCAGCACATGTGTCTGATTTCCTGTGAGTTCCATCTTCTTCATGCCGATGTTTTTTTTAAACTGATTTGTACTTTTGATTGTGAAACTGCCACCAAGAAAGCAGCCATATTGGCAGTGGTGGGATTTGAACCCACGCCTCCACAGAGACCGGAGCCTAAATCCAGCGCCTTAGACCACTCGCCCACACTACCAAAGATATCTTTGAGCCAACTACAAGGGAGCGTCACCTTTAAAAGTTGGACTGAACTGAAGGATTGTAATCAACAGTTGTCAGTAGACCCTGTAAGATGAAACTTTTCTAACTCAGAATAACAACTGATGAGTACCAGTTGTAGTCTTGCCACTGTGCAACACCCACAGATATTTCTTGTGCTCTTCATCTAACGCCATGAAATCTTTACAGAAGAGAGCATAGGAAGAGAAGAGTATAAACTGGTGGAACTCAACAAGATGATCGACTAGCAGAGGATGGTTTCGATCCATCTACCTCTGGGTTATGGGCCCAGCACGCTTCCGCTGCGCCACTCTGCTTTTGCATCTCAGTCTGTAGACGTAAGACAGGAAATTGTGTTGGATGATACATTTGAGGATTTAAAGCACCTCGGAACAAGCGCTGTGCAACTCAGCTTCCATGTGTCTTGGTTAAGGTTTTGGAAATATAGGAACCTCCAAGTTACCATCACAACATTAGCAGTCACCGCAGTACTTTCAATGGCGTCTTCAGGCCGTTTTCAGTTCAATCCCTTTACACCACTATGTTAACAGGCCACCTCATTAGTAGATATACAGAAGTTTAAAATCTGCTACTTCAAATGACTTTGGTCTCTATGGCTAGTATCCCCAACATTTCATCTCCACTGGGATGATTTTCTTAGGATTCATTACATCAAGGCTTTAAACAGTGCAGAATTAATGGTTTGCCCTCTGAGTCATAGTGTACAAATGTTAGACCTACTGACTGACCACGCATAGTATCTCGCTGTCCTCAGCCATATCCATGACCTGCATTTACAAAACCCCAAAGAGTAACGGCCAAAAACAAACATGAGCCTTGGAAAAGATAGCTTGCCAGTCAGCTTCCAATGTCACATTGGTAACATCCATTTTTTTTGCATGTGCTGTTTCACTGTTTATTCTGTGACCCTGAAGGGACTCTTTAGTTGTGTGTGACATTAATGTATAAGCTTTAATTAAGGACTTATTCTAACATTTGTCCCAGGTAAACTCCTCAGTGTAGATTACCTGTATAGCCAAACAGGACAGGCCTTGCAGGACGTGGATCCTGACTCTGAGGCAACAGACCAGCTGTTGTGGGCACAGAGGAAGAGTTGGAGGACGAGGGCTTTGGAGACAGCAATTTGGACCTCAACCTGGATCCTACTATTGAGATGCTGGACCCGTCCGATGGCTCATCACCTGCCACGACCAGTGTAGCCAGCACTCCTGCCACTGTCCAGACTACAGAACTGGTAACTATTCTTAATAATAACAGTACATGTAGTATTATTTGTATAGCACTACTAACTTTGACTGAAAACAATTCTCTTTTCCCTGGAGTTCCCCTTGGCTTGCTACTTTTATTGTTATTGTTATTTTATGTTTTATAATAATATAAAAAATATAAGCAGTATTAGGTGTGTGGTGGTTTAATACTCTTCTCTGTATTGTTATTATTGCAACAAATTGCATTATTATTCTTACCAATTGTATTTGTATCAGTTTTAAAGCTATATTTGTTAGATTTACAGCACTTTGTTAGAGTTTGCATGAATTGATGCATGTTCCAATCAGGATTTGAACCTGCAATTTTCTAATTTTTCTTTTCTTCTCTTTCCCCTCCTTCCTCTTCTTTCCTTCTTCTTCCCCCCCTTATGAAGACTATTGTTCCCCAGCTTTGGTGCAGTGCCTTATCCATTAGCCCACTGAGGCGCTTCTTCTGTGCCACTCTGCTACACACCTCAGATGGGGCTCGAACCCACAATCCCTGGCTTAGGAGGCCAGTGCCTTATCCACGTGACTATTCAAAATAACATACATAATAAAAAGAAATCGGGTAAACGATCCTCTAATCCATTTAACAAAAGTGAAAGATTTCAGTCTTTTGACACAATAATTCTTTTTTCTTACTTCTATCAGAAAAGTGGACATTGGAGGACACTCATGTGCACACCAACCGAGTTTGAATTAAGAGCGTGTAGAAAGGGTTTCAGAGTTGGTCAAGTGTCAATTGTGATGCTATGAATGTTACATCATCTTTTCCAGGCTTTTTTTAATGAGAGATGTTGAGTTTGATTTGAAAATGTATACATAGCAGAGGATGGCTTCGGTCCATCGACCTCTGGGTCATGGGCTCAGCACGCTTCCACTGCGCCACTCTGCTACACACCTCTAATGGGACACAAACCCACAATCCCTGGCTTAGGAGGCCAGTGCCTTATCCACGTGACTATTCAAAATAACATTGATAATAAAAAGAAATAGGGTAAACAATCCTCTAATCCATTTAACAAAAGTGAAAGATTTCAGTCTTTTGACACAATAATTCTTTTTTCTTACTTATATCAGAAAAGTGGACATTGGAGGACACTCATGTCCACACCAAACGAGTTTGAATTAAGAGTGTGTGGAAAGGGTTTCAGAGTTGGTCAATTGTTAATTGTGATGTTGCTGAATGTTACATCATCTTTTCCAGGTTTTTTTTTAATGAAAGATGTCGAGTTTGATTTGAAAAATTATACATAGCAGAGGATGGTTTCGGTCCATCGACCTCTGGGTTATGGGCCCAGCACGCTTCCGCTGCGCCACTCTGCTACAAACCTCTGATGGGACTCGAACCCACAAATATGGGATCAAAAAAGGTTCAGAAAGATTTTGTACTTGTACAATGATGTTCACATGTGTAATAAAGTTTTGAAGTTGTAAAATTATTTTGTGTCTATGTAAAAATAGTTTGTCTATGTGTAACAAAGTTTTGAAGTTGTAAAAACATTTTGTGCAAGTGTAACAAAGTTTTGAAGTTATAAAAATAGTTTGTGTATGTGTAACAAAGTTTTGAAGTTGTAAAAATAGTTTGTGTATGTGTAAAAAAGTTTTGAAGTTGTAAAAACATTTTGTTCATGTGTAAAACTAAATCCGACGGACACACAACCATCCAATCAAGGAGCAGCAATTTCTGCCGGCTGGGATCTGAGCGCCAACGACACTCAGTGGGCACACGTTGGTACTGATGGAGGAAAAACAGGATGGAGTCAAACGCTTCTGCTCAAGTAAGTTAATTAAAGATATCGGCAATTTCACGATGTAGCAAAAGTTTCTCAATGTCGTCATATAAGCGGTCATATAGGCCTAACGATGTGAAATGACGGCTCTTCTGACAAAAACTGTAGTTTCATGCGCGCGTGCGAGAGGCGCTAGTCCGTGTCACCGTGTCAGCCGACTGTGTGCGTGCGTGCGTGCGTGCGTGCGTGCGTGCGTGCGTGCGTGCGTGCGTGCGTGCGTGCGTGCGTGCGTGCGTGCGTGCGTGCGTGCGTGCGTGCGTGTGTGGCTGCGTTGTTTTACTGCAGTTCAACTGACATAACTGTGCTGACTTCCAACCAGCTAATGCTAAATCTCCCAGTATCTGTGTAGCCGGCCAGCACATATAGCCGGCTACACAATTAAGTCTAGCCGGCTACTTTAATAATGACTATTATTTTTACAGCCTAGGCTACAGGCTATACATTTTAATTTTCTATTTGAATAAAATTAAATGTTTTTCTAACAGACTGACAATAATGCCAAACTGAACCGCACTCCATTAAAGTTGTGATTCGCTCTGCTTATACTGATAATAACCACAAATTACTCTGATCACCGCCGACTTCATTGCTCACAAGTAAGAAAAACTCATCCGTGGCCCCCGGCATGCCAGTTACTCAGGCTATCCACTGCAAAATTTCGTCAGTTTAATCAGTGAGTATCAAAAAGACAGACACCAAAAGAAAGCCTAACCGCATCGCTTGTTTAGCCCAAAACGTTGTCCTACCGGTAATCCAGTCTTTTCTTCAAGCGTTCAATTAGCACCACCTGCGACACGTGAGAGTGTATTTTCATTCATTCATTTCATCAGTGTACATGATCATGGCTATGACGTAACCTAACCACCAAAAGCCCCCCTCCCCCTTAGATCCCTATCTGACAGCATACCTTTTGTGATGGATACAGAGAATAAAGTTCTATGTCTCCCACAGGATGATCACTCTATAGTTGAGGTAGCAGTCCGCAACTTCATTGACATTTTGTCAAATGCGAGGACACAAGCTGCACCACGTCAAATAGCCAGACAAAGGTATGATGAGATGGGCATGAGTGTAATTTATTTATTGCTCAGTATTGTCAACATCTATAATTATCAACTTAGAACATGTCCAATTAAGGCAGAATAGGGAAATTAGAAGTGCTGGCCAGAGGATCTGTACAAAGAAATAACAGAATGAGGTTCGCAAAGTCCAGCTCTTTTCAGTATGCCAGGAAGCCCTGTTCAAGTGGCAGCAGAAAAAGTCAAATAACTTCATATAAATAAATACATACAAGGACAAATAACTTAAAACACAAATTTTGAATGTTGGCATTAGAACAGTGTTGACTTTGCATGGAAGGTGGAGTGTCTGACTTATTCTACAATGTCAGTATAATTTCATGTTATCCTAAGTCGTGTTTGTGTTCCAGCCACCAATTCAGATGCAGCCACCACGGCAACAGCCAGCAGCTTCCAACACTGGAAGAGAAATGCAAAGGTAGAACAATGCTGACTTTGCATGGGATGTGGAGTGTGTGACTTATTCTATAATGTCGTTGTACTCAGAATAATTTTATGTTATCCTAAGTCGTCTTTGTGTTCCAGCCTCCAGCCACCACTCCTCATGCAGCCACCACGGCAACAGCCAGCAGCTTCAAATATTGGAAGAGAAATGCAAAGGTATGACAGTCATATGTACAGATTATCCATCTGTTGTTACAGTTAGTAATGTTTGTGCACATATTTGTGTTATTCATGCTTCATATCCTATGATGACATAAGTTATCACTGTGAATAGCTTATGTCATAGCCCAACTCGGGCTCTGAGAACCTCAGGGAGGGGTCTCCTGCTGGTGCCCAGAGTCAGAACTAAACAAGGTGAGGCTGCGTTTCAGTTTTATGCTCCTAAAATCTGGAACAGTCTTCCAGAAGATGTGCGACAGGCCTCAACTCTGACAATGTTTAAATCCAGGCTGAAAACAGTTCTATTTAGCTGTGCATATGACACCTGAAAGTATTTTATCTGCACTCTTCACTTTTTTAATCAACTAATGATTATTTTAATGGGTTTTTTATTATTATTTTATTTCTTTTATTTTTTTAATGATTTTATTGCCTTCTTGTGATTTTATGTAGCTGTGAAGCACTTTGAATTGCCCTGTGTATGAATTGTGCGCTAGAAATAAAATTGCCTTGCCTTGCCTTAATAGAAATTAAAACATCATTTGTCTTCCTATTATCATTTTTGACCATATAGGATAATTTTCATATTTTACAGTGATTATAGTATTTAATACAGCTTATTTAATTTCTTTAATAGATCATTTCCAGCATTGTTCCAAATGAGGAGGGGCAGAGGAAAGAGGCCAAGTATTACAATTCCAGTTGGCAAACAGCTGGAATTGAATTTCTATCTGTTACCAGAAACAACAGACAGAACTCCAAAAGATGATTCCAGGCTCTTAAGGGCAGGACTTGGAAAACGCACCATAAGCATGAATGACAATGCTGACCACACAGAGGTATTACTTTGGATGTTTTTTAGCTAAAACATACCTGAGTAAAATTCCATGGTGTTCTGCTCACTTTTTGGCACCAGACAAGGTATTGCAATGTTATCATAATGTTTGGAAAGATACACGTTTAGTTACCTATACTATGTAAACTTCAGGAATGCATCATAACAAAAATATATTCTTTTCATGAATTATAAATACCTTTTGCCACTTTGTGTGGTATAACAATCTGATTTGGCCCATGCATGAGCTAAATTGTGTATGTCCAAAATTGGGAGAAAAGCAGGGAGAGTAAGCACAAAAAAAACTTATGATTTTCATGTCTATCTGAATGTAGATTGCCAGAGCCCTGCACTGCATGAAAAGAGGGATTTGTGGATGTATGTGGCCCCTTACATACGTTAAGCCCCTGCATTTGCGGTGGTAAAAGTGAAAACTTGGCCCAAATTGTCGCAAATTGACCTGGCAACTGCTCCCCCATGCCCCCCTCCCCTCCCCTACTTAGGAGAGCCTTTAATATGTAAATGCCAGTGATCAGGTCAGGAGGTGCCACAGTCATTTTCAAGTGGGGTGGGGTGAGGTGAGGTGGGGGGTGGGCAGGCCTGTTTCTACACGTTCACCATCACCTCCAACTCCAGTGTTGCTGTGTTGTCTTGAAAAAGAAGAGGTGCACGCTGTCTGCTGGTGACAGGTGATGCATATCTGTTTTTTTTCTCCCAAACACCTCTTTTGTAACCGCTTTTTGTGGGCAAAATTCAAGGATTCAAGGATTCAAAGGTTTATTGTCATGTGTGCAGTTAGAAACGTGTTTCCCTGAACAATGAAATTATTTTCTTTGTTGCCCGCACTGGATGTCCAAATGTATAATAATAAAGATAAGATAAAGATAAAATAAGCATGCAACAGCAATATTCTAAAAATGTTTCTTAAATAAAATAGAAATAAAAATATAGAAATCTGGCCTGTATACATAATGTGCAGTAGTGCGCTCAGTGTTTTATTGTGTATGGCTTAATTCGGTGTCACAATGGTCACAATATCGCCGAGGTCTTTTCTTTGTCCTTGCAGAATCCATTTTTGTGTCAAAACAGTGCAAATTGCCAGCTGTGGTCAGACAACATTAAACAGCAAAAGGACGGGAGGTTGTCTCGCGAGTATTCCGTGTAATGACGTACACGCATATGATTGGTGGAGCTTAACGGCTCGCATAAGCTCTCGTTCAATCACGTATGAGAAACATTGTGTCGTGCAGTGTAAACAAAAAGTTTAAGGAGCAGATCTGGCTGGAAGACGACTTGCTTTCAACTCCCCAGCAACTCTCTGCGGGTCTACAGGTTTGTGTGTTTTTTTCTACTTGCACATGACCATTTGATTGTTTAATTTTAGTCTTGTTGACACTGTACAGCACTTGGGACAGTTCTCGCTGATTTTAAATGTGCTGTATATTAAACTTACTTACTCACTTGCTTACAGGCAGATAAAATGAAAGTCCTGTTGAATGCTATGACCGGGATGTCTCGTATGGTGGCCAGCACCGTGGATACGGTCGTGGAGAGGGTTCTGGAGGGAATCGACCAGAGATTCGCTAGGTTGGAGGCAAGATGGCCGTCGAGAACGGACTGAAGTTACATTCCAGAGAAGTTGAAGAGCGCACCCCCAAGAGAAGGCGGATACAGAATCCGAAAATCGCGGTAAGAGTAGGTTATTGACTGTGGCTTTAGGCTAAACTCAACTTAATTGTGTCCATCACGTGAAAACCAGTGTGAGTTGCTTTATTTAAAAAAAATGAATTTCGTGTTTTCATTTTATAGGAAGCAGTTCGCCGCCTGCATAACTCACCGTGGCATTATAATCCAGGTCAAGGGTAAGAATCAGTGAATGTTCTCCCAATATCTAGTTGAGTTGGACCCGATGTTACGTCAATGCAGTTTTTTTTATTAACCGTAGGACTATTGTTTTTACAGGCTACGGTCACCTCACAATATGGATGTAACGAGTCGCTTGAAGGAGGCGGTGGCAAACAGTCCGAACTTCAGAGAGGCAGACGGGGACACTATCGAGGGTGAGCGGCGCTGACTTTTACCACGGCTGGCACTGATACTTTTAAGCACTGGTCATTTTATTCATTCCTCTTGTTTGTTTGTTTTTAGCAGCGTGACGGACCTGTGTGCTGTGCTACAGGCGCGTCTTGAAGCCAACCCGAAATACTCACAGTCTCACCACAGAAGAGTGAAAGAGAGTAAGAACATATACGCTGTCAATATGACTTTCGTTACTTTATAGACAAGTTGTCAATATGCTGTGCATGGATTATTTATTGGTTATTCCAACAGCTCCCAGAAGCCAGCTTCTGATCCAGGATGAGGACGTCTGACAACTCCGCAGACTCTGCAGGGACCGGAGTAATGCGGAGAATGCGGATTCCAAACAGCAGCGTTTAGGCTTATTGTGTATATTGTAGGCTACAGCAGTGTGTGTATATAGTTTTCAATTCTTTATTATCAACATGGTTCTTATTACAATGTAAGCTATGTACATTGTGTGGTGTGGCAATAAAAGCGCTTTAAAAAAAAAAAAGTTTCCTTTTTCATTCTCAATAGAATCACGTCATTCATGCCTGCATTAGCCTAGTCATAGTGCAGCTTATAAGAATGACGTGAATATATGAAGTACACAAACATCCCAGGAATATTAGTAATCATAATCACAATTATTAATCATAATTGCTGAATGATATGCCCATATAAAGTATGCATATATTAACCTTATTGGCCAATGGGCGGTCAGCTTTACAGGAGCTTTTTTTATGTAATCACGTGCCTTTTTTGTCCAATACCAGCGAGGCCAGTGAGAGGTCCAGGCACTCTCACAGCGGGGTGCTAATCGCTGGGCCATTAGCACCCCGCTGTGAGAGCCCGCCGCGAGCTGGGTTCGTTTCCGACGATTTTGTCGCTCAACAAACTTAAAGTTTGTCTGCCTGCAAGCGCCCAGGTGCGTCCGAAAATTAGGCAAATTCGCGGAAGTTCACTGCCGTCCACAGTGACACAAATCCCTCTTTTCGTGCAGTGCTGACTGAAACATACCCCAAAATGAGGGAACTGACGGGAGGTTGGCTGCTATATAAAGCAGGAGGTATGGAATATTTCTGTATTAATGGTTTATTAATGTATTGTAATGTAATGTGTGCTCACTGATACACCCAGCAGTTTGGAAATACAGGGGACAGAGAGGTCGATTTCAATCAAATGCTGGAGGTGGTCTTTGGAAATAACCAACTTTGGACACCCCCTTTCTCCAGCAGTCCTGTCCACTACAACTGCTTTTCTTCTCCCATCTAATTCAGTGCTGATGAGGGTGTGCAGCTGGAGAAGACCTTCAAATACCTAAAAGAAAGAAGGAAGAACATTTTCATTTGTCACTGCAGTCAGTGGACCTTATTTATCAAAGTGGTGTAACATTAAATCCAAGAATACCATAGTTTTTTATCTTTGGCATCTAACTTCTGTCTGTGGACTGATTGGAACATGTGAACAAGATACATAAATGTCTGAATTGGCTGTAAATATTAGACCAACCTGGGGGCTTTCCATGACTATTGCAGGTTTTATCAAAACCTAGGAACCCTGCAGAATAACCAAGCCACATCGCACAAACACCATTTAACTTACCTCCTGTGTGAAGTCTACGTGAGCAGAGAGTGACATAATCAGAGTCATTTCACTCATGCATATGAACTCGAGGTAGTCCAGGTCCAAGGGCAGTCGCTGCAATGCCTGCTCCAACCTGGACTGCAGTCGGTCCAGAATATGCCTGCCCACCATCATGTCCTGCCATAGAGGAATTGAAGAGGTTATCATTTATACCTCCCCAATAAGCAAGTGTATAATACATTCTGTGCAATTTATGAACTCCAAAAATATACAGATGTAGCCTATCTATCATAAAATCTAAACATTAGCAACACCAAATAGACTCCTGTGGGAGTATCCATCACAAAAGGTACGCTGCCTGTCAGGTAGGGATATAACGGTCAAATCTTGTAAATATAACTCTGCAGAGTGATAAAAAGTCATTTTGAGACCAAAAAGAAACATCCAGTATCCAAATGTCTTTATAAGCCTTAATGTAAGCCAGATATAAATCACCATCTATCCAACAACGATAAACACAGATTAAAAAAAAAATAACATTTGATGATTATAGTCAACACACGATCGTCATTGTCGTCTCACATATATGAGCCACATACCAGCGTTTCTTCATTCCGGTCCTCAGGACCCACTGCCCTGCATGTTTTATGTTCCCTGCTCCAACACACCTGATTCAAATGAATGGCTCCTTATCAGGCCACTGCTGAGCTTGATGGCGAGCTGATAATTTGAATCAGGTGTGGTGAGTGGAGGAGGGAAACATCGAAACACTGAGCTACGCTTTTCAAATTGAACAGACTGTGCGCGCTCCCGCGTACCGGAAATCAATTTCTGGCAGCAATCAACTTTTGGCACGGCACCTGTCATTTCACATCATTAGGCCTATATGACCGCTTATATGACAACATTGAGAAACTTTTGCAACATCGTGAAATTGCCGATATCTTTAATTAACTTACCTGAGCAGAAGCGTTTGACTCCATCCTGTTTTTCCTCCATCAGTACCAACGTGTGCCCACTGAGTGTCGTTGGCGCTGAGATCCCGGCCGGCAGAAATTGCTGCTCCTTCATTGGATGGTTGGTTGGCGCGTGGGTGGGCACCGGGTTGATTGGCAAGTCAGTAAGCAACATGCTGATTGGCTATTCACTCAGGCGTCAAAATAGGGTAAAAATTCGTACTCGTAACTTGAGTTTTGTAAACTTGTAGCTTCAGGGTCGTACTTGAAGGTCGGATTTAGTTTTACACATGCACAAACTGTTTTTATAACTTCAAAACTTTGTTACATGTGCACAAAATGTTTTTACAACTTCAAAACTTTGTTACAAATGCACAAAATGTTTTTACATAGACACAAAATATTTGTACAACTTCAAAACTTTATTACACATGTGAACATCATTGTACAAGTACAAAATCTTTCTGACCCTTTTTTGATCCCATATTTTTCGTTCTATGCTGTCATTTCTGTACAGAAATCGAGAGCACTGTACTGAGTACTAACCAAATAAACACATGGTGAAAGCTGGTAAGTACTTTGCTAGTTGTACTCCATGTCAGAAATCCAGTGTGCGTACGACCTGTCTAAGAACGTTTGATGAATGCCGATTTTTTTTGTACTTGGGCACATTCTAAATTTCACTCCTACGACAGGATTTAGAAGGGATTCTACGCACTAATGATAAATGAGGGCCCAGGACCTTCCCTCAGGCCTCCTTACCGTGCAACTGATCCAAAATATCTCCCCTGGGGGGAATCTACATGATATTCTGACCAGATGCCCATACCGCCTGATCTGGCTTCATTCAAAGAAGAGTGGCAGAAACTGTATTCTCAGCGTATTCCAGATGACTACGCTTATCACCCTGATCCAAGAGGGTGAGCCTAATCACCACAGAGTGGAAGATGATTTCAGCCCTTATGCATTCGGAATCTCATTCATTTAGTCACCACTCATAAGGAGTGACCAGAGGTGAGCGTTGGAAGGAAGATCGACTGGTAGAACGAGCTCCTCCAGTCGTGGTCAAAATGGTCTGATCCCTAAACTCTTCCACTTGAGGCAGCAACTGGTTCTAAGCAAGAAGAGGGTCCTCGACCCTTTTCCAACTGAGGATCAGAGCCTCAGACTTGGAGGTACAATTTTATTCCTGGCTGTTTCACACTTGGCACCAGACCACCCCTGTACCGGCCGGATAACTCAGGTGAGACCATGTGGCCTAACGGACAAGGCGTCTGACTTAGGATCAGAAGATTGAGGGTACGAGTCCCTTCGTGGTTGTCTTGTTTAGTTGTATGCTGTCATATATGTACAGAAATCAAGAGCACTGTACTGAGTACTAACCAAATAAACACATGGTGAAAGCTGGTAAGTACTTTGCCAGTTGTACTCCATGTCAGAAATCCTCTGAATTGCATGCCATTAAAGTCAGAGGATTTTACCTGTCTGTTACTGGTAAAAAAAATCCAAAGTTAAGCTGATGTTGCGCAGTGATCTTGGCTTCCCCATACTGCCTACACTCAAGCTATACAAAAAGATGAGAGACTTGAATGAGTAAGTTCTATCACGTCGAGTCATTGTAGGATATAACAAATGATAAAATAATTGCATTGAAAGCATTTTTTGAAGAACAAAAAGTCTTTCAACTCACCTGCTGATAACATCCAAATCCGCAATACCAAAGGCAAGCCGTATAGAATGTTTGTGTGACTTACAGTTTTTCTCGATTGGTTTGGCTCATTTCTTGAAACTAAGATGACATTCTCAAAATGACATGGACAAATCCCCAAACTAACAGGCGGTGTCTCAGAACAGAATGGCATTTCTCATTGCTTTCATCAAATTTCAAATGCTTTGTACATGTCTCAAGCACTTAGTACATCTTTGCAAATGGTTATGTACAAGTGGCCTACATTTAACACAATCAGCCTACATTTAGAACATTTCCCAAAAAAAGTGCATCTTGCTGATCTATCCCAATTGGTTGGTTCTCAGTGTAATGGTTGTTCTCTCAAAAACATGTCAGCACAATTTCATTGTATAAGTCATCATCTGCAGAATAGTCTGCTCAATTGTCAAAATTCTTTAAGAAATTGGAATACAATACAGTACACATATTATGGCCAAACAGACTGCAGCGGATGGATGGCCCGGAAGATGAGGAGGGTGACCAGGAGCAAGAGGGAAGTGACACAGAGTAGTCAGAATATTACTGTATTTCATTTGTGATGCTTGACTGGGTTTTTTTTTTTACTGTAACATAGGCTACTGTAATGTATTTTGGTTTTGGTTTTGGTTCTTGCAGGTTTTTGTATTTTGTATACATAGGCCTATATTGTATACCTTTTTCTTTGTAGTTTTTTTCTTTCAGTAATGTGTAAAAATGTACTTGTGAATAAAAATAGTTACAATTTCCTCAGCAGAATGAGTGCAGTGTGTGTGGTGTGAAAATTGTATTCCTTTAGCTAGACCTTTTCCATAAAGACAAAACATCTAATCATTTTGACTTGCAGTGCTTACACAATGCCAAATGGACAATGCATTTTGGAAGCACTGATGATTTGTGTGAGAAAGGAATTTAGTTTTGACACATGGGTAAACTATTTTTGGAGCGATATGAGCATGTGATGAGGATCCATGTAGTTGTGCTGCACCGTCCAGTTTATTTTGACAGGAGGACAAAATGAATGAAAATGTGCCAAAGCAATTGAGAAGGATCTATGCCATTTTTATGGTACTGACTATTTATATGGGACAGGGACTTAATTTTGAAGCAAGAATGAACGTTTTGGGAGACATATGACATTTTGCTGGTTATCTCAAGTGTTGCGAAGAACTGCAAGTCTGTTTGGCCAAATGACCCTATAGTTATAGGAATGTCATCTCAGTTTCAAGAAATGAGCCAAACCAATCGAGAAAAACTGTAAATAGGTAACAGAGAAAACACTGAGAGCACTTATTCTCGCACAAATTTGCTCATAGGGCTACTAAAAATCAGGCCGGTTAGCTCAGCTGGTCAGAGCGTGGTGCTAATAAAGCCAAGGTCATGGGTTCAATCCCCATACTGGCCACGAACATCAGCAACAACAGCACATGTGTAGGCGCCCTTCCATAACACATGACTTTTAAAGATATATTTGATGCTGCTTGTCCTGGAACGGATCACAGGGGAAGCAATGTGAGCAGACATCCCTTGCCCCGATTCTCACAGGACATAATCTACACCTCTTCTCGGGTGGACACACAGAAATACCAATGCAAGACCAGCATGGTTTATTTCTTGTGAGTCCTGGACCTTCCCTCAGGCCTCCTCACCGTGCAACTGATCCAAAATATCTCCCCTGGGGGGAATCTACATGATATTCTGACCAGATGCCCATACCGCCTGATCTGGCTTCATTCAAAGAAGAGCGGCAGAGACTGTATTCTCAGCGTATTCCAGATGACTACGCCTATCACCCTGATCCAAGAGGGTGAACCTAATCACCACAGAGTGGAAGATGATTTCAGCCCTTATGCATTCGCAATCTCATTCATTTAGTCACCACTCATAAGGAGTTACCAGAGGTGAGCGTTGGAAGGAAGATCGACTGGTAGAACGAGATCCTCCAGTCGTGGTCAAAATGGTCTGATCCCTAAACTCTTCCACTTGAGGCAGCAACTGGTTCTAAGGAAGAAGAGGGCCCTCAACCCTTTTCCAACTGAGGATCAGAGCCTCAGACTTGGAGGTACAATTTTATTCCTGGCTGTTTCAGACTTGGCAGCAGACCACCCCTGTACCGGCCGGATGACTCAGGTGAGACCATGTGGCCTAACGGAGAAGGCGTCTGACTTCGGATCAGAAGATTGAGGGTTCGAGTCCCTTCGTGGTTGTCTTGTTTAGTTGTATGCTGTCATATATGTACAGAAATCAAGAGCACTGTACTGAGTACTAACCAAATAAACACATGGTGAAAGCTGGTAAGTAGTTTGCTAGTTGTACTCCATGTCAGAAATCCTCTGAATGGCATGCCATTAAAGTCGGAGGATTTTACCAGTCTGTTACTGGTAAAAAAATCCAAAGTTAAGCTGATGTTGCGCAATGATCTTGGCTTCCCCATACTGCCTACGCTAAAGCTATAAAAAAAAAGATGAGAGACTTGAATGAGTAAGTTCTATCATGTCGAGTCATTGTAGCATATAACAAATGACAAAATAATTGCATTGAAAGCATTTTTTGAAGAACTAAAAGTCTTTCAACTCACCTGCTGATAACATCCAAATCCGCAATACCAAAGGGAAGCTGTATAGAATGTTTGTGTGACTTAAATAGGTAACAGAGAAAACACTGAGAGCACTTATTCTCGCATGGTTTATTTCTTGTGAGTCCTGGACCTTCCCTCAGGCCTCCTCACCGTGCAACTGATCCAAAATATCTCCCCTGGGGGGAATCTACATGATATTCTGACCAGATGCCCATCCCGCCTGATCTGGCTTCATTCAAAGAAGAGTGGCAGAGACTGTATTCTCAGCGTATTCCAGATGACTACGCCTATCACCCTGATCCAAGAGGGTGAGCCCAATCACCCCAGAGTGGAAGATGATTTCAGCCCTTATGCATTCGCAATCTCATTCATTTAGTCACCACCAGGGCTTGAAAACGAAATTATTTTTCAATCGTTCCGTTCCGAACGGTTCAGGCATGTTTAACGTTTTCGTTCTTGCGTTCCGCCACCAACATATCGTTCCTGAACCGGTTCGGAACGTAAAATATCGTTTGTTCTTATCGTTCCGGCAGTGTTTGGCGGGCCTATCAAGTCTACGTGTGTGGACTTTACCTTAGAATAGACGTACTCATTAGTATTTGCCCTTGATTTACACCGTAGCTCTATGCCCAAAAATAATAAATCACCGGCAGCATCCAAAAACATTCAGATGGGCTAAAGCTGCGTCGACGTCACTTCCTTGATCTGGGAGCTTCAATGTAAGATGAGGGTTGATCTACTACTGTAGACAACAAAGTATATGCTATATTCTACATGAATTTTTATGTTGTAGAGTTGTGAATTTATTTTATCAATGGAGAAATTGAGCAGCCTTGCTTTGTTGTCTACAGTAGTAGATCAACCCTCATCTTACTTTGAAGCTCCCTGATCAAGAAAGTGACGTCGACGCAGCTTTAGCAGCAGAGAAGCTATCAGGCTTGTGTTGATAATAATAAACTCCTGGACTATGTACAAACTTCCAAATGCATCGTTTTGTGAGTACAGACCATATTTGTACTACTGTAGAAGTTTGATTGTGATTTTAGCGTGGTCATTTTGGAGATACTGCCAGTGTCCGTTAGCGCTTGTACTAAGCTATTCGGGATAACTCAGTAACTCAGCTGATGTTCAGCCAATATCGGAAAAACTGCGGGTGGGCTACTTGGCTGGATGTCACGGTTCAAATGACCCCAGGGTGAATCTACTCCGAACCATCACTTAACTAGTGGATAACTAGACTAAGTAGGGATAAAAGAAGTGATTCGTGACAGCTGCCTGCATTGAGCCTAGCGGGCAGCGAAGTGAACGCACAACCGGAAGTAGTCTTTTTTTTTCCCCTAACAAAGGCTATGCTTTTGTGAAATTTTATAAAATATATAGAGAACGAAAAAAAAAACGTTATTAACCGGTTTTGTGGATTTCAGAATAACGTTTCTGTTCCGGAACAGTTGAAGACCATTTCGTTTTCGTTTCCGTTTCCGTTCCTCGTAAAATTCCGTTCGTTTTCGGTTTTCGTTTTCGTTCCTTGAACCGGTTCGGAGCCCTGGTCACCACTCATAAGGAGTGACCAGAGGTGAGCGTTGGAAGGAAGATCGACTGGTAGAACGAGCTCCTCCAGTCGTGGTCAAAATGGTCTGATCCCTAAACTCTTCCACTTGAGGCAGCAACTGGTTCTAAGCAAGAAGAGGGCCCTCAAACCTTTTCCAACTGAGGATCAGAGCCTCAGACTTGGAGGCACAATTTTATTCCTGGCTGTTTCAGACTTGGCAGCAGACCACCCCTGTACCGGCCGGATGACTCAGGTGAGAAGATGTGGCCTAACGGAGAAGGTGTCTGACTTAGGATCAGAAGATTGAGTGGATCGAGTCCCTTCGTGGTGGTCTTGTTTAGTTGTATGCTGTCATATATGTACAGAACTCAAGAGCACTGTACCGAGTACTAACCAAATAAACACATGGTGAAAGCTGGTAAGTACTTTGCTAGTTGTACTCCGTGTCAGAAATCCTCTGAATGGCATGCCATTAAAGTCGGAGGATTTTACCAGTCTGTTACTGGTAAAAAAATCCAAAGTTAAGCTGATGTTGCGCAATGATCTTGGCTTCCCCATACTGCTTACACTCAAGCTATAAAAAAAAGATGAGAGACTTGAATGAGTAAGTTCTATCATGTCGAGTCATTGTAGCATATAACAAATGACAAAATAATTGCATTGAAAGCATTTTTTGAAGAACTAAAAGTCTTTCAACTCACCTGCTGATAACATCCAAATCCGCAATACCAAAGGGAAGCTGTATAGAATGTTTGTGTGACTTAAATAGGTAACAGAGAAAACACTGAGAGCACTTATTCTCGCATGGTTTATTTCTTGTGAGTCCTGGACCTTCCCTCAGGCCTCCTCACCGTGCAACTGATCCAAAATATCTCCCCTGGGGGGAATCTACATGATATTCTGACCAGATGCCCATCCCGCCTGATCTGGCTTCATTCAAAGAAGAGTGGCAGAGACTGTATTCTCAGCGTATTCCAGATGACTACGCCTATCACCCTGATCCAAGAGGGTGAGCCCAATCACCCCAGAGTGGAAGATGATTTCAGCCCTTATGCATTCGCAATCTCATTCATTTAGTCACCACCAGGGCTTGAAAACGAAATTATTTTTCAATCGTTCCGTTCCGAACGGTTCAGGCATGTTTAACGTTTTCGTTCTTGCGTTCCGCCACCAACATATCGTTCCTGAACCGGTTCGGAACGTAAAATATCGTTTGTTCTTATCGTTCCGGCAGTGTTTGGCGGGCCTATCAAGTCTACGTGTGTGGACTTTACCTTAGAATAGACGTACTCATTAGTATTTGCCCTTGATTTACACCGTAGCTCTATGCCCAAAAATAATAAATCACCGGCAGCATCCAAAAACATTCAGATGGGCTAAAGCTGCGTCGACGTCACTTCCTTGATCTGGGAGCTTCAATGTAAGATGAGGGTTGATCTACTACTGTAGACAACAAAGTATATGCTATATTCTACATGAATTTTTATGTTGTAGAGTTGTGAATTTATTTTATCAATGGAGAAATTGAACAGCCTTGCTTTGTTGTCTACAGTAGTAGATCAACCCTCATCTTACTTTGAAGCTCCCTGATCAAGAAAGTGACGTCGACGCAGCTTTAGCAGCAGAGAAGCTATCAGGCTTGTGTTGATAATAATAAACTCCTGGACTATGTACAAACTTCCAAATGCATCGTTTTGTGAGTACAGACCATATTTGTACTACTGTAGAAGTTTGATTGTGATTTTAGCGTGGTCATTTTGGAGATACTGCCAGTGTCCGTTAGCGCTTGTACTAAGCTATTCGGGATAACTCAGTAACTCAGCTGATGTTCAGCCAATATCGGAAAAACTGCGGGTGGGCTACTTGGCTGGATGTCACGGTTCAAATGACCCCAGGGTGAATCTACTCCGAACCATCACTTAACTAGTGGATAACTAGACTAAGTAGGGATAAAAGAAGTGATTCGTGACAGCTGCCTGCATTGAGCCTAGCGGGCAGCGAAGTGAACGCACAACCGGAAGTAGTCTTTTTTTTTCCCCTAACAAAGGCTATGCTTTTGTGAAATTTTATAAAATATATAGAGAACGAAAAAAAAAACGTTATTAACCGGTTTTGTGGATTTCAGAATAACGTTTCTGTTCCGGAACAGTTGAAGACCATTTCGTTTTCGTTTCCGTTTCCGTTCCTCGTAAAATTCCGTTCGTTTTCGGTTTTCGTTTTCGTTCCTTGAACCGGTTCGGAGCCCTGGTCACCACTCATAAGGAGTGACCAGAGGTGAGCGTTGGAAGGAAGATCGACTGGTAGAACGAGCTCCTCCAGTCGTGGTCAAAATGGTCTGATCCCTAAACTCTTCCACTTGAGGCAGCAACTGGTTCTAAGCAAGAAGAGGGCCCTCAAACCTTTTCCAACTGAGGATCAGAGCCTCAGACTTGGA
Organism: Odontesthes bonariensis; assembly: GCF_027942865.1. Classification (NCBI taxonomy): domain Eukaryota; kingdom Metazoa; phylum Chordata; class Actinopteri; order Atheriniformes; family Atherinopsidae; genus Odontesthes; species Odontesthes bonariensis. The sequence continues at coordinate 22,006,857 of NC_134513.1, read as the reverse complement.
GGCACAATTTTATTCCTGGCTGTTTCAGACTTGGCAGCAGACCACCCCTGTACCGGCCGGATGACTCAGGTGAGAAGATGTGGCCTAACGGAGAAGGCGTCTGACTTAGGATCAGAAGATTGAGTGGATCGAGTCCCTTCGTGGTGGTCTTGTTTAGTTGTATGGTGTCATATATGTACAGAACTCAAGAGCACTGTACCGAGTACTAACCAAATAAACACATGGTGAAAGCTGGTAAGTACTTTGCTAGTTGTACTCCGTGTCAGAAATCCTCTGAATGGCATGCCATTAAAGTCGGAGGATTTTACCAGTCTGTTACTGGTAAAAAAATCCAAAGTTAAGCTGATGTTGCGCAATGATCTTGGCTTCCCCATACTGCCTACACTCAAGCTATACAAAAAAGATGAGAGACTTGAATGAGTAAGTTCTATCACGTCGAGTCATTGTAGCATATAACAAATGATAAAATAATTGTTTGAAAGCAATTTTTTGAAGAACTAAAAGTCTTTCATCTCACCTGCTGATAACATCCAAATCCGCAATACCAAAGGCAAGCTGTATAGAATGTTTGTGTGACTTAAATAGGTAACAGAGAAAACACTGAGAGCACTTATTCTCGCAAAAATTTGCTCATAGGGCAACTCAAAATGAGGCCAGTTAGCTCAGCTGGTCAGAGCGTGGTGCTAATAACGCCAAGGTCATGGGTTCAATCCCCATACTGGCCACGAATATCAGCAACAACAGCACATGTGTAGGCGCCCTTCCATAACACATGACTTTTAAAGATATATTAATATATTTGATGCTGCTTGTCCTGGAACGGATCACAGGGGAAGCAATGTGAGCAGACATCCCTTGCCCCGATTCTCACAGGACATAATCTACACCTCTTCTCGGGTGGACACACAGAAATACCAATGCAAGACCAGCATGGTTTATTTCTTGTGAGTCCTGGACCTTCCCTCAGGCCTCCTCACCGTGCAACTGATCCAAAATATCTCCCCTGGGGGGAATCTACATGATATTCTGACCAGATGCCCATACCGCCTGATCTGACTTCATTCAAAGAAGAGCGGCAGAGACTGTATTCTCAGCGTATTCCAGATGACTACGCCTATCACCCTGATCCAAGAGGGTGAGCCCAATCACCACAGAGTGGAAGATGATTTCAGCCCTTATGCATTCGCAATCTCATTCATTTAGTCACCACTCATAAGGAGTGACCAGAGGTGAGCGTTGGAAGGAAGATCGACTGGTAGAACGAGATCCTCCAGTCGTGGTCAAAATGGTCTGATCCCTAAACTCTTCCACTTGAGGCAGCAACTGGATCTAAGCAAGAAGAGGGCCCTCAACCCTTTTCCAACTGAGGATCAGAGCCTCAGACTTGGAGGCACAATTTTATTCCTGGCTGTTTCACACTTGGCAGCAGACCACCCCTGTACCGGCCGGATGACTCAGGTGAGACCATGTGGCCTAACGGACAAGGAGTCTGACTTCGGATCAGAAGATTGAGGGTTCGAGTCCCTTCGTGGTTGTCTTGTTTAGTTGTATGCTGTCATATATGTACAGAAATCAAGAGCACTGTACCGAGTACTAACCAAATAAACACATGGGCCCTCATTTATCAAGCCGTCGTAGAAAGCATCGTTGATATGAGCGGAGAACTCGTCGTACGCAGAGGCTCAAGTGAGATTTACAGAACATGCGTACCACACCAATCCCATCGTAAAACAGAGCGGCTGTTGATAAATCCGGCGGCTGAAATCCATCGTAATGATCCTAACCACGCCTTCTACAAAAGGCTGCACCTCTAGAATTTGCGACATGGATAGACGAAAGGCGGCAAAGAAACGCTGTCAACAGCGTTGGCAATGTAAATCGCACACCGGACGAGTTATGTATTTTCCCCTACTGTGATGGTCAATAAAATGTGATAAACTCCAGATTAAATGAAATCTAAAATTCAACGATGTTTTTCTCCAATAAGATCAGGAAGAAGTGGTCCGATATGAAATTTGCCACCAAAGAAGGTCGCAGCTCTCCGACGCAGCATGTCACAAACAGGGGGGGGGGGAGCTCCGATCCAGGTTTGGATTTGAGTGCCTTGGAGGAGAGGGTGGCTGGCCTGATCGGAGCTACGTCTTTTTTCCTTGAATAACAGAATGCTTACCAAAAGTCAGAATCGCTGAATAAGTTCCTCTCTCCTCATGAGCGCTCTTGGCTGTGCAGGCTGGTGGTAGGGATCTCTGGGTACGGGGTCCTCTGGATGTACATCTGGAAATGGCACTCCGCATGCAATAATAATATTGCATACCTTTTCGGGCGTATATAGAAGGGTTCCCCCGCAGCCGAGAGACAGATCCACCTGCCCTTTAGGAGCCCTGTACACCTCTCCACAGTGGCAAGCGTACTATGCGCAGTGTTAAAGCGCCTCTCCTGTACGGCTCATAAGCCACTCATCATTTTCCCGAAAGAAATCCTGGCGGTCCCGGAACACTCTCTCGCGCCTGATGCGCGCGTTCAGGTCCTCTAACAAAGCCAGATCTGCCATCGTTTCGCCATTACCGCGCCGCTAGAATCACCTTTTAAATAGGCGGTTGAATAATGAGCCATCACTCTTCCAATTACGGAGTTGTACTTGTTTAATTTTTTTATTTATTTAATTTGCGTTTATGTTTATATTTATGTTGAAGTCAAATAAAACATGGGCCTTCTTTGAAGTGATAAGTCTGTAATTTTAACCTAGGGATTTGTTGCGACTCCTGAGGCACGCACTAGTGATGCTGCTGTTTATGTATGCTATTGCAGTCACCGCAAGTCAAAATGGAAAAGTGCGTACACGGCCTCAGACCTGTCGTGGCGATTTCATCTTTCCTGCGCTCACGATGGATTTGATAAATGCCAACCTTTGCGCAGAAAAGAACGTACACACGACCTACGCACGTTTTTCGTCTTACGCAAGTTTGATAAATGAGGGCCATGGTGACAGCTGGTAAGTACTTTGCTAGTTGTACTCCGTGTCAGAAATCCTCTGAATGGCATGCCATTAAAGTCGGAGGATTTTACCAGTCTGTTACTGGTAAAAAAATCCAAAGTTAAGCTGATGTTGCGCAATGATCTTGGCTTCCCCATACTGCCTACACTCAAGCTATAAAAAAAAGATGAGAGACTTGAATGAGTAAGTTCTATCACGTCGAGTCATTGTAGCATATAACAAATGATAAAATAATTGTTTGAAAGCAATTTTTTGAAGAACTAAAAGTCTTTCATCTCACCTGCTGATAACATCCAAATCCGCAATACCAAAGGCAAGCTGTATAGAATGTTTGTGTGACTTAAATAGGTAACAGAGAAAACACTGAGAGCACTTATTCTCGCACAAATTTGCTCATAGGGCAACTCAAAATCAGGCCGGTTAGCTAGGCTGGTCAGAGCGTGGTGCTAATAACGCCAAGGTCATGGGTTCAATCCCCATACTGGCCACGAATATCAGCAACAACAGCACATGTGTAGGCGCCCTTCCATAACACATGACTTTTAAAGATATATCAATATATTTGATGCTGCTTGTCCTGGAACGGATCACAGGGGAAGCAATGTGAGCAGACATCCCTTGCCCCGATTCTCACAGGACATAATCTACACCTCTTCTCGGGTGGACACACAGAAATACCAATGCAAGACCAGCATGGTTTATTTCTTGTGAGTCCTGGACCTTCCCTCAGGCCTCCTCACCGTGCAACTGATCCAAAATATCTCCCCTGGGGGGAATCTACATGATATTCTGACCAGATGCCCATACCGCCTGATCTGGCTTCATTCAAAGAAGAGCGGCAGAGACTATATTCTCAGCGTATTCCAGATGACTACGCTTATCACCCTGATCCAAGAGGGTGAGCCTAATCACCACAGAGTGGAAGATGATTTCAGCCCTTATGCATTCGCAATCTCATTCATTTAGTCACCACTCATAAGGAGTGACCAGAGGTGAGTGTTGGAAGGAAGATCGACTGGTAGAACGAGATCCTCCAGTCGTGGTCAAAATGGTCTGATCCCTAAACTCTTCCACTTGAGGCAGCAACTGGTTCTAAGCAAGAAGAGGGCCCTCAACCCTTTTCCAACTGAGGATCAGAGCCTCAGACTTGGAGGCACAATTTTATTCCTGGCTGTTTCACACTTGGCAGCAGACCACCCCTGTACCGGCCGGATGACTCAGGTGAGACCATGTGGCCTAACGGACAAGGCGTCTGACTTCGGATCAGAAGATTGAGGGTTCGAGTCCCTTCGTGGTTGTCTTGTTTAGTTGTATGCTGTCATATATGTACAGAAATCAAGAGCACTGTACTGAGTACTAACCAAATAAACACATGGTGAAAGCTGGTAAGTACTTTGCTAGTTGTACTCCGTGTCAGAAATCCTCTGAATGGTATGCCATTAAAGTCGGAGGATTTTACCAGTCTGTTACTGGTAAAAAAATCCAAAGTTAAGCTGATGTTGCGCAATGATCTTGGCTTCCCCATACTGCCTACACTCAAGCTATAAAAAAAAGATGAGAGACTTGAATGAGTAAGTTCTATCGCGTCGAGTCATTGTAGCATATAACAAATGATAAACAAATTGCTTTGAAAGCAATTTTTTGAAGAACTAAAAGTCTTTCATCTCACCTGCTGATAACATCCAAATCCGCAATACCAAAGGCAAGCTGTATAAAATGTTTGTGTGACTTAAATAGGTAACAGCAGTAGCGAACCGTGAGCACTACGGCTGGGCCTTCACCTCAGCCCTCATTGCTGAAGAAAAAAAATCATTGCCGGAAAAAAGGCTATCCAAGCTAGCCACAACATTGGTTTCGTCTTCCGACAAAATTTAATTTCCTTCGGGATTAATAAAGTATCTCCAATCTAATTAAATAAATAAAAAACGAGCACAGACCGCTCATACAGTCAATGGCACGTACCCATAGAAAAAATACACGATCACACACACACATCACACAACCTGACTATCGACTGCTAACCTACACAAACCCACACACAAAATGGCTCGGCGGCCAGCAATCAGATAAACCAATGAAGTGAATCAATCCTGTGAAATAATGAAAACATGTGAATGAAACCTGCACTCACCCATTATGAAGTTAAGTCTGCCCCTCCATAATCTTGCCCCTGCTCAGCTAACTCTGACGTCGGGTATGGTTGGTAACGTTACTGCGGCTAGCATTAGCAACTAGGCTGCTAGGCTTGCTAAATCAGTAAGCATGAGGCTACTGAAGAAAGCTGGTCTTTTTAGTTACGTTATATTATCATCTTTCTTCTAGGCTATAAGTTAACCTATTTTTACGGCCTCTGGCCCTAACCTGACGAGCTAGCTGTCAAATCACCGGAAGTTTTCACCGGAAGTACTGGCGCACACACAAAAGTTTGAACGTCAACCGCTTCACTCTGCACGCTTTTTGGACTTCCCGAAGGCCTACGATCTTTTTTTTTTGTCCCGCCCACTTCAAATCAAACCGTGATTGGTCAATTTCCCCATCACTCTCCAAACCAAAACACATAGCTTGGCCTTCCCCGAGATGCGTGAAGTCCTAACCAATTAATGAGCCGGTTAATTTTGCTTCGATAGAGATGGACGATTCTGATTGGATAGTATGTTTCAGGACAGTAACCCTTTCATTGCTGATGTGAATTTGACAGTAAACTTAACTTTGGAACATAGATTAGCGAGAATGTAGTATTAAATGTATTGTATTAAATTAAATGAGAGTGATTGAGTTTTTTTATGTATACATATATTATTATTTAATAATAATATGTTTTTGTTCTGAATTTTTTAAGGCCTTCTCTGAAGGCGTAGAAGGCCCTGAGGGTTCCCCTCTGGGTAACAGAGAAAACACTGAGGGCACTTATTCTCGCAAAAATTTGCTCATAGGGCAACTCAAAATCAGGCCAGTTAGCTCAGCTGGTCAGAGCGTGGTGCTAATAACGCCAAGGTCATGGGTTCAATCCCCATACTGGCCACGAATATCAGCAACAACAGCACATGTGTAGGCGCCCTTCCATAACACATGACTTTTAAAGATATATTAATATATTTGATGCTGCTTGTCCTGGAACGGATCACAGGGGAAGCGGTGTGAGCAGACATCCCTTGCCCCGATTCTCACAGGACATAATCTACACCTCTTCTCGGGTGGACACACAGAAATACCAATGCAAGACCAGCAATGTATTATTTCTTGTGAGTCCTGGACCTTCCCTCAGGCCTCCTCACCGTGCAACTGATCCAAAATATCTCCCCTGGGGGGAATCTACATGATATTCTGACCAGATGCCCATACCGCCTGATCTGGCTTCATTCAAAGAAGAGCGGCAGAGACTGTATTCTCAGCGTATTCCAGATGACTACGCCTATCACCCTGATCCAAGAGGGTGAGCCTAATCACCACAGAGTGGAAGATGATTTCAGCCCTTATGCATTCACAATCTCATTCATTTAGTCACCACTCGTAAGGAGTGACCAGAGGTGAGCGTTGGAAGGAAGATCGACTGGTAGAACGAGATCCTCCAGTCGTGGTCAAAATGGTCTGATCCCTAAACTCTTCCACTTGAGGCAGCAACTGGTTCTAAGCAAGAAGAGGGCCCTCAACCCTTTTCCAACTAAGGATCAGAGCCTCAGAATTGGAGGCACAATTTTATTCCTGGCTGTTTCACACTTGGCAGCAGACCACCCCTGTACCGGCCAGATGACTCAGGTGAGACCATGTGGCCTAACGGACAAGGCGTCTGACTTAGAATCAGAAGATTGAGGGTTCGAGTCCCTTCGTGGTTGTCTTGTTTAGTTGTATGCTGTCATATATGTACAGAAATCAAGAGCACTGTACTGAGTACTAACCAAATAAACACATGGTGAAAGCTGGTAAGTACTTTGCTAGTTGTACTCCGTGTCAGAAATCCTCTGAATGGCATGCCATTAAAGTCGGAGGATTTTACCAGTCTGTTACTGGTAAAAAAGATCCAAAGTTAAGCTGATGTTGCGCAATGATCTTGGCTTCCCCATACTGCCTATACACAAGCTATACAAAAAAGATGAGAGACTTGAATGAGTAAGTTCTATCACGTCGAGTCATTGTAGCATATAACAAATGATAAAATAATTGCTTTGAAAGCAATTTTTTGAAGAACTAAAAGTCTTTCATCTCACCTGCTGATAACATCCAAATCCGCAATACCAAAGGCAAGCTGTATAGAATGTTTGTGTGACTTAAATAGGTAACAGAGAAAACACTGAGAGCACTTATTCTCGCACAAATTTGCTCATAGGGCAACTCAAAATCAGGCCGGTTAGCTAGGCTGGTCAGAGTGTGGTGCTAATAAAGCCAAGGTCATGGGTTCAATCCCCATACTGGCCACGAATATCAGCAACAACAGCACATGTGTAGGCGCCCTTCCATAACACATGACTTTTAAAGATATATCAATATATTTGATGCTGCTTGTCCTGGAACGGATCACAGGGGAAGCAATGTGAGCAGACATCCCTTGCCCCGATTCTCACAAGACATAATCTACACCACTTCTCGGGTGGACACACAGAAATACCAATGCAAGACCAGCATGGTTTATTTCTTGTGAGTCCTGGACCTTCCCTCAGGCCTCCTCACCGTGCAACTGATCCAAAATATCTCCCCTGGGGGGAATCTACATGATATTCTGACCAGATGCCCATACCGCCTGATCTGGCTTCATTCAAAGAAGAGCGGCAGAGACTGTATTCTCAGCGTATTCCAGATGACTACGCCTATCACCCTGATCCAAGAGGGTGAGCCTAATCACCACAGAGTGGAAGATGATTTCAGCCCTTATGCATTCACAATCTCATTCATTTAGTCACCACTCATAAGGAGTGACCAGAGGTGAGCGTTGGAAGGAAGATCGACTGGTAGAACGAGATCCTCCAGTCGTGGTCAAAATGGTCTGATCCCTAAACTCTTCCACTTGAGGCAGCAACTGGTTCTAAGCAAGAAGAACCAGTTGCAGTTTTCCAACTGAGGATCAGAGCCTCACACTTGGAGGTACAATTTTATTCCTGGCTGTTTCAGACTTGGCAGCAGACCACCCCTGTACCGGCCGGATGACTCAGGTGAGACCATGTGGCCTAACGGACAAGGAGTCTGACTTCGGATCAGAAGATTGAGGGTTCGAGTCCCTTCGTGGTTGTCTTGTTTAATTGTAAGCTGTCATTACTGTAAATAAATCAAGAGCACTGTACTGAGTACTAACCAAATAAACACATGGTGAAAGCTGGTAAGTACTTTGCTAGTTGTACTCCATGTCAGAAATCCTCTGAATGGCATATCATTAAAGTCGGAGTATTTTACCAGTCTGTTACTGGTAAAAAAATCCAAAGTTAAACTGATGTTACGCAATAATCTTGGCTTCCCCATACTGCCTATACTCAAGCTATACAAAGATGAGAAACTTGGATGAGTAAGTCATTGTAGCATATAACAAATGATAAAATAATTGCATTGAAAGCATTATTTGAAGAACTAGAAGTCTTTCAACTCACCTGCTGATAACATCCAAATCTGCAATACCAAAGGCAAGCTGTATAGAATGTTTGTGTGACTTAAATAGGTAACAGAGAAAACACTGAGAGCACTTATTCTCGCACAAATTTGCTCATAGGGCAACTGAAAATCAGGCCGGTTGGCTCAGCTGGTCAGAGCGTGGTGCTAACATCAGCAACAACAGCACACATGTAGGTGCCCTTCCTTAAGACATGACTTTCAAAGATATATCAATATATTTGATGCTGCTTGTCCTGGAACGGATAACAAGGGAAGCAATGTGAGCAGACATCCCTAGCCCCGCTTCTCACAGGACATAATCAACACCTCTTCTCGGGTGGAGAGAAACCAATGCAACACCAGCAATGTATTATTTTGAAGGAGTTCAAGTATCTCTGGGTCTTGTTCACGAGTGAGGGACGAAGGGAGCAGGAGATTGACAGGCGGATCGGTGCGGCGTCTGCAGTGATGCGGGCTCTGCAACGGCCCGTCGTGGTGAAGAAGGAGCTGAGCCAGAAGACGAAGCTCTCGATTTACCGGTCAGTATATGTTCCTACCCTCACCTATGGTCACGAGCTGTGGGTAGTGACCGAAAGAACGAGATCGCGAATACAAGCGGCCGAAATGACTTTCCTCCGCAGGGTGTCTGGGCTCTCCCTTAGAGATAGGGTGAGAAGCTCGGTCATCTTGGAAGGGCTCGGAGTAGATCCGCTGCTCTTCCGCATCGAGAGGAGTCAGATGAGGTGGCTCGGGCATCTGGTGAGAATGCCTCCTGGACGCCTCCCCGGTGAGGTGTTCCGGGCCCGTCCCACTGGGAGGACGCCCCGGGGAAGACCCAGGAGACGTTGGAGAGACTATGTCTCTCGGCTGGCCTGGGAACGCCTCGGGGTCCCCCAAGAAGAGCTGGAGGAAGTGGCCGGGGACACGGACGTCTGGGTTTCTCTAATTAGGCTGCTGCACCCGAGACCCGATCCCCGGACAAGCAGCAGATAATGGATGGATTAATGGGCTCCCTTATAGTTGGCTTAAAGTTATCTTTGATAGTGTGGCCGAGTGGTCTAAAGAGCTGGATTTAGGCTCCAGTCTCTGTGGCGGCGTGGGTTCAAATCCCTACAGAGAGTCCTTAATAAAGCTTATACATTAATGTCACACACAACTAAAGAGTCCCTTCAGGGTCACAGAATAAACAGTGAAACAGCACATACAAAAAAAATGGATGTTACCACTGTGACATTGGCGGCTGGCAAGCTATCTTTTCCAAGGCTCATGTTTGTTTTTGCCCGTTACTCTTTGGGGTTTTGTAAATGCAGGTCATGGATATGGCTGAGGACAGCGAGATGCTATGCGTGGTCAGTCAGTAGGTCTAACATTTGTACACTATGACTCAGAGGGCAAACCATTAATACTGCACTGTTTAAAGCCTTAATGCAATGAATCCTAAGAAAATCATCCCAGTGGAGATGTAATGTTGGGGATACTAGCCATAGAGACCAAAGTCATTTGAAGTAGCAGATTTTAAACTTCTGTATATCTACTAATGAGATTGGCCTGTTAACATAGTGGTGTAAAGGGATTGAACTGAAAACGGACTGAAGACGCCATTGAAAGTACTGCGGTGACTGCTAATGTTGTGATGGTAACTTGGAGGTTCCTAGATTTCCAAAACCTTAACCAAGACACATGGAAGCTGAGTTGCACAGCGCTTGTTCCGAGGTGCTTTAAATCCTCAAATGTATCTCCCAACACAATTTCCTGTCTTACGCCTACAGACTAAAATGCAAAAGCAGAGTGGCGCAGTGGAAGCTTGCTGGGCCCATAACCCAGAGGTCGATGGATCGAGACCATCCTCTGCTAGTCGATCATCTTGTTGAGTTCCACCAGTTTATACTATTCTCTTGCTATGCTCTCTTCTGTAAAGATTTCATGGCGTTAGATGAAGAGCACAAGAAATATCTATGGGTGTTGCACAGTGGCAAGACCACAACTGGTACTCATCAGTTGTTATTCTGAGTTGGAAAAGTTTCATCTTACAGGGTCTACTGACAACTGTTGATTACAATCCTTCAGTTCAGTCCGTCTCTTAAAGGTGACGCTCCCTTGTAGTTGGATCAAATATATATTTGGTAGTGTTGCCGAGTTGTCTAAGGCGCTGGATTTAGACTCCAGTCTCTGTGGAGGCGTGGGTTCAAATCCCACCACTGCCAATGTGGCTGCTTTCTTGGTGGCAGTTTCACAATCAAAAGTACAAATCAGTTTAAAAAAAAACATCGCCATGAAGAAGATGGAACTCACAGGAAATCATACACATCTGCTGGTCCTTTGGGGAGGTAACCCATATGTCAAGTCCACTTCCACTTTCATCCTCTGATAAGGTTCAAACATGAATCCCAAATCTTTTTAGGTGCCCCTTTCAGTCTTAATGTTTGACAACAGAAAGAGAGCTCATTTTACCCAATCTAACCTGTTACTGACATTTTGAAGAACTTCAGTTTCTTCTACTGCCAGAGATAAAGGGGACCTTGGTCAGAAATCATTTTTATATGTGGAACTACAGAGAGTCCTTAATAAAGCTTATACATTAATGTCACACACAACTAAAGAGTCCCTTCAGGGTCACAGAATAAACAGTGAAACAGCACATGCAAGAAAATGGATGTTACCACTGTGACATTGGCAGCTGGCTGGCAAGCTATCTTTTCCAAGGCTCATGTTTGTTTTTGGTCGTTACTCTTTGGGGTTTTGTAAATGCAGGTCATGGTTATGGCTGAGGACAGCGAGATGCTATGCGTGGTCAGTCAGTAGGTCTAACATTTGTACACTATGACTCAGAGGGCAAACCATTAATTCTGCACTGTTTAAAGCCTTGATGCAATGAATCCTGAGAAAATCATCCCAGTGGAGATGCAATGTTGGGGATACTAGCCATAGAGACCAAAGTCATTTGAAGTAGCAGATTTTAAACTTCTGTATATCTACTAATGAGGGTGGCCTGTTAACGTAGTGGTGTAAAGGGATTGAACTGAAAACGGCCTGAAGACGCCATTGAAAGTACTGCGGTGACTGCTAATGTTGTGATGGTAACTTGGAGGTTCCTAGATTTCCAAAACCTTAACCAAGACACATGGAAGCTGAGTTGCACAGCGCTTGTTCCGAGGTGCTTTAAATCCTCAAATGTATCTCCCAACACAATTTCCTGTCTGACGTCTACAGACTGAGATGCAAAAGCAGAGTGGCGCAGCTGAAGCGTGCTGGGCCCATAACCCAGAGGTAGATGGATCGAAACCATCCTCTGCTAGTTGATCATCTTGTTGAGTTCCACCAGTTTATACTATTCTCTTGCTATGCTCTCTTCTGTAAAGATTTCATGGCATTAGATGAATAGCACAAGAAATATCTATGGGTGTTGCACAGTGGCAAGACTACAACTGGTACTCATCAGTTGTTATTCTGAGTTAGAAAAGTTTCATCTTACAGGGTCTACTGACAACTGTTGATTACAATCCTTCAGTTCAGTCCATCTTTTAAAGGTGATGCTCCCTTGTAGTTGGCTCAAAGGTATCTTTGGTAGTGTGGCCGAGTGGTCTAAGGTGCTGGATTTAGGCTCCAGTCTCTGTGGAGGTATGGGTTCAAATCCTACCACTGTCAATAAGGCTGCTTTCTTGGTGGCAGTTTTACAATCAAAAGTACAAATCAGTTTAAAAAAAACATCGCCATGAAGAAGATGTAACTCACAGGAAATCATACACATGTGCTGGTCCTTTGGGGAGGTAACCCATATGTCAAGTCCACTTCCACTTTCATCCTCTGATAAGGTTCAAACATAAATCCCAAATCTTTTTAGGTGCCCCTTTCAGTCTTAATGTGTGACAACAGAAAGAAAGCTCATTATACCCAGTCTAACTTGTTACTGACATTTTGAAGAACTTCAGTTTCTTTTACTGCCAGAGATAAAGGGGACCTTGGTCAGAAATAATTTTTATATGTGGAACTACAGAGAGTCCTTAATAAAGCTTATACGTTAATGTCACACACAACTAAAGAGTCCCTTCAGGGTCACAGAATAAACAGGGAAACAGCACATGCAAAAAAAATGGATGTTACCACTGTGACATTGGCAGCTGGCTGGCAAGCTATCTTTTCCAAGGCTCATGTTTGTTTTTGGCCGTTACTCTTTGGGGTTTTGTTAATGAATCTATAGCCTCTTTAGAATAATTCCATCCAGATTTGAGCTGTCTAAGTAATGTAGCTTCCATACAGGACCCAGTTCAGGGTGATCAGAATTCCAAAAAAGCAGTGAAATGGCCCTGTTCTGTATTTTCACAAATCAGAAAAAGGTTTCACAAATCCCAAACACGGTTTTAATGAATCTATAGCCTCTTTAGAATAATTCCATCCAGATTTGAGCCGTCCAAGTAATGTAGTTTCCATACAGGACTCAGTTCAGGGTGATCAGAATACCAAAAAAGCAGTGAAATGGCCCTGTTCTGTATTTTCACAAATCAGAAAAAGGTTTCACAAATCCCAAACAAGATTTTAATGAATCTACAACCTCTTTAGAATAATTCCATCCAGATTTGAGCAGTGTAACTTTTGTAGTTTCCATACAGGACCTTGTTTTGGTCGATCAAAATGCAAAAAAGCAGTGAAATGGCCCTTTATGCCCACCCCTTTAATGCGCGAATCGGAGGCTGGCGAATCGGATGCCAACTTCAGCGTCGTCGTGATGAAGGAAGGTGAAATGCTGTTTCAAAAAGCCTTTCCTTTCAAGATACTTTTAATAATTTGAGGAACTAATGTTAGCTAAACCTTGGTCCAGCGCAGTGTTGGCCAGGGCTAGCGAGCTAAGCTAACGTTAGCTAGCTAGACAACTTCGCTAGGTAGCTAGAGGCCAAAGTCAACCACATAAAACAAACAAAAAAAATCGCTAAAATCATTAAAAAAGAGAACGTTTTATCGACCGAAACTTAACTTACCGTAGAAAGAAGAGACTTGGAAGACAAGTGTGACTGCAGTCTGAGTGCTGACTCTGAGTGTAAATCCAGAGGGATTCTCAGAACGACGGAGTTCTTTCACTATCAGGAAAGAACTGCAGGGGAAGTTCATTTTGATCAATTCTGAGTAAAATGAATAGTAACCCCTGTTAATTTACACCAACACTAAAAAAATATAACACTGACACATTTGCTGCACAGTGAAGCACTCGGGATGGGTGTCACTGTGGGCCCCTCCTCTCTCGCTTGGGAGTGTGAAGGGTGTGACAGAGATTTGGTCTGAAGGTCTCCATGGTAACCTCGGTTCTAATACGTCACAAAGAGCTCACAACATATGTGATGATAATGCCTCGACACGTCAATGTAAAACACGTGCATGACACGTGATTTATACGTCATAACACATCATTAAAAGTCAGAGGCGAAAGTTTATAAATAGGACCCAGAGATATCAACAGCTTTGTGTTGGGAGGTTGTGGCTCCCCTCCCTCAGGGAGCAGGTTGAGAGGCTGATGGCAGATGGGTGTTGAGTCTCGGCTGCCGGGACAGCAGTCAGGCTCTTTCCATGCGTACAGTATGAGGCTGTGGCTGGAAGCGTCTGCTCCGCCACTCGCAAGTCAGGCTTGTGTTGTGGACGGGAGCCCCCGGAATTGGTTGCGTCTTGGTCTCGGTCCTCTCATGTCCTTCTGGTCCCTGAGTACGTCTTTTGTGTTAATTCCAAACACAATCATCTGAGGCTACAGCAGTGCCCGCTGTCACTGCCGTGCATTATTAGCCTCCATCACAACAGCTGGTCTCACTTTTCCATGGCAAGGAAACGAAACCAAATCATCACGGGTCCAACACATCACTTGTCCACTTCACTAGTGGGACCTGCTAGTAGGTTTTAAAGGGGGAAAAACTGAGATCGGGTTTAAGTATTAAGTTAACCTGCTGAGTCTTGGAAATAACTCTAAAATAATTTTACTCCTCGGCAGGAATATGTCTGCAGCTCTCTCATCCAGAGGATCTACAATCATGCATGTGTTTGTAACATAGCAGAGGGTGTATTCTTACTAAAGTCAAGCATATTGCCTTTTGTGCACTCTGAGATGTTTAAAGCTCAGATTAATATCTGAGCTGAGATTTAGAAACACGTGGAACATTCTGTATTTCCTCTTTTGTCTGTTGAGGAGTTGCTAAATATCAATGGTTCAGTATTTGTAGCACATGCGCATGCACGTAAACACGTTCACTTATAATATCGTGCCCTCATAAATTCACAAACATTTACACAGGCGTGCACAGACACACACACACACACACACTCACAACGGCCTACAACCACCACACGCGTGCAAACTCGTGTGTTGGTGTGTGTTCCTGCAGATCTTTCAGTCAAACCTGCAGCTGATTGGTAAGATAAGAAAGCTGGGAAAGCCTTGGCAAAATAAAAGAACGTTCATTTCTAAATTTTATAAAGTGTACTCAGGAAAAAAGTTTTAGTGTATTTCTAAAATATACCCTGTATGTCACAGCCTGTGGGTTTTTGCTTCCATTTGTCATACTTGGTCATTTTGATTTCAGGAATCTGGGTTAGTTCCGTTTGGCTCGTGCTGGATCTCTGTTTCGTGTCCTTTTGTCTTCTTCCATTTACTCAGTTATACTCTTGTTTTCTGCTCAGCCTGTAAAACTGGCTTAAGTTAGCCAAAGACCACCACCTGTCCTGTGTTAATCATCAGCCTCCTCAATATGAATGCTCTCAGTTTCCTTTTTTCATAGCCAGAGCCTCATTGTTGTTGTTCCCTTCTTGTGAGTTTGTTGTCAGTTTTGTGTTCCAGCTCTGCTCGATGTCTAGTTTTGTCTGAAGTTTTCATTTTTGGTGATTTCCTGTTTTGCATTAAAAGTACGCATTTGTCATACTGTCCCGTGATTTAGTACAACAAATAGATCTTTCGAGAGTATAAATCATGTTATCATGTACTGTAAGAGTACCTCTGTTGTGAGAGCAGTAAACTTTAAGGTAACTACTAGTTATGTTTAGGTTTTATTTTGTACTGTAGCATTACATACTGTGAGCTACACCACAGCTGACTGCTTATACCTCATTATATAGTCATATACTGTATACATAGACCACTTTGGTATTGCCCTTGAGTATAATCCAGGGTTTTATACCTGAAGCTATGCCATAAATCCACTATCAGTGGACTACACATACGAATTCACAGACCGACTTGGAATTATTAGGACGTTTATTTCTAAGAGTTCTGTGTTGAAGCAGTGCTGTACACTTAGAAGACGGTACATTGGGTTTAATTCATTTTCATTTTCAATTCATTTTTATTTATATAGCGCCAAATACAACAAATGTCATCTCAAGGCACTTAGATAATAAAGTCCAATTCAAGCCAATTGGAATTCAATTAATTGTAATCATAATTATTCATAAAATAATCCAATTCGTTCATATAGAGCCAATTCAAAAACAATTTCCTAGCTAAGGAAACCAACAGATTGCACTGAAAACTTTTTCTTTTTCAGTCCAATCTCCCGTCCTGAGCGTGCCTGAGGCGACTGTGGAGAGAAACGACTCCCTTTTAACAGGAAGAAACCTCTGGCAGAACCAGACTCAGGAAGGGTGGCCATCCGCCTCGACCAGCTGGGGTTTGAGAAGACAGAAAGGGGGGGGGGGGGCGGCACTGTAACACCATTCAAAGGATATCTGTTGGAACAGGGAAACACGAGTTAATGACCACAATAATGTCACACATACATAAAGAGAGTAAAGTGAGGAAAGGTGTGACAGATGAGGCCCCCCAGCAGTCTAGGCCTATAGCAGCTTAACTATGGGATGTTTCAGGATCACCTGAGCCATCCCTAACTATAAGCTTTATCAAAAAGGAAAGTTTTAAGCCTGGTCTTAAAAGTGGAAAGGGTGTCTGCTTCCCGGACATTTACTGGCAGCTTATTCCACAAGAGAGGGGCCTGATAACTGAAGGCTCTGCCTCCCATTCTACTTTTAGAAACTCTGGGAACCTCAAGTAAACCTGCAGTTTGGGAACGAAGTGCTCTGTTAGGAAAATATCTAATCATGAGATCTTTAAGATATGATGGAGCTCGGTCATTAAGAGCTTTATATGTTAGGAGAAGAATCTTAATTCTATTCTGAATGATCAGGAAGGCACCCGGCCCAGACGGTGTGTCACCTTCCTGCCTGAAGGTCTGCGCTGACCAACTGGCCCCCATCTTCACCCGGATCTTCAACAGATCCCTGGAGCTGTGCGAAGTCCCCTCATGCTTCAAACTCTCCACAATAATCCCGGTCCCCAAGAAACCCACCATCACAGGACTGAACGACTACAGGCCTGTTGCCCTCACATCTGTAGTCATGAAGTCCTTCGAGAGACTGGTGTTGGGGTACCTGAAGGACATTACAGACCCCCTGCTGGACCCCCTGCAGTTCGCCTACCGAGCGAACAGGTCAGCGGATGATGCCGTTAACATGGGACTGCACTACATCCTGCAACACCTCGACTCTGCAGGGACGTACGCCAGGATCCTGTTTGTCGACTTCAGTTCGGCGTTCAACACCATCGTCCCAGCCATCCTCCGCAACAAACTCACCCAGCTCACTGTGCCCTCCTCCACCTGTCAGTGGATTACAAACTTCCTGACTGACAGGAAGCAGCAGGTGAGGCTGAGGAGCATCACATCCAGCACCCGGACCATCAGCACAGGTGCCCCCCAGGGGTGTGTGCTCTCCCCACTGCTCTTCTCCCTTTACACCAACGACTGCACCTCAAGAGACCTGTCTGTTAAACTCCTGAAGTTTGCAGATGACACAACAGTCATCGGCCTCATCCGGGACGGTGATGAGTCTGCATACAGACGGGAGGTTGAACGGCTGGTCTGCTGGTGTGGTCAGAACAATCTGGAGCTGAACACGCTAAAAACAGTGGAGATGACAGTGGACTTTAGGAGAAGCCCCCCCACTCTGCCACCCATCACCATCACCAACAACGCAGTGTCTGCTGTGGAATCCTTCAGGTTTCTGGGCCCCACAGTCTCTCAGGACCTGAAGTGGGAGACCAACACAGTCACTACCATCAAAAAGGCCCAGCAGAGGTTGTACTTCCTGCGGCAGCTCAGGAAGCTCAACCTACCTAAGGAGCTGCTGATCCAGTTTTACACCGCCATTGTTCAGTCTGTTCTCTGTTCATCCATCACCGTTTGGTTCGGATCAACCACCAAACAGGAAAAAAACAGACTGCAACGGACAATAAGGTCTGCAGAGAAGATTATTGGTGTCAGCCTGCCCTCCATCCAGGATCTGTACCTGTCCAGAGTCAGGAAACGGGCAGGTTACATCTCTGCAGACCCATCACACCCTGGACACAAACTGTTTAAACTCCTCCCTTCTGCAAGGCGCTACAGAACTCTGTACGCCAAAACAACAAGACACAGGAACAGTTTCTTCCCTCAGGCTGTCTCTGTGTTAAACAGCTAAAACCGGACTTCAGTGTTTCATCCTTGCACCATGCACCAATTTGCACTTCTGATTTAATCTTGTTCTATGTCTATTTTTTTGTCTATTTTTTTGTAATTGTTGCACTAAAGAGAGTGAGGTGTAACCGGAGTCAAATTCCTCGTGTGTGTCCACATACCTGGCAATAAAAAGCGATTCTGATTCTGATTCTGATTCTGAATTTAACAGGGAGCCAATGAAGAGAAGCTAAAACTGGAGAAATATGATCTCTCCTGTTAGTTCTCATCAGAACTCTGGCTGCAGCATTTTGGATCAACTGAAGGCTTTTCAGAGAATATGTGGGACAGCCCAATAATAAAGAATTACAGTAGTCCAATCTTGAAGTAACAAACGCATGGCCTAGTTTTTCTGCATCACTCTGAGACAAGATGTTCCTGATTTTAACAATATTACGAAGATGAAAGAAGGCAGTCCTAGAAACCTGTTTTATATGCGAGTCAAATGATAAGTTCTGGTCAAAAATAACTCCAAGGTTCCTCACTGTAGAACTAGAAGCCAAGGAAATACCATCTAGAGTAACTATATAGCTAGACAATTTCTCCCTGAAGAGCTCAGGTCCAAAGATAACGACTTCAGTTTTGTCTGAATTTAGAAGCAGACAGTTCTGAGTCATCCAGGTCTTTATGTCTTTAAGACATGCTTGTAGTCTGACCAACCTATTGGGTTCATCTGGTTTTATAGATATCTCCTTGAACAGTCTGGTTGGGATTGGGTCTAAAACACAAGTTGATGGTTTAGAAGAGACTATTGCTGTTGTTAGCTCAGAGAGATCAACTGGACAGAAGCCGTCTAAATACAAATAAGGTTCTAAAGATACTTCTAAAGCTGCTGTACTTGATGATACATCACTGATAATAGTGGGAAGGACTCCATCAATCTTCTCTCTGATAGAAACAATTTTATTAATAAAGAAGCTCATGAAATCCTCACTGCTGAGAGTTAAAGGAATAACTGGCTCAGCAGAGCTCGGACTCTTAGTCAGACTGGCTACAGTGCTGAAAAGAAACCTGGGATTGTTCTTATTCTCTTCTATCAATGATGAATAATAAGCAGTTCTAGCTTTACGAAGGGCTTTCTTATACGTTATTAAACTATCTTTCCAGACTAATTGAGACTCTTCTAAATTAGAGGAACGCCACTGTCTCTCCAGCTTTCTTGCAGTCTGCTTTAAAGCAGGCAGCTGTGAATTATACCAAGGAGCCAACCTCTTCTGACTGATTACCTTCCTTTTCAGAGGGGCAACATTGTCCAGTGCTGTACGCATTGAAACTATAGTGCTGTCAACAAGACAGTCAAGTGCTGCTGGAGTAAAGTTTAGGTAGTCGTCCTCTGTCATATCTGCACATGGCAGTGAAGAAAAGGATGATGGAATTAACTCTTTAAATCTGGTTACAGCATCCTCTGATAGACACCTTCTATACGTAAATTTCTTCTCAGAAACTGTATAGTCAAGTAATGTAAACTCAAAGGTTATCAGAAAATGGTCAGATAAGACAGGGTTATGAGGGAACACTGTTAACTGTTCACTCTCAATGCCATAAGTCAGAACAAGATCAAGGGTGTGATTAAGGCAGTGAGTCGCTCTGTGAACACTCTGAGAAAATCCAATAGAGTCCAATATAGAATTAAAGTTCATATTCAGGCTGTCATTTTCAACATCTACATGAATATTAAAGTCACCCACTACAATGACTTTATCTGTACTCAGCACTAACTGGGATAAAAACTCTGAGAATTCAGACAGAAACTCAGAATAAGGGCCAGGTGGACGATACACAACAACAAACACAAGAGGTTTCTGGGATTTCCACTTTGCGTGGGAAAAACTGAGAATCAGAGATTCAAAAGGGCTCAAACTAATCTTGGATCTGGGACTGATTAGTAACCCTGATCTGAAGATAGCTGCCACTCCTCCTCCTCTGCCTGTGGTTCCAGGAACGTGAACATTTAAACAGTCAGAGGGAGTTGCTTCATTAATGCTAACATGATCCTCCTGCTGCAGCCAGGTTTCTGTAAGACAAAATATATCAATATGATGATCACACATCAACTCATTCACTAACAGAGACTTCGAAAGGAGAGATCTGATATTCAGCAAACCACATTTAACAGTTTGATGTTTTTGTTCAGTTAAAGTTTTTGTTTTAATAATTTCTTTTTGCACAAGAGGATTTGCTCCTTTTGTGTTAATTGATTGGGTGGGTAGCAGCAGGTGGGAAGCTGCAGAGAAGTGTGTAAGACTACAACTCTGCATCCTGGTCTGAGCCCTGGGTTGGCATGTTTTAGGGTGACAAATAAATTTGTCCATATTTCTAGAAATAAGAGCTGCTCCTTCCAAAGTGGGATGGATGCCGTCTCTCCTCATCAGACCAGGTTTTCTCCAGAAAGATTGCCAATTATCTATGTCGCCCACGTTGTTTGCTGGACACCATCTAGACAACCAGCGATTGTAGGACGACATGCGGCTAAACATGTCATCGCTGGTCAGATTTTTTACTCTGAGCTAGATTTTATCCCACATATTAGAAATGTAACAGAAATAGAATGTAATAGAAATGTAAGACAGGATTTTATCATCTTAAAAATATTGCCAGAGTTCACCCATTTCTCTCTCTTGCCAGCACGGAGGTGCTGATGCATGCTTTTATTTCTAGTAGAATAGATTATTGCAATGCCCTGCTCTCTGGTCTTCCCAAAAAAAGTATTTCTTACCTACAATTACTACAGAATCAGCTGCACGTGTGCTGACGAGGACCAGAGGGCGGGAACACATGACACCAGGTTTAAAACCGCTGCATTGGCTCCCCGTCCGTTTGACGATTGATTTTAAGGTTTTTTCAGTTGTTTATAAATGTCTTAATGGTCTTATTTTTCTGATCTGCTTTTAAATTATTGGCCCTCGCGGACCCTGAAGTCCTCTGGTACCGGCCTTTTAGTTGTTCCTAAAGTTGGAACAAAAACTTATGGTGAGAAGTCGTTCCATTATTATAGACCTGCCAGAGAACCTCAGGGCTGCAGAGACTGTTGTTTTTAAAAAGAGGCTCAAGACCTACCTTTTTTAGTTTAGCTGACAGCTGAATTTTATTTCATTTATTAATTTTGGTTTAGCTTATTTTTAAGAGGGTTATTTCCTGCTTCTGAAGAGTGCAGACGTCTCTGCTTCCTCCTGCTTCCTCCTGCTGCTTACAGCTTTATTCGCTTTTAAATCATTCTACTTCTTTCCAAAAGTCTTGGATATAATTTTATTCTTTTATTCTTTTTCTTTTAATTGTATATTTGTAAACGGTATTAGCCCTCCTGTTTACAAAGCGAATCGGACAGAACAATGTCTCCTAACCCTGCAGTATCAGTGAGCTGCACACACTGGCCCTCATTTATCAAGCCGTCGTAGAAAGCATCGTAGATATGAGCGGAGAACTCGTCCTACGCAGAGGCTCAAGTGAGATTCACAGAACATGCGTACCACACCAATCCCATCGTAAGACCGAGCGGCTGTTGATAAATCCGGCGGCTGAAATCCATCGTAATTATCCTAATCACGCCTTCTACAAAAGGGGGTTGAGAGGCCGCACCTCTAGAATTTGCAACATGGATAGACGAAAGGCGGCAAAGAAACGCAACTACAACGAGGCCGAACTTGACACTCTCACAGCCCAGATGGAGAAACACCGCTTGGTGCTGTTTGGAAGTATGAAAGCTGGCATAAAGAGCACCCAAAAAACGCCCACTTGGAAGGAGATCGCCGCGGGTGTCATCAGCGTTGGCGATGTAAATCGCACACCGGACGAGGTATGTATTTTCCCCTACTGTGATGGTCAATAAAATGTGATAAACTCCAGATTAAATGAAATCTAAAATTGAACGATGTTTTACTTTTTCTCCAATAAGATCAGGAAGAAGTGGTCCGATATGAAATTGGCCACAAAAAAGAAGGTCGCAGCTCTCCAACGCAGCATGTCACAAACGGGGGGGGGGGAGCTCCGATCCAGGTTTGGATTTGAGTGCCTTGGAGGAGAGGGTGGCTGGCCTGATGGGAGCTACGTCCTCATCGGGCGTGCCAGGGGGACTTGACACTGATGCGCCATGTCAAAGCTCGAGAATGGTAAAAAAGACTGCACACCCAAGACGTTTAAATAACACAGTTGCTTTAATTTTCAACACAAATGAGGTTCCTAATCAAACTACTATTTTTCATTCACAGATGAATCCGAAGTGGCATTTGGGCAACTTGACCCGCGCGACGAATACGCGGCCCCGTCAACATCCGAAACCTCTGCCTGCCTCTGCCCCCCCGGTCTGCAGCGTCACACCGGCCAGCTGTGTTAACCACAGAGGTCCTAGAAAGACAAACAGAGATTGTGAAGTGGATGATGGCTTTAACACTCACCATGCAATCTATCGACAGTACATTGAAAGACATAAATGAAACACTGAAGTCACAGAATAAACGCTGAAAGAAATCGTTGTTCTTTCTTTTTTCCTTGAATAACAGAATGCTTACCAAAAGTCAGAATCGCTGAATAAGTTCCTCTCTCCTCCTGAGCGCTCTTGGCTGTGCAGGCTGGTGGTAGGGATCTCTGGGTACGGGGTCCTCTGGATGTACATCTGGAAATGGCACTCCATTTTTTTGGGCAATGTTATGGAGATCCCCGCATGCAATAATAATATTGCATACCTTTTCGGGCGTATATAGAAGGGTTCCCCCCGCAGCCGAGAGACAGGTCCACCTGCCCTTTAGGAGCCCTATACACCTCTCCACAGTGGCACGCGTGCGCGTATGCGCAGTGTTAAAGCGCCTCTCCTGTTCGGTGTGAGGGTGCGCCAGAGGGGTAATCAGGTACTCGGTCAATGGATAACCTTTATCGCCTAGGGAAATTACATGGAAGTTTTAGTTTGCAGAGATGGGCAACGTTAAGGTAGAAATAACAAAACCTCAGTTTCCTTCCAACATAAGTAACTTCACTGAGTAAGTGAGCTACAGTTAGAGCGATGCACCTGATTCTCCTGATGTAGGATTTGGGGGGTGTCCTTTTAGGTTTTATCTTTTCAGTAACGTATAGCCACCCCATTAGGTAGGCTACAATGGAATATGTGTTGTACTTACACCATGCATTTACTACAACAACTTTGGCCTCCTCTGGCTGGTTGTGCAACGTCTGAAAATAAATTGTAATTGTGCCCAACTCACCAATGATATGGCTCCGACCGCGCAGTGCGCCTCCCTCCAACCGAGTGCCGACGATGCTGTTTTGAAAGATGAAGGAATCATGTGTGCCCCCAGGCCACCAGGCTACAAGGTTTAGCATCGACAGTTTCGCGTCGCAAATTATCTGCACATTGATGGAGTGAAAGTGTTTGCGATTGATGTATGCGTAATCATCAACGGATGGTGGCTTCAGACGCACATGGGTACAATCAATTGCTCCAATCACGTTTGGAAACTCAGCAATCTCATAAAATGTCATTTTAATCACCGTTTGCTGAGCATCATTGTAGGGGAACTGGATGTACCTGCCAGACAGGGACTTTATAGCCTTTAACACCCCTGGCATGGTTCGGCTGATGGATGGCTGAGAAATGCCAGATCTGTCCCCTATCTCCCTCTGAAACGACCCGGTGGCCAGGAATGCCAGGGTGGACAGCACCTGTACAGGCACAGGTATGGCATTGGACCGCCGGGTGTCTCGCCTTAACTGTGGCTCTAGGATGCCACAGAGCTCAATAAGGAGATGCCTAGGGAGACGAAAACGGCTCATAAGCCACTCATCATTTTCCCGAAAGAAATCCTGCCGGTCCTGGAACACTCTCTCGCGCCTGATGCGCGCATTCAGGTCCTCTAACAAAGCCAGATCTGCCATCGTTTCGCCATTACCGCGCCGCTAGAATCACCTCTTAAATAGGCGGTTGAATAATGAGCCATCACTCTTCCAATTACGGAGTTGTACACACCTGAGAACACTAATGGAATGGATGTCTTTTAATTCAGTTTTGCCACACAAGAAACTGTTCACTTCCTGACGAAGGCTTCATGCCGAAACGCGTCGAAGTGTTTTAATCATGTTTTGCCCATGAAATAAAGGCATTTTAACTACTAAGAAGATGAGGGCCTTGGTATTCTACAACTTTTGGAATTAACTAAGCCTGTCCCCAAAGAGCACCATCTCTACTAAGTACTAGTTCCAGGTAGCACTCCAATTGGACTTGATTCTACGGAGTTGTACTTGTTTAATTTTTTAATTTATTCAATTTGCATTTATGTTTATATTTATGTTGAAGTCAAATAAAACATGGGCCTTCTTTGAAGTGATAAGTCTGTAATTTTAACCTAGGGATTTGTTGCGACTCATGAGGCACGCACTAGTGATGCTGCTGTTTATGTATGCTATTGCAGTCACCGCAAGTCAAAATGGAAAAGTGCGTACACGGCCTCAGACCTGTCGTGGCGATTTCATCTTTCCTGCGCTCACGATGGATTTTATAAATCCCAACCTTTGCGCAGAAAAGAACGTACACACGACCTGCGCATGTTTTTCGTCTTACGCAAGTTTGATAAATGAGGGCCAGTGTGCGCGCTCCCGCGTTCCCGGAAATCAATTTCTGGCAGGAATCAACTTTTGGCACGGCACCTGTCATTTCACATCGTTAGGCCTATATGACCGCTTATATGACGACGTTGAGAAACTTTTGCTACATCATGAAATTGCCGATATCTTTAATTAACTTACCTGAGCAGAAGCGTTTGACTCCATCCTGTTTTTACTCCATCAGTACCAACGTGTGCCCACTGAGTGTCGTTGGCGCTCAGATCCCGGCCGGCAGATATTGCTGCTCCTTGATTGGATGGTTGGTTGGCGCGTGGATGGGCACCGGGTTGATTGGCAAGTCAGTAAGCAACGTGCTGATTGGCTATTCACTCAGGCGTCAAAACAGGATCAAAATTCGTACTCGTACCTTGAGTTTTGTAAACTTGTAACTTCAGGGTCGTACTTGAAGGTGGGACATTTGCGTGTCCGTCGGATTTAGTTTTACACGTGCACAAAATGTTTTTACAACTTCAAAACTTTGTTGAAAATACACAAACTATTTTTACAACTTCAAAACTTTGTTACACATGCACAAACTGTTTTTATAACTTCCAAACTTTGTTACACATACACAAAATGTTTTTACAACTTCAAAACTTTGTTACAAATGCACAAAATGTTTTTACAACTTCAAAACTTTATTACACAAGTGAACATCATTGTACAAGTACAAAATCTTTCTGACCCTTTTTTAATCCCATATTTTTCGTTGTATGCTGTCATTACTGTACAGAAATCAAGAGCACTGTACTAAGTACTAACCAAATAAACACATGGTGAAAGCTGGTAAGTACTTTGCTAGTTGTACTCCATGTCAGAAATCCTCTGAATGGCATGCCATTAAAGTGACCATCCGGGATTTTGGACACAGGACCTCATTTCCAAGTCAGCCGGGGTGTAAGAAATGTGTCCAGGTGTTTTTTTTGCATTCCATGCAGTCCTTGTGAAATCCCATATCCCTGTTGCTAAGCTAGCGCAAGTGAACGGCTATGCTCTAGCCTGTCCCAAAAACAGTCTTATCCAGTTTAAACAACATTCAAAACAAAACCGTAATTATGCCAGGCTCCGAATGTAAATGTTTGTCTTCATATAATGAGGTTTGAAATAAAACCGACCTAGCACTGCCTGGATTTTAGAATGTTGAGGGACTATTTTCTCGGGGTGAGCGGAATTTTACCTCGCTGTCTTCAGTTGTGATGTAACCACACTGTCAACAACAGGTGAGGCGCAAGAGACGTCGCTTAGCAAGGCTAGTTGTACAACTCGCTTTCGGATCGAATAGTATATTAAAAAACAGCGACATAGCAACATGGTACATCAATGTGCATATATAAACTGCAACAATAAAGCCCACAGATGGGTACCGGCAAGTTTTCACTATTTTCCGGTAAAAGATGTGGAAAGAACCAAACTCTGCCTCTTGGCTGCAGGACTAGACATCAACACGCCGATGGAGACGCTACGTACCCGGGTGATCTGCAGTGATCATTTCAGTCCTGACGACTTCACAAAGTCCTTCTCGAAGTTCGCAAACATAACTCTAAAAATGTCTGCGGTGCCATGATAATTGAGTTTCTTTCAGTGTGAAATAAATAGGTTATAGAGTGTTTTCGGGGCAGGCTAGAGCATAGCCGTTCACTTGCGCTAGCTTAGCAACAGGGATATGGGATTTCACAAGGACTGCATGGAATGCAAAAAAAACACCTGGACACATTTCTTACACCCCGGCTGACTTGGAAATGAGGTCCTGTGTCCAAAATCCCGAATGGTCCCTTTAAAGTCGGAGGATTTGACCAGTCTATTACTGCTAAAAAAATCCAAAGGTAAGCTGATGTTACGCAATGATCTTGGCTTCCCCATACTGCCTACACTCAAGCTATAAAAAAAGATGCTTGACTTGAATGAGTAAGTTCTATCACGTTTAGTCATTGTAGCATATAACAAATGATAAAATAATTGCATTGAAAGCATTTTTTGAAGAACTAAAAGTCTTTCAACTCACCTGCTGATAACATCCAAATCCGCAAAACCAAAGGCAAGCTGTATAGAATGTTTGCGTGACTTAAAAAGGTAACAGAGAAAACACTGAGAGCACTTATTCTGGCATAAAATTGCTCATAGGAAAACTCAAAAATTGGCCGGTTAGCTCAGCTGGTCAGAGCGTGGTGCTAATAACGCCAAGGTCATGGGTTCAATCCCCATACTGGCTACAAACATCAGCCACAACAGCACATGTGTAGGTGCCCTTCCATGACACATGACTTTCAAAGATATATCAATATATTTGATGCTGCTTGTCCTGGAACGGATCACATGTGAGCTGACATCCCAAGCCCCGCTTCTCACAGGACATAATCTACACCTCTTCTCGGGTGGACACACAGAAATGCCAATGCAAGACCAGCATGGTTTATTTCCTGAGTCCTGGACCTTCCCTCAGGCCTCCTCACCGTGCAACTGATCCAAAATATCTCCCCTGGGGGGAATCTACATGATACTCTGACCAGATGCCCATGCCGCTAGCCTGATTAACATCGACTTTCAAATCTATTCGAGATTCTGGTCTGACCAAGACAATAACGAATACGATTCGAAATGGCCTGGTCAACCCGCCTCCCTCGGGTTGCTACTGGTTGAGGCCAGAAAAGGCTGTGCCTAAGCTTAAGCCAATCACACCACTCTTTCCTCTGACATATGATTTAGCTACCAGCGGGGCTAACTGGTAGATTAAACTCTTACCAAAGCAAGTAGGGAGCAAGGCGAAAACGTCTTTCCTGTCAAGAAATGATTCAAGGGCTGTTCTTTGCTCGATTTTTAACGAGAATCTCCCGTCGAACACTTTCATCACAGCATCTACAACAGTGTCAAAAGCTTGACGCTGCTCCATGTTGATATTGAATGAAGCGCTTCCGTGTACAATCCATGGGTTGAGTGGCAGTTCAACCACGTCACTACCTTGAACACGCCTCTACCCTGGGCCGTTGCCGCTGCTCAAAGTTGATTGCTTCCCGACAAAGTGGGTGGAGTTCCCACTTTGTCGGGAACTCGAATCAACCTGAACGAGCAGTTTGCCTGAGGTAGTGCAGCAGAGCCGAAGGTGTTGCGTCACTGCGAGGGCGGAGCCTGGGTACAATACTGCCTGATCTGGCTTCATTCAAAGAAGAGTGGCAGAGACTGTATTCTCAGCGTATTCCAGATGACTACGCTTATCACCCTGATCCAAGAGGGTGAGCCTAATCACCACAGAGTGGAAGATGATTTCAGCCCTTATGCATTCGCAATCTCATTCATTTAGTCACCACTCATAAGGAGTGACCAGAGGTGAGCGTTGGAAGGAAGAACGACTGGTAGAACGAGATCCTCCAGTCGTGGTCAAAATGGTCTGATCCCTAAACTCTTCCACTTGAGGCAGCAACTGGTTCTAAGCATGAAGAGGGCCCTCGACCCTTTTCCAACTGAGGATCAGAGCCTCAGACTTGGAGGCACAATTTTATTCCTGGCTGTTTCACACTTGGCAGCAGACCACCCCTGTACAGGCCGGATGACCATGTGGCCTAACGGACAAGGCGTCTGACTTCGGATCAGAAGATTGAGGGTTCGAGTCCCTTCGTGGTTGTCTTGTTTAGTTGTACGCTGTCATTACTGTAAAGAAATCAAGAGCACTGTACTAAGTACTAACCAAATAAACACATGGTGAAAGCTGGTAAGTACTTTGCTTGTTGTACTCCATGTCAGAAATCCTCTGAATGGCATGCCATTAAAGTCGGAGTATTTTACCAGTCTGTTACTGGTAAAAAAATCCAAAGTTAAGCTGATGTTACGCAATAATCTTGGCTTCCCCATACTGCCTATACTCAAGCTATACAAAGATGAGAAACTTGGATGAGTAAGTTCTATCACGTTTAGTCATTGTAGCATATAACAAATGATAAAATAATTGCATTGAAAGCATTATTTGAAGAACTAGAAGTCTTTCAACTCACCTGCTGATAACATCCAAATCTGCAATACCAAAGGCAAGCTGTATAGAATGTTTGTGTGACTTAAATAGGTAACAGAGAAAACACTGAGAGCACTTATTCTCGCACAAATTTGCTCATAGGGCAACTGAAAATCAGGCCGGTTGGCTCAGCTGGTCAGAGCGTGGTGCTAACATCAGCAACAACAGCACATATGTAGGCGCCCTTCCTTAAGACATGACTTTCAAAGATATATCAATATATTTGATGCTGCTTGTCCTGGAACGGATAACAAGGGAAGCAATGTGAGCAGACATCCCTAGCCCCGCTTCTCACAGGACATAATCAACACCTCTTTTCGGGTGGAGAGAAACCAATGCAACACCAGCAATGTATTATTTTGAAGGAGTTCAAGTATCTCTGGGTCTTGTTCACGAGTGAGGGACGAAGGGAGCAGGAGATTGACAGGCGGATCGGTGCGGCGTCTGCAGTGATGCGGGCTCTGCAACGGCCCGTCGTGGTGAAGAAGGAGCTAAGCCAGAAGGCGAAGCTCTCGATTTACCGGTCAGTATATGTTCCTACCCTCACCTATGGTCACGAGCTGTGGGTAGTGACCGAAAGAACGAGATCGCGAATACAAGCGGCCGAAATGAGTTTCCTCCGCAGGGTGTCTGGGCTCTCCCTTAGAGATAGGGTGAGAAGCTCGGTCATCTTGGAAGGGCTCGGAGTAGATCCGCTGCTCTTCCGCATCGAGAGGAGTCAGATGAGGTGGCTCGGGCATCTGGTGAGAATGCCTCCTGGACGCCTCCCCGGTGAGGTGTTCCGGGCCCATCCCACTGGGAGGAGGCCCCGGGGAAGACCCAGGAGACGTTGGAGAGACTATGTCTCTCGGCTGGCCTGGGAACGCCTCGGGGTCCCCCAAGAAGAGCTGGAGGAAGTGGCCGGGGACAGGGATGTCTGGGTTTCTCTAATTAGGCTGCTGCACCCGCGACCCGATCCCCGGACAAGCGGCAGATAATGGATAGATGAATGGGCTCCCATATAGTTGGCTTAAGGTTATCTTTGGTAGTGTGGCCGAGTGGTCTAAAGAGCTGGATTTAGACTTCAGTCTCTGTGGCGGTGTGGGTTCAAATCCTGCCAATATGGCTGCTTTCTTGGTGGCAGTTTCACAATCAAAAGTACAAATCAGTTTAAAAAAAACATCGCAATGAAGAAGATGGAACTCACAGGAAATCATACACATCTGCTGGTCCTTTGGGGAGGTAACCCATATGTCAAGTCCACTTCCACTTTCATCCTCTGATAAGGTTCAAACATGAATCCCAAATCTTTTTAGGTGCCCCTTTCAGTCTTAATGTGTGACAACAGAAAGAAAGCTCATTTTACCCCGTCTAACTTGTTACTGACATTTTGAAGGACTTCAGTTTCTTCTACTGCCAGAGATAAAGGGGACCTTGGTTAGAAATAATTTTTATATGTGGAACTACAGAGAGTCCTTAATAAAGCTTATACGTTAATGTCACACACAACTAAAGAGTCCCTTCAGGGTCACAGAATAAACAGTGAAACAGCACATGCAAAAAAAATGGATGTTACCACTGTGACATTGGCAGCTGGCTGGCAAGCTATCTTTTCCAAGGCTCATGTTTGTTTTTGGCCGTTACTCTTTGGGGTTTTGTAAATGCAGGTCATGGATATGGCTGAGGACAGCGAGATGCTCTGCGTGGTCAGTCAGTAGGTCTAACATTTGTACACTATGACTCAGAGGGCAAACCATTAATTCTGCACTGTTTAAAGCCTTGATGCAATGAATCCTAAGAAAATCATCCCAGTGGAGATGTAATGTTGGGGCTACTAGCCATAGAGACCAAAGTCATTTGAAGTAGCAGATTTTAAACTTCTGTATATCTACTAATGAGGTGGCCTGTTAACATAGTGGTGTAAAGGGATTGAACTGAAAACGGCCTGAAGACGCCATTGAAAGTACTGCGGTGACTGCTAATGTTGTGATGGTAACTTGGAGGTTCCTAGATTTCCAAAACCTTAACCAAGACACATGGAAGCTGAGTTGCACAGCGCTTGTTCCGAGGTGCTTTAAATCCTCAAATGTATCTCCCAACACAATTTCCTGTCTTACGTCTACAGACTGAGATGCAAAAGCAGAGTGGCGCAGCGGAAGCGTGCTGGGCCCATAACCCAGAGGTAGATGGATCGAAACCATCCTCTGCTAGTCGATCATCTTGTTGAGTTCCACCAGTTTATACTCTTCTCTTCCTATGCTCTCTTCTGTAAAGATTTCATGGCGTTAGATGAATAGCACAAGAAATATCTATGGGTGTTGCACAGTGGCAAGACTACAACTGGTACTCATCAGTTGTTATTCTGAGTTAGAAAAGTTTCATCTTACAGGGTCTACTGACAACTGTTGATTACAATCCTTCAGTTCAGTCCAACTTTTAAAGGTGATGCTCCCTTGTAGTTGGCTCAAAGATATCTTTGGTAGTGTGGCCGAGTGGTCTAAGGAACTGGATTTAAGCTCCAGTCTCTGTGGAGGCGTGAGTTCAAATCCCACCACTGCCAATATGGCTGCTTTCTTGGTGGCAGTTTCACAATCAAAAGTACAAATCATTTTAAAAAAAACATCGCAATGAAGAAGATGGAACTCACAGGAAATCATACACATCTGCTGGTCCTTTGGGGAGGTAACCCATATGTCAAGTCCACTTCCACTTTCATCCTCTGATAAGGTTCAAACATGAATCCCAAATCTTTTTAGGTGCCCCTTTCAGTCTTAATGTGTGACAACAGAAAGAAAGCTCATTTTACCCAGTCTAACTTGTTACTGACATTTTGAAGAACTTCAGTTTCTTCTACTGCCAGAGATAAAGGGGACCTTGGTTAGAAATCATTTTTATATGTGGAACTACAGAGAGTCCTTAATAAAGCTTATACGTTAATGTCACACACAACTAAAGAGTCCCTTCAGGGTCACAGAATAAACAGTGAAACAGCACATGCAAAAAAAATGGATGTTACCACTGTGACATTGGCAGCTGGCTGGCAAGCTATCTTTTCCAAGGCTCATGTTTGTTTTTGGCCGTTACTCTTTGGGGTTTTGTAAATGCAGGTCATGGATATGGCTGAGGACAGCGAGATGCTCTGCGTGGTCAGTCAGTAGGTCTAACATTTGTACACTATGACTCAGAGGGCAAACCATTAATTCTGCACTGTTTAAAGCCTTGATGCAATGAATCCTAAGAAAATCATCCCAGTGGAGATGTAATGTTGGGGCTACTAGCCATAGAGACCAAAGTCATTTGAAGTAGCAGATTTTAAACTTCTGTATATCTACTAATGAGGTGGCCTGTTAACATAGTGGTGTAAAGGGATTGAACTGAAAACGGCCTGAAGACGCCATTGAAAGTACTGCGGTGACTGCTAATGTTGTGATGGTAACTTGGAGGTTCCTAGATTTCCAAAACCTTAACCAAGACACATGGAAGCTGAGTTGCACAGCGCTTGTTCCGAGGTGCTTTAAATCCTCAAATGTATCTCCCAACACAATTTCCTGTCTTACGTCTACAGACTGAGATGCAAAAGCAGAGTGGCGCAGCGGAAGCGTGCTGGGCCCATAACCCAGAGGTAGATGGATCGAAACCATCCTCTGCTAGTCGATCATCTTGTTGAGTTCCACCAGTTTATACTCTTCTCTTCCTATGCTCTCTTCTGTAAAGATTTCATGGCGTTAGATGAAGAGCACTAGAAATATCTATGGGTGTTGCACAGTGGCAAGACTACAACTGGTACTCATCAGTTGTTATTCTGAGTTAGAAAAGTTTCATCTTACAGGGTCTACTGACAACTGTTGATTACAATCCTTCAGTTCAGTCCAACTTTTAAAGGTGATGCTCCCTTGTAGTTGGCTCAAAGATATCTTTGGTAGTGTGGCAGAGTGGTCTAAGGCGCTGGATTTAGGCTCCAGTCTCTGTGGAGGCGTGGGTTCAAATCCCACCACTGCCAATATGGCTGCTTTCTTGGTGGCAGTTTCACAATCAAAAGTACAAATCAGTTTAAAAAAAACATCGCCATGAAGAAGATGGAACTCACGGGAAATCATACACATGTGCTGGTCCTTTGGGGAGGTAACCCATATGTCAAGTCCACTTCCACTTTCATCCTCTGATAAGGTTCAAACATGAATCCCAAATCTTTTTAGGTGCCCCTTTCAGTCTTAATGTGTGACAACAGAAAGAAAGCTCATTTTACCCAGTCTAACCTGTTACTGACATTTTGAAGAACTTCAGTTTCTTCTACTGCCAGAGATAAAGGGGACCTTGGTCAGAAATAATTTTTATATGTGGAACTACAGAGAGTCCTTAATAAAGCTTATACGTTAATGTCACACACAACTAAAGAGTCCCTTCAGGGTCACAGAATAAACAGTGAAACAGCACATGCAAAAAAAATGGATGTTACCACTGTGACATTGGCAGCTGGCTGGCAAGCTATCTTTTCCAAGGCTCATGTTTGTTTTTGGCCGTTACTCTTTGGGGTTTTGTAAATGCAGGTCATGGATATGGCTGAGGACAGCGAGATGCTATGCGTGGTCAGTCAGTAGGTCTAACATTTGTACACTATGACTCAGAGGGCAAACCATTAATTCTGCACTGTTTAAAGCCTTGATGCAATGAATCCTAAGAAAATCATCCCAGTGGAGATGTAATGTTGGGGCTACTAGCCATAGAGACCAAAGTCATTTGAAGTAGCAGATTTTAAACTTCTGTATATCTACTAATGAGGTGGCCTGTTAACATAGTGGTGTAAAGGGATTGAACTGAAAACGGCCTGAAGACGCCATTGAAAGTACTGCGGTGACTGCTAATGTTGTGATGGTAACTTGGAGGTTCCTAGATTTCCAAAACCTTAACCAAGACACATGGAAGCTGAGTTGCACAGCGCTTGTTCCGAGGTGCTTTAAATCCTCAAATGTATCTCCCAACACAATTTCCTGTCTTACGTCTACAGACTGAGATGCAAAAGCAGAGTGGCGCAGCGGAAGCGTGCTGGGCCCATAACCCAGAGGTAGATGGATCGAAACCATCCTCTGCTAGTCGATCATCTTGTTGAGTTCCACCAGTTTATACTCTTCTCTTCCTATGCTCTCTTCTGTGAAGATTTCATGGCGTTAGATGAAGAGCACTAGAAATATCTATGGGTGTTGCACAGTGGCAAGACTACAACTGGTACTCATCAGTTGTTATTCTGAGTTAGAAAAGTTTCATCTTACAGGGTCTACTGACAACTGTTGATTACAATCCTTCAGTTCAGTCCAACTTTTAAAGGTGATGCTCCCTTGTAGTTGGCTCAAAGATATCTTTGGTAGTGTGGCCGAGTGGTCTAAGGCGCTGGATTTAGGCTCCAGTCTCTGTGGAGGCGTGGGTTCAAATCCCAACACTGCCAATATGGCTGCTTTCTTGGTGGCAGTTTCACAATCAAAAGTACAAATCAGTTTAAAAAAAACATCGCCATGAAGAAGATGGAACTCACGGGAAATCATACACATGTGCTGGTCCTTTGGGGAGGTAACCCATATGTCAAGTCCACTTCCACTTTCATCCTCTGATAAGGTTCAAACATGAATCCCAAATCTTTTTAGGTGCCCCTTTCAGTCTTAATGTGTGACAACAGAAAGAAAGCTCATTTTACCCAGTCTAACCTGTTACTGACATTTTGAAGAACTTCAGTTTCTTCTACTGCCAGAGATAAAGGGGACCTTGGTCAGAAATAATTTTTATATGTGGAACTACAGAGAGTCCTTAATAAAGCTTATACGTTAATGTCACACACAACTAAAGAGTCCCTTCAGGGTCACAGAATAAACAGTGAAACAGCACATGCAAAAAAAATGGATGTTACCACTGTGACATTGGCAGCTGGCTGGCAAGCTATCTTTTCCAAGGCTCATGTTTGTTTTTGGCCGTTACTCTTTGGGGTTTTGTAAATGCAGGTCATGGATATGGCTGAGGACAGCGAGATGCTATGCGTTGTCAGTCAGTAGGTCTAACATTTGTACACTATGACTCAGAGGGCAAACCATTAATTCTGCACTGTTTAAAGCCTTGATGCAATGAATCCTAAGAAAATCATCCCAGTGGAGATGTAATGTTGGGGCTACTAGCCATAGAGACCAAAGTCATTTGAAGTAGCAGATTTTAAACTTCTGTATATCTACTAATGAGGTGGCCTGTTAACATAGTGGTGTAAAGGGATTGAACTGAAAACGGCCTGAAGACGCCATTGAAAGTACTGCGGTGACTGCTAATGTTGTGATGGTAACTTGGAGGTTCCTAGATTTCCAAAACCTTAACCAAGACACATGGAAGCTGAGTTGCACAGCGCTTGTTCCGAGGTGCTTTAAATCCTCAAATGTATCTCCCAACACAATTTCCTGTCTTACGTCTACAGACTGAGATGCAAAAGCAGAGTGGCGCAGCGGAAGCGTGCTGGGCCCATAACCCAGAGGTAGATGGATCGAAACCATCCTCTGCTAGTCGATCATCTTGTTGAGTTCCACCAGTTTATACTCTTCTCTTCCTATGCTCTCTTCTGTAAAGATTTCATGGCGTTAGATGAAGAGCACTAGAAATATCTATGGGTGTTGCACAGTGGCAAGACTACAACTGGTACTCATCAGTTGTTATTCTGAGTTAGAAAAGTTTCATCTTACAGGGTCTACTGACAACTGTTGATTACAATCCTTCAGTTCAGTCCAACTTTTAAAGGTGATGCTCCCTTGTAGTTGGCTCAAAGATATCTTTGGTAGTGTGGCCGAGTGGTCTAAGGCGCTGGATTTAGGCTCCAGTCTCTGTGGAGGCGTGGGTTCAAATCCCACCACTGCCAATATGGCTGCTTTCTTGGTGGCAGTTTCACAATCAAAAGTACAAATCAGTTTAAAAAAAACATCGCCATGAAGAAGATGGAACTCACGGGAAATCATACACATGTGCTGGTCCTTTGGGGAGGTAACCCATATGTCAAGTCCACTTCCACTTTCATCCTCTGATAAGGTTCAAACATGAATCCCAAATCTTTTTAGGTGCCCCTTTCAGTCTTAATGTGTGACAACAGAAAGAAAGCTCATTTTACCCAGTCTAACCTGTTACTGACATTTTGAAGAACTTCAGTTTCTTCTACTGCCAGAGATAAAGGGGACCTTGGTCAGAAATAATTTTTATATGTGGAACTACAGAGAGTCCTTAATAAAGCTTATACGTTAATGTCACACACAACTAAAGAGTCCCTTCAGGGTCACAGAATAAACAGTGAAACAGCACATGCAAAAAAAATGGATGTTACCACTGTGACATTGGCAGCTGGCTGGCAAGCTATCTTTTCCAAGGCTCATGTTTGTTTTTGGCCGTTACTCTTTGGGGTTTTGTAAATGCAGGTCATGGATATGGCTGAGGACAGCGAGATGCTATGCGTGGTCAGTCAGTAGGTCTAACATTTGTACACTATGACTCAGAGGGCAAACCATTAATTCTGCACTGTTTAAAGCCTTGATGCAATGAATCCTAAGAAAATCATCCCAGTGGAGATGTAATGTTGGGGCTACTAGCCATAGAGACCAAAGTCATTTGAAGTAGCAGATTTTAAACTTCTGTATATCTACTAATGAGGTGGCCTGTTAACATAGTGGTGTAAAGGGATTGAACTGAAAACGGCCTGAAGACGCCATTGAAAGTACTGCGGTGACTGCTAATGTTGTGATGGTAACTTGGAGGTTCCTAGATTTCCAAAACCTTAACCAAGACACATGGAAGCTGAGTTGCACAGCGCTTGTTCCGAGGTGCTTTAAATCCTCAAATGTATCATCCAACACAATTTCCTGTCTTACGTCTACAGACTGAGAAGCAAAAGCAGAGTGGCGCAGCGGAAGCGTGCTGGGCCCATAACCCAGAGGTCGATGGATCGAAACCATCCTCTGCTAGTAGATCATCTTGTTGAGTTCCACCAGTTTATACTCTTCTCTTCCTATGCTCTCTTCTGTAAAGATTTCATGGCGTTAGATGAAGAGCACTAGAAATATCTATGGGTGTTGCACAGTGGCAAGACTACAACTGGTACTCATCAGTTGTTATTCTGAGTTAGAAAAGTTTCATCTTACAGGGTCTACTGACAACTGTTGATTACAATCCTTCAGTTCAGTCCAACTTTTAAAGGTGATGCTCCCTTGTAGTTGGCTCAAAGATATCTTTGGTAGTGTGGCCGAGTGGTCTAAGGCGCTGGATTTAGGCTCCAGTCTCTGTGGAGGCGTGGGTTCAAATCCCACCACTGCCAATATGGCTGCTTTCTTGGTGGCAGTTTCACAATCAAAAGTACAAATCAGTTTAAAAAAAACATCGCCATGAAGAAGATGGAACTCACGGGAAATCATACACATGTGCTGGTCCTTTGGGGAGGTAACCCATATGTCAAGTCCACTTCCACTTTCATCCTCTGATAAGGTTCAAACATGAATCCCAAATCTTTTTAGGTGCCCCTTTCAGTCTTAATGTGTGACAACAGAAAGAAAGCTCATTTTACCCAGTCTAACCTGTTACTGACATTTTGAAGAACTTCAGTTTCTTCTACTGCCAGAGATAAAGGGGATCTTGGTCAGAAATAATTTTTATATGTGGAACTACAGAGAGTCCTTAATAAAGCTTATACGTTAATGTCACACACAACTAAAGAGTCCCTTCAGGGTCACAGAATAAACAGTGAAACAGCACATGCAAAAAAAATGGATGTTACCACTGTGACATTGGCAGCTGGCTGGCAAGCTATCTTTTCCAAGGCTCATGTTTGTTTTTGGCCGTTACTCTTTGGGGTTTTGTAAATGCAGGTCATGGATATGGCTGAGGACAGCGAGATGCTATGCGTTGTCAGTCAGTAGGTCTAACATTTGTACACTATGACTCAGAGGGCAAACCATTAATTCTGCACTGTTTAAAGCCTTGATGCAATGAATCCTAAGAAAATCATCCCAGTGGAGATGTAATGTTGGGGCTACTAGCCATAGAGACCAAAGTCATTTGAAGTAGCAGATTTTAAACTTCTGTATATCTACTAATGAGGTGGCCTGTTAACATAGTGGTGTAAAGGGATTGAACTGAAAACGGCCTGAAGACGCCATTGAAAGTACTGCGGTGACTGCTAATGTTGTGATGGTAACTTGGAGGTTCCTAGATTTCCAAAACCTTAACCAAGACACATGGAAGCTGAGTTGCACAGCGCTTGTTCCGAGGTGCTTTAAATCCTCAAATGTATCTCCCAACACAATTTCCTGTCTTACGTCTACAGACTGAGATGCAAAAGCAGAGTGGCGCAGCGGAAGCGTGCTGGGCCCATAACCCAGAGGTAGATGGATCGAAACCATCCTCTGCTAGTCGATCATCTTGTTGAGTTCCACCAGTTTATACTCTTCTCTTCCTATGCTCTCTTCTGTAAAGATTTCATGGCGTTAGATGAAGAGCACTAGAAATATCTATGGGTGTTGCACAGTGGCAAGACTACAACTGGTACTCATCAGTTGTTATTCTGAGTTAGAAAAGTTTCATCTTACAGGGTCTACTGACAACTGTTGATTACAATCCTTCAGTTCAGTCCAACTTTTAAAGGTGATGCTCCCTTGTAGTTGGCTCAAAGATATCTTTGGTAGTGTGGCCGAGTGGTCTAAGGCGCTGGATTTAGGCTCCAGTCTCTGTGGAGGCGTGGGTTCAAATCCCACCACTGCCAATATGGCTGCTTTCTTGGTGGCAGTTTCACAATCAAAAGTACAAATCAGTTTAAAAAAAACATCGCCATGAAGAAGATGGAACTCACGGGAAATCATACACATGTGCTGGTCCTTTGGGGAGGTAACCCATATGTCAAGTCCACTTCCACTTTCATCCTCTGATAAGGTTCAAACATGAATCCCAAATCTTTTTAGGTGCCCCTTTCAGTCTTAATGTGTGACAACAGAAAGAAAGCTCATTTTACCCAGTCTAACCTGTTACTGACATTTTGAAGAACTTCAGTTTCTTCTACTGCCAGAGATAAAGGGGACCTTGGTCAGAAATAATTTTTATATGTGGAACTACAGAGAGTCCTTAATAAAGCTTATACGTTAATGTCACACACAACTAAAGAGTCCCTTCAGGGTCACAGAATAAACAGTGAAACAGCACATGCAAAAAAAATGGATGTTACCACTGTGACATTGGCAGCTGGCTGGCAAGCTATCTTTTCCAAGGCTCATGTTTGTTTTTGGCCGTTACTCTTTGGGGTTTTGTAAATGCAGGTCATGGATATGGCTGAGGACAGCGAGATGCTATGCGTGGTCAGTCAGTAGGTCTAACATTTGTACACTATGACTCAGAGGGCAAACCATTAATTCTGCACTGTTTAAAGCCTTGATGCAATGAATCCTAAGAAAATCATCCCAGTGGAGATGTAATGTTGGGGCTACTAGCCATAGAGACCAAAGTCATTTGAAGTAGCAGATTTTAAACTTCTGTATATCTACTAATGAGGTGGCCTGTTAACATAGTGGTGTAAAGGGATTGAACTGAAAACGGCCTGAAGACGCCATTGAAAGTACTGCGGTGACTGCTAATGTTGTGATGGTAACTTGGAGGTTCCTAGATTTCCAAAACCTTAACCAAGACACATGGAAGCTGAGTTGCACAGCGCTTGTTCCGAGGTGCTTTAAATCCTCAAATGTATCATCCAACACAATTTCCTGTCTTACGTCTACAGACTGAGAAGCAAAAGCAGAGTGGCGCAGCGGAAGCGTGCTGGGCCCATAACCCAGAGGTCGATGGATCGAAACCATCCTCTGCTAGTAGATCATCTTGTTGAGTTCCACCAGTTTATACTCTTCTCTTCCTATGCTCTCTTCTGTAAAGATTTCATGGCGTTAGATGAAGAGCACTAGAAATATCTATGGGTGTTGCACAGTGGCAAGACTACAACTGGTACTCATCAGTTGTTATTCTGAGTTAGAAAAGTTTCATCTTACAGGGTCTACTGACAACTGTTGATTACAATCCTTCAGTTCAGTCCAACTTTTAAAGGTGATGCTCCCTTGTAGTTGGCTCAAAGATATCTTTGGTAGTGTGGCCGAGTGGTCTAAGGCGCTGGATTTAGGCTCCAGTCTCTGTGGAGGCGTGGGTTCAAATCCCACCACTGCCAATATGGCTGCTTTCTTGGTGGCAGTTTCACAATCAAAAGTACAAATCAGTTTAAAAAAAACATCGCCATGAAGAAGATGGAACTCACGGGAAATCATACACATGTGCTGGTCCTTTGGGGAGGTAACCCATATGTCAAGTCCACTTCCACTTTCATCCTCTGATAAGGTTCAAACATGAATCCCAAATCTTTTTAGGTGCCCCTTTCAGTCTTAATGTGTGACAACAGAAAGAAAGCTCATTTTACCCAGTCTAACCTGTTACTGACATTTTGAAGAACTTC
Organism: Odontesthes bonariensis; assembly: GCF_027942865.1. NCBI lineage: Eukaryota > Metazoa > Chordata > Actinopteri > Atheriniformes > Atherinopsidae > Odontesthes > Odontesthes bonariensis. The sequence goes on along the minus strand of NC_134513.1, from coordinate 21,966,724 downwards.
AGTTTCTTCTACTGCCAGAGATAAAGGGGATCTTGGTCAGAAATAATTTTTATATGTGGAACTACAGAGAGTCCTTAATAAAGCTTATACGTTAATGTCACACACAACTAAAGAGTCCCTTCAGGGTCACAGAATAAACAGTGAAACAGCACATGCAAAAAAAATGGATGTTACCACTGTGACATTGGCAGCTGGCTGGCAAGCTATCTTTTCCAAGGCTCATGTTTGTTTTTGGCCGTTACTCTTTGGGGTTTTGTAAATGCAGGTCATGGATATGGCTGAGGACAGCGAGATGCTATGCGTTGTCAGTCAGTAGGTCTAACATTTGTACACTATGACTCAGAGGGCAAACCATTAATTCTGCACTGTTTAAAGCCTTGATGCAATGAATCCTAAGAAAATCATCCCAGTGGAGATGTAATGTTGGGGCTACTAGCCATAGAGACCAAAGTCATTTGAAGTAGCAGATTTTAAACTTCTGTATATCTACTAATGAGGTGGCCTGTTAACATAGTGGTGTAAAGGGATTGAACTGAAAACGGCCTGAAGACGCCATTGAAAGTACTGCGGTGACTGCTAATGTTGTGATGGTAACTTGGAGGTTCCTAGATTTCCAAAACCTTAACCAAGACACATGGAAGCTGAGTTGCACAGCGCTTGTTCCGAGGTGCTTTAAATCCTCAAATGTATCTCCCAACACAATTTCCTGTCTTACGTCTACAGACTGAGATGCAAAAGCAGAGTGGCGCAGCGGAAGCGTGCTGGGCCCATAACCCAGAGGTAGATGGATCGAAACCATCCTCTGCTAGTCGATCATCTTGTTGAGTTCCACCAGTTTATACTCTTCTCTTCCTATGCTCTCTTCTGTAAAGATTTCATGGCGTTAGATGAAGAGCACTAGAAATATCTATGGGTGTTGCACAGTGGCAAGACTACAACTGGTACTCATCAGTTGTTATTCTGAGTTAGAAAAGTTTCATCTTACAGGGTCTACTGACAACTGTTGATTACAATCCTTCAGTTCAGTCCAACTTTTAAAGGTGATGCTCCCTTGTAGTTGGCTCAAAGATATCTTTGGTAGTGTGGCCGAGTGGTCTAAGGCGCTGGATTTAGGCTCCAGTCTCTGTGGAGGCGTGGGTTCAAATCCCACCACTGCCAATATGGCTGCTTTCTTGGTGGCAGTTTCACAATCAAAAGTACAAATCAGTTTAAAAAAAACATCGCCATGAAGAAGATGGAACTCACGGGAAATCATACACATGTGCTGGTCCTTTGGGGAGGTAACCCATATGTCAAGTCCACTTCCACTTTCATCCTCTGATAAGGTTCAAACATGAATCCCAAATCTTTTTAGGTGCCCCTTTCAGTCTTAATGTGTGACAACAGAAAGAAAGCTCATTTTACCCAGTCTAACCTGTTACTGACATTTTGAAGAACTTCAGTTTCTTCTACTGCCAGAGATAAAGGGGACCTTGGTCAGAAATAATTTTTATATGTGGAACTACAGAGAGTCCTTAATAAAGCTTATACGTTAATGTCACACACAACTAAAGAGTCCCTTCAGGGTCACAGAATAAACAGTGAAACAGCACATGCAAAAAAAATGGATGTTACCACTGTGACATTGGCAGCTGGCTGGCAAGCTATCTTTTCCAAGGCTCATGTTTGTTTTTGGCCGTTACTCTTTGGGGTTTTGTAAATGCAGGTCATGGATATGGCTGAGGACAGCGAGATGCTATGCGTGGTCAGTCAGTAGGTCTAACATTTGTACACTATGACTCAGAGGGCAAACCATTAATTCTGCACTGTTTAAAGCCTTGATGCAATGAATCCTAAGAAAATCATCCCAGTGGAGATGTAATGTTGGGGCTACTAGCCATAGAGACCAAAGTCATTTGAAGTAGCAGATTTTAAACTTCTGTATATCTACTAATGAGGTGGCCTGTTAACATAGTGGTGTAAAGGGATTGAACTGAAAACGGCCTGAAGACGCCATTGAAAGTACTGCGGTGACTGCTAATGTTGTGATGGTAACTTGGAGGTTCCTAGATTTCCAAAACCTTAACCAAGACACATGGAAGCTGAGTTGCACAGCGCTTGTTCCGAGGTGCTTTAAATCCTCAAATGTATCATCCAACACAATTTCCTGTCTTACGTCTACAGACTGAGAAGCAAAAGCAGAGTGGCGCAGCGGAAGCGTGCTGGGCCCATAACCCAGAGGTCGATGGATCGAAACCATCCTCTGCTAGTAGATCATCTTGTTGAGTTCCACCAGTTTATACTCTTCTCTTCCTATGCTCTCTTCTGTAAAGATTTCATGGCGTTAGATGAAGAGCACTAGAAATATCTATGGGTGTTGCACAGTGGCAAGACTACAACTGGTACTCATCAGTTGTTATTCTGAGTTAGAAAAGTTTCATCTTACAGGGTCTACTGACAACTGTTGATTACAATCCTTCAGTTCAGTCCAACTTTTAAAGGTGATGCTCCCTTGTAGTTGGCTCAAAGATATCTTTGGTAGTGTGGCCGAGTGGTCTAAGGCGCTGGATTTAGGCTCCAGTCTCTGTGGAGGCGTGGGTTCAAATCCCACCACTGCCAATATGGCTGCTTTCTTGGTGGCAGTTTCACAATCAAAAGTACAAATCAGTTTAAAAAAAACATCGCCATGAAGAAGATGGAACTCACGGGAAATCATACACATGTGCTGGTCCTTTGGGGAGGTAACCCATATGTCAAGTCCACTTCCACTTTCATCCTCTGATAAGGTTCAAACATGAATCCCAAATCTTTTTAGGTGCCCCTTTCAGTCTTAATGTGTGACAACAGAAAGAAAGCTCATTTTACCCAGTCTAACCTGTTACTGACATTTTGAAGGACTTCAGTTTCTTCTACTGCCAGAGATAAAGGGGACCTTGGTCAGAAATAATTTTTATATGTGGAACTACAGAGAGTCCTTAATAAAGCTTATACGTTAATGTCACACACAACTAAAGAGTCCCTTCAGGGTCACAGAATAAACAGTGAAACAGCACATGCAAAAAAAATGGATGTTACCACTGTGACATTGGCAGCTGGCTGGCAAGCTATCTTTTCCAAGGCTCATGTTTGTTTTTGGCCGTTACTCTTTGGGGTTTTGTAAATGCAGGTCATGGATATGGCTGAGGACAGCGAGATGCTATGCGTGGTCAGTCAGTAGGTCTAACATTTGTACACTATGACTCAGAGGGCAAACCATTAATTCTGCACTGTTTAAAGCCTTGATGCAATGAATCCTAAGAAAATCATCCCAGTGGAGATGTAATGTTGGGGCTACTAGCCATAGAGACCAAAGTCATTTGAAGTAGCAGATTTTAAACTTCTGTGTATCTACTAATGAGGTGGCCTGTTAACATAGTGGTGTAAAGGGATTGAACTGAAAACGGCCTGAAGACGCCATTGAAAGTACTGCGGTGACTGCTAATGTTGTGATGGTAACTTGGAGGTTCCTAGATTTCCAAAACCTTAACCAAGACACATGGAAGCTGAGTTGCACAGCGCTTGTTCCGAGGTGCTTTAAATCCTCAAATGTATCATCCAACACAATTTCCTGTCTTACGTCTACAGACTGAGATGCAAAAGCAGAGTGGCGCAGCGGAAGCGTGCTGGGCCCATAACCCAGAGGTCGATGGATCGAAACCATCCTCTGCTAGTCGATCATCTTGTTGAGTTCCACCAGTTTATACTCTTCTCTTCCTATGCTCTCTTCTGTAAAGATTTCATGGCGTTAGATGAAGAGCACTAGAAATATCTATGGGTGTTGCACAGTGGCAAGACTACAACTGGTACTCATCAGTTGTTATTCTGAGTTAGAAAAGTTTCATCTTACAGGGTCTACTGACAACTGTTGATTACAATCCTTCAGTTCAGTCCAACTTTTAAAGGTGATGCTCCCTTGTAGTTGGCTCAAAGATATCTTTGGTAGTGTGGCCGAGTGGTCTAAGGCGCTGGATTTAGGCTCCAGTCTCTGTGGAGGCGTGGGTTCAAATCCCACCACTGCCAATATGGCTGCTTTCTTGGTGGCAGTTTCACAATCAAAAGTACAAATCAGTTTAAAAAAAACATCGCCATGAAGAAGATGGAACTCACGGGAAATCATACACATGTGCTGGTCCTTTGGGGAGGTAACCCATATGTCAAGTCCACTTCCACTTTCATCCTCTGATAAGGTTCAAACATGAATCCCAAATCTTTTTAGGTGCCCCTTTCAGTCTTAATGTGTGACAACAGAAAGAAAGCTCATTTTACCCAGTCTAACCTGTTACTGACATTTTGAAGGACTTCAGTTTCTTCTACTGCCAGAGATAAAGGGGACCTTGGTCAGAAATAATTTTTATATGTGGAACTACAGAGAGTCCTTAATAAAGCTTATACGTTAATGTCACACACAACTAAAGAGTCCCTTCAGGGTCACAGAATAAACAGTGAAACAGCACATGCAAAAAAAATGGATGTTACCACTGTGACATTGGCAGCTGGCTGGCAAGCTATCTTTTCCAAGGCTCATGTTTGTTTTTGGCCGTTACTCTTTGGGGTTTTGTAAATGCAGGTCATGGATATGGCTGAGGACAGCGAGATGCTATGCGTGGTCAGTCAGTAGGTCTAACATTTGTACACTATGACTCAGAGGGCAAACCATTAATTCTGCACTGTTTAAAGCCTTGATGCAATGAATCCTAAGAAAATCATCCCAGTGGAGATGTAATGTTGGGGCTACTAGCCATAGAGACCAAAGTCATTTGAAGTAGCAGATTTTAAACTTCTGTGTATCTACTAATGAGGTGGCCTGTTAACATAGTGGTGTAAAGGGATTGAACTGAAAACGGCCTGAAGACGCCATTGAAAGTACTGCGGTGACTGCTAATGTTGTGATGGTAACTTGGAGGTTCCTAGATTTCCAAAACCTTAACCAAGACACATGGAAGCTGAGTTGCACAGCGCTTGTTCCGAGGTGCTTTAAATCCTCAAATGTATCATCCAACACAATTTCCTGTCTTACGTCTACAGACTGAGAAGCAAAAGCAGAGTGGCGCAGCGGAAGCGTGCTGGGCCCATAACCCAGAGGTCGATGGATCGAAACCATCCTCTGCTAGTAGATCATCTTGTTGAGTTCCACCAGTTTATACTCTTCTCTTCCTATGCTCTCTTCTGTAAAGATTTCATGGCGTTAGATGAAGAGCACTAGAAATATCTATGGGTGTTGCACAGTGGCAAGACTACAACTGGTACTCATCAGTTGTTATTCTGAGTTAGAAAAGTTTCATCTTACAGGGTCTACTGACAACTGTTGATTACAATCCTTCAGTTCAGTCCAACTTTTAAAGGTGATGCTCCCTTGTAGTTGGCTCAAAGATATCTTTGGTAGTGTGGCCGAGTGGTCTAAGGCGCTGGATTTAGGCTCCAGTCTCTGTGGAGGCGTGGGTTCAAATCCCACCACTGCCAATATGGCTGCTTTCTTGGTGGCAGTTTCACAATCAAAAGTACAAATCAGTTTAAAAAAAACATCGCCATGAAGAAGATGGAACTCACGGGAAATCATACACATGTGCTGGTCCTTTGGGGAGGTAACCCATATGTCAAGTCCACTTCCACTTTCATCCTCTGATAAGGTTCAAACATGAATCCCAAATCTTTTTAGGTGCCCCTTTCAGTCTTAATGTGTGACAACAGAAAGAAAGCTCATTTTACCCAGTCTAACCTGTTACTGACATTTTGAAGGACTTCAGTTTCTTCTACTGCCAGAGATAAAGGGGACCTTGGTCAGAAATAATTTTTATATGTGGAACTACAGAGAGTCCTTAATAAAGCTTATACGTTAATGTCACACACAACTAAAGAGTCCCTTCAGGGTCACAGAATAAACAGTGAAACAGCACATGCAAAAAAAATGGATGTTACCACTGTGACATTGGCAGCTGGCTGGCAAGCTATCTTTTCCAAGGCTCATGTTTGTTTTTGGCCGTTACTCTTTGGGGTTTTGTAAATGCAGGTCATGGATATGGCTGAGGACAGCGAGATGCTATGCGTGGTCAGTCAGTAGGTCTAACATTTGTACACTATGACTCAGAGGGCAAACCATTAATTCTGCACTGTTTAAAGCCTTGATGCAATGAATCCTAAGAAAATCATCCCAGTGGAGATGTAATGTTGGGGCTACTAGCCATAGAGACCAAAGTCATTTGAAGTAGCAGATTTTAAACTTCTGTGTATCTACTAATGAGGTGGCCTGTTAACATAGTGGTGTAAAGGGATTGAACTGAAAACGGCCTGAAGACGCCATTGAAAGTACTGCGGTGACTGCTAATGTTGTGATGGTAACTTGGAGGTTCCTAGATTTCCAAAACCTTAACCAAGACACATGGAAGCTGAGTTGCACAGCGCTTGTTCCGAGGTGCTTTAAATCCTCAAATGTATCATCCAACACAATTTCCTGTCTTACGTCTACAGACTGAGATGCAAAAGCAGAGTGGCGCAGCGGAAGCGTGCTGGGCCCATAACCCAGAGGTCGATGGATCGAAACCATCCTCTGCTAGTCGATCATCTTGTTGAGTTCCACCAGTTTATACTCTTCTCTTCCTATGCTCTCTTCTGTAAAGATTTCATGGCGTTAGATGAAGAGCACTAGAAATATCTATGGGTGTTGCACAGTGGCAAGACTACAACTGGTACTCATCAGTTGTTATTCTGAGTTAGAAAAGTTTCATCTTACAGGGTCTACTGACAACTGTTGATTACAATCCTTCAGTTCAGTCCAACTTTTAAAGGTGATGCTCCCTTGTAGTTGGCTCAAAGATATCTTTGGTAGTGTGGCCGAGTGGTCTAAGGCGCTGGATTTAGGCTCCAGTCTCTGTGGAGGCGTGGGTTCAAATCCCACCACTGCCAATATGGCTGCTTTCTTGGTGGCAGTTTCACAATCAAAAGTACAAATCAGTTTAAAAAAAACATCGCCATGAAGAAGATGGAACTCACGGGAAATCATACACATGTGCTGGTCCTTTGGGGAGGTAACCCATATGTCAAGTCCACTTCCACTTTCATCCTCTGATAAGGTTCAAACATGAATCCCAAATCTTTTTAGGTGCCCCTTTCAGTCTTAATGTGTGACAACAGAAAGAAAGCTCATTTTACCCAGTCTAACCTGTTACTGACATTTTGAAGGACTTCAGTTTCTTCTACTGCCAGAGATAAAGGGGACCTTGGTCAGAAATAATTTTTATATGTGGAACTACAGAGAGTCCTTAATAAAGCTTATACGTTAATGTCACACACAACTAAAGAGTCCCTTCAGGGTCACAGAATAAACAGTGAAACAGCACATGCAAAAAAAATGGATGTTACCACTGTGACATTGGCAGCTGGCTGGCAAGCTATCTTTTCCAAGGCTCATGTTTGTTTTTGGCCGTTACTCTTTGGGGTTTTGTAAATGCAGGTCATGGATATGGCTGAGGACAGCGAGATGCTATGCGTGGTCAGTCAGTAGGTCTAACATTTGTACACTATGACTCAGAGGGCAAACCATTAATTCTGCACTGTTTAAAGCCTTGATGCAATGAATCCTAAGAAAATCATCCCAGTGGAGATGTAATGTTGGGGCTACTAGCCATAGAGACCAAAGTCATTTGAAGTAGCAGATTTTAAACTTCTGTGTATCTACTAATGAGGTGGCCTGTTAACATAGTGGTGTAAAGGGATTGAACTGAAAACGGCCTGAAGACGCCATTGAAAGTACTGCGGTGACTGCTAATGTTGTGATGGTAACTTGGAGGTTCCTAGATTTCCAAAACCTTAACCAAGACACATGGAAGCTGAGTTGCACAGCGCTTGTTCCGAGGTGCTTTAAATCCTCAAATGTATCATCCAACACAATTTCCTGTCTTACGTCTACAGACTGAGAAGCAAAAGCAGAGTGGCGCAGCGGAAGCGTGCTGGGCCCATAACCCAGAGGTCGATGGATCGAAACCATCCTCTGCTAGTAGATCATCTTGTTGAGTTCCACCAGTTTATACTCTTCTCTTCCTATGCTCTCTTCTGTAAAGATTTCATGGCGTTAGATGAAGAGCACTAGAAATATCTATGGGTGTTGCACAGTGGCAAGACTACAACTGGTACTCATCAGTTGTTATTCTGAGTTAGAAAAGTTTCATCTTACAGGGTCTACTGACAACTGTTGATTACAATCCTTCAGTTCAGTCCAACTTTTAAAGGTGATGCTCCCTTGTAGTTGGCTCAAAGATATCTTTGGTAGTGTGGCCGAGTGGTCTAAGGCGCTGGATTTAGGCTCCAGTCTCTGTGGAGGCGTGGGTTCAAATCCCACCACTGCCAATATGGCTGCTTTCTTGGTGGCAGTTTCACAATCAAAAGTACAAATCAGTTTAAAAAAAACATCGCCATGAAGAAGATGGAACTCACGGGAAATCATACACATGTGCTGGTCCTTTGGGGAGGTAACCCATATGTCAAGTCCACTTCCACTTTCATCCTCTGATAAGGTTCAAACATGAATCCCAAATCTTTTTAGGTGCCCCTTTCAGTCTTAATGTGTGACAACAGAAAGAAAGCTCATTTTACCCAGTCTAACCTGTTACTGACATTTTGAAGGACTTCAGTTTCTTCTACTGCCAGAGATAAAGGGGACCTTGGTCAGAAATAATTTTTATATGTGGAACTACAGAGAGTCCTTAATAAAGCTTATACGTTAATGTCACACACAACTAAAGAGTCCCTTCAGGGTCACAGAATAAACAGTGAAACAGCACATGCAAAAAAAATGGATGTTACCACTGTGACATTGGCAGCTGGCTGGCAAGCTATCTTTTCCAAGGCTCATGTTTGTTTTTGGCCGTTACTCTTTGGGGTTTTGTAAATGCAGGTCATGGATATGGCTGAGGACAGCGAGATGCTATGCGTGGTCAGTCAGTAGGTCTAACATTTGTACACTATGACTCAGAGGGCAAACCATTAATTCTGCACTGTTTAAAGCCTTGATGCAATGAATCCTAAGAAAATCATCCCAGTGGAGATGTAATGTTGGGGCTACTAGCCATAGAGACCAAAGTCATTTGAAGTAGCAGATTTTAAACTTCTGTGTATCTACTAATGAGGTGGCCTGTTAACATAGTGGTGTAAAGGGATTGAACTGAAAACGGCCTGAAGACGCCATTGAAAGTACTGCGGTGACTGCTAATGTTGTGATGGTAACTTGGAGGTTCCTAGATTTCCAAAACCTTAACCAAGACACATGGAAGCTGAGTTGCACAGCGCTTGTTCCGAGGTGCTTTAAATCCTCAAATGTATCATCCAACACAATTTCCTGTCTTACGTCTACAGACTGAGATGCAAAAGCAGAGTGGCGCAGCGGAAGCGTGCTGGGCCCATAACCCAGAGGTCGATGGATCGAAACCATCCTCTGCTAGTCGATCATCTTGTTGAGTTCCACCAGTTTATACTCTTCTCTTCCTATGCTCTCTTCTGTAAAGATTTCATGGCGTTAGATGAAGAGCACTAGAAATATCTATGGGTGTTGCACAGTGGCAAGACTACAACTGGTACTCATCAGTTGTTATTCTGAGTTAGAAAAGTTTCATCTTACAGGGTCTACTGACAACTGTTGATTACAATCCTTCAGTTCAGTCCAACTTTTAAAGGTGATGCTCCCTTGTAGTTGGCTCAAAGATATCTTTGGTAGTGTGGCCGAGTGGTCTAAGGCGCTGGATTTAGGCTCCAGTCTCTGTGGAGGCGTGGGTTCAAATCCCACCACTGCCAATATGGCTGCTTTCTTGGTGGCAGTTTCACAATCAAAAGTACAAATCAGTTTAAAAAAAACATCGCCATGAAGAAGATGGAACTCACGGGAAATCATACACATGTGCTGGTCCTTTGGGGAGGTAACCCATATGTCAAGTCCACTTCCACTTTCATCCTCTGATAAGGTTCAAACATGAATCCCAAATCTTTTTAGGTGCCCCTTTCAGTCTTAATGTGTGACAACAGAAAGAAAGCTCATTTTACCCAGTCTAACCTGTTACTGACATTTTGAAGAACTTCAGTTTCTTCTACTGCCAGAGATAAAGGGGACCTTGGTCAGAAATAATTTTTATATGTGGAACTACAGAGAGTCCTTAATAAAGCTTATACGTTAATGTCACACACAACTAAAGAGTCCCTTCAGGGTCACAGAATAAACAGTGAAACAGCACATGCAAAAAAAATGGATGTTACCACTGTGACATTGGCAGCTGGCTGGCAAGCTATCTTTTCCAAGGCTCATGTTTGTTTTTGGCCGTTACTCTTTGGGGTTTTGTAAATGCAGGTCATGGATATGGCTGAGGACAGCGAGATGCTATGCGTTGTCAGTCAGTAGGTCTAACATTTGTACACTATGACTCAGAGGGCAAACCATTAATTCTGCACTGTTTAAAGCCTTGATGCAATGAATCCTAAGAAAATCATCCCAGTGGAGATGTAATGTTGGGGCTACTAGCCATAGAGACCAAAGTCATTTGAAGTAGCAGATTTTAAACTTCTGTATATCTACTAATGAGGTGGCCTGTTAACATAGTGGTGTAAAGGGATTGAACTGAAAACGGCCTGAAGACGCCATTGAAAGTACTGCGGTGACTGCTAATGTTGTGATGGTAACTTGGAGGTTCCTAGATTTCCAAAACCTTAACCAAGACACATGGAAGCTGAGTTGCACAGCGCTTGTTCCGAGGTGCTTTAAATCCTCAAATGTATCTCCCAACACAATTTCCTGTCTTACGTCTACAGACTGAGATGCAAAAGCAGAGTGGCGCAGCGGAAGCGTGCTGGGCCCATAACCCAGAGGTAGATGGATCGAAACCATCCTCTGCTAGTCGATCATCTTGTTGAGTTCCACCAGTTTATACTCTTCTCTTCCTATGCTCTCTTCTGTAAAGATTTCATGGCGTTAGATGAAGAGCACTAGAAATATCTATGGGTGTTGCACAGTGGCAAGACTACAACTGGTACTCATCAGTTGTTATTCTGAGTTAGAAAAGTTTCATCTTACAGGGTCTACTGACAACTGTTGATTACAATCCTTCAGTTCAGTCCAACTTTTAAAGGTGATGCTCCCTTGTAGTTGGCTCAAAGATATCTTTGGTAGTGTGGCCGAGTGGTCTAAGGCGCTGGATTTAGGCTCCAGTCTCTGTGGAGGCGTGGGTTCAAATCCCACCACTGCCAATATGGCTGCTTTCTTGGTGGCAGTTTCACAATCAAAAGTACAAATCAGTTTAAAAAAAACATCGCCATGAAGAAGATGGAACTCACGGGAAATCATACACATGTGCTGGTCCTTTGGGGAGGTAACCCATATGTCAAGTCCACTTCCACTTTCATCCTCTGATAAGGTTCAAACATGAATCCCAAATCTTTTTAGGTGCCCCTTTCAGTCTTAATGTGTGACAACAGAAAGAAAGCTCATTTTACCCAGTCTAACCTGTTACTGACATTTTGAAGAACTTCAGTTTCTTCTACTGCCAGAGATAAAGGGGACCTTGGTCAGAAATAATTTTTATATGTGGAACTACAGAGAGTCCTTAATAAAGCTTATACGTTAATGTCACACACAACTAAAGAGTCCCTTCAGGGTCACAGAATAAACAGTGAAACAGCACATGCAAAAAAAATGGATGTTACCACTGTGACATTGGCAGCTGGCTGGCAAGCTATCTTTTCCAAGGCTCATGTTTGTTTTTGGCCGTTACTCTTTGGGGTTTTGTAAATGCAGGTCATGGATATGGCTGAGGACAGCGAGATGCTATGCGTGGTCAGTCAGTAGGTCTAACATTTGTACACTATGACTCAGAGGGCAAACCATTAATTCTGCACTGTTTAAAGCCTTGATGCAATGAATCCTAAGAAAATCATCCCAGTGGAGATGTAATGTTGGGGCTACTAGCCATAGAGACCAAAGTCATTTGAAGTAGCAGATTTTAAACTTCTGTATATCTACTAATGAGGTGGCCTGTTAACATAGTGGTGTAAAGGGATTGAACTGAAAACGGCCTGAAGACGCCATTGAAAGTACTGCGGTGACTGCTAATGTTGTGATGGTAACTTGGAGGTTCCTAGATTTCCAAAACCTTAACCAAGACACATGGAAGCTGAGTTGCACAGCGCTTGTTCCGAGGTGCTTTAAATCCTCAAATGTATCATCCAACACAATTTCCTGTCTTACGTCTACAGACTGAGAAGCAAAAGCAGAGTGGCGCAGCGGAAGCGTGCTGGGCCCATAACCCAGAGGTCGATGGATCGAAACCATCCTCTGCTAGTAGATCATCTTGTTGAGTTCCACCAGTTTATACTCTTCTCTTCCTATGCTCTCTTCTGTAAAGATTTCATGGCGTTAGATGAAGAGCACTAGAAATATCTATGGGTGTTGCACAGTGGCAAGACTACAACTGGTACTCATCAGTTGTTATTCTGAGTTAGAAAAGTTTCATCTTACAGGGTCTACTGACAACTGTTGATTACAATCCTTCAGTTCAGTCCAACTTTTAAAGGTGATGCTCCCTTGTAGTTGGCTCAAAGATATCTTTGGTAGTGTGGCCGAGTGGTCTAAGGCGCTGGATTTAGGCTCCAGTCTCTGTGGAGGCGTGGGTTCAAATCCCACCACTGCCAATATGGCTGCTTTCTTGGTGGCAGTTTCACAATCAAAAGTACAAATCAGTTTAAAAAAAACATCGCCATGAAGAAGATGGAACTCACGGGAAATCATACACATGTGCTGGTCCTTTGGGGAGGTAACCCATATGTCAAGTCCACTTCCACTTTCATCCTCTGATAAGGTTCAAACATGAATCCCAAATCTTTTTAGGTGCCCCTTTCAGTCTTAATGTGTGACAACAGAAAGAAAGCTCATTTTACCCAGTCTAACCTGTTACTGACATTTTGAAGGACTTCAGTTTCTTCTACTGCCAGAGATAAAGGGGACCTTGGTCAGAAATAATTTTTATATGTGGAACTACAGAGAGTCCTTAATAAAGCTTATACGTTAATGTCACACACAACTAAAGAGTCCCTTCAGGGTCACAGAATAAACAGTGAAACAGCACATGCAAAAAAAATGGATGTTACCACTGTGACATTGGCAGCTGGCTGGCAAGCTATCTTTTCCAAGGCTCATGTTTGTTTTTGGCCGTTACTCTTTGGGGTTTTGTAAATGCAGGTCATGGATATGGCTGAGGACAGCGAGATGCTATGCGTGGTCAGTCAGTAGGTCTAACATTTGTACACTATGACTCAGAGGGCAAACCATTAATTCTGCACTGTTTAAAGCCTTGATGCAATGAATCCTAAGAAAATCATCCCAGTGGAGATGTAATGTTGGGGCTACAAGCCATAGAGACCAAAGTCATTTGAAGTAGCAGATTTTAAACTTCTGTGTATCTACTAATGAGGTGGCCTGTTAACATAGTGGTGTAAAGGGATTGAACTGAAAACGGCCTGAAGACGCCATTGAAAGTACTGCGGTGACTGCTAATGTTGTGATGGTAACTTGGAGGTTCCTAGATTTCCAAAACCTTAACCAAGACACATGGAAGCTGAGTTGCACAGCGCTTGTTCCGAGGTGCTTTAAATCCTCAAATGTATCATCCAACACAATTTCCTGTCTTACGTCTACAGACTGAGATGCAAAAGCAGAGTGGCGCAGCGGAAGCGTGCTGGGCCCATAACCCAGAGGTCGATGGATCGAAACCATCCTCTGCTAGTCGATCATCTTGTTGAGTTCCACCAGTTTATACTCTTCTCTTCCTATGCTCTCTTCTGTAAAGATTTCATGGCGTTAGATGAAGAGCACTAGAAATATCTATGGGTGTTGCACAGTGGCAAGACTACAACTGGTACTCATCAGTTGTTATTCTGAGTTAGAAAAGTTTCATCTTACAGGGTCTACTGACAACTGTTGATTACAATCCTTCAGTTCAGTCCAACTTTTAAAGGTGATGCTCCCTTGTAGTTGGCTCAAAGATATCTTTGGTAGTGTGGCCGAGTGGTCAAAGGCGCAGGATTTAGGCTCCAGTCTCTGTGGAGGCGTGGGTTCAAATCCCACCACTGCCAATATGGCTGCTTTCTTGGTGGCAGTTTCACAATCAAAAGTACAAATCAGTTTAAAAAAAACATCGCCATGAAGAAGATGGAACTCACGGGAAATCATACACATGTGCTGGTCCTTTGGGGAGGTAACCCATATGTCAAGTCCACTTCCACTTTCATCCTCTGATAAGGTTCAAACATGAATCCCAAATCTTTTTAGGTGCCCCTTTCAGTCTTAATGTGTGACAACAGAAAGAAAGCTCATTTTACCCAGTCTAACCTGTTACTGACATTTTGAAGAACTTCAGTTTCTTCTACTGCCAGAGATAAAGGGGACCTTGGTCAGAAATAATTTTTATATGTGGAACTACAGAGAGTCCTTAATAAAGCTTATACGTTAATGTCACACACAACTAAAGAGTCCCTTCAGGGTCACAGAATAAACAGTGAAACAGCACATGCAAAAAAAATGGATGTTACCACTGTGACATTGGCAGCTGGCTGGCAAGCTATCTTTTCCAAGGCTCATGTTTGTTTTTGGCCGTTACTCTTTGGGGTTTTGTAAATGCAGGTCATGGATATGGCTGAGGACAGCGAGATGCTATGCGTTGTCAGTCAGTAGGTCTAACATTTGTACACTATGACTCAGAGGGCAAACCATTAATTCTGCACTGTTTAAAGCCTTGATGCAATGAATCCTAAGAAAATCATCCCAGTGGAGATGTAATGTTGGGGCTACTAGCCATAGAGACCAAAGTCATTTGAAGTAGCAGATTTTAAACTTCTGTATATCTACTAATGAGGTGGCCTGTTAACATAGTGGTGTAAAGGGATTGAACTGAAAACGGCCTGAAGACGCCATTGAAAGTACTGCGGTGACTGCTAATGTTGTGATGGTAACTTGGAGGTTCCTAGATTTCCAAAACCTTAACCAAGACACATGGAAGCTGAGTTGCACAGCGCTTGTTCCGAGGTGCTTTAAATCCTCAAATGTATCTCCCAACACAATTTCCTGTCTTACGTCTACAGACTGAGATGCAAAAGCAGAGTGGCGCAGCGGAAGCGTGCTGGGCCCATAACCCAGAGGTAGATGGATCGAAACCATCCTCTGCTAGTCGATCATCTTGTTGAGTTCCACCAGTTTATACTCTTCTCTTCCTATGCTCTCTTCTGTAAAGATTTCATGGCGTTAGATGAAGAGCACTAGAAATATCTATGGGTGTTGCACAGTGGCAAGACTACAACTGGTACTCATCAGTTGTTATTCTGAGTTAGAAAAGTTTCATCTTACAGGGTCTACTGACAACTGTTGATTACAATCCTTCAGTTCAGTCCAACTTTTAAAGGTGATGCTCCCTTGTAGTTGGCTCAAAGATATCTTTGGTAGTGTGGCCGAGTGGTCTAAGGCGCTGGATTTAGGCTCCAGTCTCTGTGGAGGCGTGGGTTCAAATCCCACCACTGCCAATATGGCTGCTTTCTTGGTGGCAGTTTCACAATCAAAAGTACAAATCAGTTTAAAAAAAACATCGCCATGAAGAAGATGGAACTCACGGGAAATCATACACATGTGCTGGTCCTTTGGGGAGGTAACCCATATGTCAAGTCCACTTCCACTTTCATCCTCTGATAAGGTTCAAACATGAATCCCAAATCTTTTTAGGTGCCCCTTTCAGTCTTAATGTGTGACAACAGAAAGAAAGCTCATTTTACCCAGTCTAACCTGTTACTGACATTTTGAAGAACTTCAGTTTCTTCTACTGCCAGAGATAAAGGGGACCTTGGTCAGAAATAATTTTTATATGTGGAACTACAGAGAGTCCTTAATAAAGCTTATACGTTAATGTCACACACAACTAAAGAGTCCCTTCAGGGTCACAGAATAAACAGTGAAACAGCACATGCAAAAAAAATGGATGTTACCACTGTGACATTGGCAGCTGGCTGGCAAGCTATCTTTTCCAAGGCTCATGTTTGTTTTTGGCCGTTACTCTTTGGGGTTTTGTAAATGCAGGTCATGGATATGGCTGAGGACAGCGAGATGCTATGCGTGGTCAGTCAGTAGGTCTAACATTTGTACACTATGACTCAGAGGGCAAACCATTAATTCTGCACTGTTTAAAGCCTTGATGCAATGAATCCTAAGAAAATCATCCCAGTGGAGATGTAATGTTGGGGCTACTAGCCATAGAGACCAAAGTCATTTGAAGTAGCAGATTTTAAACTTCTGTATATCTACTAATGAGGTGGCCTGTTAACATAGTGGTGTAAAGGGATTGAACTGAAAACGGCCTGAAGACGCCATTGAAAGTACTGCGGTGACTGCTAATGTTGTGATGGTAACTTGGAGGTTCCTAGATTTCCAAAACCTTAACCAAGACACATGGAAGCTGAGTTGCACAGCGCTTGTTCCGAGGTGCTTTAAATCCTCAAATGTATCATCCAACACAATTTCCTGTCTTACGTCTACAGACTGAGAAGCAAAAGCAGAGTGGCGCAGCGGAAGCGTGCTGGGCCCATAACCCAGAGGTCGATGGATCGAAACCATCCTCTGCTAGTAGATCATCTTGTTGAGTTCCACCAGTTTATACTCTTCTCTTCCTATGCTCTCTTCTGTAAAGATTTCATGGCGTTAGATGAAGAGCACTAGAAATATCTATGGGTGTTGCACAGTGGCAAGACTACAACTGGTACTCATCAGTTGTTATTCTGAGTTAGAAAAGTTTCATCTTACAGGGTCTACTGACAACTGTTGATTACAATCCTTCAGTTCAGTCCAACTTTTAAAGGTGATGCTCCCTTGTAGTTGGCTCAAAGATATCTTTGGTAGTGTGGCCGAGTGGTCTAAGGCGCTGGATTTAGGCTCCAGTCTCTGTGGAGGCGTGGGTTCAAATCCCACCACTGCCAATATGGCTGCTTTCTTGGTGGCAGTTTCACAATCAAAAGTACAAATCAGTTTAAAAAAAACATCGCCATGAAGAAGATGGAACTCACGGGAAATCATACACATGTGCTGGTCCTTTGGGGAGGTAACCCATATGTCAAGTCCACTTCCACTTTCATCCTCTGATAAGGTTCAAACATGAATCCCAAATCTTTTTAGGTGCCCCTTTCAGTCTTAATGTGTGACAACAGAAAGAAAGCTCATTTTACCCAGTCTAACCTGTTACTGACATTTTGAAGGACTTCAGTTTCTTCTACTGCCAGAGATAAAGGGGACCTTGGTCAGAAATAATTTTTATATGTGGAACTACAGAGAGTCCTTAATAAAGCTTATACGTTAATGTCACACACAACTAAAGAGTCCCTTCAGGGTCACAGAATAAACAGTGAAACAGCACATGCAAAAAAAATGGAT